>NC_088800.1:54876051-55565774 GCF_011386835.1 Chrysemys picta bellii
GCACCAGAGATCTGTCTGCCAGAGAGCTTTAGTATCCCTGAAGTGCAGTATTTTATAGCTCAATACCGGAGACCAGAGTTAGGGGACTCTCTCATCCTAACAGAGCAGGTGTGACTGGGAGAGGGGCACAACAAACCAGGGGAGGGTTGCCCTCACCACACCAGCACCTCCTGCAGAGCTAGTTAGGAGGGGAGCTCTGCCTGCTGTCAGCACATGAGGTCTCAGACCTAGAGAAGCGCAGGGTCTCGGTGAAGAAAACCCCACCATGCACATACTGTATGGCAGCATGCTGTGCACCTGGCTGCCCTCCTCCCACATGGGCGGCTGCCTTTTAGTGGGGATACACTTGCAGAACGTGGAAAGTGCTTTAGTCCCAACACGGTAACAGGCACTATGGGAGAAGCCACAGGTTGTTTCCAGGAAAGGGCTGGAGCAGGGAACTTCCTCACAGCGGCATGGTATGGGGTGGGGGGGGGGGGGGGAGCACAAACTTGCTGGCCTTTCATCAAAGCTTGGAGTTACAGACACAATCTAGCATCATTGTCGAGCATTGACTAGCCTTGCAGACACCCAGCTGTGAAGGGCCAGGTGCACAGGGAAGCTGTGGAGACTGATGGGGGCTACACTCCAGCTCAGCTTCTACTGGATTTCAGCTAGGACAAGCCGTGCAGAAAAGTGACTTCCTGTTCCTCGTGCCAGCAAAGGGAGATACCTGGATGGTTATTGTTCCCTTCTCGCTGTCTGTCTGCAGGTGAATCTCCATCTCTGGTAAGACCTTCCCTTCAGACATCAGCTTATGACGCAGCTTTTCCAGCGCATCACTGCCATTGGAGATCAGTTCCCGGATAAACACCTGGGGAAGGAACGTTGGTATGTACTGCAGCCTCTGTCTAGCCAGCAGTGCTCCCAGCCAGCTGCATGGCACCCCCACAGTGGTCAGGGCACGCTGCTGGCTTGTACGCAGGTTTTTATCCCAACAGAGGAACTAGTCCGGAGGGACAGACATACAGACTGCAACACTCTAGGTGTGGCCATGTCACAGCCCCTAAACGGGGTACTAGAAGAGGAGGGGTTTGAGGACAGCATTCTTTACACTGGCACTGTTGGCTCCTTTGGAAAGAACATGTGGGTTTTGGCACTTCAGTCTTCTGAGTGATACTGATGCCAGAACCCCAGAGTGCATCCTTTCCAATGGAGCCAGAAGTCTCAGAGTGAAGCTTCCTGTCCCAAACATGGCTGGATTGTGTGTATAGGCAAAGCCTTAGTCAAAAATCTGGAGCACACCCCATTCTCGCCACATCTGCCAGCAAGGACAGGGCAGCCTTCCATCGATCCCTGCATTTAAAATGCTACACTAAAGAGCTAAGGGGGGAAAATGGCCAGTAAAAGGAAGGGGATAGTTCCAGCGAGGCAGCATGCTAGCACAGCACTGTCTTGACTCCGTTAGCTCCATCGGGCTGGAACTCTACATGCAGTGCAGCACAGAGCCAACTGTATTTCTCCATTTAGTGGTGTGGGGGCTGGTTTGTTTAAACTTGGTGCTAAAACACAGCCAATTGCCAGAGCCAGAACAGGCCCACTGAGTCATCTGGATGTATTTACACATGAAATTAAAAACATACTCTAAAGGTTTCAATGGAAGCTTGGAGCGTGACCAGCCCAGGGTCTATTGGGAAGTCAAGCAGGCATTCCCACTGCAAGGACAGTGTCTGGCTCTGACACAGACTTATATATACATGGCTTTGCCAACAGAAACTTCACCAGCATCAGTAGGATTAGTAGGTGACCTACCTCCTTCTCCGAGTACAAGGAACGTGCAACAATGTCCAACAGCTTCTTCGTCTCTGCCTGGAACTCATGTTTGGAGGCTTCTCCTAGAATTAATCACACACACGCATACCCAAGGGCATTTCACACAGTTCTCTCATACAGGAAAAGCACACACAGCCTCACCAATGTGCCTCAGCCGCTCAGGGCCCTGGCTAGGCGTGGCAGGGGATATGGGCATCTATGGCCTCCACAGAGACTGCCAACAAAAGCACTATTTATTTCCAAATGTGAGAATGGTTTTTGCCATGTGGGCACCCTGTCAGCTGAGACAACACACAGACTGCAGAACGGCCATTAGACGATATATTATGTGAGTTTAGGTCACTACATGTCTGGGCTGAAGCTGAACCAGTGACCAGAGGTGAAAAATTACACTCCATTCCCGATCCATGGAGCCATCCAATCTCCAAATCTCCATCTCTAAAAATGCCTTCCCCTGTTTCATAGCCAATCTTACACCATCTCACTGTTAGAGCACCACGCGCTGCCAGATGTGAGCCCTCACTGTTGTTCCAAAAGAGGCTGGTGGGGAAAGGGAGCTCCGTGTAAAGGAGCTATCTGCAAACACTGCACTCATGGAGCTTCAACAAGTGCCCAACATAAAAAAACATATTCTGAGTAAAACAGAAGAAGCCATTGTGTTAATCTGGCACCTCTCTGCTGAAGCACCCTCGACACTGCACACACCCCGCTAATTAATATGCTTAATCCTACTGAATGACAACAGCATCTCAAAGAGAACAACACTTTACAAAATGCTTCTCTCAAGAGGCTCTCTTTCAGGCTCTTTTTAAAGCCCTGATCTTTGTCATTTCCTATGCTAGACACACTTAAGACCCTACGGAGCACAGTCAAAGTTACCTGTGACCTGTCACATGTCTGCAGCTGCTTGCAGACAAAATCCCAGATTCTCTGACCCCAGAGGGCAAGATGATGGGTGCAGGGGGCAGTAGACACTCAATGGGTGCAGAGGGACCAAGTTCATTTAAGGGCTTCGTAGCCTTGGATCTTCAAAAATACAAGGTGTACGGAAAAGGCCTTGGAATATTGAGTTTAAGATGCTATTTCTGTGTTCAGATAACTCACATGAGTTTGTTTTAGAGCAGCTCTGCTTGGAGGTAGGCAAAGCAATTAGTTCTAACTAAAGGGATGACAGCATGATTTTAATCAGAGATCTTCATCATCAAAAGTAATGAGCTGGGCAGACACAGTTCATTTATGTAACAATAAATGTAATCACAGGCAAGAGGCAGGTCCTCTGGAACCCCCCTACCTACACACTCAAAAGTTACATCTACCAGAGCACAGTGCAGGCTTCTGCCAGGCTGCAACTGGAAAGGCGTGACTCTCTCACTCTTAAATAATTTTATTTCTCAACAGGTTCATGCTTCCTGAGAGATATTGAGAGGGTACAGGGCTGAACCTGTTCCTCCTGTTTTATTCTTCACTCTGTATTTACTACTTTGCTAGAGGGACGTTTGCCTTGTTGTGTTCATTCTGGTGATTTTATTTTTGCTAGGGTACCTGGAAGTCCTTGATCATGAGACTCCAAGAATTTACTCTTATTGAAGCATCAATGACAATCTTCCACAAGTCCCGAAAGTCCATCCCAAAAGCCATTCTAACTGATGGGATGACAAACACCTGCACTTCTCCCCCTCCAGAGGTACCTTGGGAGATAGGCCCAAGCTCCTGCTCTCCCAATTAGGCACTGTTTTGCCAAGGTTGGGTTTTCAATGCACCCCAAGAGACTTTCTTACAGTGATATCCCCGGCCTCTGCTCACCTTTTACATTCTCTGTATTGCTGATGATGATGTGCAGGGGCTCCTCTTCCTTGTTCTCAGCTGCCTGGGTACTGTACTTCTGCCCAGCGAGAATACTGAAGGCAGCTAAGTTGTGCCGTGGGACTGGGAAATGGAGGGCTGCTCTCTGAAGACATGCGGTTCCTCTTCCTAGAAGATGCAATTCAAGCGGTTTTAGTCTAAATCATACATATTAGAGATAGGAAAGCTCTATCAAGGTCACAATTCCCTTTCCCGGGGGACTAATGCAGGATTGCTCCCTAAGGTACACTGTCCTATGCATTGTCCAGTTGAGTTTTCAATCCCCACGTGATTGGGCTCTGGCCGGAGCCTGGGCTCTGAGACCCAGCAAGCGGGGGGTGTCTCAGAGCTGAGTCCAAATGTCGCATTGCTATTTTTAGCCCCATAGCGCGAGCCCAAGTAAATTGACCCACGCTCTGAGACTTGCTGCTGGGGGTCTTTTTTCTGCAGTGTAAAGATACCCATATATTTTACTGACAGAAAGTTTTTCTACTACCAAACCTGTTTTCCTTTGCTCAGTTACATTTCATTACTCCTGGTTACATGCCTTTTGACCACCCCCCTATAGAATTCTACTCCAATTTGGCCCTCATACCTGGTAGTTTATGATACTGGCAGTAAACATTCAACCCTGAGCTCTCAAAGATGCCTCTTTTGGCAGAGTGTAGCTACTGGTCAGAATGCCAGAATCACGCCCCCAGGGCAGAGCCAGTTTTAGGAGTAAACAGTACATGCTGCCTCTCAGGGTCTTATCAGAAGCAAGAGTCACAACCCGGCTAATGACAGCTAATTCCACTACCTCCACTAGGAACATAGGAATTGCCAGCATTGTCATATTCTTGCACCGTCTGACTTAGCTAAGTGGATCATAGAAGACCCTCTTCTGTTTGGCTGACAATGAAACGAAGACAAACACTGGCTACTAACCAACATTTGCAGCACTTGGCAGATACAAAGCACTGTCTGATATTAGTGCTCAGTGTGATTGTCTATGTTGTGAAGACAAAAGGAAATGGTGCTAGAATGATGTTCCAATCTAGAAGGCAAGGCAAATATATTCAGAGGTGGGTGAACATGCATGCAGCCACATAACCACATATTCAAGCCGGTTTCAGAAGGACTGGGTTATGCCAGTTGTACAGGGAAATGATGGTGTATAAGAACCTCAAAAGGCCCTTTTCAGAGAGCTTGAGATCCAACAGGCCCTGTAACACACACAAGCGATTCCCAGACTTTACTTCCTCCAGATTTCCACTGTGTATTTTACACCTAACGAGCAGCAAACTCTGCTGCATTCCATTTGCCAGGATTGAGTGGTCCTGAGCCTGGGGCTGAGGGGAAATCATCAGGCAGAGGAGGGTGTATTAACTCATCTCCTCCATGACAAAGGATACAAAGTGGAATAGGAATGCTCTGGCAAGTGGATGAGTGGTTTTCCACCCTTTGCCACTCTAGCCCAGCATTTAAGCTGCAGCTTGCCCCACATTGCGAGTGGCAGAGCCTCCTTGGGGCCAGGTGGGGAGAGGGAGAGAACCTGGTCAAGCCACAAAAGCCAGGAGCAGGCAGCAGCAGGCAATACTGGGCTTTTACAAAAATTCTTTTTTGCCCCGTAGGCTGTTTCGTCAGCCGAGGAAGGGAAGCGAACTCCAGGCCCAAGTCTGTTATAAAGGCCTTTACCTTTGGGCCCCATTCACTATTTACTGTTTACAACAACAGGTACAAACAAAATAAAACTATCCAACCAAAAATGCTGACTAGAATCCCAAGAACCTTGCTGCCTGTATCAGCCAGTGCCCGGGCCACCACAGCCCTCTCCCCTGGTACCTCTTTGGATTCAGCTTCCTCTTCCCGCCATGTGATAGGCAGAGATCTCTTAACCCTTTCCAGGCTGCTGCTTTTACCTCATCATAGTACCTGATACAAGTTACCACCCTTTACCCCTCAAACCCTAGGCTGAGTCGGTTATCAACCCCAAATAGTCCCTTACCATGTCTCCCATTCAAAAACAGTTCCAAGTCATGATGCACTTTTCCAGCCAGAACCCCCAATTATTTCTCAATAGTTCTGTCCTTAAAGAGCCTGTGAATAGCTCTTATGCACTTGAATGCCTCCTACACCGGTAACTGTTTTGCTGTATCACACACAGTTCTGCCTCACTGTTCAAGCAAAGGTCTGTAGCCTTCATTCCAATGCATTTGTTGTACTGATCCAAGAAAATGAAGAAAAAGCCCACCTGAATGAGGATCTAAGAACCAGAGAGTGAACCAGTCCATCACACTAAGAGAAGGGTCAATTCAGAAAGAGACACAGGCAATGCCTGAGCCAGCCTGGGCTTTACAATCTGCCATTTTAACCCTGTGGTGCAGAACAAAAAGAAAAATCTGCAAATACACCTACACTCAGGAATCAAGGGCTATGAAAGGAGCTTTGCCCAGTCACTGCCTCCAGTGAGCCAAAAAGAAAAACAATCCATTGGCATTTTCCTCCCATTTTCAAGTCAGCTTCTGTCATCGGGTTTACAAACAGCAAGTCCTGAGAGTCTATTCACCCAACATACACAAACAGAATGCTGCCCCCACACACACGTGCTGGATCTCTCTGGAAACCTCAAATATTTATAATTCTTGGCCTAGTCACATCTTCTGCGTCTGTCTCTCCAAAGCACAATGAATAAATCATCAATCAATTCCAAGATTATGTTTGGATCTGTATAACATTTGGTCTTAATAGCATTAATTAATAGCTGGCATTGTGTCAGCCAAAGACGAAAATTGTTAAATTCAAGCTACAACTTTTTTAGATTATTCGCCTCCTGTGAAACCCCTACTTGGCCAGCAGAGGAGGGACTCCTGGCAATTTCAAGACACAGAACCGTGGCCATTTATATATGCAGAGTGAGAGAGAAAGCGCTCTCTGAACTAGCAAGGAAAAGCCACACACACAAAAACAGCTTGGGAAGCAAAGCTCCTGACACCAGAGACAAAGTGGAATTAACTCACATGCCTTGTATAGCTTTGGAGATCAGCCGCAAGCTGTGCCATGTTAGATCATGACATATTAGGGATGGAGCTTTTGGGTGGTCAGGAAGCCTCCAAGGGGTGCCACCACTATCCTGTTTGTACCACATTTGAAGGGGAAACAGATACATCACTTTCAAACTGATATTTTTCAGTGACTTCCAAGTCACCTTCCCCTACGATCCCAGGTGCATAGGCTCTCCACTCAGATGGGGAATACACCAAAGGGAATGTCTGGGCTCATAAACCCAAAACAGAGAAACAAACAAAATCTCTCACACTCACACAGCATCTTTCATCCCAAACTGTGCAGGAGCCCACAGCACGTTGCAAACTCAAAACGATCACTTCCCCCACTTCTGAAGCACAGCCTCCATGGAAGTAAAACATGGCAGCTATTCAGCAGTGCACAGCACCACTATCCAGAAGGTCAGGCCAGGAAATAAAGAGTGATACAGCGTACAGATTGAAAACAGATTGACAGAGCCAGACGAGTACCCAGAAGTCACCTCCTACAAGACAGGCCCAACAAAGAAAATAACAGAACACCACTAGCTGTCACCTTCAGCCCCCAACTAAAACCTCTCCAGCGCATCATCAGAGATCTACAACCTATCCTGAAAGATGATCCTTTACTCTCACAGATCTTGGGAGACAGACCTGTCCTCGCTTACAGACAACCCCCCAACCTAAAGCAAATACTCACCAGCAACCACACATCACTGAACAAAACCACTAACCCAGGAACCTATCCTTGTAACAAACCCCGATGCCAACTCTGTCCACATATCTATTCAAGTGACATCATCATAGGACCTAATCACATCAGCCATACCATCAGGGGCTCATTCACCTGCACATCTACCAATGTGATATATGCCATCATGTGCCAGCAATGCCCCTCTGCCATGTACATTGGCCAAACCGGACAGTCTCTACGCAAAAGAATTAATGGACACAAATCTGACATCAGGAATCAAAATACTCAAAAACCAGTGGGAGAACACTTTAACCTGTCTGGTCATTCAGTGACAGACCTGCGGGTGGCTATATTACAACAGAAAAACTTCAAAAACAGACTCCAACGAGAGACTGCTGAGCTAGAATTGATATGCAAACTAGACACAATCAACTCCGGTTTGAATAAGGACTGGGAATGGCTGAGCCATTACAAACATTGAATCTATCTCCCCTTGTAAGTATTCTCACACTTCTTAACTGTCTGTACTGGGCTAGCTTGATTATCACTTCAAAAGTTTTTTTTCTCTTAATTAATTGGCCTCTCAGAGTTGGTAAGACAACTCCCACCTGTTTATGCTCTCTGTATGTGTGTATATATATCTCCTCACTATATGTTCCATTCTATATGCATCCGAAGAAGTGGGCTGTAGTCCACGAAAGCTTATGCTCTAATAAATTTGTTAGTCTCTAAGGTGCCACAAGTACTCCTGTTCTTCTTTTTACCTATGATTAGATTGCCAAGTCTTACTAAATAAAGTGTATTGTCCCCCATTACAGGATTTTTCTTGCATACCACCTGACGAGAGCTCACATACTCTTAGGGGACGCATACCCCAGTCTGAAAACCACTGCTCTAAAGTATTCCTGAGAAGTCTCCCATTCAAGTACTGCGCAGGTCTCAACCTGCTTAAGTGACGAGATCTGACAAGATTGCAGTCGAGCCTGGTATGGATGAAGAGAAGAGGTGACAGCCTTTCTAAGCAGGGGCAGTCATCTCTCTTGCATCACTTTAATTCAGCCTATAAGCTTGTGTATACTTAAAACATTGCAGCGGCACAGCGGTACCACTGCAGCACTTCAGTGTGGACACTACCCACACTGCCTGGAGGGGTTCTCCTGTCAGCATAGATAATCCACATCCTTGAGAGGCGGTAGCTAGGTCAATGGAAGAGCACTGTCTACATGAGGACTTAGGTCAGCTTAACTATGCTGCTCAGGGGTGTGGATTTTTCACTTGCCTGAGCAACGTAGTTATGCCGCCCTAATTTTCTAATGTAGATGAGGCCTATGTCACTGTCCTCATTTCCGACCCCCCAGAGCAGGGCACACCCTTGTCTCTTTCCAGCAGGCCTCAAGGACATTTTTAAAAGATGACATTCAGGGAGTGCTTGAGCGGGATGCAGACCAAACTACCCAATCCCAGACACACAGCTTCCTCCTCAGATATGATTGCTAACAAGCCATCGAGTATTCCCTCTATAGATGAGATGAACTGCCCAGAAATGTTGAAGCCACTCAGCAGTGCAATAAATCTAATGACTTTAGTCTGATATTTGCCTTATCTGTACTAGGGTTTCCTGTCACATCTCTTCCTCATACCACAAAGGGAATCCATAGACCACAGTGACAGCCTACAAAGCAGCAGCATCAAGCCATTTGGTGATTAGGAGCCACACAAACTCCAAGGAAACCATGATGAGCAGAGGCTGCTAAGAGCCCAGCATACAGGGAGATTCAGGGAGGAAGCTGCCAAAACCCACTACTTCTTGCATTTTACTGCACACTCTCATTAACTCTGATACCATTCGCAGGCTTGACAATGCAGCTGTAAGAAAGCAAGGGAAGTAGCAACTGGTATCACAGTATACGAGCTTTCAGATTCCCTTAGCCTGTCATCTTGTCAGATCTCTTAAGCATGGTCTGTATTCGCCTAGGAAATTTCCAAGGCCTTTAGACCCAAAGCCAGTTCCTTGGAAGTTCCCCTCATAGTGGTCACTGCCACAGCATGGTGCTGGCAGGCAGGGCTAGATTTTGGATGAGATGTTAAACTCAAATCCTGACCATCTCTAGTCGTTTAAAAAAATCCTGTGGCACTTTTGCAAGCACAGGAGTGCTAACTCCAACTTCTTGATCAAGTTAAACTGGAATAGTTATTTTCTAATCTAAATAAGATCCCCCTGAAGTTTCAATGGCATAGTTTATTCTGCCACAAACTGACTGGAATTATAGATGGAAAAAACCATTTGGTAATCCATGCTATCACCCTGCCCCCAATCCCATTTCCTACCACAAATTTTCAGATGGGTTGTCTACTTCTCCAGTATCTCAGTTCTGGCCATCCCATTACAGCAGGGGTAGGCAACCTATGGCACGTGTGCCAAAAGCGGCATGCGAGCTGATTTTCAGTGGCACTCATACTGCCCTGGTCCTGGCCACTGATCCGGGGGGGCTCTGCATTTTAATTTAATTTTAAATGAAGCTTCTTAAACATTTTAAAACCCTTATTTACTTTACATACAACAATAGTTTAGTTATATATTATAGACTTATAGAAAGAGACCTTCTAAAACGTTAAAATGTATTACTGGCACACGAAACCTTAAATTAGAGTGAATAAATGAATGCTCGGCACACCACTTCTGAAAGGTTGTCGACCCCTGCATTACAGTATAGTCCCGATTATCAGAATAGCAAGGGGGACACAGATTTTATTTGGATAATTGGGAGCTTCAATAATGAAGGGGCAGGAAGCAGGAGCTATTCAGCAACGGGGTGGCCTTGCCCATGGCAAGGTGCTAGTCATCCTCACACTCCTGGCCAGGGGTCCCTGCTCTGCCCCAGCAGAACCACAGCCTCTCCCCCACCCAGTGCCTGCAGGGATCAGATGTCATCAGCCCAGCAGCAGCACAGGGAGCCCTCTGCAACTCTGCTGTCATAGTCCCACTCGTTCACTCCTGTGACAGGATGGCTCCCTATGCTGCCACAGGAGCCATTCACTAGCAGGGTGACCTCCTGCACACCCAGCGGCTCCTCCTCCTCACAGTTTGGGCCGGGGAGGTGTGTCTGCTCCGTTATATATATGCATCCGAAGAAGTGGGCTGTAGTCCACGAAAGCTTATGCTCTAATAAATTTGTTAGTCTCTAAGGTGCCACAAGTACTCCTGTTCTTCTTTTTGCGGATACAGACTAACACGGCTGCTACTCTGAAACCTGCTCCGTTATGTGAACCTCAACATTATCCGATTCTCTTCCTTGTCCCCCAGCATGAGATTCCTGCTGGGAGGCAAGGAAGGGATTTGGATAATGCAGAGGTTCAAATAGGGTTTTGGATATAAGGGACTATACTGTATTCCTAAACTGTGTGCCTCAGTTACTCTTGTGTACCACCCTAAATAAATCCTTTTCCTCCTTGGCATTTACATTCTTCACATATTTGCTGCTTAGTCAAGTGATATCCAATAAGAGCTAACTGTCTCAGTCAGCTCCTTCAGGCCCTGAACATTTATGTTGCTCTTCTCCGAACGCTCTACAGTCTGCCATAATCTATAATCTGTCTGGAACCGAAGTGCCCAGACAGAGAGTGCAATGGCCTAGGTGCAATGGTATCATGGACATATGGAGGGACTATGACCTCCCTGCTCTATTTCCTTTCCCATATCGTTATGTATTACTATTTGTTAATCATTGACAATGTGCTCAAACCTGTAAAAACCACAACACAGCCTCACTCCCAAAGAGTAATCTAGTCAGCTAGGGTTGTGTAGTTTCTGGTAACTGACCAATGGGTAATACCTACAGACTGTAAAGCAACTTGGAGTCCAGTTCTTCTGACTGGAAAGAATGTATTACTACAGCCTTTTAACTCTGGAGAACTGAGTATACTAGAGTCAAGTGAAATAAATGTTTTGGTGTAAGTATAGAACCTAGTATTTGTCACCAGATGTTAAGAGAGACTAACACAACCAGCAGCCCTTGAGAGAAACAAAAGAGCTTACAAGGGCTTTGTCATGACTCTAGAAGACCCAAATTCACATCCCAGGGGATGCTGCAGATCAGCGATGGGGTGCATTAGCAGAGGTAAACTTTCACAGCCCCCGCCTGCTCTAACAAGCCCCAGTTCAGCAAAACACCTATGCACTTTCTAAAATTAAGCATGTGCTTCAAGGCTATTGAAGTTAATGTGACTTAACACTGTTGCCTGATTTAGGGTGTTAATAATATTAATTTGGATAGTATGCGTTTTAGGTTTGCCAGTCTGTTTGATCAGAAGATAAAAGTTCTTGTCCTGAATCAGGCTCCACAGAATTTACAAAGGACCCTCGGGGGTATGACAGGAAGCTCACACTGAGACAGATATAGCCATAAAGACTTTTTATTAAAATCAATGAAATAGTAAGTAAAAGGTAAAATAATCAGAGTTACAAAGTTACAATTGCATTACTGCTATTCAAAAGATACATATGGTATTATATGCTACAAAGCTTTGGTTAAAATACTCACACCCTTTCTTTATAACCTGGTGATAAGAGACACAGGACCCTCGGGCGGTTCAGGTTTCTCAATTCTTGAGTGAGAGATGCAGAGCTTAAAAGAAGCTAATGCTAAGAGCTATCAAAGCTAACTTAGAGTTTACTTAACTAACAAACAAACAAAATTAAGAACAAAAGCTTCTGGAAAACCAAGCTTAACCTAGTGCCCTTGGAACTTAAAGTTTGAAAAGAACGAGTACAGACTACTAAACTTAGTAGTGTCGTGTCTAGAGAGGGATAGATAGTCTAGCCAGGTGGGTCACCTCTTTTATAGGGTACAAGTGCCAGAAATCCTTCCTCCTATGCCCAAAATTTCATTCGGCACCCACAAAAATGTTAGGGTGCCCTTACTTCATAGGCTAGTATGTATGTGCATATTGATGACATGTACCTACGCACATGTTATTTTTGTTCTTTTTAGTCATTTCAGTTCTTTCCTTGTGGTGTACCTGTTAAGTCTGTGGGTACAAACTTGAAAACCCCCCTACCATTCTTCCATTATCTATCTGTCTAGGTAAGAGGTCTTAGACTTATGCGTGGGTACTTATCTAGTTAAAAGGTCTCAATATAGGCCAACTTTGCTATCTGGGTGAAAGGTCCCAGATATAGATATACTAACTTTGCCTTAGCTTAACATACAGGATATGGCCTGTAGGTTCCTTGCATTACTTACTTTAATATAAATCTATATAAACCTATTACAATAAACCAAATACTTAAACTATAAGAAAAGATATATATATGCAAGCAAGCAGGTTAATCCTTTAGGCTACAACACTTGCCCAACGTTAAAAATGTGTTCAAGTGCTTTGCTGTATAGGGACAGCTGCCAAATAAAGGCCTTCGGCTGACCAGAACCAGGATCTCTCTCCTATTCCAGAGCAGTGCATGCCAGCAAATTCACACAAATATCCCAACACCTCATACATATGGCTTTAAAGCTAAAAAAATAAAAAGCTAATCACATCTCCTCGGCAACACAAACTAACACGAGCACAGCACACCTGTCCTCCGCTGTCTACACTGGCTTCCCATAGAACTTCAAATCAAGTCAAGGTCTCAGCCCTTATCTTCAAAATGTTCCATGGCCCGGACCCAACATATCTAAAAGATTGTCTAAAGCCTGGGATGAAGACCATTGTTGTCACCTACACTGCTCTGGCACAATCAAACTTTCTACAATAAGAGTAAAGCTTGTCTGTGCTGGAGACAGAACTTTCTATGAGGAGACGGTCCAGAAATACGGAATGAACTCTACTACCAAGAATTAAGGACCACCACAAACACACTTGTTGCTCCAAGTGCAACATGCATTTCTTTAGCGTTGCCTTCTCTAATGTAAACACATAGCAACATGTATATTGTTATACATAATTGATTGAATCTGCTAATTGATTGAAAGCCCTGATGGGCCGGATCTGGCCCACGGGCCGTAGTTTGCCCTCCCATGTCCTACGCCATTGCGACTGCCCTCCAGACAGAGGAGAGACATAGATGCCTCTGGAGCCAATGAATGCCATTCCTTCTCCTGCATGGGACTCAGCACACTTCCCCTGCAGTGCTCAAACTTTGTAAAACCAGGGACTGAGAGATGCCAGGGTGAGGCACTGCTGTCAGAGCACTGGGCCAGGTGAGTCACTGTCTTCAGAGCACCAAACCAGCTCAGAGTCATCCAGGACTCACACCTCCCAAGGGGGAATAAATGTTCACAGAAGTGAAATCACTTATTCTTAATATATAAAAAGGAGTGGTTATGGAGGTGGAATACAAAAAGCTACTTCAAAATCTCTACACTGGTCTAATTTAAATTAGATCACACAAACTTTATTTGTATTGCAAGGGCCACCCAAAGCTCCCACTCAGAATCGGGGCCCCACTGAATGAGTCAACAATGTGATGCTGTTGAGAATAAGGCAAATGTAATTCTGGGGTGTATTAACAGGAGTGTCATACATAAGATATGGGAAGTAATTGTTCCACTCTACTTGACACTGGTGAGGCATCAGCTGGAGCACTGTGTCCAATTTTGGACAGAACACTCCAAGAAAGTTGTGGACCAACTGGAGTCCAGAGGACAGCAACAAAAACGAAGAGGTTTAAAGGAAATGTTGAAAGAATTGGACATGAAGGCTGAGGGGGCACAATAGTAACAAAAAGATTGTTATGAAGAGGATAGTGATCAATTACTGTCCATGTCCACCGAGGATAAGATAAGAAATAGTCTAGGACAAGAAGTACTCAGCTTAGTTTACAGCAAGGGAGGTTTAGGTTGGATATTAGGAAAAACTTTCTAACGATAAGGATCGATAAGCACTAGGTTACGTAGGGAGGTTGTGGAGTCATTGGAGGTATTTAAAAACAGGTAGACAAATACCTGGCAGGGATGGTCTAGGTATTGGTCCTCCCTCGGCACAGGGAGCTGGACTAGATGTCCTCCTGAGGTCCCTTCCAGCCCTACATTTCTATGATTGTACTAGGCACAGTACAAATACTCATGAATACATGATCCCTGAGTGACAGGATTAAAGTCCCGAGACACCTTTTTTGTGTGTGCAGTAAACAGTCCAGCAGGGACAGCAGAAAAGGCAGAGTTCAGAGCTGTGCAGTGAAAGAGAACATGCCTGTATGAAAACTTTTAAAAATCATTTCTCTAAAGAAAGTTTAAAATTCCCCATGCTGGTGAGTTCAGTACTCAGAGTTGAAGGAAAGAAAGGCCTTCACACCAAGAGGTCGATTTCCTATGGTCATACTAGATCAGACCAAGATCCATCTAGCCCAGTATCCTGTCTTCCAACAGTGGCCAATGCCATGTGCCCCAGAGGGAACGAACAGAACAGGTAATCACCCAGTGATCCATCCCCTGTCACCCATTCCCAGCTTCTAACAAACAGAGGCTAGGGACACCATCCCTGTCCATCCTGGCTAATAGTCATTGATGGACCTATCCTCCATGAACTTATCTAGCTCTTTTTTAACCCTGTTATAGTCTTTCATTCTACAGGGTTGGCAAAAGGCAATTTTTAGACTAAAAATTAAGCTCTGATAATCACCCAGTGCTTTGTGCATCATAGTGGGCAGGTCCCACAATACCCTGCCACTCAACAGACACTGTATGTTGATTGGCTCAGAGTTTGTTCCTTTCAGTTTAATGAGAATATTTGTGCTTCTGAAGATTAAGGGACTGGCATACAGTGATGTAGCCACTGGTCAGGTACTACAAATTTCTTCCAATGCAGTTCCCAACAGTGACCTCAAGTGAAATCATAAAGCCATTTTTTCTAACACACCTGATTGTTCAGCCTGTGTTTAGGACTGTTTAAATGCTGGAACCTTGCCAGTAAAAAGACTGAATCCTACTCAGCTAAGCAGACTGTATCTAAGTTGTTGGTTCCCTGAAAGGCATTTTTTAAAAAGGAGTCAAACTGGTGTGAAGGAAGGTCTCTAAAGGTCATTTGTCCAAGCAAGGTTCATTTTTATTTAGTATTTTAACAAGAAGATTGGTCACTCCCCTAGCTCCCTTTTCACGTCTCCTGTTCTTTAGAATTGAGTGTTAAACTACCTTCTACATGTAGGGACCATCTCACTTCACCAGATACATACATCCTCACAAGAATTTCAGCTATTTTCTCCACATCCCAGCAAAGATTAAATAGCCAAGTGCTATAATGAAATCTTATAAATCACCAAGACATAATTAACTTCAGAAAATATACCACAGGATATTTATTAGTTTTAATTAGGGTACCATGAAGTATTTTACATAAGTTACCCTACTCAAAATAAATGAACTCGAGTACACTCCATAACACAACTTTATTTTCAATTGTGTTTGTTCACTTTCTTACTCATTTATACAGTACATGGGAGGAATTTGTGATGGGTCTCCAGGTAGATGTGAACTAGGGACGTTCCAGTATAATAGTTTTCAAATAGAAAAGTCTGAAGATCAGTTTGGACTCTGTTCTCTTATTTCTACTGCAATGATTTATACCAGAATATAAACCAGGTTTAGGTCAAGCTACACTTTAGATCTCACAAGAAACAGACGAAGAGTTTTCCCCCTGCTTGTATCACTGAGTTCATTCTGGTTCGCCCCTCTGCTTTTGGCTGTTCTAATCTCTACCCAGGCTGACAGGCTGCACCTAGAAACGCGGATGTCTTTACCGCAGCCAGACACGGCAGGAGAGCCACACGATTGCCCCAGCAGCAGGCAGGGGTTTAACGCAGTTAATGGCGATTCGCGGTGCCGGCTGCATACTACAGGTCCAGCTCCCACGTGCTCCCGGCAGGGGCCGCCCAGCTCCTCTGTTAGGCCGGCGCGACCCCCGGACTCTAGCTGCGGGCTGAGGCCCTACATCCGCATCCCGCGCGCGCTAGCCCTGGGCGCCAGGCAAAGGCAGCAGCGGCCCCTCGTAAGGTCCGAGCCCGGCCCGCCAGGCCTCGATCCTCCCGGCTCCCCCACCAACCAGCCCCCGAGCCGCGCGACGCCGGGACAGCCCCGCCAGGCCCCGCCCTCACCTGCCGCCGGCGCCCGCAGCCGCGCGGGACTTCCCGCCCGCAGCAGGGCCCCCAGGCGGCTTCCGCGCAACAGCATCTCCCGGGCCATGCCGGGCCGCTCGCTCTGCTGGGCACACGCAACACGCACGCGGCGAGTGTGAGGGGAGGGACCGGCGACCGCCGGGGGAGGGGGACTCTCGCCTTCTGACACGGCGCAAACTGATGATGTCACGTTGCCTGTACGACCCAGGAGCGCGTGACAGGAACCGCCCCCTCCCCGGGAAGGTGCAGAGAGGCGGCCCAGAGCTGCGGGCAGGATGTCCGCTCACTGCTTTCGAGACGGGTTTCAAGGGCAACGCCCTCATTTTACAAAGCCCCCTTCCCCCAGCGGGTGCCCATCCCCCGGCCTGGTTGCCCCTTGTTCCCCCGCGCCCTCCCACCTAGCAGATGCTCATCCACCCCACACGCGCGCCCCTGCACGCCCAGCGGGCACACAGGGGTGGCTGTGCGCATGCGTAGAGAAACACGTTTGGGACGTGGGCCTTGTGCAGTGATGGTATGCTTTACGCATGCGTGAAGGGACAAGGTGACGGAAAGCGCTCTAGTGTTCACAGGCAACGGCCGCCGCTTGTTCTACGCATGCGCGCCAGATTATGCGCGCATGCGCCTCGAACGGAATTGGCTGCCGCCTGACTGTTAGTGTCCAGGAGTGCGGAGCGGATGGAGCCCGCCCCACCTAGCAGAGGTCAGAGGGGTCGGGGGAGGCCGGGGAGAGCAGGTGTAGCGGGAGCGGGGTCCTGTCTGCAGCTTGGGAGGGTTGCTTCCCTGTTGCCCTGACAGACCTGGTCCCACTGCTTGTTCCCATGGAGCCAGTGTCGGGCAGCCCTCCTGTCATCGTGACATCAGCACCGCATTCATGATGTCAGCACATATATGTGATGTCACTAATGTGCCGTTATACCATGGTTACGTCATGCTGCGCTGCTTTGATGTCATCGTACCATCATCACTGTGTCACATGATGTCTCCCCAACACCAGCAGCCATAGTGCTGGGGGCTGGAGCACCCACGGTGAAAAAACAGGGGGTGCTGTGCACCCACCTGCAGCTCCCTGCCCTGCCCCAGCTCACCGCCGCCTCCTCCCCTGAGTGCGCCATGTGCCCGCTTTTTCCCCCTGGCTCCCAGCACTTGTGCTGTGAAACAGCTGTTTCACACCGCAAGCGCTGGGAGGGGGGATGCGGGAAGAGGTGGGGCAGGGATTTGGGGAAGGAGTCGAATAGGGGCAGGGAGGGGGCGGAGTTGGGAAGGGGACTTTGGGGAAGGGGTTTGAATGGGGGCAGGGCAGGGGTGGGAAGGGGTGGAGTTGGGGTGGGGGCGCGTGAGCACCCACTGGCACCAGGGAAAGTTGGTGTCTATGCCAGCAGTGGCTTGTGGCATGAAGGGCCCTGCTGGGAAATGGGGTGAGCCCAGTGACAGCCCGACGGGCAGCCCCTGCCCGCCAGCAGATGAGTGCTTGACACGGCACTGCGCTGGTTAAGATTTCCTAATGTGCATTCCACGCCTACCAATGTTACCTCTTCCTTTCTGTAGCTAGTAAGTGCCAGAAGTTGAGTTGGCCGTATCACCTTAAACCTTTCCAACTTCCCATGGCCTAGAAAGGGACAAACCTTGGTTCAGGGGAGCATAAACAATACTAGATCACTTTTTTTTTTTTTTTTTAAGTATAGGTAAAAAGTTATTTGTAACTCATGTCTAGGACAATGGCAAACATTGCTATACAATTCAGTCTGATTTTCATGGATTTTAAAAATGGCAAAACATTTAACTGGAATTGTGGAGAAAACATATTACAGTGTGGCATTTGGTGAATAAATGCCCTTTAAAAGGAAGAGTAAAGCCACTGTTTTACTATACCTTTTAAAATTGTCATCTCTTTTCTAAGTGGACTGTGATAGTACATGATAAAAGTCTATCAAACAATTAGGTATAGAGAATGTAGATCAGGAGTTTCTGTTCTCCCTGTTTTACAACACAGGAACAAGGGGATATCAATGGAATTAAATGATGGCAAATTTTAAAAAAATTCACAAGTGTAATTATACTGTGGAACTCATTGGCACAGGATGTCTTTGAGGCCATAACATTAGCAAAATTCAAAGAGAGATTGAGCATTTATGTGGATAACAAGAACATTCATAGTTACAATAGATAATGGTAACATATTTTGAAAGAGAGATTAAAACCTCATACTTCAGTGCTCAAACCCACCTCTAACAACACCTCAACCCCAATATAACGCTGTCCTCGGGAGCTAAAAAATCTTACCGCGTTATAGGTGAAACTGCATTATATCGAACTTGCTTTGATCCGCCGGAGTGCGCAGCCCCGCCCCCCCGGAGCACTGCTTTACTGCGTTATATCCAAATTCATGTTATATTGGGTCGCGTTATATCGGGGTAGAGGTGTATTAGGGATTATGGTGAGGTCTTCATGGGGGCAGATAATCCCATATCTTCATACTGAGGGGTTTCATGCATCTTCCTCTGAAGCATCTGGTACTAGCCATTGTTAGAGACAGCATATCAGACTAGATGGATCTCAGGTCCAATCCAGGTGGCAATTTCTATATTCTATAGTAATTGTTCTGTGGATTGAAGATTTCAGTATTCAGTGTGGCATCTATCCCTAGGATTAAATTCACTAAAAGTTTAATTTGTATTAGTAAAGTAAAGCCAAAACAATTGTCATATCTAGGGCCTGCTTCTCCTCTCATATCAATGTGTATCAGAAATAACTCTGTTGACTTCAGTAGAATTAAACAGGCAAGAGAGGTGAATCAGGCACTTCATGCAGATTCTACACATAACCAAGCGGTGCAGAGATGAAATAATAAATGTCATCAGGAATTTGCAGTAAAAATTAAAATGTGGGATATTGTTTAAAAATTGCATGGATTTTCCCCTTAGGCTATTGCAGCACTGTTTTATGGTTACAGATATTTATAGTAATCAAATTCATGGTTAGCTGCTTCACTCACTTGTGCTGTTGCTTAAAAATAGCTAATGCATGTTCACTCAGGCCACGTTACCTGGGGATTCAGCAGTTGAGGACTCTCGCTGCAGCTTCTTCAAGGCAGCAAAGTGGGAATCTGCCTTTCACTTTCAAAGTCAGAAGGGATTGGGTACAGAAAGAGCTCATCCTGGGTGGAAAAGCAGGGTGTGTGGTGGTTTAAGACAAAATGTTGCCCCTGAGCCTGCAAACGTTCACATGCTTAGCTTTATTCCCAGCTCTGCCACTGGCCTGGTGCGTGACCTTGGGCAAGTCACCTTCCCCCCTTTATGCCTCAGTTTCCCCATCTGTAAAATGGGATTAATGATACTGACATCTTTTGTAAAGTGCTTCAAGATCTATTGATGCAAACCGCTATATAAAAGCTAGGTCTTTTTATGATGTATTACTTATTAATCTCATGAGTAGTTGAATTGACTTCAGTGGGCTACTCATGGTAGTAAAGTTAAGCACAAGTGTAAGTGTTTGCATGATTAGAGCCTTTATTATTATCATAATCAGTAAATACATATAGTATGGTAATACTCAAAGGCCCCAGACCTAATTGGGGCCCTATTGTGCTGGACATTGTACAGACATTAGAAAATGTCATGTCTCCAGGTGGGTGAAGTCATTGCTTTAGCACTGGAAAAGTCCCAAGTGGGATTCAGAGTAGCAGCCGTGTTAGTCTGTATCCGCAAAAAGAAGAACAGGAGTACTTGTGGCACCTTAGAGACTAACAAATTTGTTAGTCTCTAAGGTGCCACAAGTACTCCTGTTCTTCCAAGTGGGATTGAAGATCACATCTCATTGAGATCCATGGGATGGGGATAGGTGAATTTCCACTTTTGCTGCCTGCTGCTGCTGCTATTTGGCTGGAGGTAGTTTTTTGCATGCTGATTATTAGGAAACAGTGCATCAACAATGTATCTTTGTTATTGAAACAGCTAGAAACTTTTTAAATATCAGCTTTAGAGCCCAAGAAAAATAGACCACAGGTCCTTTTATGGATGATTTCTCCCCCCTCTCTCCCCCGCCCGCCCTATCTGTATAAGATCATAGGGATATCCAGTGGAAGTGCCTAGTGATACGGTACAGCAACGTAAACAGGGTGCTATGATTAAATACTTTGTTCTAGACCAGTCAATCTCAAATTACCGGTATGTTTCAGTGTGTGCAAAGCCCTTGTTTATGGTTTGTTGAATTAATCTTTTTGAGAAGCAGGCATCAGAGGATTTCAAATGCGGGTCTGTGAGATACTCTCTTGTTCTTATGCAGTAATCTGCAGAATGGAAATAAGTGGGAATTCCTGTTCTAAACTGAAATTGTTTGTATGATATCAGAGCTCAACAATAGCACTCAGATGGGGTGTGTAACAATGGTAAGTAACATTGCAATGGGATACTGAGTGGTCTGGAACTTAAGTTAGTAAGAGAAAAAGTAGTTTACTGGAGAGAAATGTAAAAATACATTTTGAGAGCAATGAACCAAACCAGAAAGTTTATTTTCAATAGACTTGGTCAGCTTGATGAGCAGGTGGGGTTATTAGGGAGACTTCTTAAAGCTATTTGCCTAGAATGTGGTACTGATGGTATTTTGTGGTTGCACTTGTACATGGATTCATAAGAACATAAGAATGGCTGGGTCAGACCAATGAATGGTCCATCTATCCCCGTATCCTGTCTTCCAACAGTGGCCAGATGCTTCAGAGGGAATGAACAGAACAGGGAATTATCAAGTGATTCATTTACTGTCATTCAGTCCCAGCTTCTAGCAGTCAGAGGTTTAGTGACACCTCTGACCATCTGAGCTAATAGCTTTTGATGGCTCTATCCTCCATGATCTTTTTTGAAGCCAGTTATAGTTTTGGCCTTCACAACATTCCCTGACAACAAGTTCCACAGGTAGACACTGCATTGTGTTAAGAAGTACTTAGTGAAATTAAGGGACCCCTGGTTCTTGTGTTATGAGAAGGGGTAAATAACACTTCCCTATTCACTTTCTCCACACCATTAATTATTTTGTAGACCTTTATCACATCCAGTCTTAGTCATCTCTTTTCTAAGATGAACAGTCCTAATTTTTGTTGCTCTTCTCTGTACCTTTTCCAATTCTAATGTATCTTTTTGGGGGGATGGGATGACCAAATCTGCATACTGTATCCAAGGTGTGGGCATATTATGGATTTCTGTAGTGGCATTATATTTTCTTATCTATCCCTTTTCTAATGGTTCCTAACATTCTTTTAGCTTTTTTGATTGCCATTGCACATTGAGATGTTTTCTGCACACCCAGGGCCATAGAGAAGCCATACCTTGTGGACAGTCCAGCAATATAGTGAGTCTGCCATACTGTGTTTACAGATAAGTGAATGTGCTGGAGATACTATTGTGATGAGCATGGTATAAGAACCTATGTAGAACTGAATAGAGAGAGACTGCATGAGGGAAGGTCTGTGAGAGGCATAGAGGTCTCTGCTCCTCAGGAAGGTCTGTTTTGTGTCTCTGGATTTCTCTCCAGCAGCAATGGGAAGTACTGAGAACTGTAGGAAAGTTTGTAGTTGCAATACTCGGGTTGGAAATATTCCAGGGGGTCTCTTTCTGATGTGGTTTCCAGCACAAACACCAATTTTTTCCCCATGCTGTGTTTTGACTGGCTTGATTGAAGACTTTGCTACCAGTCTTCCAGATCTTTTGTAACTAGCCTTCAGGGGAGGAGAAGTAATATTTATGGTGCCTGCACAGCAGCATGGACCTACTCTCCATCGGGAACTTTCTATAATTAAAAACCTAGGTGCATATGGAAAAAGAAACATTTAATTTCTTTTTTTAAGAATGAGGCGCCTCCAACCTTCCCGCTACTTTGACCCTATCCCTTGGGACTTCCTTAAGTTATGGCCACCCTGGAGGGACTATCAGTGCCAATACTTTATTGATCTGCTGTTGAGTGAGGTGATGTACTCCCCCAGACATGGGTGTGCTGCTTTTTTAGCAGTCCAAGCTATGGCTGGCACGCAGACTGTGATTTGAGTCCAGGTCTCCTGCTCTTCAGTGTCAGGCAGTGCAAATGTATCAGTTCCTCCCAGTTCCCTGCATCCCACATCAGAATACGCGCTCTCCGTCAAGGCTGTGCCGCTGATGGAGCTGTGGGCATATGGAACCAGCAGGGCTCTCTGTAGGATGGTATAATCTGCACTGTCTCCTCAAGGGAACAACAAATAATGGTGTCAGAATCAGACCCTTAATTTTTAAAGGGTCTGATTTTGCCACCCTTACTGATGTTTAGTGCCTTATTCCCCAGGTAATCCTGTTCAAATTAAGGGAATAATCACAGAGTAAGATATTATTTATCAGTAAAGGTGGCAGAATCAGGAACTTTGAGAATGAGGCCTTCACGAATAATGGACATGGAAGTGTATTTAGCAGCAAGGTAGAAAATAGGTGTCTACAGAATACAGAGGAGGTTTCAGGACAATATCTACCCCAGACCTGCACTTTTCTGGTGATAAAGATGAGATACTCTCTGAGATTGAGGTGACAGAAGAAGAGATCCTGGAACAAATTGATGATTTAAAAACAATAAGTCATCAGGCCCAGATGGTGCATCAAAGAGTCCTGAAGGAGCCGAGCTGCTAGCAAAAAATGTGCAGTCTCATTAAAAACAGCTACTGCACCAGAGGATTAGAGGGTAGGAAATGTTTTACATTATTTAAAAAAAGATTATAGGGAGTTACAGACCAGTAAGCATTGCATTTGTAACTGGTAAATTGATTGAAATGATATTTAAAATATAATGATAAAACATTTGGAAAATCATAATGTGAGAGGGTCAAATCAGCATGGTTTCTGCACAGGAAAATCATGTCTAACTAACCTATTGAATACTTTGAACATGTCAGGAAAGTAGGGGATAAAGGAAAACCAGTCAACATAGTTTATTTAGACTTTCAAAGGGCTTTTGACAAGGTCTCTCACAGGAAGCTGCTAAAGAAGCTAAGCAGGGTGGATAAAATTTTTTTTTTTAATTTAAATTGGAATTTTAACATTTAAGTTAAATACAAGTTTGTTTATTTTTTAAATAAACATATTTAAATTTGAAATTGATAGCTTATATTAAGGCCTAAACTTATAAACTATTAAAATCAAATTAAAATAAAAAGATAATGGTAAGCAGGACATGTTTGCTGCTAAGTTTTAAAGAAAGTCAGACCCCTGAATTGGTGGTACTCACTGGTTGAGCATCTGGGACCATAGTTTGTTGAAGTGCTAAACGAATCTTTGACAGCAGTAGCCTCCTCTTCTGCAGGTGCAGTGAGAATATTTTCTTCATATCAGTATATTCAGTTAGTTTAGGTCAAAGTTGAGAAACTGAATGGGAGTTGAAAAAGCAGGAAAGCTTGTTTTCCTCTTCCAACCTATGAGCAAAAACTAAGTGGGAGAGGACCAGCTCTACTAGTTCTAAAATCTTAATGGATAGGGTGACTAGAAACAACCAGTTCAGTTCACTAACTACAGTTAATGCTTGTTTTGCTTAGTAAATCAGTGAATTTTAAATGCAAAATATGTTCTGATAATTTTGTTTCCTTCTGTGTCCAGCACATTTAAAATAATTTTATTTCTTATTTTTTTAAATGCTGTTTTGGTGCATTTTTAATTGAGTTTCAATTTCCATCTAAATAGAACTTGACACAAATAACAAATAAAACACTAATCATCTAGTAAATAAGAAATCCATCATTCACCATTTTCTAACATAATAGAAAATATAAAAGCTAAGAGTCTGAATAAATGTGAGTTGGCCTGTATAATTTAAATAAATGTGTATAGATATAGTGTATCCTCCTGGTTATCAAAAAGAAGGACCAAATTTAGTGTAGAGGCTATATTTAGTTGCAAATCAACATGTGATAATGGTTACCAACCAGTGAGAATCAACCTTTCTTTAGGAAAATAACTAAAAAGTACAAAAGCAAAACAAGATTAAAAATCAGTGTGTTAAATCAAGGTTTCCTGATTGCTGATTTAAATACTGATTAAAATTGGTGATTCAGATCACTTTGATTTAAATCAATCCACTCTGAAGTTAAATAGTTATGGGGTGAAAAGCAAAGTATTGTCATAGCTCAGAAACTGACTAGGAGCCAGGATACAAAGAGTAGAAATAAATGGTCAATTTTCATCATGGCAAAAAGTTAACAGTGGGACTTAGGGTTCAGTACTAGGTCCGGTGTATGTATATTAATGATCCAGACAGAGAAGTGAGTAGTGAGGTAATAAGATTTTCCAGATTACACAATGTTATTTAGGTTAGTCAGGACCTGACAGTCCTGTGAGGAAATTCAGAAAGACCTACTCCAACTGGGTTAATGGGCAACACAGTGGCACATGAAGTTAAGGGATGATAAATATAAAGGAATGCACATAGGAGGGGGAAATGTAAACTATTTGGACGTAGACAGGCCATTTGTCTAATTTTTAAGCTTCTGGTTTTATGTTTTTGTGTGGTTTGTTCCCTGTCTGGTACTAATATAAAACCGTTGTCCAGTATCACACGTGGAATAAGCAGTTTTGAAGAGAGTGCCGTTCAGCCCCCACCGACGTGATCTCATGCACCAGTACCAGAATACCAGGTATTCTGTGGATGTGTTGGTGACCTAAGTTCCCTGTAAGCTGCACAGATGCGCAGCCATGCAGCAGCATATTAAGCACTGCGCAGGCGCTCAGGGAACCCGCCTGGCCGGGACTTGCCAGGGGAGGGGCGCCCCTCCCTCGGCCTGAACCCAGCCGCAGCCTGAACCTGCTGGGGGCAGGGCGCCCCTTCCCTGGCCCCAACTCAGCCCCGGACCTGCCATGGCCGGGGGGATGCGCCTTCCACCCTCCCACCTGCCCAGGTGCTGCTGCGGGGAGAGAGACCTGCAGGGAGTCCTCCCCACTGTGGCCCTGGGACAGCCTGTACCCCAAGCCCCTCATCCCCAGCCCCACGCCAGAGCCCTCACCCCCCCACCCCAACCCTCTGCCCCAGCCCTGAACCCCTCATTCCCAACCCCATCCCAGAGCCCGCACCCCAACCCTCTGCCCCAGCCTGAGCCCCTCATCCCTAGCCTCACCCCAGAGCCCACACCCCCAGCCGGAGGCCTCACACCTCTGCACCCCTACCCTCTGCCCCAGCCCTGAGCCCCCTCCCACACTCCGAGCCCCTCAGCCCCACCCCCACCACACATCACCTCCATATTGGTGCACATAACAAAATTCATTCTGCACATGTGTGGAAAAAATTAGAGGGAACACTGTTGGTGACCACTCTAATTGAACACCTTACAGGGTTTTAAATTAAAACCTGGTGAAGTCAGAACTGATAAAAATAAATACTTTTTCACACAGCAGCTAATTAAACCGGGGAACTCATTGCCACAGGATGTCAGTGAGTCCAAAAATTTAGCAAGATTCAAAGAGGGATTGGATATTCTATAGATAACAAGAATATCCAGATTTGTTGTTATTACTGCTAACACATTTTGGAAGTGATATTACATTTCACGGTTCTGGGTTTAAATCTCATCCTAATCTCTAATGATTATCTTAATGTGGGGTGCAGATTATTCCACATCTGCCTACTGCATGGTTTTGTGTACCATCCTTTGAAGCGCCTGGCCCACTGTTGGAGACAGAATACTGGACTAGATCCAATGTCACAATTGCAATGTTCCAATGAGACAAGAAGTCATTTATTTCAGGAGTAACTAGAGAAATAAAGTGTTTTTATTAATAATAATTATTATTTTTGTGGTGCTTAGTTTTCTTTCTCTTCCAGTAGATTTGCTCACTCATTTTTTCATGCTTTCCCTCTTGAGAAGGGCTCATGGTTCACTTTATTTTTGTAGTCATCATTTCCATAGAGTACTTCACTACTTGGAGGGAAAAAAAGCCCAAGGCAGCTGAACCTTGTAATCCCTGAGACTCTTATAGTTGATTTTACAGCCGATTTTAAATAATTTACACTATTTAAAGGAGATGGCAAATTCTTTGGACAATCTAGCACCTTGGGGGGAGGGATAGCTCAGTGGTTTGAGCATTGGCCTGTTAAACCCAGGGTTGTGAGTTCAATCCTTGAGGGGGCAAAAATCTGTCTGGGGATTGGTCCTGCTTTGAGCAGCGGGTTGGACTAGATGATCTCCTGAGGTCCCTTCCAACCCTGACATTCTATGATTTAGAGTTCTTTCCCTGTCTGTCAAATAGCCTAGGCAAGAGGGGCACTCAGAATATAATTAACTCTTACTCCCCCCCCCCCCCATTTTTCCAGGTCCCAACATCCATTTTTATTGGTCCCATTTTGTGACATCTCAGCATGCACTACCCTAGTGATGGGAGATCAGTCACAGGACCCACCTGGATCATAGAGTTGGCATTTAGGTGGTCTAAGTGCTGTTGTTTTTATTTTATTTTGCTCATTTTTTGATCCCATAGTGGAAGAGCATATGATATTTAAAAGGAGCACTTTGCAAACCCATGAAGTGTTGTGAAGAAGCAATACTTCCCTTCCCTTTTAAGCCAATGACCAGGCATTTCTAAGGGCTTGTCTACATGGGAATACTCGGGAAAGTTAATCTGAATGATTTTTTTAAAGTGGATTAGTTAAACTGCATTGGACCCCTATGTGGACACTCTTATTCAGATTTAAAGCAGCATTAATTTGATTTATCTTAATTCACTTTGGAAGTGAATAAAAAAACACGCAGGGATTTAATGTGGTTTAATTAATCTGCTTTAAATTCACACCTTTAGTTTAATTTGGATTAATTTTCTTGTGTGTTCTTGTGAAAACAAGCCCCAAGTTTTATGTGATACCATCAGCACAGTGCATGACCAAGAGCCTGCAAATCCAGTCTTTGAAACCTGAAAAAGAAGGAATATAAAAAGTAAGTTCTATGTCAGTTTTGTGCTTTGCCCATCTCACCTACCCTACTTGAGGCATTGAGTACATAAAGTAATCAAAGAAGTGCTGGATTTGTTTCAAAGTACAGTATTTGGAGGTCACCATTAAGTAATGTGACAGCACTAGTTTGTCTGTGTGAGGACTGTGTAGAAACTCAGAGGCTGAAGATTCAGTTTCTCTCTCTATGCTGTCTTCTACTTAGAAGAACATGGTCAGTTTGTAGGGATAATTGTCTCAAGACTCTGTCCAGGAAAATAAATGTATGAACTAGCTACAAAAAAAAATCTGTTTCTCTCTAATAAGAAATTACTCCTGGATTCACAGCAAAGTCTCTACAGGTTTGGGAGACTATGTTAAAAGAAAAATATCCATTAACATCTGTCATTGCTTATAGGAGAGGCTAACCCATAAAGTGTATAACCAGTATTCCTTCGCCTTGTGTGACTGAAGCCAAGCCATTTGAAAAAACAACCCATCTTGTGTTTTTCCTGCATTTTGACTCTTGGTGCCTAGAGTTTTGCTGGAGAAACTGAACAGCGATTGCTGCCATTCCAAGTGAAACGCTCAGTTTCAGGACTGAAAGCAATAGGAATTGGGAGCAATATATGACCTCTTGTAAATGAGTCATGACCATACCAAATTCTAGAACTAGGAAGAAAGCACTCTAAGAATAGAGATCTAGTTGTAATATCACTTAGTGTTTGATCAGTTTCCATCTGGACATGTCTATCCAGGTAACCCCTGAGTAGTGTGTTATTTTTACTATAACTCAGAGAGATTAAAGATATTTTTTAAGTAGCCATGTTAGTCTGTATCCGCAAAAACAATGATATTTGTTGATATTTTTGTTCTCTGATTGTTTAGTCTCTGTACTTTGATGGAACTTTGTGTAGAGTGGCCAGTGTCCTGGTTTGCTGAGTGCCTTTCCTCAGGTCCTGCAAGGCAGTGTTTACCAGCAATGACAGCAGCAAACATTGAAAGTGATCAGGCAGCAGTAAGTATCTGTGTATAGAGAGAGTGGGAAGGGAAGGGATGTGGGCTTGACTATGTATAGTTGAGTTGATCCCAGACACAGACCAGGAGCAGAAAAAGCCTTATACGTGTCAGGCCATCCTATTAAAAGGTGCTCTGACAAAAAACTGAATTTCACACTATGATTGCATAGGTGTTCAATCTGAAGTATGTGTGTGGTTTTAGTTCCATTCCGTGACATTCATTTCCAGAATCTATTATTTTAAAAAAAAAAGGCACTCTTAAGTCCTGAGCTCCAGCCCATTCATAAAGTAGGAAACATGCTTCTGTGATGTGATAGTTGTGCCTAATGTCAGGAACCTACTTTGAAATGCTTGTGTCTCACCTCCTAACACACCCTGTGTCTGTTGGTAGTTCAGTGATTGATAATACTTTGTGTCAGTTATGTGCCTTATCTATTCAGGATTTTCCTGAACTGATCTTCAAAGCTCCACCCTATTCCAGAATATGCCTATCAGACCATCCTTCATTTACACTCTTGTTTATCTCTTTTGTTTAGATGCTATGATAAAGCTCCTCGGAAAGCCTTCTAGCACACCATGAAGATCCTGGGGCATCCTCTAAACAGAGTGCATTATCCATCTGCTGTCGAATCCGTCAAAGAGCAAGGAAGTCCCCTAAATATGAATGATATCAAATGGACTCCTTGAAGATTGTACTAGACTTAATGGCTAAGCTGTAAATATAGAGGGTGAAATATTGTACCAGCCAGAAACGTGCCCACTGTTGATCTTGTTGGAATCCAGAATGTGCAGATCTCTGGGATGGTAGAAGGTACAATGAGGACTAGGTCATCAAAGGAGGCAGACCTGCCCTGACCCTGCTGTCCCAGTCCAGTACTCCCACACGCTCCATCACACTGAAGCCAAGCTGAGTGTCTTGAGGCTGGTGGCTGATGGATGAGCTGGACAATGATTTTAAAGAACTCTGTGCTAACCTGTTGAGCAGGGTCAAGA
The DNA here is from genome assembly GCF_011386835.1 of Chrysemys picta bellii. NCBI lineage: Eukaryota > Metazoa > Chordata > Testudines > Emydidae > Chrysemys > Chrysemys picta. The sequence continues at coordinate 54,905,458 of NC_088800.1, forward strand.
AAAAGGCTGGAGATGCCGAGGGAGGGAGGAAGGTTCAGAGCAGGACAAGGAGCACTGCAACAAAAAGCAAATTAAAAAAGAGCAAGTCAACTGCTAAGAGCAAAAGCCAGCATGACTCCTCTGTGGGAAAGAGAATGGGCTGGCCAGGGTGCACGGACACCAATGAGCAGGCATTGGGGCATGAACCAGAAGGTGAAGCTGCAGCCTGTGGAAATGATGGGCCTCCACTGGGAGATGAAAATGGAGACCCTCCTGCCATTCAGTTGGATGCTATGGTACCAAACTGTAGCCAGAACACCCTGGCAGGTAATATCTCCAACCTCCGTCTCCTTCCCTCACTCTGAAATATTTTTAATGGAAAATAGCCTGGTGCTAGAAGGACTCTCACGTTCAGATGAACTTTTCTAAACTCCACCCAGAGAGGGGTACCAGGCAGTTAGGATTGCACAGGGGGTACATTTTGCTCACCCATACCATTAGACAGTGCATTAGACAGTATTCAACTCATTAGACTGACACCTTTGACTGTCCCTAGTAACTGTTCTTCAACAGTGTTGTCAGATAGGAGAGGTCTCCCTCGGTCAGGTGAAGCACAGAGAAGGGAGGGTTCCCCAAAGCAGCCAAGGCTGCAGTGAAGTATTGCCCTGGCAACTCCTTCTGCCTGCTCCTCCCTATTTCTCCTCTCCAGAAACCCTTCACTCCTACTGCTCAGCATCTCTCAGGCCCCGTCATTGGTAGAGGTTGGAAGTCAGATCCTAAAGTGCTGGTTGGGAGTTGGTGTGGCCCAATGGATAGCGCATGGACTGGAATTCAGGAGATCTGGGTCCAGAGGTGAGCTGGAGCCGGTTCCCACTGGTTTGCGGGAAGCTCCAGCAGCTCCCTGCCCTTCCCCCGGCCCCAGCTCACCTCGCTCTGCCTCTGCCTCCTCCCTTGAACGCTCTCCTCCCCCTCCCCGGCTTCCCACGAATCAGCTGTTCGCACGGGAAGCCTGGGAGGGCTGAGAAGGAAGCAGCGGCTTCCTGCAGGTGAGCAGGGGCAGGGGCGCGAGGAGGGCTCCAGGCGCCGCCCAGCTCGGCTCCGGCCGCCCGGCCCCAGTTCCAACTCCGGCCAGGCGGCGTGGCTCTGGTCCAGCCCCCGACTCCGGGCGGCGTGGCTCCGGCCCAGCGCCCAGTCCCGGCCCCCGGCTCCGGCTCTGGCCCTGGCCCGGCCCCGGCCAAACACCCCGACTCCAGTGGCTCCGGCTCTGGCTGAACACCCCGACTCCAGCGGCTCTGGCCGAGTCGCTTTGGTTGCGGCCCCGGCCCCGGCCCCGGCCCCAACCGAGCAGCCCAGCGGCCCTAGCCCAGCTTCCATCTCCAGGCAGCGCGGTCAGGGAGCAGGGAGAGGGTGTTGGATAGAGGGCAGGGGAGTTGGGGGGTGTGGATTAGGGTCGGGTGGTCAGAGGGCAGGGAACGGGGATTGAATGGGGGCAAGAGTCCCAGGGGAGCAGTCAGGAAGGAGCAGGGGTTGGGCGGTGGGGGGCAGTCAGGGGCAGGGGTTCCTGGGGCAGTCAGGGGACAGAGAGAAGGGGGGTGGATGGGGCAGGGGTCCCGGGGAGGGGGGGGGCACGACCCCCTCGTGGGGTGAGGAGGAGGGAACCGGTTGTTAATATTTTGGCAGCTCATCACTGTCTGGGTCCTATTCCCGGCTCTGTAACTGACCTGCTGTATGACCTGGGGCCAGATTGTCATGGCTCTGTGCCTCAGTTTCCCCATCTGTAAAATGAGGTTGATGACACTGACTTCCTTTGTAAAGCACTTTGAGAACTACTGATAAGTGCTGTAGAAGAGCTAGGTGTGATTATTATTACGGGGGTGAAACTCACTAGCTAAGCAAATTGTGCATCCAGTCCACTCAGAATCAGCATACTCCAAAATCAAGAATGCCTCAGGCTGCTGTAGGAGGAGGCTTCTCTGAAACCCTCTCATCTTGACTGTTAGCTGGGTGTTTAATGCAGATTTGCAAAGCCCCAGATGGGACAGTTACTAGGACTGTGCTTTTTTCCCCACCAGGCAGTGACAAGCGCAGATCACCCTTTGCTGCTGCTGCAGAACCAGCAACCTCCACCTCATCCCCTGCGAAGACGCTCCAGATCTCAGGAACCAGGCTGCGGGTAGCAGAGCTGGTGCTGGAGAGGATGCAGCAGTTTAAGAGAGTGGAACCAAAACAGCTGAAACATACCCGGGGCAGCAGCTTGCTAGAGACGGTAACAGATGGAAACATCCCTGATGTGATCCAGGAGAAGAACCAGCCAGGGAATGGTACATGTCTCTTGCAAGCTATCCTAAATATACAAGGAGTGCTGTCTAGTGGTTAGAGTGCCAGACTGGGAGTCAGCTTCAGGATTCCTGGATTTTATTCCCAGCTCTGCCGCTAGCTCATTACGTGGCCTTGGATAAATCCCTTAATCTCTTGTGTGTCTCACTTTCCTCATCTGTAAAATGAGGCTAACAATACCTGCCTCACAGGGCTGTTGTGTGGCTTAGTTAATGTCTGTAACAGGCTTTTAGATCCTGGAGGGGATGGTGATCTAAGCATCCTGTTTGAAATAGATTTCTTGGAAGCACAGGTTCAAATCCCAGCAGGGTCAGTTCACTCTTTTGTCCTTCCAGTGTAACAATAATGATAATAGCTAACTCTTATATAGCACTTTCATCAGTAGATCTCTAAGCACTTTATCAAGGAGGTCAGTATCATTGTAGATAAACTGAATCTTTGAAAACTAAGATCATCTTGGCTCTGTGTGGACATTAAAAATCTCCTTGGCCATGGTTTGCACTAGTGACCCTATCCAAAGTTCTCTGTCTCCTCCAGTGGTGCAAATAGAATTAATTTCTTACCAGTACATTGCACCAGCTAAAGAGGGGGACATGTGACCTCTCCACATGACCCAGCCCAGGGCCCCCGCTCTCCCTCTCTCCTCTCCTCCCCATGATTCATCCCGTGTTACCTGGAGGAGGGGAGGGTGGGGCTCTGTCCTCCTCCTGCTGCGCCGCAGACTTCTGAACTGCAGAGCTCTCCAGAACCACAACGGTGAAAGGAGCAGAATGTGCAGCTCCTCTGGCATGGCTGTACCGCCCCCAGCCCTTCCACGTAGCTATGTGCCTGCGTCTGCTGTCCGGGGTCTGTACAGCATCCCCGCCGGAAGACAAAGCTGTGGGGGGCGAGCCTAGGGGCAGTACAGCCATGCTAGAGGAGCTGCTTGCATGGGGTTCTGCTCTTTTCACTGCTACTGTTCCCGGGAGAGCCCTGAACCACTGGGCTCCCCTGGGAACCGCAGCAGCAAAAGGTCCTCTGGTGCGGCTATACGCCCCCAGCCCTGTCCTCCGGCGGAGCTGCTGTACAGACCCCGGACAGGAGACGCAGGCATGTATCTACATGGAAGGGCTGGGGGCGGTACAGCCATGTCAAAGGAGCTGCACGTTCTGCTCCTTCCGCCACTGACCTTCCTGGGAGAGCCCTGCAGTTCAGGGCTCTCCTGGGAACCGCAACGGCGAAAGGAGCAGAATGTGGGCCCCACGCCAGCAGGTCCTCTGGCGCGGCTGTACCGGTACCGCCCCAGCCCTGCCCTCTGGCAGGGCTGCCCACAGACCCCAGACAGGAGACGCTAGACAAAAATGCGTGGAACAGGGTGGTGTTACAGATGGGGATGGTACAGCCACACCAGAGGAGCTGCCCCACTTTCTGCTCCTTCTCTGCCTTTCCAATACAGTGTACCAGGTATAAATATCTTACTGGCAGACCGGACCACCCTACTTGCACCACTGCTCTTCTCTGCTGTATTGTATGGTGGTGTGCTAATTGCCACCGTCCATCCCAGAAGTGGCTTCATTTCAGTGATGCTGTGTGTATAGTTTGCAATGCACTTCGAGACCCTTTAGAATGAAAGGTGCTAGAGAAAGTTCACATTTTATTTTTAAGTATCCAGTTCAATAAAATAATAACTGAATATAACAGGTTCAATGCTTAGCACTATCTCTGAGAAGATCTTTCCTTCACCCTAGTGACCACTCCGGATCTGCCTGCGAAGGAGTCAGATGTTGCTCTGGCCGTGGCCCTCCAGCAGGAGCTCAAAGAAGAAGTACCTGGAAGTCTGGAAGAGGCAGGCTTATTTTTTTGTCAGATCTGTCAGAAGGACCTCTCAGCCATGAATGCAACACGACGGGAGCAGCATGTTAACAGGTGAAAGGCCAGTGTTTATTATTGCCCTCTTTCCCCGGCCTCCTAGGCTAAAGACTCAGCCAGCCTAGCTACTGTAGGAAAGGATAAACGCTGAGGCTGTGTCACGGTAATTTTAACATTGAAGATGTAAGTAAATATAACCTGTTGTGGGGGGTCACAGCAGGGACTGAATTCTTTGTCCCATGTCTCTCCCTGGAGTGCGTGGTGAGGCCGAGTTGTCTGCTACTCTCCCAGCGTGCGTCTTTCAGTGTAAGCCTCAGCGGGGTGCGTTAATGAAGACAGCATGGCTAGTAAGTAAGTGATGGTCTATGAAAGCATGTGTTTGACAATCCAAGTTTGAGTGCTGCCGGTCCCAGCCCACAAAGTAGTCTTCGTCCTACAGCACTTCCAAGCTGTCACCCTCATAGGCCCATGGACTCAGCAGGCTGGATCGAACAGCACCTCCAAGCTGTCCCCCTCATATGCCATGGGCACCGTACCGGAATAGAGTATGCCTGAGCGGGCTGGGTCGAGCAGCACTTTCAATCTGCCACCCTCATATGTCCCAGGTTCAGCACGTCCCTGTTCCCACTTTCAAGTTATGGTTATTTGGTAGTAATCCGTTTGATGAGCAAACCCCGCAGGATTTTTGGGTGCTGCAGGAATCTTTAGCTTAGGTACGAGGAGTGTTGCTGCAGAGCGAATGGGGAAGCCAAAAAACACCCACGAGCGGGGGCGAGAGGGAGAGAAGCAACCAGCTTAACCATGAAGGTTATTTATTGCCAGGTAATAACTATACAAGGGGAGCGAAACAAACAAAACAGTTATAATATTAAATCTAACTTAAATTTGATTATAAAAGTCAGGTTTAATAAACTATAACTGATCACACAAGTCAGGGTCAGAAGGCTGTATCTAGAGAGAGCTCACCACTCCGTGAAGCTTGATTTGGTCGGGGTTCCCAGGTGGTGGTGGTAGCTGCGGGTCCAGAGTGCTGGGGACAGGCAGAGCCTCCAGCACCATCGATCAGGAGAAGATGAAGTCCCAATGGAACTGATGCAGATTTTGAATCTGGGCATCAGAGCACTTACTTGAGCATGGGTAGGGAGTTTTGTAGGGAGAGAACAATGGTTCAAGGGAGAACACTAGATTTGTTTGTGGGTAAACTGATGGCTCAAGGGAGTACACCAACGTTATTTTGTTCAGGCTAGACAATAGGAACTGATTATTCCAGGCTATGGGCGGTGTTCCTTTGAGGGAGCTCACAATGCAATTAGGCAGCTTCAGTATTTTGGATATCAATAAAGGATTTATTACTAGAATTGGTCTGATAACCACTGAGCTGGGTGTGTGCAGGTGTGGGTTCATTAACATCTGGAGCAGAGATTCCCCATCATGCAGTGCTTTCCTGCTTTCTTCTGATTGGCTTTGGTTCAAGCAGAGGCTGGAGGGTCGTAGGGGGAAGGTCTTTCGTGAGTCAAACAGTCTGGATACTGCGCCCTGGTTCCCCAAGAACACAGAGCTGATAGGTAACGGTGTATAATATGTAACACACACTTCTTTAGGGAATGTTACTTTGGTTGTTTCAGGCATTAGAGCTGATCACTCCAGTTTTTCTTTAATGTAGTTTAAAAGTGTTAATGTGAGCAGAGTTTAAAATACTTTAAAGAGCAAACCCTGCTGTTTTCCCGCAGGTGTCTGGATGAGATGGAGAAGTCACAGGTGTCCTCTTCCAGCAACCCACAGATCCCTGAGTGCCCCATCTGTGGGAAGCAGTTCCATACTCCAAAAAGCCGAGCCAGTCACTTGAAACGCTGCGCTGTCAAGATGGAAGTCCCTCCGCAGTTGCTTCTCCAGGCAGTGCAATCGCAGGCATTGGCCCTGGGTGATGGGCTCCCTGTAGCACCCAGGTGAGCTGGAGCAAATCAGCGATGTTAGTAGCATCCTTAGAGCCAGAGTAAGCGCACACACTGTCTGGGCTCTGAAACTAGGAGGAATCGGGTAGGAGCCAGCTTCAGCACCTTAGTTGAAGAAAGCTGCAGTTCAGTTGGAGAGAGAACAGTAGGGCAACCAAGATGATCAGTAAGGTGGCGGGGCTAATAGCTGAGCAGAGAGAGGCAAAACAAGGATTAGTCTTGCATTGACTTGGATGAGGTGTTTACACTAGCTGAGGTAATTATAAAAATTAAACTGAATGGTCCATTGGAGTTTATTAGACAGACTGGAGCTAAGGAACATTTTGTACCTGGACACGAAGAGGGAATACACATAAGAATCGGATGTATAAAAATTTATTCTGAGAATGGGGGCTAGGTGGAATGGACTTTTAGCTGAGCTGGTGGCCTCAAGTCTATATCACAGGTGGGCAAACTACGGCCCCGCGGGCCACGTCTGGCCCATGGGACCATCCTGCCCGGCCCTTGAGCTCCTGGCCGGGAAGGCTAGCCCCTGGCCCCTCCCCGCTGTCCCTCCTCCCTCTCAGCCTCAGCTCGCTGTGCTGCCAGCGCTCTGGGCGGTGGAGCTGCGAGCTCCTGCCAGGCGGCATGGCTCACTCCGGCCGGGCGGCGCGGCTGCCAGTCCTGGTGTTCTGAATGACTTAGTAAGGGGGCGGGGAGCGGGGGGGCTGGATAAGGGGCAGAGGGTCCCGGGGGGCAGTCAGGGGACAGGGAGCAGCGGGCGGTTGGATAGGCGTGGGAGTCCCGGGGGGCCTGTCAGGGGGCGGGGGTGTGGATAGGGGTTGGGGCAGTCAGGGGACAGGGAGCAGGTGGGGTTCTGGAGGGCGGTTGGGGTGGGGGGTCCCGGGAGGGGGCGGTCAGGTGACAAGGAGTAGGGGGTTTGGATGGGGCGGCGGTTTGGATGGGGGCAGTCAGGAGGCAGGAAGTGGGAGGGGGCAGATAGGGGGTGGGGCCAGGCTGTTTAGGGAGGCACAGCCTTCCCTACCTGGCCCTCCATACAGTTTCGGAATCCCGATGTGGCCCTCAGGCCAAAAAGTTTGCCCACCTCTCGTCTATATAGTAAAGCAAACAGTGACTGACTACTAAGTTCAATACGTGGAAAGTCCATTAGTCCCATTGGGTTGGGGAGGAGCTGATTCCTGTCCCCCCAGCCACGTGGGAAATGGCACAGCAATTTTTGGTGTTTGGGCTTTTTGCCCCACATTGGCTGGTTTTTTGCTGTTCTCTGGCACCAAGTTTTAAAGGACGTGGGACCGAAAAGGCAGAGTTGCAAACAAAAGATTCCAGAAGCAGCTACGAAGCACTTACGGCCAGCTTCTGGTACTGTGTAACACACTTCCATGTTTTGCTTCAGTGGCGTTCTCCCTGCCCTTCTCTTGACCTCCTAGATAGTGAAATTGATGAATTAATGAAAATGATAAATGCTTCCCTCTGTTCAGGAGTAGTTTACTGTGAATGGTTTCCCCTTATCCTGGAAATGGGAATCTACCTAAGTGATTAGAGCAGCTGATATGGAGGGTGGAGTGCTCCTCATCTCTGATCCAGTTGCAGTTAACTTTGTGTCATGCTGCATTCTTACATTTCAGCAATCAGCTCAGTAGGTCAAAGCGAAAAGGCTCCTCCAAAGAGAAGGAGTCAAAGAAAAAGCGGAAGACATCCAAGGTGGAGACCAAAGATGAGGATCTTCTGGTTGCCATGGCAATGTCACGATCTCTGCTGGAGCAAATAAGGCAGGAGCAAGCAAAATCGGTAACAACCATTAAACTGGAGAGTGCTTTGCCAATCAAGTGGAAGCCTGGAGCAGGTACATATTGAAGTGTCTTAGTGTTAGTGGCTGGCAGTGTTTTAGGAGCAACGTAACACAGTATATGCTAAGTGATGTGTGTGTATGACAGCCCTGCCTGTATTTCATGTCAGTTTCTAACGCAATATGTAATTCCTACACAAAACTTAGTTAAAAGGGATTTCTGGTCGTCAGTGAGTTTCAGTGGAGTCCCCTTGTAGTCTTACACTTTCTTTCTGTTGTTGGGAGTTTTGAAATTGTAGATTTTTTTTTTTTTTTTTTTTTGGTACAGTGTAGAAATGAACAGCTATGGGAGTCACTCAGTTTTTCAACGCCATGTATTCTGCATTACTCCTTATTAGCCAACCTGAATCACACTGCTCACCCAACCTTACCTGTGCCCCATGTAACGGCTGTGATGGACATGTGATGGAGAATGGATAGTGGTGGCTGCATGCCTTGCTTATGCAGCATGCAATAAAGATTTTGAAAGAAAGCTGTGGTAAGGTGGGTGAACATACTCTTCAGGAGTGTGCTCAAATTCTCCTTAGCATCTTCCTGCCAAGGCTCCAGTTACTGAGCTCACAGCTGCGTTGGGGAAGGCAGAAGGGGAATGCAGTGGCGAAAGTGAGCCAGTAAGGCACAGAGATTGCTGAAGGGCAGTTGTGTGGAGTTGGGGCCTACTGTTGGGCATCAGAAGTCACAAAGAGACAGTGACAGTTGCTGCAAGGTGCTGTGCTGTTTTCCTGTGGCTGGGACAGGCAACCAAAAGCTGCATTGGCAACTTGCCATGAACCTGGGAGATGCCCATAACTTCAGTAAAATAGAGAGATTGCATATGATGAAAGTGAAACTCAAAGTTTACAGTTCTCATCATGGAGCAGTGCATAGTGGGATCTGTAGTTTCAGGGGGTTGTTTCCCTGTTTTAAAAATGATGGCAGCTGCAGGTGTTGTTGTGGAGCTCTGTGAGTCCCATTTGGCCTGTGAGCTACACTTCAGGTACCCTGTCATCAGCTCTCAAAGGAGCTTGCGTGTTGTGCTCCCGCACCCTGTATGTTCTATTATATACTTTTTTTTAATAGAGAAAAAAAGGCGTAAGAACGTCCCCCGCACACCTCCTCCATTGTTACTTCAAGATCCAGAGACAGCCCATAAACGGATTCAAAGCCGGATGGCCATGCTACTAACAGAGGAGGTGGAGTTCCCTAGCACCCCTCCACTCCCTGCCAGCAGGATTTTGGAGGAGGAGCCTGGGAAGGCACCCTGGCTTCTGTCTTTGCCCAAAGACCAGCGTTGCATTTTGTGGGAGTATAGTACTTTGACAGGACCCTGTGTCCCAGAGTCCTTCTATGCAGTGGGATTAACCCCTCCTATTTTACCTTGGAAACCTGTGCAGGTGAGGAATCCTTCTGTTCTTTCCTCTACTACTTATTCTCACCAGTGGCTTGCCCTGCCACCTTCTTGTTTTCACACTTGCAGTTGTGCTCCTTTGCTCTTCGGACCTGCTGCTCTCCTGAGTCTGCACACTCATTGGCACTGTGTGTTTACTCGTCCGGTTTCCATCACTGCCCTCATGTGGTCTGACTGTGTACATCTGCTTTTAGAATTGAAGACAAATAAATTAAATTCATGGAGATATCCTATCTCCTAGAACTGGAAGGGACCTTGAAAGGTCATCGAGTCCAGCCCCCTGCCTTCACTAGCAGGACCAAGTACTGATTTTGCCCCAGATCCCTAAGTGGCCCCCTCAAGGATTGAACTCACAACCCTGGGTTTAGCAGGCCAATGCTCAAACCACTGAGCTATTCCTCCCTCCCAAAGGCACCTGCTGGTCTGTTTAGAGGCTTTTGCTTTTACAGTTCAGAAAAAGAAGCTGTGCAGCAATAGAGGGTAATTAAATAAGAAAATCTTACCCAGTCAATTTGACCCTAGTTTAGGTGTATGCTTGCCTCTTGCGTTGCTGAGGCCCAGAGAGCTCCTGGTTCTTTAATTGGCTTTGGCATGCTCACCCACCTTCTATATCTGTTTCCTAGTCTATATACAGTACTTGACTAGCTAGGAATTAAGTCGCACCTGTGTTTTGAGGACATTTGTTAGTATTCCATACAAAGAGTATGGTCCAAGTAAATTGAGGTTGCAAAGTGAAGCATTCAAACGTCAGACTTTGCCAAATCTGAGGTTGCTCGTGCAACCTTAACTCTACCCCCTTATGCATATGCTTTATGGTACACTCTTTAATTTCACAATCACAGACTGTTTTTTTCACAGATCTCCCGCCTCTTTCATTGCACTTCATTCATTTTAAACATTGATAGGACTCCTTCAGAGTTCTGTCTTTTTTCACACTTACCCTCCAAGAGGGAAAATTTCACTTTGCTTCCTTCCTTATTCATGGACACCAGAAGAATAGTTGGACATTCTTTTTTAAAACAAAAAAATGTGTGCATGTGAAAGTACCTTGTTTAAACTCTTATAACTTGGTTAAATCCCAGTAGATTTTCAGTTGGTGACTCAAAGGCACGCATCTGACGTAAGAGCTACTTCTGTGCCAGATTTCAAGTTTCTAATGATGAGGCACTAGAGCTGTTCAAAAACAGGTTGCAAAACATTTTAAATAATGGCAGGAGTGTATTTTTCCCTCATAATTTTCATTCTCAGAAATGGCTGAGCCATTTTTATTGAAATGGCTGGGGGAGGAGACCCAAATACCATAAAAACTAAAGCAGAGACCAAACCTGGAAAATTTCAGCCCAGAAGGTAAAAGTTCTAAGTTATAAGTAACTGCAAAAAGACCCTTCAGAGTGGAACTGTTGGCTGCCTTAGCCATAGCTGTCGCAGTGAGCTCCAGCCATAATGAAATGTTCAGCTGTTAGAGTGGGACTACTTCCACCATCCATCCTCCTTGCTCGGCAGCTGCTGTCACACAAATACACTCCCAGGGAAACCCCTCTTCTCACATTCTCCGTTGCAGTCAGCTTGCTTCTGAGGGTGGTTTGAGATCTCTTATCTCCATAGACCGCTCCATATCCAAAGGAGATTTGCCTTGGTAGGTAGCAACGGCATCAGGGGACTGTTCTGGAGACCATGTAACCTTCACACTAGGGCTTTAAAACTGTGAACTAGAGTGTAGTCCAACCACTGAGTGATTCCCAAGCTGCATGAACACACAAGACAGGAACCAATTCTTTCTTTCTGTCTGTCTGTCTGTCTGTCATAAGTCAGGGACGATTTTGCCATCAGTGAGATCTGACCAACCACAACTATCTCAGCAGTTACAGACCAGCAGCAACCATCTTGATCCTGCTTCTGTGGGGCTTGGAAACAGAACTACTGATGATCCCCAGGCAGACCCTGATGGAGAGCAGCAGTTTCTATCTTGCAGCCAGAAGGATGTTCAGACTCTGCAGGACCTGGTGGAGCTGGCTGGGGAAGGACTTACTCTCACGCAGTGGAACATTGACGTTGACCACACCAGTGAAGTGAAGCAACTGAGTAAGTTCTGGCAGCCCTGTGAACTGATCCCATCAAATCACATCAGCTAAGCAGAACTGGTTCTGGTCAATACTTAGATAGCAGAGGCTTGACCAGAGGCTGCAGGAAATAAAGGTGATTCAGTAGGTGGCACTTTTTTCACAGACTCATGAATGCTCCAAGCATTGTGTATGGGGCACTGTTCTGCAGCAGTGCCAGCCTGGGAGACTGTCAACTTGACACTTTTTAAACTGACTAATTTTTCATACATCCCGGTTTGGACGGAGTCCCTTTTAAACAGCATGTCCTGAATTTTATTTTTACAGTTTCTTTAAAAACTCTCAGCGTTTTTCTGCTCTTCAGCTGATGCCCGGGAGAGTCTTTTGGACACATCCAAGAGCAATGCTAAAAATACCTGGCCCAGGCCTGCTCCCTTCCCCCTTTTCTTTCTGTGCACACCCCTCCTTGCTCCCTGTTCATGTCTGTTGGTGGTCACTGGTAACACACTCTTCCAGAGGCCAGGGAAGGCCATGATGTGTGTAAGCTTCTCCCAAAACAGAGCACCATAGTAATGTCATGCTGGAATATGAGCCAGGAATTGCAACTGACCATCAGCAAAATAAAGCGGCTGACCATACACAAGGGTTGCCAAATGCACAAAGTAAGAACTCTGTGTAAACAGAAAATAGAATATTTATTTCTCTCTAATCTCTCAGTTATAGTCCCCTAAGGATTTACTTAGAACAACAGCAGGTGCCAGATTTTCAGAGGGTGAAGTGATTTTCAAGTTGACAGTGGCCCTTTCAAATTGAGGATCTGGTCACTTGTCAAGAGTGGGTATATTATGTATTTCCTGTGTCCTTATAAAGGAGAACTCAGTTAATAAATTGTGCCATCTCTCTGCCTTTTCAGTTGGGTGTAGTATTCTTCACTTCCTGTTGTGTAGAGCTGCTGGGCATGTTAAACTGCAGCCATGGTCCATTTTGGAGAGGACTTCACTTTGCTAGTGATTGAAGTAATTCTCTTACATATATGTATTTTGGTTTGAGCCCTCTGAGATGAAAGGCTCTAAATAGATGCTAATGCAATTGTACCACTTTCTCCAGACTTAGGTTTCTTCCGCCACTCCCCATTGAGTTCTGTACACCACACTTTGAAACCCCAGTCTCAGATTCACTCAGGATTCATGGTAGGAGGGTGCTGCCCTCAGCTGAATGGGATTCAGACATCAGCAGCCCAGCCCAGAGGATCACTGTTAAGTAAGGGAGAGGGAGGCTGACATGTCAGGACTGGTTCACATGTGAGTGGGGGGGGGAGTCACAAGTTTGGGGTATCTGTCAAAGCACAGGTGCCATTAGGAATGTTTACTTTGCAGCTTGTCTCATACAGAGGTTGTGTTTGAGTTTTGATTTGTATTTTCTTCCTTGAGGAGAAGAATCAGTGGCCAGCGACATTCCACTTAGTGGCTTCGTCCCTCCATCCAAGGTGAAGATGTGCCAGAGCAGCAACCTTCACACAGTAAGGGCAGAGCCTTGTTTAGTTCTCCTTATTTTTTTGTACTTTTACTGCTGTGTATCTCATGGATTGAAGGGGGCATATTGATTCATGTAAGAGCAGAAATACCTAGAAAGTGACCCAAAATACCTTCCATCCCTATCTGTAGAAAAGGAAGAGGTGCCTGAGGTCCCATCCTTCTGAGGTAGGTATCATCAGAAAAGGCAGCTGATGTCAACACACCCAGTGTCTCACTAATGCCCACAAAGAGACCTGTGTATGTGACAAAGACCTTGTCCTACAGGGAAATGGAAAGATCTAAACTAAGAGAACATTAGGCAAATATCCAGGTGATTTGTGTAAAGACAAGTGGCTTGTGTACAGGAGGTAATGCACTTAACCCTACGTGAATAACGTAGCTGAAGTCAATATACTTAGATCTACTCACCGCAGTGTCTTCACTTGCGGTGAGTCGACTGCTGACATTCCCCCATCGACTCTGCCTGCACCTCTCGGCCTGGTGGAGTACAGGAGTTGATGGGAGAGCGCTCGGAGGTCGATTTATTGTGTCTAGACTAGACGCGATAAATCAACCCCCGCTGGATCAATCGCTGCCCGCCGATCTGGCAGGTAGTGTAGACATACCCTTAGTTTCTAAGCATTTCAGGGCAGGAAACTATGTCTTCTTACCTGTCTATCCAGCACCTAGTTATATAAATAAAAATAAAGAGATGGGTTCCTACAGAGTCAGACTGATTTACACTGAACTCACGCCATCTGGGATAAGAAGCTTACAGATGAGATGGAATGCTGGGAGATCTATGGATGAGAAGCACTTTGTAAGAGCTCAGCACTATTATTACTCACCAAGAAAATCTTTCCGTGGTCCCCTCAGTCCATAGGTGAACACATTTCAAAGAAGATAACTGGATGGGTCGAAATGTCCTTTGAGAGCTGCAGCCTGACAGATTCTGCACTCCCACATGGTGAGCAGTGCAATGCCATGTGGTATGCATCCCCAGAGGTTTTCCCATCAAGCCTGTAATACTTCATCAATCACATTTAACCCCAGATACAGGGACCTTGCCCTGCAGAATCATACTCCAGTTCCCACACTTGCAGTATATGTATAATTTTGTAGAGGTTTCTAATTCTTATCTTTGTTATCAAGATCATCCACTTTATGTAGTAGAAATTTGTTATCCTCTATTTATCTGGTGCACATGTCATGGCGCCTTGTGGATTTTCAGGCCAGATATATTTTGAATCCTTGAAGATGAAGACTGTTGTTTTTGACTGATAGTATTAAGAGACTTCTGAAAGGAATCCAGTCTCGTGGGGTCAGTGGTAAGCTCTGGCATGTAATCTGTTGGGGATATGGGAGCCCCATTTCTCAGCCTGAGGTTCTCGCTGCAGAAACTCCAGCAGAAGTTCCAGTCTCAGACTGTGATCCTTTGGGGCGATCAAAAAATCCTTAAAGATTCAGTTCTCTATGTGACCGGAACTAGAGCAAAGATAGAGGAGCACAGGCTTCTTCACACTGCTCAGCCTCTGTGCCTCACGCCAGAGCCTTTTCTGTTTTATGGGGAAGTTCAGTTCTGTGTCACATTGCAGAACTTGGCCTCACTGCTGACGCTGCCAGGAGCAGTGCGTGGATTCTGTGATGTGAACAGCTGCCCACTCAGAACTGGATTGAGACCCAGCCACTCACTGTGCCCAGGCTACTGTACAGCCAGGAGAAGGTTTCTAGTTTGAATTCATTTTCCTTTCCTCATTCATGATTTTAGCTGCAGCAGGAAAGCCGATCTTGGCTCCCTGCCCGGAATGTGGCGCCAGTGTGTTTGGTTCAATGGCATTGTAAGGGAATGTCTTGCCAAGAATAAGACAGCAAGAAACATCTGATTGGTTTCCAGCCTTTGCTTCCTGTCTTCCCCTTGGAGAATGACTCCACTTTTCTGCCCAGACCCATGAAGCCTTCTCCAGCCCATCTACCAAATCCAGGAAGACTGTTCAGATGTGCACTGATAGTTCAGTACTACGTAGTGTCGGCCATCCATGAGCACGTATTGTGTCGAATCAAATGTTGGTTTCCACAGTCCGCTGCAGAATACAGAAACCTGCTAAAATAAATTAAAGAGCTGTGTTGTTCCAGATAGAGCTGCATCTCGCACAGATGTCTATAGGAATAACATTGGCAGTTCCTCAAGCTACTGAAGGTTAAAAACGTACCAGGTCTGTGACCAGTGCTTCAAGTATAAGTTGATTCCCAGCTGGGTGGGGGAAGCCCCTCCAGTGTACAACTGGCAAGATGAGGATTTTCACTTTCCTTCAAAGAACAGGCCGTGTCTGGTGGCCAGATATCAGACTAGATGGATCCAGTTCTCTTAAAGATCGGACTATCTGGGGCAACTCCAAAGCTCCTAAAGGAGAAATGGACCATACGCTGTTTTCTTTTCCTTTGAATTTCATGCTGGTGAAAAGCACTGGTTTGGTTTCAATTGGTACTGAAATTCTCTAGCCTCAGAACAGATGCAACACAGGAGATGGCAGGGCAAGTTTTCCTCACATGATGCCCTGGCAAAGTGCCCCAATCCTGACCCAGGGGCACCATCACTAGCCATGTGAGGGAGTTCAGTCTCCATGGCTCCCTTCTTCAGCCTGCCAGCAAGGAACCGTATTTCTGCTAATAGTGGGCGGGGGGGGAGGTTATGACGCGTGAGTAAGATTTTCAAAAAGATTTTTCGAACGCCTATGGTCACTTAAGCACTTTTGAAAATTCCACCCAGTGTACCTGTCCATGGGGAAACGGAGTGAGAACACAAGGCATGGAACGCCCAGTTAGATGGTGACATCTCTCAGCTATTATCAGTGTGAGCCAGACTACAGTGAACTGGAGAAGAAAAGGCTCTGTATCCCATGATGTAGTTCCTGAGTCTTCCACTTTCCTTTGTGCCAGTAAACGTGCGGGACTCACCCCTGCGGCGCCTCCTGATGGTCATCTCAGGGAATTAGCTCTTTTCCAGCATGGGCGCCCTCTGCAGGCCGGTGTCCCACTTGTTTCTGGCCCTGTGTCCCTCCCGGACCCCGGTGCCCTTTTATCTGGGGTGCTGCCCCCTGGCAATACCCCCACGCTCTGCCTCTGTCTCCCCCCTCTCTGGGGAACCTCCAACCCTCTAATCCCCACCTTGCCTCAGTCTGGGCTACTGCCAGTCATCACTAGCCCCCGCTCCCTGGGGCAGACTGCAGTGTAAAAGCCACTCATCATAGGCAAGGGGGCAGACCGGCTGCCTTTGCCTGCCTCCCAGTACCTCTATGGGCCTTGGACCAGGCCCTGCAGCCCAGGGAGTTGCCAGCCTGGAGCTCCCCTTCTCCTCTGGCCTTTCCCCAGCCCTTCTTCACTTCCAGTACCCTTTCTGCAGGCAGCCAGGCCCTGTTCTCTCCCAGCCTGGAAAGAGAGAGAGAGAGAGAGAGAGAGACTGCTGGGCCTCTGGCTCACAGCCTTTTATACAGGCCAGCTGTGGCCTGACTGGGGCGTGGACAAGTGCTGCCGCTTCCCCAAATCAGCCCAGCTTAGCAGCTCTCAGCCACAACCTTCTCCCAGGGCTGACTTTAACCTCTTTTCCACTGGAGTGGGGGAGCCACCCCACTACAGTGCCCTTTCCCATTATTATGCATTCAGTTAAAATAATTCCAGGTAGACATTGCAACCAGAGAGGTGCTATAGATTAGCATGCTGATGTCACTTGGGAAGGCCCTGTGTTGATATGCTTGTTGCATTGGTTGGGGATAGGTGCACCTCATGGCATGACTTTGCTCCTAATCTTGCAGTGTTGCTAGCTGCAGTACCAGTCCGAACAATTTCAGAAGTCTGCTCCAGCCTCACCTCCCATGTTTGGCTTAGATGCTGAGTACATCCCAGTGAGGACTGCTTACTCACACTGCAGTCAGCCTGTGGTCAAATTCTCTGCTGGAGTAAGTGGAGCTGTTTGCAGCTACGCCTGCAGAGAATTTGGCCCAGTGTGTTTAAGGCCAGTTAAAACTGAAGTCTCACTAAAACTGTCCTGTCTGCCAGAACAGGCAGGGTAACAGAGCTCAGCATGACTCCAGCTGCAGGGTAGTAACTCCGAAGGGAAAGCTTGATACTAGTTGCTTCTCAATTCATTATTGTTGGCGTAGAAGTGAAATTTAATTGAGGACATGAATCATCACAAAGGGGAAAGTTAAATCCATCCAAACCTGGGCCCAGAGTACAGCAGCATTGACAAATTGGGTTATCCCCTCTGCCTTTGTCAGGGAAATTAATTACAGCTGCACCAGCGTTTTTCTCTCTCCTTCCTTCTTTGTTCTAGTCCTCACTCAGGTCGCTGGCTGCCGATTTCAGTGGAATGGTCAACAACCCCCATCTAAGTGACGTCCAGTTCCAGGTAGACAGTGGGGAAGTCCTTTATGCCCATATGTTTGTGCTTTATGCACGGTGCCCACAGCTGACTGAAGTCGTAAGTATGGCTGGATGTGTTTGCTTTTGTATTTGTTTGCTGTGCTGCCTTCCTCTTCCTTCTGGCAGTGCTGTTGTCTCTGGGCACAGCTACCATGCGGTACTCTCCTCCTAACTAGGAAGAGATTGGCTCCAGTCTCTACAGGCAGTTCTGCTTCAGAGTCAGGAGTAGGTGCTAAAGCCTGGTGCAGAGGGCACTTCTGACCCAGCTGTGATTTGCAGCCGCCTGTCCCTCCCCGCAGGCAGGTAGCAAGAGTCCTGTGGTGTCGTCATAGAGAGTGAGTGGCAGTTGTTTGAAGGAGTAAGGGGGATGGTAGGTCCAGCAATCTGCCAGCAGTTTATACGGGAGGGTATCTATCTAACTATATGTTTGCCCTCTGGATTTCCATAGCCACCCACCCCACACAAGCCTAGGCTAGTGAGTCCTGACTGGTACATCTGTCCTGCCCTTCTCCTAGAGCTGAGCTTGAGCGACACATGAAATCCAGGGACTAGGCCATGAAGAGTCTAGCTATGCCTGTGCGTGACCTTTATGAGGGTCTGTCTCCACCCCTTCCCCCAGAGTAGAAATCATTTCCCTGTACAAGGCCTCTCCTCCCACAGTTGCTGTTGAGCTAACAGTGCTGAACAGAGCTTCTCACGAAGGACAGTGAAATGCTCCTCATGCTCTCAGCGGGGTGTGCAGTCGAGCATCCCACAGTACCTCCTCAATAGTATCCCGCCAATGCAACGTGACGGGCCCTGAGTCTAGGATCTGAACCCTGGTCATAGCATGAAGAGCTGCCACCAGCATCTGAACACATTTTGAGTTTCCTTAAATGCTGTTAACTCAGAGGCACCTGTACACCCTGAGACCCCTTTGTAAATGGAGTTAGGAGGCTGAGGTGATGGCTTAGCCCCATGCACAGTGGTTTAGCTACACTCCCAGCATTACTGACCCATAGCCCAACCATACAACCCTTTCTTACCTGAGTAGTCCTCCTTGACTACTTGCATCCATAGGAACTACTTGTATGCGTAATGGTTGTAGGATCCGGCCCCTACATGATATGTTTAATCCCTTCTGTGTGGATCTTTTCCCTCTTCTGCAGTGTGGTGTTTTCCATTTAGTCTCTCTGTTGACCAGGGGAGTGTTGTTAGAACCAGGTCTTGCCATTTTCAGAGACCTTGAGCCACTGGTAGTTAATAGAGGAATCAGAAACAACTGGGAGCCTGTGTTTTCTGTTTGGCTATGTCCACGCTTGGAGTTGGGGGATTGATTCCCAGCTTGCGTAGGCAAACTCATGCTAGCTATTGTGGAGCTAGCACGCTAAATATAGTAGTGTAGCCATAGTACCGTGGGCAGTGGTGAGCGGCAGCACAGCTAGCAAGCAAGGGTACATGCCTGTGGAGTCTGGGTGGGTTTGTACTTGGACAGCTAGCCCGTGCTGCCACTCACTGCTACCCTTGTTACTGCAGCTACACTACTATTTTAGCATGCTAGCTCAATAAAAGCTAGCGTGAGTATTTCTACACAAGCTGGGAATCACAGCCCTAGCTCCAAGTGTTAGATGTAGCCTTTGGGTGATATTCAGTACCATAAGAGAGAATCTCAGATACTGCAGTGGATGCTATGGGTGGATAGGGGTGGAAGCATGCCAGCAAGAGAGGGGAGCAGGGTCAATCCATGCGGGTGCAGCGGGTATGATTCAGGTTGTGAAGGATATGGGAAAAGCTGATCAGTCCCTCCTTTCTATGCAGTCCCATAACAGGAAAGCAGGAGGCCACTCAATGCAATCCATGATTGGTAAATTTAGAACCAATCCAAGGAAACTTTTCTTTACCCAGCGTATAGTCAGCCTGTGCAGTTCACTGCTCTAGAAGGTACTGGATTTAGAAAGGGGCTGGATAAGGTTATGACCGATGTGTGGCAGTTATACAGAGGGATCAGACGTCACACTTCCGGGTGTAAGGTGATGGCTGTAGGGGTCAGGAGGAACACTCCCCCGCCCCCATAAGGAGCACTGCATATTTGACTTCTTTAGCTTTCCTCTGAAGCCTCGGGTACTGGCTACTGCCTGAGTTCAGATGAGGATTTAGTGGATGAAAGGTCTGATCTGGTGTGGGCATTCTGGGCCTGATCCCCCCGTGCCCCTCTCTTGCTGATAAATGACCCTGCTTTGGCTGTTTGTTTCTTTTCACTCCCAGGTTCACAGTGAAGGTTTCTTAGTGGAAGAGGATGGGAATTTGCGGACCCGTCGAGTGTTGCTGAGTGAAGTGACGGTCGAGGCAGCCCGTGCATTTCTGCAGTACCTCTATGCAGCTGATATCAGTATCCCTGCCCAGGTGCTCTCTGATGTGGGAGCTCTTGCTGTCAGGTGTGTACACTGCTGTCTAGTCACTTACACCATGAGATTTATTTGGGGTCCCAGCCTGGGAATTTACAGCCAAGTTTCTGCAGAGGTGACTCCCCCAAGCTACATTGGTTTAGGTGAAGTCCTTTCAGTTCAGATGTTCAGTGCTGGTCAGTGTTTTGCAGTTTTCCTGCACATATCTAGCCAACATCTTCATTCCTGGCCTGAGTGGCTACAACAAACTTTTTAATTCTCAGTGTACATTTCCAGTGTGACCATTGTCACAAAAGTGTCACTCCCCTCATCTTCTCACTGGGTGTATCTGCTGAGTTACACCTGTCAGCACAGGCCCATTATAGCCTGGGGGAGAACAAGCCATTCTATTCTGCCCCTAGTGTCCTCAGCAGCATTTGATTCCATGGTCTCTGTTGTTGCTGCTGGTAGTGATGTAATAATAATTAGTATGTCTTTCATCTGAGGTTCTCTAAGCACTTCACTAACTATAGTCAGTTAATCCCCAGAAGACCTGCTGAGAGATCAATACTGTGTGTAACACTAACTTGCGGTATCAACCTTACTGTCATTTTGTGACTCTAAGTGCTCTTCATGAATAGTCCTTAAAAAACGGATAGATTCAAGGGATTCCGTCAACTTAAAAAATCACCCCCTCTCTGAGAATGTGGACCTGTTAGTTTTACAAATAACACCTAATGACCCAGAGTGAAAGAGGTGAAAGAAAAACGTATTCTATATTTTCTGTGCATTCACAGTACTTTCCTCTGTACCAACAACTAGTCAGTTTCCCCTGACGTTTGTATATTGCTTCACAGTAGTGAGACAGAAACAGATTTTTAAAAAACAGGGGAAAAAGTCTGATTGTAAAACCACAAAAATGGATACAAGGACACGGGAAAGGTGTAAAACTTGCCTTTCGACTGAGTAGATTTCAAATTGATTGTGTCCCTTTAAGGAAACTGCATCTAATTTGCGAGGACACATTCACAAACCGGGCCCTAGTTCAGGGGTAGGCAACCTATGGCACGCGTGCCGAAGGCGGCACGCAAGCTGATTTTCAGTGGCACTCTCACTGGCCGGGTCCTGGCCACCAGTCCCGGGGCCTCTGCTTTTTAATTTAATTTTAAATGAAGCTTCTTAAACTTTTTAAAAACCTTATTTACTTTACATACAACAGTAGTTTAGTTATATATTATAGACTTATAGAAAGAGACCTTCTAAAAACATTAAAATGTATTACTGGCACACGAAACCTTAAATTAGAGTGAATAAATGAAGACTCGGCACACCACTTCTGAAAGGTTGCCGACCCCTGCCCTAGTTCTTATACCTAGTGAGCAGCAGGAGAGTTAGGTGGAAACAGAACAGACTGTGGGTTGGAGTCACAATGTAGCTACAGCAAAGCTGATGAGTTTGCATGGATGTTGTATGTCCGATCGATGGGATGTTTCATGCATATTTTCTAAGCCTGTCAGTTTGACTGATGCTCTGTCCTTGACACCTGATCTTCTGCCCCTTTTTGCAATGTGGCAAATGTAGACTCTTGAGAGCATTAAATGTTCTCTGCTTTGGAAGGGTCTATATTGAGCCTACTAGCTTCATTTCAGGGAGAAGCTGCTCAGACATCAGAGCCTTCGTAGCGAAGGAGTCCATGATGGAGGCAGAAACAGAAGAAGTGTAAACATGATCATCCTGCTCTTTTGGAGGGCTGTGATTTGCCTCTTAGTTTTGTCTGCGGTGCCAGGAATTTTAATTCCAGCCATGTAAAGTCTTTTACCTTAAAATCTAAGCTTTAAGGAGTTGGACTAGAGCTTTCGGGTATTGGCTGGGAAAGGGGATTCTGAATAATAGAGTTAGATTTGAGCTGATGCATCTAATGGAAATGAGGCACATGATTCTTGTAAGGAAATCGGCATGAGGATGCTGGTGGCCGAGCTTAACTGGTGGAGGGAAAACAATAACCTTCCTTTGTATCGTTGCAGGTTTGATGTGAGTGAACTGATCTCTGTATGTGGAAACAGCCCTGGGGAGACGGAGGAGCATGATGTGGTGGACTCAGGAGATGAACTTTTCTCCGTGGGGGAAGAAGAAAATTGTGACAACAGAGCTGAGAATTTCCAGGAGCTCTTGAGGTCAATGTGGGTAGATGAAGATGAGGAAGAAGTAGCTTTGCTGAAACCTGAAGACCAGGAAGAGGAAGACAATGAGAAAGTGGATGAGCAGGAACTGGAGGAAATTTATGAGTTTGTTGCCACTCAGCGAAAGAGTGTTCAAGATGAAGCAGAGGTGGAAGAAGGCACAGGCAGCTGCACTTACAGTGAAACGGAGGAGGCCCAAAATGTGAACCAACAGACTGAGGATGAAGAGGTGGAGGTGTGTGAATCTCCCTCAACAAGCAGCAAGATTAAAGAATGGAAGGAAAACTTTCGTGTGGGAAGATCCAGCTGTGAATCGCCTGGGCAAGAAAAGAAAATCCCAGGTATAAGTAGGAGTGAGAGCATGAGTGTTACACAAATCGCTCCTGTGCACTTGCAGGATAAGCCTTGTGAGTGCGGTGATGTTGTGGCTTCCCATGGTAGAGCCTCTGATGAAAGAGAGGGCTCGCAGAGAATGCCCAAAGTTGTGAAGGTTTCTAGATTCTCTCAGATTTCACAAGGTGAAGAAGAGAATGATGCCTGGGAAAAAATGTTCCCTAGTTGTCGACACAATGGTGCTGACCTCAGTAAAAGTTATGATCCCATGTTTTCCGCAACCCAAGGGGAACATTGTGAGCCTTCTCCACTAAATGAAGACAACGAAGAGTCAGGAGAGATTTTCAGTGAAACACATGTTGAGGTTAATAAACCACCTATTCACCATCAGTCACAGAAAGACCTTCTGTCAGTTAGGAGTGATTTGTGTAGCAGTCCTCTTATCAACCCTTGCTCACCGGTTTTGCCAGCTGTTGGTTCATCACCTATGTCTCCAGAATCAAATAGGACATTTTCCAGAGTATCCACAGAAATTTCTCCCATATCAGCACCAAAGCAAAATAAAAATAAAGGACTCTTTCAGTCTGATGATGCATCCTTCCAAAAAGCCAGTGAACAGAATGATGCTTCAGGATTTGAGAAGATCATAAAGAACACACTTTCTCCAGCAAAGTTTCCCCACGTTGATTTAAAAAAGCAAAAACACGTCCCAACTGGGTCATCATTGGTCCACACAACTCAGAATAGTGCTTCTCATGTGAACCAAGAGGCTGAAGTTATTCTTTTGCTGGATTCTGATGAAGAAATGGAGTTAGAACAAATGAAGAAGAAATCAGATTCTGAATCTTCCCTGAGGGAAATGGAAATCTCCAGGCAATTGGATTGTAACTGTAAGAAAGTGCAGCAAGAGCACAATGTACCAAAATCTGGACCTGTTTCAGTTGCTGACATTGAAATACACCAGAGACAATTTCAAGTGTCACTAGGAAGTCAAGACAAGATGCACAGTGAGAATGCTGTAAAGCTGTCAGGAGAGATGCCTCTTAACAACCAGGTTGGGACCTGTATTGATAGCAGACTGATTCTGAGCCATGAGGAGAGCTCTAGCATGGACACCTCATGGTTGGTGCCAGACACACCTCTTCTTACCAGAAGCAGGAACTGCTCAACACAGACCCAGGCAACAAGTATATGCTGTTTGAGGAGTCAGGGGTATAAGCACAGGACTACGGCTTTATTGGTAAATACTAGTGACCATAAACAAGCTGGGGAAACTATGAAGATTCCAGAGATAACTTCAGATCTGTTACTTGCAACTTCCTCACAAAAACATTTGCTTACAGAGAACTCCTCAGTCAGCAAAAAAACCTCTCCTGGCAGCCCTTTAGGTCAGTCTTGGAAGGATTCTCTGCGAGTTTCTCCAGCTCCAGTCTCACCTGCCTGTGTTCATGTGAAAGAGAAGTCTTCAGAAAACCCATCTTCACCCATACGAGGCCTTCCATGCCGTGAGCTGTCTCTGGAGAATAAAACAGACATTAGTGTGGTTGAGGTAGAGGACAGTGAGGAGGAAAAGGAGGTGGCTCCACTCCCTTCGAGTGGCAGCTTCCTGCTCGGTGATGAGCCACCAATCCCAGTTGATGACGACTGCTGGAGTGTCGAACATCTGTCACCAGTCAAAAATAACAACAGGGTGCTTGAGAGGTTGGACTGTGCAAATACCAGCAGTCCCACCCGTGGAAAAAGTGGCTCTCAGCACGACCAATGGAAGAGCCCAATCAGAGCCCTGGAAATTACAGGTAGCACTCCTCTTCGAGGAAATCCTGTTGACAATAGAAAGACCTTGTTTTGTCATGAAGAGAGTCCTATTGAGGCACATTCTTCAGTGAGCAATAGGTTAAGTTTTCGGAACTCTAAAGTCTGGGATGATTGGGATGAAGATGAACTCCCAGAGATTCTTCCTCTCACACAGAGGGTGTCAGCTGCAGCAGCTGCCCAGAATACCCAGCCCCTAAAGACTCCTGGTAAGTACTTGTATGAATCCCAGAATCATCCCAGTTTTCATTTGAACTGGTCACTCTGTCTGTAGTTCACCTTGTTGTGTTTGGGTGGTTCACCTGCTGGTCTGACATGATTTTCAAGGCCAGGTGCCAGAGAGGTAGTGTCCGCTTCACAGTTCCTAGTTGCTAGGTAGGGGATTCCGCTTGGCACTCAGTATTATTGGAATACAGTGTTTTTGTGTTTCATTCACATTGTTTGTTTCATGAGTCCCATTCCCCAGGGAAGTTTCTGCAGTGAACAATATCAAGATCATAATACAGGTGTTTTTTTTTTTTAATCTAAATCCTACTGGATGCTTGACTGCTGTGGTTATGGTTTGGTATCAATATGATCCTTACTATTCAACACTATGAGTGACCGTTCTGTTAACAGCACGTGAGGCCTTCAGTCCAGCTACTTTGCCAGTAGAACAGTTGCAGTTGTCTTTCTTTTTACATATATGAATGTGGCAAGCAAATTGGGAGACTTATAGCACTGGCAAACACTAGGCAGGCTGCAGATGGGCGTCATGCAAGCTTTCCTTTAAAGCTCAGACAGTGCCCCTCAGTCCTGACCTGCAGCCCCAGTTCTGGGCCCCTTCCCAGAGGCTCTCGTAATATACTCAAATCTTGACCTACGAAGAGGGAAATAGTATGATCTAGTGATATGAGTGGGAGATTGGGCTCTTCCCATTTCTGACACAGACTCACTGTGTGATTTGGGCAGTAACTTAATATCTCTGTGCTTCAGCTTAAATATCTATACATTTGACCTAACACTTACCTCTGCAGTGCTAGAGAGCTTATTTGATTACATTTTTTAAATCTCTGTAGACTGATATAGCTCCTTCTATCCAAGATCTCATAGTGTTAATTAATTACGCCACTTTGGTTGATAGTTTCACAGTAAGGGATTAGGAAGTGGCCAACAAACTAATTTTGCTTTAGACCCAGCTCAGTGTTCTAACTTGGCTCTCCAGAGAGTTAAGACCCATTCATTTACCTCTAGAACAACAGCCCCTCTCCTCTGAATTTCACCCTCCTGTGCTACAGACATGGCTCATGTCAGCAGTGGCCCCTTTACAAAGTTCAATAACACAGCCTTTTTTTAACTGGCAAAAGGTGCCTGTCCTTACAGCATAGGGACTTTGGGTCCAAAACTTGTCATTTCTTTTAAATTAAACTGTTTTCTTAGTTAAAGTGAGTAAAAACAAAACAATAAAAGGCTGACTTGAGTCCACCCAAAGTTTTCACAGCTCTGTCTAAAATGAACATGAGAGAGTTGGTAAAGGGCTGTGGGATCCTTTGTGGGAAAATAATGCCCTAGATATTACTATTATGTGTCCTTGTAATATCTTTCACAAAGACTAGAAATCATCAGCCAGTCCCAGGACCCTCCATGTTGATATATTTATTCTCATTGTAATAATTTCATTTTGCTGCAGACCCTGTCTGTCACAAGAGAAACCAGCCCCCCAGAGTTCCCATAACACCAGTACCAGCTTACTCCATCATGGAGACCCCAGAGCTGAAGAAGGAACTGAACAGGTTAGTGTTGCCTCCATGAGCACCTTGGAGAACAAGGCCAGTTTCTTAATGTGCAGGTACCTGCAGGGAAGTAGCTTGACAGAGAAGCCCCTTTGCAGCAAGAGAGAAACATTTGATGGCATTCCAGTAAATGTTGCTTAAGACCCAGTTAGTGGTGGCTGGACTGCAGACTTCATGTGGGACTGGATCCTTCAATTCCTCCACGCATGCTGCGACGCCACAAAGATGAGGCATCACCACATCAGCCTAAACTTACCATATTGCTTAACTAAAGTGTCACCTTTGTATTTTAGATTTGGAGTCCGTCCTCTCCCAAAACGGCAGATGGTGTTAAAGCTGAAGGAGATATTCCAGTATACTCATCAGATCATGTCCTCTGACTCAGAGGATGAGATCCCATCCTCCCAACCACCCCTACAGAAAGCCACTGCCAAGTACCCCAGCCAACCCCAAGCAGACTTGATTGAACTGAGAGAAGAGAGTTCCAAAGCCTCCAGTGTAGGGCGCAAGCAGAAGTTGGGGGTTTCGGTCCCTTCCCTGCCAGTTCTGGGCAGTGGTGATGCTGACAACTCAGCGGGCCCCTCTACAACAGGCTATCAGAGGACTAAGAAAACAGCTGAAACTAAAGGCCACCCAGGAGGAGCCAGAGGGCTAAAGGGAGATACTTTGTCTCCAGCTACATCTCCAGTTAAAGGTTCTCTGGTGGGCAGTGCTGATGGACAGGTGCTCTCAGCATCTCAGGAGTCTGCAGCTTCTTCAGTGGCTGGAAGTGACAACTCCTTTGGGTCACAGAGGTAAGGGACTGAAACAGCAGGGAAAAGCTCATTTACTGGTGTGGGTCTGGTCAAGGGGGGGAGACACCTCAGCTCTCCCTCAAAGTAGAGAAGCCCTGCCCTTTGTCCTGGGCTTAGCTCACACACATATCCTTTTTCGGGGGGTTTCAGTCTAATTCCTAGTGATCTCTTGTCAGATCACAAAACCATAGTTTGGCATATCTGGTATTCTGAGCTTGGTAAAGGCCCACGCCTGGGATGTCTGGGCTCTGTAGGTCAAGAAGCACTGGCAGAGCTGAATGGAGGCCCAGAACTGGAATAGCAGGGGTCTCTGCTGGTCACAGGAGGTGCAATAACAGAGCTGTGCATAGGGAGTCCAAGAGTAGAATAGAAGCAGGCAGTGCTGGTCAGGATTGAGGAGCACCAGCACATGTATGAGGGGCCCAAGACTGGAATAGCAGGAGATGCTGCTGATACAGTGGGAGGGGCATTGGCAGAGCTGAGAATGGAAGTTCGCTGAACACTTGCCCACGCTGTCTGTCCCGTCAGACAGTTATTTTAATGAGACCTAAAATGTCAGAGAATTCATAGCACTAGGGTGGGCCACACAAGGGCGTTTAATCAATAACTCCACCTTGTTCCCTGTTGGTCCATGATCATTTCCTTGGTAATAGGGCATTTCATTGATCTCTCCTCTCTCTCATTTTCAGTTCTTCTTCCAATGAGTTTGAGACAGGTGCCCTTACATCTGAAGAGGACGAAGGGATCCCAGCATCTCAGGCTGCAGCCCGGGAGGCAGATAAGCTGGAGGCAGTGAGACGCTACATCCATTCAAATCCAGTCCTGCACCGGAAGATCCTCCTTTACCAGCCATTTGAGCTGACTGGGCTGCAGGCAGAGCTGAAGCAGAATGGCATTAAGATTGCACTGGGAAAATTGCTGGACTTTTTGGACGCTCACTGTATCACCTTTACCACGGCTGGGGCACGGAAAGAGAAGCAGCAGCAATGTGGGGGCAAGAAAAAGGGATGCAAACGATACTGACTGGAGCCTCCTCCCCCTTCTCTGCTGCCTTGGTGCATTGACACTTCCCCACTGCAGGCTCTAAAACTCTTCCCATTGTTCCATGTCAGAGCTTCTTCAAGAATTGCTCCTCTGTTTTGCTACTAAACATTCTCCCTGCCCCGGTAGAATCTGCTGTACACATGCTTATGCTGCTGACTTTTCAGTCAGTTAGAACATTGCTCCCCGATGTGCTCGAATGGCTTGGAACTGTGAGAGAAGCATCTGTTCCCCAGTCACTCTGCTTTAGAGGTGCAGAGACCCTGCATGCTTTTAGTACCATCCACCCCACTCCCTGCTGAAACAGTGCCTGCTGGATCTCTAGGACACCAAGGCCACTACTAGTACTGCTGGAGCTTCAGCATACAGCTAATATGGTCCCTCTGCTTGTTTTCCTAGTTCTTTAGCCATCAGTTTCCTTTGCCTTTTCTGTCATCTTTTCCCCTTCCATTCCACTTTCTTTTATCTGTCCTCCTCTGCCTTTTCCTTTTCAGTTGTTTCCTCTCCTCTTGTCCTCCCCGCTTGCCTTCCTCTTTTCTAATAGGTTTTATTTCAGCCTTGCTTCTAACTGCTGCTTCTAGAGTTAGAGCTTCTTCTAAGTGCCTGACAGAGGGTGCTACTTCCAAGCTCCTCACTGAGTGCATCAGTGTTGGAACATAAGGTCCTGCCTGACTGGTAAGAGTGCCGTAGGCAATGCTGGCCTTGGAAGGAAGCAGGTCAAATCCCCCTGAATTGTTCTCTCCTAGAATAGAAACAGACCTGCCTAACCCACCACACTAGCAGGAAACAACTCGCTTTGCCCTGATGTGTAAAGCAGTGAGAACAGACAGATGTTCAGGTTTGTCTTTGGGACCCCAGCGGTTTTACAGTCTGTTTATTCAGTTTGAGATTTTATTCTACAGATTGAGGGGCAGGGGCAGGGAGTGTTGTGGTGGCAGCATTGTCTAGTGGGGATAGTTTGGAGACCTAGCTTCTGTTCCTGGCTCACTCTGTGATCTTTGGCAAGTGGACTCAAATTTTGGATGCTTCATTTGTTGTGTGCCTAACAGTGGACGCTTAGGGCTTGATTTTCAGCAAGTACCGAGCACCTGCAGAGCCCACTGACTTCAGTTGATGATACTGGGTATTGAGCACCTCTGAAATTGTCCACAGGTGTTTGATGTTGGACACCCAAAATGAATGGCTGCTTTGAAAGTCTGAGTCTTAATTTCTCTGAGCTTCACCTGTAAAAGAGGGGAATGAGAGCTGCCCACCTTTGGAAAGGGTTTTGAATGGCTCAGAATGGAAGAAGGTGCTATTGAAGTGCAGAATGTTACTTACTGTATTGAAAGGGTAACTTATTGGTAACAGTTGTGTTGTGGAGAATGCCAGGAAGAGATACTGTTTCCATACAATCTACAAGCACTCTTATTCTATAGATTTGTGATGGGTACCAGGAGTCCTGCAGCCTCTTATATTTAATACAGTGATAAGGACTTCAGAGGCTACAGGTCCCAAGATGCAATGGTGTGTTTTGACTGCTTGGACTGAGATAGAGCATTGCATGCTGGGATCTGCAGGGCTAGACCTCTTTGTTAAAGATACTGTCAGCTCCATTTTCTGAGAACTGCAAGTGGTACTGGAACTCCTGTCAAGTTGCCATGTGGCCTGGCCTTGGACAATTGTGTTTCCACTGCCCCCAGCCCCCCTTTTTTAAAAAAGGAGACACCATATTTATGTTGCAGTGACCACTGGACACCTTCAGCGCCTCGTACTCATTCCTCACCTAACCACACCTTGCTACATAATCTAGTTTCCAAACTGGACTGCTTCCAGGCCCTTTGCTAAGTCTGCAACAGGGAAGTCTTGGATCCTAGAGAATTGACTTCTATTTATTTAATCTTCAGAGATGTGCTGACTCTTTCCAGCCTTGGGAGTTGTGAATCGATGATGGCCTCACTTTGTAAAAAAAGAAGCCAAGTTTCTCAAAACCAGTATTTGTATTTTTGTAGCATAAGAATGTCTGGTTTTTTTTTAATTTTGATACAGTATAGTGTGGTTTTTATTGGATGTACATGATGTGCAATAAAAATTGTAAGAACCTTCAGCTGTAAACTTTGTTAACAGGTAGCATCAAGTAGGCAATTTATTGTTTAAAATCTTGGGCCCAGCCTTGGAGTTGCAGGGGCATCCCAGCAACTAGTGTGCCTCTCATGCTGGCTAAAGACCCTGACAAGGAGTTGGAGGAAGAGGGAGGAGTCAGGTTACTGTGGGGAGCAGGAGGCTGGAGAGAGCTGCTGCAGCAGCAAATGGAAGTCTGGCCGTGATGGATTAGACCACTGATGAATGCTAGCTCTGTTATATGGAGAGGACTGAGGAAGGCAAGCAAATCCATGTGATACGGGGAACCAAGGGCAGGGCTGGGGAAGGAGTCCCCATCTGGGAGTGGGTTGGTGTAGGTGGAACTGGAGGAGGGGAGGCCGGAGGTGGAGAGCCCAGCTGCTGGACGCTCATGAATCCCATGTGTTTCTGTGAGTCACGGTGGCTGTGCACCATGTTGGCTGCTGCAGCCAGTTTGATGCTCTGGAGCTGCTACTACACCTCCATCTCCTTTGCCCTTCCTTCTCCTCAGTCATCCCACCTCTCCTTCCCCACTCTCATGTATCATCTCTCCTCCTTCACCCTGTCAAAGCCCTGCACAGTGTGAGATGGGAAGGGAGGTGAAGAGGACACGTACAGCTGCGGTGTGACTTAGAAATTAGCCATTCCGATGTGCACATCATTGACCTACCCCTGACATCAGCTGATTTATTACCCTTCCTTTGTTTTGGTCAGCTACTGGGACGGGCTGAGACTCTATTTCTTCATGTAAGGCTCACAGGGCCTCCTTCCCCACATGCCTGCTAACTGCTCAGCTCCATGCCAACAGGAAGGGAAAGGCAGCTTCATCCTATAGGATTTGTGGGGAAGGGTGGATGCACGTTAGGCCGCCATCCGTGCTAACAGGGGGTGTCAGACCAGTGTAACGACTCAGTAAAGCAAAACAGTCTCTGTAAATGTTCCTGGAATAAACAACTACAAGAATTGTCCCTCAAATAGTCACATTAGTATAGCAACTTTGAAGACTGTTCTAGTAACCTCCCTCTGTAAACCACCTCGACATGGCCCACTCTGTGCATAGGGACTTGCTTGCACAGAAATGCTCACCTGCACGCTATACGATGAACGCGAAGTATTTGCAGTCTTCCCACAGTTCTCAGCACTAGCTAATAACCATAGACGTAGTTTGACTTCTATATTATGGAGGGTGTCTCCAGTCAGGCCAATGGGGCCGCGTGTGGCTGGGGGCGACAACAAATTCCGTGCCTGCAGGGGCGCCATTTGAGATGGGGAGGGGGCACAGCTTTAACACTGATTCCAGGGGCTACTTAGGCAACTGAAAACTCTAGTGTTTTTGCAGATAATAACTTAGAAATATCTGGCAGGCGCATTGTATCTAATTTCTAGATTAAGAAAGAAAAAAATAAATATTAGACCCTCTCAGCTCTAATACTATCATGTTCTGACATCTTGTGGCAAGTCACTTAAGGGCCACTGTAGGTTTTAAATTGCATAGTCTTACACAGATACTTTTACTAAAATCAGACGGGACCATCATGATCATCTTGTCTGACCTCCTGGACATTGCAGGCTATAGAATCTCACCCACTCACTCCTGTAATAGACCCCTAACCTCGGTAAGTTACTGAAGGCCTCAAATCATGATTTAAAGACTTCAAGTTACAGAGAATTCACCATTTACACTAGTTTAAACCTGCAAATGACCCGTGACCCATGTTGCAGAAGGCGGTAAAAAAACCCCACGGTCTCTGCCAATCTGACTGGGGGAAATTCCTTCCCAACTCCTAATATGGCGATCAGTTAGACCCTGAGCATATGGGCAAGACCCACCAGGCATATACCTGTGAAAGAATTATCTGTAGTAACTCAGAGCCCTCCTCATCTAGTGTCCCATCTCCAGCCGTTGGAGATTTTTGCTACAGGCAGTTGCCGATGGGCCACATGCCATTATAGGCAGTCCTGTCATACCATCCCCTCCATAAACTTATCAAGCTCAGTCTTGAAGCCATTTAGGGTTTTTTGCCTGCATTGCTCCAAACTTCACTCCTCTGATGGTTAGAAACCTTCACCTAATTTCAAGCCTAAACTTGATGGCCAATTTATATGTATTTGTTCTGGGCTCCACGTTGATGGTTAATTTAAATAACTCCTCTCCCTCCCTAGTATTTAGCCCTCTGGTGTATTCATACAGAGTAATCATATCTCCCCTCAGCCTTCTATTGGTTAGACAAAACAAGCAAAGTTGTTTGAGTATCTTCCAATAAGATAGGTTTTCCTTTCCTCAGATCATCTTAGTAGCCCTTCCCTGCATCTGTTCCAGTTTGAATTCATCTTCCTTAAACATGGGAGACCAGAATTGCACACAATACTCCAGATGAGGTCTCACTAGTGCCTTGTAAAATGGTACTAATACTTCACTGTCTCTACTGGAAATACCTTGTCTGATGTATCATAGGACTGCATTAGCCTTTTTCACCACCACATCACATTGATGGCTCATAGTCATCCTGTGATCAACCAATACACCCAGCTCTTTCTCCTCCTCTGTCACTGCCAACTGATAAGTCTCCAGCTTATAGCAAAAATTCTTGTTGTTAGTCCCTAAATGCATGACCCTGCACTTCGCATTATTAAATATCCCATTTCTATTACTCCAGTTTAAAAGGTCATTCAGATCTTCTTGTATGATATTCCGGTCCTTCTCAGTATTGGCAATATCCTCCAAGTTTGTGTCATCTGCAAATTTTATTAGCACACTCCCACTTTTTGTGCCACGGTCAGTAATAAAAATGTTAAATAAGGTTGGTCCCAAGACTGATCCCTGAGGAACTCCACTAGTAACTTTCCTCTAGCCTGAGAGTTCACCTTTCAGTATGATCTCTTGTAGTCTCCTCTTTAACCAGTTCCTTATACACCTTTCAGGTCTCATATTAATCCCCATCTTCTCCAATTTAACAATGTCTCATGTGGAACTGTATCAAATGCCTTACTGACATCCAGGTAGATTAGATCTACTGCATTTCCTTTGGCTAAAAAAATCAGTTATCTTCTCAAAGAAAGGTATTAGTAACTTTGTTACCACCTCTTGAATATAACAGTTGAAACAATTGTAGAAAAATCTGCAATTGCTTTCTATCATTTAGATTATGTCTACACTGTTGCTATAGCCGTGCAGCTAAAAGGTGTGCAGTGTAACCACTCTTTGTCTGCAGGCGAGAGCTCGCCCACTGACAAAATAAATCCATCCCCAACGAGCAGCAGTAGCTTCTCCCACCGACAAAGTGCTGTCCACACTGGTGCTTTTCATGGGTAAAACTTTTGTTGTTTGGGGGTGGGAGGTGAGTTTTTCACACCCAAGAACGACAAAAGTTTTACCAGCAAAAGTGCAGTGAGCCAAGCCTTAGGCTACTTACTTTTTGCAGTTCACCAAGCTTGGAACAGATCTTTAACTTTAGGAAAAATCCTAATAGCCCTTTCTTATCTTAATCACTCTGTTTATAAACACAATTCTGACTCCCTGCCTCAGGAGCACAAGCTGGGAGCAGCACGTCGCCTTTCTTCTCTGCAGAACTCGTTACATTGCAGTTTGGGGGGACAATGCCTCCCATGCTCCCCCTCCCCCAAAATTCTGCCTATACTAATAACTTGGCGGTGAGGTCTGAAGATTGCTAAAATGTTATTAGGGGTGGAGGGATAGCTCAGTGGTTTGAGCATTGGCCTGCTAAACCCAGGGTTGTGAGTTCAATCCTTGAGGGGGCCACTTGGGGATCTGGGGCAAAATCAGTACTTGGTCCTGCTAGTGAAGGCAGGGGGCTGGACTCAATGACCTTTCAAGGTCCCTTCCAGTTCTAGGAGATGGGATATCTCCATTAATTTATTTATTTATTTATTTATTATTTTTAGAAAAGCTGCATCTGTAAATTAAATTGTCAAAACACTGACAATCTTTTTTTATTATGCAGCTTCATAAGCAGCTTCATAAGCTGCACTGATTTGCAATGAGCCTTCCCGTTCTGAGTGAGAATTAGTGAGGCTCTGATGCAATAAAATTCAAGATGAACCCAGAGAATTATTTACAGATGACAGTCATATGCACAGGTGAGAATTAACCCCGATACCTATTTGTAACATTTCATCATTATACAGCTAACACAGTTTGAAAGATAGATCATCTATATCTATAATCTTGTCATCTAAAAGTCCTTGGTCCATACCAGTGTTCCTCTTGTTCTAATGCTGTGGCAGCATGGCACAACTTTTTCACTAGAGAACAACTTTCAGTGGGAACCAAAATACCATTATCTACCCAAGAGACTCAGCAATGTGTCCTTTCTGTTCCTGGTTTACACATACAGGTGTGTAGCATTCTGATTTCCCCAGCTGATAAGCAGTCTTGGCAGAATTTGGGTTTTTTTTAAATAATTTTTACTGAAGTTGTTTATTTTTAAGCATTTTTCTATTTTTATCCATTTAAATTTTCGCAGTTGTGCAAAATTATGTTAAGCATTTTAAAAAATTTTATCTATTTAAATATTCCCAGTTGTGGGAAATTATGGGGGAGGGTCAGACAAGAGTGGGGGTCTGACATTATTTAATGACAGTAAATGTTGAGATTCAAAGAGTTAAAGCTTTATAACCATTAAAACACAAAATGATCAACAGCATATGCAAAATATATACAGTACCGATCCTTAACTCAAACTCTAAGTTCTCAAGCAGCATTTTTCTTATTTTGCCTATCTGTAAATTTTGTTTATCAATGGAAATATTTTTGGTGGATTTGTGTGTGTACAATGAAATTGACATTTACCAACAAAAATCTAATCCATCCTAGCCTACTCATAGGTTATGTATAGAAGGGCTTTTCTGTTGCACGATCTTGAGTGGTTCTCTAAACTTAGAGTGTCCTTGTTATACAAATCAGGGCTTGGGAAGGCTGAGAAGAGCCACACTGATGTTTGGTGTGCTTAGCATCTGTGTACTGTTCCCTTTCATCTGCTTTTGGATTAGCTGTGTCTTGTACATTGTATTATGCTGCATTGTGCTGTGACCTGGGCTGCTGTTATCCTCAAAACCAGCAGCAAACCAGTTTCCCTTGCTTGGGTATCACATGCCTTTTGGGTTTTCCATCCTGAACAAATACAGTTGCATGGCCCAGTGTGTTGGCCCCATTGCAGATGTGACAGTAGAGACAGGTTAAATAATTAAGCAGCTGTGAGGATATGTTTGCTGTGGCTTTAAATCTGTAACAGGAAGCTAGGCAAGGGAGCGGGGCTGGGTAAGATACTAGGTAGAAGTTCAGCAGCAAAGCAGAGAGAGAGAGAGAATGGCTTTAGGGATAATACCGTTTTCCTCGCTCTAATAAAGTTCCTCGTTCAGCGGTGGGAGAAAGCAACTCTATCTCTGATTGGTTACCACTGTCACATGCCAGTTCCTTGTTCAGTGTTAGAAGAAAGGACTCTCTCTCTCTCTTTTCTTTACCACTGTCACGTGATGAGGGCTGCTGCTGCAGCTGCCTGTTTTCTGCCCAGGAGTCCAGACTGAGGAGCTGCTGCTTCCCTCCTCTCTTCTCTACAGTATTTGCCTTATTTAAAGACCCTTCTGTTACTAGCCAAGCTGGGGACTGTCTCGGACCGTAACTAGCCTCTTAGGGGAAGCCCCGGACTCTGCGGACACTAACTCCTG
This sequence comes from Chrysemys picta bellii, assembly GCF_011386835.1. Taxonomy (NCBI): domain Eukaryota; kingdom Metazoa; phylum Chordata; order Testudines; family Emydidae; genus Chrysemys; species Chrysemys picta. The sequence goes on from NC_088800.1 coordinate 54,940,880, forward strand.
AGCCGGAGACTCCAGGTAATTGAGAGAACTTGGGGAAAGTGATTCTGTAAAAACGCCCCACCTCCCCCATCTCTGCTCCAAGTGTGTCTGTGAGTCCCAGATCTGCTGGCTTTATTGACACACACAAGCTCTTAGCTGATCCAGATATTGGAGCGAGCATGCACGCAGAAATGGAACAAAACCCTCCCAGCCAGAGGGGGGAGAGAAAGGAAGGAGACGGAAGGGGATAGGAAAAATAAAAAAAGAGGTGACGAGCTCCAAAAATAGTGCTGCCCAGACCTGTTACTGCATCATCACTGGCAGGTTTAGTTTAACAGGAGCGGGACTAAAAGGCAGTGCCCTGTCTCTGCCTAATAACGATGCTGCTTCGGGGACACTCCCCACAATGTAGCTGTTTGTTCTTCTCTTTGACAGTGTTTTGTTCCGGCTCTGTTAAAGGAACATGACACACATGTCTGTGTGTTTAGTGTTGGTGCAAGGTGCTGGGTCTGCACCATAAGGCACCAAGCGATTCCTGCGGCTGAGTGTAGATTTTTGTACCCAAGCTGGTAAAGCAGAACTCAGAAGTTTGTCTGCCACTGCCTTAAAGTTAATGGACCTGTTCCATGAACTCTAGCAGTAGAGGCTCATGACCTTAGCTTGAGAGGTCCTGGGCTTGATCTCCCAGCTGTGGGGTGTTACTAGCATCAGCCTCATAAATCCTGTAGAGGGGGACGAAGACCTACATGGGGTTACCATGGGTCACACATGGATGTACAGGGGACGCAGGCAGGAACTATGAAGTGTGTTTTCTGTAGCTGCTGCATCATTATTGACAGGGAGAGAGCAGCAGTCTGAGTGAGGAGAGGGAAGTGGGTCTGGAGTGTGGGCACCCTGGGTACAAAGGCCCAGCTGGGAGTGATGAGTCTAAGCCAGGGTTCATGGGAGCTATTATTGTTTCAGGGTGCATAAGGTAAGGGAATTTAGGCCAAACCTTGGGGCCCCTTCCCTGGCCAGTGGGGTTGAAGCAGGCAGGGAGCTGGGGATACTCATTGTTCCAGCTACCAGCCTTTGAGGAAGTGGTCATGTCTTTCTCCGAGGCAGAAAGGGGCCCTGAGGGTGAAACGCAGAGAGCCCTCTGCAAGGACACTGCGGGAGAGTGACTGGTTTCCTCATGAGTGTTACGAGCTTTGTGATCTCTGAAGCTCCCTGAGTTGCTTTTCTGGCCCTTGGCCCTGGCTGGTGGAAACATCCTGTGCATTATCCCTTTAGCAACCCATAAATGTTCCAGTAGTTTCTGGGCTGGGAGGGGTGTCAGCCCCCCCGTGGGGGGTGGGGGCAGTTGGGCTCAGAGGAATTCCCACTTCTGCCCCATTCTAGGCAGATATTCTTCACATTCTTGCTGTGTTCACCAGAGAACTCCCTTTCGCTCCTTAGTGCTCTCCTTCCATCCTTCCCTTTTCCTTTATTTTGCTCTTTTCCCTCTCTCATGCTTCTGTCTCTCTCCCTCTCCCTTTCCTTCTCTTTCCATCCTCCCTTCCTTCCCTGAGCCAGGCTCTCTCCCCCTCCATTCTTTACTATCACTCTCGGCCCTGGCCAAGAGTTTCTCCATCTCCTTCCCCAGCCCAGTCTCTCACTCAGCCCCCCCAAAATCACCACTCTCCACTCACAACCCCCCACGTCGGTCACCCCCTGCAACTCATATACCAGGCACTCTGTCACTATAGATCAAGCCACTCACAGACTGGTCATCACCGCACTCTGCCCCACGTCTTCCACACAATAATCACCTCCCCATTCACATCCCCCAGTCACACTCAGGAGCGGCGCCAGGGTTTTTGGCGCCCTAGGTGGGGGTCCTTCCGCGCTCCCAGTTGTCAGCAGCAATTCTGCGGTGGAGGGGTCCTTCTGTACTCCCGGTCTTCGGGGCACTTCAGCGGCGGGTCCCGGAGCGAGTGAAGGACCCGCCGCAGAATTGCTGCTGAAGACCTGGAGTGTGGAAGGACCCCCGCCGCCGAATTGCCTCCAAGGGTGGCAAAATGCTGCCCCCCCAAATCCTGGCATCCTAGGCGACCACCTAGGTCGCCTAAATGGAAGCACCAGCCCTGGTCACACTCCAGCCCAATTCCCTTCCTGGCCAGCAGCAGCTTCCACTGAGGTTGTTCCCAGCTCTCCCCACCACATGGAAGAACTGGAGTAGCAGAGATAGTCTTCCCTGACCCCCATGTGGGGAGCAGGAGCTGGCCTCTCTCCCTCACCATGTTGAAGGGGAACTCTGAATCCCAGATCATTGTCTTTCTCCTTGTTGTGGGGTAAGGGTGGAGGCAGTCCTGCTGGACAGATAAGTGGAGCAGGCAGTGCTAGCAGAGAGCAATCACTGCTCCTGCTCTGCTGCAGCCCCAGCCAAGAGGCCACCTGTTGGGGCGCATTCCAACCATGCTTTCAGCCTTGATGGCCCCAACACCTTTGTCACCTCCCATACCTTCCCTCTAGGAAGGAGGTTGAGAGACATTGCACTGCTGCTGATCTCCCTCTGCCCAGGGCTTCCAAGAGGGACAGAACTGTGACATTGTCCTGTCTGGAGTCCCCCTCCACCTGGTTAGAAATGTGAAAGTGGCTTGTTTTTGCTTTTTGTCAAGTCCCTCAGTGTGTGGAGATCCCTGAATTTCGTATGCCGCACCACACACTTCCTAGGAGGTATTTCCTTTCTGTGCAGGTGAAATGTCCCCTCAGCAAAGAGAGGGACTGGGTTTTAAACCTTAGAGAGATCTGCTTAGCAAATCCTTGGTGAAGATATGACAACCCCGGTCTTGCCCATTTCTCCTCCCCTGAGCAGGATTTCCCATTCCCAAATAAGACATGATCTCCATCCGGGAACAAGAGGAAGAGCCATGGATCCCTAATCTCCAGAGCTGCGATGAAAAGGAGATGCTGAGTGGCACCTGCGCAGGTGAGGAATAAACTAAACCATTTGGGAACTGTCAGTGAATGAGGTGAAAATCTGGATTTGCCAAAGTGCTGCCGTGAGCTCCTGCCATCCCATAGATTTATATGGAGGCAATATGATATTCTCGGTCTTATTATCTATCCCTTTCTTAATGATCCCCAACATTCTGTTCACTTTTTTGACTGCTGTTGTATCTTGAGTGAATGTTTTCAGAGAACTATCCACAATGACTCCAAGTTCTCTTTCTTGAGTGGTAACAGCTAATTTAGACCCCATCATTGTATATTAACAGTTCTAACATCAACACAAACATCAACGCTGTTGTCTGATTTGGGAACTAGAACAATTGGGCTTCACCATTCACTTTGCAACTCCTTGACTACCCCTCATTCTAACCTACTTTCTAGCTCCCTCTTGAAAATCTCCCATGTTCATTCAGGGATTTGGAAGCTTCCCTTCTGTGCACTGACTCCTGGGATAATTTGTATGAGGTGAGTCTTCCCAGGCCTGGTGGTGAAGACATCACTAAAGCTCTGGACTAGCTTTCGGGCTCACTCTCTCTGCTAGCTGCAAGTTAGTCTCCCAGAGTTACAGTGGGGCAGACCCCTGCCTCTGGTACCTGAGGGCCTAAGTCTAATTCTTGTTGAACAGCATGGATAAACATGGCCTCTCAGTTCTTTCAGGGCTTTAGTACATTCACACAGTAGATCTACTAACCAAATCTCAAAAGTTACCTCCTTTGCTCAGCGCACTGTCTTACAGGGCTTCTGCCCTTTAGCTAGTAGTTTGCTCTCAGAGCTAGGTAGTAATAATGTCATCTCAGCTGATACACCATCAGCGCCACATTTCTATTATAATATAGCGCCTGTGAGTATTGCAAAGCCTGAAAAGTCTGCCGGACAAAGGTGCCCCTATCAAGTCCATCCATTCCTGCAGATTTGGGACATATTGCACAATGTTCTCAGCTTTGGTCCCACCAAGCTTCCTGCACAAGGTCCAGAATTCCACAGAGCTGCCTTCCATGCACCAACTTAAAAGGAGACGACCCCATGGAAGACCGCGGCACCTCCCTGATGGCAAACGGTAGATACAGCGAGAGTTTGTTCTAGTTATGGGATTTGGCTCTGATGAACTTGAGCAGTATTTCTTGGAGGGTCCGATTAAAATATTCCACCAACCCATTTGTCTGGAGGTGGTAGGCCGATGTTTTTATGGACTTTATGTCAAGGAGAGAGCAAACTTCTTATGCTAACCTTGACATGAAGGGGCTGCCCTGATTGGTCAGTATCACCCTGGGAATACCTACCCAAGAGAACGTTTTTAGCAACTCATTGGTGACTAATTAGGCTGACATTGATTGCGAAAGAATGGCTTTGGGATGGTGTAATCTACAATGGGTAAAATATAGCAGCACCCACTAACCCTCAGTTCAGGGGGGTCCAGCTAAATCTACCCCAATGTGCTCAAATGGAGCATCTACCAAGGGGAGGGGAACCAAGGGGTCCTTTGGGTAGATTTGGCACTCATTAGCTGGCATTTGGAACAGGAGTTGCAATAATTCTTGAGCTTTTGGTATTCCCCAGGCCAGAAGAAATAAGAAATAAGCCCATATCCATTCCTGGGTTTTTTTCCAATCCCCTAAGTGGCCAGACCATGGTATTTCATGGGCCAGCCTGAGGACTTTGTTCCTAAAGGACCTGGAGACCAAACATATCCCCATTTGGGGCTCTTTGGGCACCTGAACCAGGAAATATCCCTCTATCTCAAAGTGAGACTATTGTGTATCCTGTACCGCATCCACTGGGGCTCTGTTCCCCTTGGCTAATGGCCAGTACAGCTGGTTAACACCCCATGATTTTTCTGCTCTTACACAAAGTCACTGGAACAGGCAAGAGACTGATCGTCCAGCAGTGGGGGATTCTGGAAGAAGCAACACTTGTGTGCACTCCTTAGGGGTGTTCAAACTGCACTGGGTGATCTTGCCCTTGCACACTTATTTCACTGGATCTGGCCTGGGGGGCTGTAGGGCCCCTAGGACCTTGGATTGCTGCAGTCGGTGGTGCCAGGGAATTTGACCCTGCAGAGGTATTTCGGGTGTGTGTGTGTGTCATAGAATCATAGAAGATTAGGGTTGGAAGAGACCTCAGGAGGTCATCTAGTCCAACCCCCTTCTCAAAGCAGGACCAACACCAACTAAATCATCCCAGCCAGGACTTTGTCAAGTCGGGCCTTAAAAATCTCTAAGGAAGGAGATTCCACCACCTCCCTAGGTAACCCATTTCAGTGCTTCACCACCCTCCTAGTGAAATAGTGTTTCCTAATATCCAACCTAGACCTCCCCCACTGCAACTTGAGACCATTGCTTCTTGTTCCATCATCTGCCACCACTGAGAACAACCTAGCTCCATCCTCTTTGGAACCCCCTTTCAGGTAGTTGAAGGCTGCTATCAAATCCCCCCTCACTCTTCTTTTCTGCAGACTAAATAACCCCAGTTCCCTCAGCCTCTCCTCATAAGTCATGTTCCCCAGCCCTGTAATAATTTTCGTTGTCCTCTGCTGGACTCTCTCCAATTTGTCCACATTCCTTCTGTAGTGCGGGGAACAAAACTGGATGCAATACTCCACTGTGGCCTCACCAATGCCGAATAGAGGGGAATAATCACTTCCCTTGATCTGCTGGCAAAGTTCCTACTGATACAGCCCAATATGCCGTTGGCCTTCTTGGCAACAAGGGCACACTGCTGACTCAGATCCAGTTTCTCATCCACTTTAATCCCCAGGTCCTTTTCTGCAGAACTGCTGATTAGCCAGTCAGTCCCCAGCCTGTAGCAGTGCATGGGATTCTTCCATCCTAAGTGCAGGATTCTTCACTTGTCCTTGTTGAAACTCATCAGATTTCTTTTGGCCCAATCCTCCAATTTGTCTAGGTCACTCTGGACCCTATCCCTGCCCTCCAGGTTATCTACCTCTCCCCCCAGCTTAGTGTCATAGAATCATAGAATATCAGGGTTGGAAGAGACCTCAGGAGGTCATCTAGTCCAGCACCCTGCTCAAACCAGAACCAATCCCCAACTAAATCATCCCAGCCACGGCTTTGTCAAGCCTGACCTTAAAAACCTCTAAGGAAGGAGATTCCACCACCTCCCTAGGTAACCCATACCAGTGCTTCACCATCCTCCTAGTGAAAAAGTTTTTCCTAATATCCAACCTAAACCTCCCGCACTGCAACTTAAGACCATTACTCCTTGTTCTGTCATCTGGTACCACTGAGAACAGTTTAGATCCATCCTCTTTGGAACCCCGGTTCAGGTAGTTGAAAGCAGCTATCAAATCCCCCTTCATTCTTCTCCTCTACAGACTAAACAATCCCAGTTCCCTTAGCCTCTCCTCATAAGTCATGTGCTCCAGCCCCCTAATTATTTTTGTTGCCCTCCACTGGACTCTTTCCAATTTTTCCACATCCTTCTTGTAGGGTGGGGCCCAAAATTGGACACAGTACTCCAGATGAGGCCTCACCAATGATGAATAGAGGGGAATGATCACGTCCCTCGATCTGCTCGCAATGCTCCTCCTTATACAGGCCAAAATGCCGTTAGCCTTCTTGGCAACAAGGGCATACTGTTGACTCATATCCAGCTTCTCGTCCACCGTAACCCCTAGGTCCTTTTTTGCAGAACTGCTGCCTAGCCATTCGGTCCCTAGTCTGTAGCAGTGCATGGGATTCTTCTGTCCTAAGTGCAGGACTCTGCACTTGTCCTTGTTGAACTCATCAGATTTCTTTTGGCCCCATCCTCTAGTTTGTCTTGGTCCCTCTGTATCCTATCCCTACCCTCCAGCGCATCTACTACTCCTCCCAGTTTAGTGTCATCTGCAAACTTGCTGAGGGTGCAGTCCTCGCCATCCTCCAGATCATTAATGAAGATATTGAACAAAACCGGCCCCAGGACCAAATCTTGGGGCACTCCTTGATACCGGCTGCCAACTAGACATGGAGCCATTGATCACTGCCCGTTGAGTCCGACGATCTAGCCAGCTTTCTATCCACCTTATAGTCCATTCATCCAGCCCATACTTCTTTAACTTGCCAGCAAGAATACTGTGGGAGACCGTGTCAAAAGCTTTGCTAAAGTCAAGTAATAACACATCCACTGCTTTCCCCTCATCCACAAAGCCAGTTATCTCATCATAGAAGGCAATTAGGTTAGTCAGGCATGACTTGCCCTTGGTGAATCCATGCTGACTGTTCCTGATCACTTTTCTTTCCTCTAAGTGCATCAGAATTGATTCCTTGAAGACCTGCTCCAAGATTTTTCCAGGGACTGAGGTGAGGTGAGGCTGACTGGCCTGTAGTTCCCCGAATCTTCCTTCTTCCCTTTTTTAAAGATGGGCACTACATTCGCCTTTTTCCAGTCATCCGGGACCTCCCCGGATCTCCATGAGTTTTCAAAGATAATGGCCAATGGCTCTGCAATCACATCTGCTAACTCCTTTAGCACCCTTGGATGCAGCGCATCCAGTCCCATGGACTTGTGCTCGTCCAGCTTTTCTAAATAGTCCTGAACCACTTCTTTCTCCACAGAGGGCTGGTCACCTTGTCCCCATACTGTGCTGCCCAGTGCAGTAGTCTGGGAGCTGACCTTGTTCATGAAGACCGAGGCAAAAAAAGCATTGAGTACATTAGCTTTTTCCACATCCTCTGTCACTCGGTTGCCTCCCTCATTCAGTAAGGGGCCCACATTTTCCTTGACTTCCTTCTTATTGCTAACGTACCTGAAGAAACCCTTCTTATCGCTCTTAACATCTCTTTCTAGCTGCAACTCCAAGTGTGATTTGGCCTTCCTGATTTCACTCCTGCATGCCTGAGCAATATTTTTACACTCCTCCCTGGTCATTTGTCCAATCTTCCACTTCTTGTAAGCTTCTTTTTTGTGTTTAAGATCAGCAAGGATTTCACTGTTAAGCCAAGCTGGTCGCCTGCCATATTTACTATTCTTTCTACACATCAGGATGGTTTGTTCCTGCAACCTCAGTAAGGATTCTTTAAAATACAGCCAGCTCTCCTGGACTCCTTTCCCCCCCACCCCCCCATTCATCTGACAAAGTGGGTATTCACCCATGAAAGCTTATGCTCCAATACGTCTGTTAGTCTATAAGGTGCCACAGGACTCTTTGTCGCTTTTTACAGATCCAGACTAACACGGCTACTCCTCTGATACTTTCCCCCTCATGTTATTCTCCCAGGGGATACTGCCCATCAGTTCCCTGAGGGAGTCAAAGTCTGCTTTTCTGAAGTCCAGGGTCCATATTTTGCTGCTCTCCTTTCTTCCTTGTGTCAGGATCCTGAACTTGACCATCTCATCGTCACTGCCTCCCAGGTTCCCATCCACTTTTGCTTCCCCTACTAATTCTTCCCTGTTTGTGAGCAGCAGGTCAAGAAGAGCTCTGCCTCTAGTTGGTTCCTCCAGCATTTGCACCAGGAAATTGTCCCCTACACTTTCCAAAAACTTCCTGGATTGTCTGTGCACCTCTGTATTGCTCTCCCAGGAGATATCAGGGTGATTGAAGTCTCCCATGAGAACCAGGGCCTGTGATCTAGTAACTTCTGTTAGTTGCCGGAAGAAAGCCTCATCCACTTCATCCCCCTGGTCTGGTGGTCTATAGCAGACTCCCACCACGACATCACCCTTGTTGCTCACACTTCTAAACTTAATCCAGAGACTCTCAGGTTTTTCTGCAGTGTCATACTGGAGCTCTGAGCAGTCATACTGCTCTCTTACATACAATGCAACTCCTCCACCTTTTCTGCCCTGCCTGTCCTTCCTGAACAGTTTATATCCATCCATGACAGTACTCCAGTCATGTGAGTTATCCCAACAGGTCTCTGTTATTCCAATCACATCATAATTCCTTGACTGTGCCAGGACTTCCAGTTCTCTCTGCTTGTTTCCCAGGCTTCTTGCATTTGTCTATAGGCACTGAAGATTGTCCTACTTTCTCAGTATGAGGCAGGAGTCCTCTTGCACTCTCCTGCTCATGCTTCCTCCCGGCATCCCACTTCCCTCAGGGCTTTGGTTTCCTTCCCCCAGTGAACCTAGTTTCAAGCCCTCCTCACTAGGTTAGCCAGCCTGCTTGCGAAGATGCTCTTCCCTCTCTTTGTTAAGTGGAGCCCGTCGCTGCCTAGCATTCCTTCTTTGAACACCATCCCATGATCAAAGAATCCAAAGCCTTCTCTCCGACACCACCTGCGTAGCCATTCATTGACTTCCACGATTCGACAGTCTCTACCCGGGCCTTTTCCTTCCACAAGGAGGATGGACGAGAACACCACTTGCGCCTCAACTCCTTTATCCTCCTTCCCAGAACCATGTAGTCTGCAATGATCTGCTCAAGGTCATTATTGGCAGTCTCATTGGTGCCACGTGGAGAAGCAGGAAGGGGTCGCGATTCGAGGTCTTGATGAGTCTTGGCAGTCTCTCCGTCACATTGTGAATCCTAGCTCCTGGCAAGCAGCACATTTCTCGGTTCTCCCGGTCGGGTCGGCAGATAGATGACTCAGTCCCCCTGAGAAGGGAGTCCCCGACCACCATCACCCTCCTCCTCCTCTTGGGAGCGGTGGTCGTGGAACCCCCATCCCTAGGACAGTGCATCTCATGCCTTCCAATTGGTGGAGTCTACTTCTGCTCCCTTCCCTCAGGTGTATCATCTACTCCAATCTCCGCATTAGTACCTGTGGTGAGAACATGAAAACAGTTGCTTACCTGTATCTGCATTGCTGGTACATGGATGCTCCTCTTTCTTCTTCTGGAGGTCACATGCTGTCAAAGTTCTTCACCGTCCTTCTGTCCCCGCTGCGCAGATTGCTCTGATTCTTCAGAATGTTGTGCCCCTAGAAGCATATCCTGACATCTGTCCAGGAAATCTTCATTTTTTCTTATGCAACGCAGGGTTGATATTTGTTCCTCCAAATCTTGAACCTTTTCTTCCAATATGGAGACCAGCTTGCAATTTGTACAAAGTCGCTTCTGTCCTGTGGAAGGAAGACAAACATGGCACATCCTGTGCAGGTCACAGCAGCTGATTGCTCACCATCCATATTACCTTCCTTCTAAGAGCTTCCTCAGCTGTTGCAGCAACTTCTCAGAGGAGCCTGCAAGTCGAAAGCCTCAGTGGGCTCTCCCCAAGCGAACTCCCAGTCAAACTCCCTCCGTTAGCCTCTCCGCTAGTTCGCAGCTGACTGCCTTTTTAGAACAGTCAGGCCCACTCAAGGCCCACCTGGAACAAAGCACTCCCAATTCACACTTTTCAAACAGTCAAGCACGCAGTCAAACTGACAAACTGTCCCCGCAACAGACACTCAGATACTCACCAACACAGTCCCCCAATGCTGCACTTAGCGTACCCCCTCTCGGACAGATCTCAGACAAACTCCCTCTGTTAGCCTCTCCACTGTTCGCCGCTTCCATTGGGTATGACAGTTCTTTTGTCACGGTCATCTGCAAACTTGCTGAGGGTGCAATTCATTAATAAAGATGTTGAACAAAACTGGTCCCAGGACCGACTCCTAGGACACTCCGTTTGATACCAGCTGCCAACTAGACATCGAGCCGTTGATCACTACCCGTTGAGCCTGACAATCTAGCCAGCTTTCTATCCACCTTATAGTCCGTTCATCCAGCCCATACTTTTTTAACTTGCTGGCAAGAATATTGTGGGAGACCGTATCAAAAGCTTTGCTAAAGTCAAGATATATCACATCCACCGCTTTCCCCATATCTAGAGAGCCAGTTATCTCATCATAGAAGGCAATCAGGTTGGTCAGGCATGACTTGCCCTTGGTGAATCCATGCTGACTGTTCCTGATCACCTTCCCCTCCTCCAAGTGCTTCAAAATGGATTCCTTGAGGACCTGCTCCATGATTTTGCCAGGGACTGAAGTGAGGCTGACCGGTCTGTAGTTCCTAGGGTTCTCTTTCTTCCCTTTTTTAAATATGGGCACTATATTTGCCTTTTTCCAGTCGTCCGGGATCTCTCCTGATCGCCACAAATTTTCAAATATAATGGCCAATGGCTCTGCAATCACATCAGCCAACTCCCTCAGCACTGTTGGATGCATTAGATCTGGACCCATGGACTTGTGTATACTCCTGCTTTTCTAAATAGTCCTTAACCTGTTCTTTCACCACTGAGGGCTGCTCACCTCCTCCCCATACTGTGTTGCCCAGTGCAGCAATCTGGGAGCTGACCTTGTCTGTGAAGACCGAAGCAAAAAAAAAAGCATTGAGTACTTCAGCTTTTTCCACATCATCTGTCACTATGTTGCCTCTCCCATTCAGTAAGGGTCCCACACTTTCCCTGACCACCTTCTTGTTGCTAATATATCTGTAGAAACCCTTCTTGTCAGAGTCATATTAGTTGGCAGCAGATTTTTTTGGCCCATCTCCCTGGGCCCTAACGTGTCAGTAGAGCTTGTTTCCAGGCAAGGTGATGCTCTTCACTTGTTTTCTGGGTCAGCGTAGTACGGCCGCAGAGTTCAGGGGAAGATCTTTCCCAGCAGTACATCCACCCTGTCCCTCTCCCCCAGGCAAGTTAGCATCTTGGCATGACTGGTTTGCCTCTTGTAGCAGGCCAGTTACCAGGCCCCAGTAGCAGCCCAGCACCATTGGGTATGACAATTCTTTTGTCACAGTCACCATCAACTTTGTAGACCTCCTATTTACAGACAGCTTAATCCTGGTAATGGGAGAGGGTGGGAAATCCCTATGGGTACACCCTATAAAAAACATTTCCTCAATCAGCGGGAAATTTGGGCCCAGTAGCTGCTCACATATGAACATCTAGAGTCAGCCAGTCCCTGGAAACTCCACCCCCTTGACTATAACGGGGACAACGAGAGCATTGGGATTCCCAAGGAGTGCTGGGGACTTGGGGGAGCAGGCTATGGCATAGTCACAGTTATAGTCACAGTCCCTTCCGGCCCCTTGGCTTGTACTAGTCCCTGCTAGTAAGATTTCTGCATCTCCTGTCAGCCTCCCTTCCAATCTGTTCACAGCAAAACAAAACAGAAAATGTCACTATTTTTGTGCCAGGACAAGTCTGAGCCATGGCTCAGTCGGATGTGTTTCTGCTTCCTTGGGGATTGAGCCTCTCTATGCATTCCCTCCAGTCCTGCTGCTACCCAGTTTCTTCAAGAAGCTGAGGAAGGCATGTGCCAGGCTGAGTCCTAGAGTCCCAGAATGCTTGAGACAGCACTGGCTGTCAGACCTCCAGAGTCTCTTGATACGGCCTCCAATGGCACTACCATTGTTCAGGCCCCACTAACACTGAACCATGACCAAAGTTCTCCACCCCAACCCTCACAGTCTCCACCTCACAGCAAGGGAGTTGAGTGGCTGAACCCAGGGGAAAGAGCCTGCTCTCAAGAAGTTCAAAACATTCTTATCAGTAGCAGAATAGTTGTCCCGTTGGAAACCTATCTTGCAAAGCGGGAGAGATTTTTCATCTGGCCATTAGATACTCTCTCTCGCCATCTAAAATGCAGGAATATCCACTGCAATTGAAGGAGTTGGACCTCTTGATGAGTTCAGTAAAAGTTCATTTAGCATACAACTCAGCAATCCACTCTCCCATTTAAGAACATTTTGGTTTTCTCACATTCCATGGTTGGGAGATTTCTGAAGAAACTAATGAGGATTTATCCTCCCATTCATGAACCCATCCCTCCCTGGGCCCTCGTTATGGTATTTTTGCCACTGGCCTCCTGCTCTTTTTCTCTTATGTCTAAAAAGACAGCCTTCTTGGTAGTGATCATGTCAGAGTGGAAGAGCTACAGTGTCTGATGGTGGGGCCTCCATACGTGGTCTGTTATAAAGATAAAGTTTCTTTAAGACTTTACCCTAAGTTCCTAAATAAAGTGGTATCAGACTTTCACCTGAATCAACTGATTCATCTTCTGATATTCTTTCCAAAGCCTCATAGCCATAAAGACGAAGAGAGACTCCACACATTAGATGTGCTATGAGTTCTCTCTTTCTATATTGACAGTAGCAAACAAATCAGATCCTCGCTGAAACTGATGTGCAGAAAGGATGGGAGATCAACGTCTTCTGCACAGAGGATTTTGAACTGGATAGCTTTCTGCATCAGGACTTAGACTCAGACTTTTTAAGACCAGAAGGGCCATCGTGATCATCTAGTCTGACCTCCTGCATATCACAGGCTGCAGAACCTCATGCCCCACTCTTGTAATAGCTCATAACCTCTGGCTGAGTTACTGAAATCCTCAAGTTACAGAGAATCTGCCATTTACTTTAGTTCAAACCAACAAGTGACCCAGGCCACACACTGCAGGCAAATGCAAAAAATCCCCAGGTCTCTGCCAATCTGACCTGGGGGGGGGGAAATTCCTTTTCAACCCCAAATATGGTGATTAGTTAAACTCTGAGTATGTGGGCAAGACCCATCAGCCAGATATTTGGTAAATAATTCACTGTAGTAACTCAGAACCCTTCCCATCTAGTGTCCCATCTTCACTGGTTTGAAATATTTACTAATTGCAGTTGCAGATTGGCCATATGCCATTGTAGGCAACCTCTTCATACCATCCCCTGCATATATTTATCAAGCTCAGTCTTGAAACAAATTAGGGATTTTTTTGGTCCCCACTACTCCCCTTGGAAGACTGTTCCAGAACTTCGTTCCTCTGAGGGTTAGATACATTTGTCTAATATCAAGTCTAACCTTGTTGATGGCCAAAAACATCCGCTCAATGTGTAGCAGAAGCCAAAAAAGCTAACAGAATGTTAGGAACCATTAGAGAGACACGATGGGTAAGGTGATATCTTTCACTGGATTTCAAGGGACAGAATCAACTTGATTATTTTTATTGACTAATATAAATAAATAAATTTTTGTCAGGGCTCCCTTTAAATAGTCTGCTCTGATTTTTTTTAAATGTCTTCTAAAATTTGTTGTTGGCATGTTTTTGCTCTATTGTTTGTTTAGAAGGCTATTTTCGGTGAGTCTGAGAGCAGCAGCAGCAATTAGGGGTCACCTGTAAGATGGTAGGTATCATATGTTCATATGGAAATAAGATGTTCAAGTTGTATCCCTTTCAGATCCCCTTCCTAAGGCATCTTTTCTCTCCAATGACTCGTCTCTGGATTCTTATTTCAATGCACCAGGTGATGGGATTATAAGTGAGAATGAGGAGTATGCCCACCAGGAAGGTCCTGAGTTAATGGAACCATGTGGCACATTATCAGGAATATCCCAAAGGAATATTTTCCAGAGTCCTGAGCAGAGCAAAGCCTGTGAGGGTCAGCACAGATCAGAAAGGCATCAGACAACTGCTCCAGAGAAGAGACAGGGTAAATCAACTGTTTGTGAAAGAGGTTTCAGGAAACTGCCAGACATTGACCAGCTGGGAAACCGCACTATGGGGAGATCAGCAATATGTGATGACTGTGGGAAAAGCTTCAGGGTGAGCTCAAACCTCAGACAGCATCAGAGAATCCACACCAGAGAGAAACCCTTTGGATGTGCCGAATGTGGGGAAAGCTTCCGGCAGCGCTCGCACCTTATTCAGCATCAGACAAAGCACACGGGGGAGAGACCTTATGAATGTACCGAGTGTGGGAAAAGTTTTACTGTGAGCTCAAACCTTATTCGGCATCAGATAATCCACACTGGAGAAAAACCCTATAAATGTGCCGAGTGCGGGAAGAGCTTTAGTGGGAACTCACAGCTAATCCAGCATCAGAGAATCCACACAGGTGAGAAACCCTATGAATGTGGTGACTGTGGGAAGAGCTTCAGTGTGAGCTCAGCCCTTACTCGTCATCAGCGAACCCACACTGGAGAGAAACCTTATGAATGCACTGTGTGTGGGAAAAGCTTCAGTCAGAGCTCAGACCTTATGAAACATCAGCGAATTCACACAGGAGAGAGGCCCTACGAATGCACTGACTGTGGGAAGAGCTTCTGTGTGAGTTCTCATCTTATTCAACATCAGAGAATCCACACGGGAGAGCGACCCTATGAGTGTGCCGATTGTGGGAAAAGCTTCAGTCAGAGCTCAGACCTTATGAAACATCAGAGGATCCATACAGGGGAGAGACCGTATGAATGTGCTGAGTGTGGAAAGAGCTTTAGTTGGAGCTCAGCACTTATCAAACATAGCAGAATCCACACAGGGGAGAGACCCTATGAATGCGCAAGGTGTGGGAAAAGCTTCAGTCAGAGCTCGCACCTTGTTCAGCATCAGAGAATCCACATGGGAGGAAATCCCTGAGACTGGGATGAGAATGGGGAAGGCTTTGTGTCAGATATCCCTCCCAACGGATAGAAGCCAAGTGTGTTTCTTTGGGCCTGTAAGGCTCTGACCTGTTCATAGAGAATGAGAAGTGGATTGTTGAGGATGGATTGTAGTTAGACAAAGAGGAAAGATTGGTGCAGTGAGATGAATCGTGTAGAGGAATATGTGGTGGGAGCCAGAGGAGGAACCAGGAGATGCTGGAGGGGATGGATCATTTGGGGAGGGTGGGGGACCTGGTAGTGTAATTAGGCGGAAGTCACTTTGACAGGGTATTAATAAATACATTTAGGAGGAAAGGTAAAATTACCCATTTCTCTGTGCACAGGGTGGGCTTCAGACAAGTTATAGTAGGAATTTCACAGTCAAGTGGGGACTTTATAGGGACTGCTTGGCTTATTGCTGTGGGATGGAATGAAACCTACTCCTGGCTCCAGTAGGGAGGGTCTTCTGGAGGGCAGAGTGGGGTGCAAAGATTCTTTCCCAGCTCTGCCACTTACTTGTTCTACGACCTTAGGTAACTCACTCCACTTCTCCATGCCTTTGTTTCCCCATTTGTAAAACTGGGATAAGAATCACTCACCTCACATACTATTTAATATAGACTCAGAGTCATAAGAATTGGGGCCATATTAAATTCTGCACAAAAAGGAATAGAATTGTTCCTGCCCAGAGGAATTTATATAGTCTAAGAAACTATATTCTTTTTCTAGGATTCTCTTCTCTTTGTTTATAGGTGCTGGGGGGAGAGGGCGGGTTGAGACCTTTTTCACTTGTTTTTTAAATTTAGTTTGACCTCAGTCTTGTTACTTAGGTTTTCATATTTGCCGTACAGCAAACCTATGCTGAGTTCATTAGACTCAAGCACATGGAGTGACTATAGGATGTACCACACATTTAAAGTTACACATCAAACCTCTTTTATATACAATTACACATTACATTACATTTACTATATGTTGCATTACATGTTTTGAGATTGGCTTGGTTACTTTGTAGGAACTGTACAGCAGGGATGGGCAAACTTTTTGGTCTGAGGGCCATATCTGAGTATAGAAATTGTATGACGGGCCATGAATGCTCGCAAAATTTGGGTTGGGGTGTGGGAAGGGGTGAGGGCTCTGGCTGGGGGTGCGGGCTCCAGGGTGGGGCCAGAAATGAAGAGTTCAGGATGCGGGAGAGGGCTCCGGGCTGGGGTGGAGTGGGTGTGCAGGGGAGTGAGGGCTGAGGATGAGGGGTTTGGGGTGTAGGAGAGTGCTCTGGGCTAGGGCTGAGGAGTTCAGAGGGCGGGAGGGGGATCAGGGCTGAGGCAGGAGGTTGGTGCACCTGGGGCGGGGCAAGGGCTCTGGCTGGGGGTGCAGGCTCTGGGGTGGGGCTGGGGATGAGGGGTGTGGGGTGCAGGAGGGTTCTCCAGGCTAGGATCGAGGGGGTTGGAGGATGGGAGGGGGGTCAGAGCTGGGGGGTGGCTCAGGGGTGCAGGCTCTTGGCAGCGCTTACCTCAAGTGGCTCCCTGAAACAGCGGCATGTCCCCCCTCTGGCTCCTACGCAGAAGCGTGGCCAGGCTGCTCTGCCGCGCACTGCCCTGTCTGTAGGCGCTGCCCCTGCAGCTCCCATTGGCCGTGGTTCCCAGCCAATGGGAGCTTTGGGGGCGGTGCTGGGGCCAGTGGCAGTGTGCGGAGCGGAGCCCCCTGGCTGCTCCTATGGGTAGAAGCTGGAGGGGGGAAATGCCGCTGCTTCCGGGAGCCGCATGAAAGAAGGAAAACAATTTTTTTTTTATACTGTATGGGTTATGGGTTGCAGTGCTTTTACATTTAATTTTATGGTATTGGACTCTTGTTAATTTTTTTTAATTTTGCACTAACTGGTATTACTTTTTTGTACTACATTTTTAATTTTTTTGTGGTGATAAAAGAGGACAAATGGTGGGTTTTTTTGTTTTGTTTTTGTTTTTTTCCCTTTATATTACTTAAGGCTGCTTTTACTTTGTATAGCATGTATTTTTTTAAATACTACAAGTGTTATTATTAGAATATATTGACTTAATTTTATATTTTTAAAGCAATTGCAACATTATTGAATGGTTCCCATGTGTATTCCCCCTTATCTTTGCTAGTACAGACATTCTGTTTCCAGCCTTCTAATTCATTACCTCCCTAATCCTGTCTCCCCAAAAATAAGACCTCACTAATGTCCAATTACTCATGTTAAGCCAGGCCTACAGTAAGGTGGGTCTCAGCTTCCTTCTTACTAAGATTTTTCTTGGAGCTTTGAGAGTGGGACTAGACTTCTTTTCCTTTTTCTCTAGGCTGAGGTGAACTTTCTGAAAATGTGGGCTTCAGCGAGCATCAGAGTTTAATTCTAGCTTCATAAAACAGTCTTTAACCTTTATTAAAATTCCTAATAAAAACTTGTTTTAAAAACTCCTTTGTGTCCTCCAGTTTCCTGGAAATGTTTTCAGTACCTGAGATGTTTGCGACAAAGATTCCCAAGGTGACAGATTTCCCCCTTACTCATTTCTCTCTCCACCATCAGGAATCAGGGGCATGTGTGCACTAAACAGTTTGCTCAGACCCTGGTTACTTGAAGGAAATTTGCACCAGTATAATGAATGTACACCAATGCCAATCCCTCCTGCAGACATGCTGCATGGCACAAAGTGAGGCTTTGATTGGGTAGCTCAATTTGGTACCACTGATGTAGGGATACGTGTATGACTTTCCTTAATGTAGATAGGGCATTAGAGCTGGAATGGCTACTTCCTGAGAGCCTGGACATATGAACTCTTCCAGCTGGGGCACAACTTGTCTCCTCTGGCAGCAGCATCTGCACCTGTCTCCCCTCTGTTGATTCCATTGCTCTTTAGGAATTTAATTAACTGTTTTTATTTAAACAGAACAGCCAGAGCTCCTTTCAGAGGTTCTAGCCAGACTCCCTCCCAGGCTTCTGGTATTCATCAGCTGTCCACCTCCTGTCCCAATTTTCTGGTACTTTTTGGAATACTCAATTCCCTGGTGTGTTTCCCTGATACTCCACTGGCCCATCTTCTGTGTCAAAGTTGCACCTTGGAGGTTCTGGCTATGTAGATGGGACCACTGAATTTCAACAGCTGGTCTCTGATTGCACATCAGTCTACTTGTCTTTGCACAGGTCAGCAAACAACTGACATCACTGGACAAAACATCTGACTCTTGTTTACAATCTAAAATGATTAGTTAAATCATCTTAGTCTGGTATTTTAAAATAGACTCATATATGTCATCTAAATAGGAGAGAAACAAAACCATTCTGACCAGGGAATTTCTCCAGGATCTCTTGGAGTGAAAGTGAGATTTCATTCCTGGATTAGATAAGTGGGGTTGGAAGGACTGTTGATAACAGAGCAATAATCCAAAGGAGCCTAGAGAGAATGGAAATGTGGGCAGGAAATTACAATATGGGAATGAATTTCAGGGGAAATTTGAAATCTTAATGAATTGGAAGTACAGATCGTGGGAGGAGGAAAACTGGAAAGCAGTAATGGGAGAAAGGGAGGGGATGGAGGGGGCAGCAATCTTGCTATATTTGTATTATGATACAAGGATCATGTACGCAAAGGCCTCATAGCATGAAACAAGGAAGGGAAATGAGGTACCCCTTTCTTCATCCTCATCAAGAGACTGGGAGGGGGCAGACAATAGCAATGTGAGAGCTGGGGGGTGGGGAGGGAACTCACCGCAGGAGGAATGGCTTTTCTTTTTCTTGAAATCAGTGCATGTGGGGAGGAGTTCCTGGGGCAGTCAGAGGTTGAAATTGGGGGGTGAGCAGGGTCTTTCCAGATGCTTAGCAGAGGGCCTATCTTTAACTGCTTGCCTTGATGACATAGGAGGAGGCATGTTGCCCTGAGTCAAGCATCATAGTCCTTGACATCCCCAGCACAGGTTATTTGTGGTGAGTGAGGAGAGGAATGGTCTGGAGGAGGTAAATGTAGCTTGAACCATGTGGAGAGACAGTGAGCAAGCTGGTACATTAATAAAATCACCTGGTGGTGAAGCAGGATGTGTGCTCATCTGCCTACAGCATGTTATCTTACCAGCAGTCAGTAAAATGGGGTTAAGGCCTGGAGCAGGGTTAGCGGGAACAATGTGATGAGTCTGACCTTCCTGGTATGAAGTATCTCCCCAAACAATGTTGTCGGCTCAGCAGTGTTGGTCCCATGGTCACCAAGGAGGTTGAGATACTGTACCTGGAGCTAGGAGGGGTCAGTAAAATGGGAGTAAGGGCTGGAGCAGGGTTGGAGGATAGAATGTATTCAGTCTGATGCTCCCATTGTCCTTCCTAATAAGAAATGTGTCACAACTAACATTACAGTATCAAAATTATTCAAAGCTTTAAGACACAGCTTCTTTTATACTCTTCTCTGGAATAATTTAATTATCTTTACTAAAACATCCCTATCTAATGCTTCTTTGCTCTTTTCTGAGTGCTGCATTCCTAGATTTGTAAATGTTGTGAATCCTGCAGATCTTGGTAGTTTTATTTTTCCCCTCTCATAGAAATAACGTTTCATGTGGAGTGCGTCACTGAATATATAAATACCTGCTTTTCCCCAGTCTTCAATATAGAAAGTCTCATTTTTGTATGTTGGTAACAGAGACTATTAAGAGGGCTTTAATTTCTTTGCAAGAGAATCCCATCGTTTAACTATGGATATCAGTTAATATATTTTTCCCTGCTCAATGACCACCCAGTGCTTCTCATTCGTATGCTCCTTAGCTGCTCTGATGGGCTCGCTTGCTAGTTACAAATAACGTGAGTGTCACAAAAGGAAGTTAGAGCGTGTTTGTCCTATAATAGTCCCGACCCCCTTCTTCATCCCTGGGAGCAATGTCCCTCTCTGTGATTCGTTAACACTGTCACATGACAGGCCCTTGCTCAGCAGGGGAGAACCTGTGTCTGTGATTCCTTAGCAATGTCACATGATCAGGGCTAGCTACTGCTCCTGCCTGCTTTCTTCGCACAGCCCCCAGCTGGTCCTGGCCGTCGGCTCTCCTCGGCTATGCGCCTGGGAGGAAGGCTTCTGTTACTAGCCTAGCCAAGCTGGGGACTGTCTCAGACTGTAACTAGCCTCCTAGGACTCTCCAAACGCCAAGTCCTGAGCCGGAGACTAAAGGTAACTGAGAGATGTCGGGTAAAGTGCGTCTGTAAAAACACCCCCCTGCTGCCCCATCTCCGCTCCCTGTGTGTCTGCGAGTCCCAGACCGGCTGGCTTTACTGACATCCCCTTAGCGCTCACAGGGGCTGACCCAGTTATAGGACAGCAAGTAGACCCGGAAATGGAGCACTAACCAAGTCCCCCATCCGGAGAGGGAAGGGGTTAGAAAGGAAAAATAGGAAAAGGGGTGATAAACTCCAAGAGAAGGTCTGCCCAGAGCTGTTACTGGATCATCGAGAAGAATTAATCTAAAAGGAGGCAGATTAAAAGGCTGCCCTCCCAGACACCGTCAGGGAAACCACCCAAAGTGTAGCCTGTTACTCTGCTCTCTTGCAGTGTTTTGTTCAGGCTCTGTTAAAGGGAGGTTACACAAATGGCTTGGTTCATTTAGTGCTGTGGAAGATGCAGGGTCTGCACGGTAGCAGAGGGACCAAGCAAGTGGTATCTGTGCAGAAGAGCCTGAGGGGATTTCAGCTTCAAAATGGACTGAAACCCTTTATAAAAATCTCCCCAGTTGCCCTGATCTGAACAACATCCATGTGTTGCTCTGCCCCATCTCCCCAGGGAGCTGGGGGAAGTGAAACGACTGCAGGGGAGCTGGCACAGGGAACTGTTAATGGAGATATCAGGAAAAGGGTGAGGAACAGTAAATTGAGGAAGGCAGGAGGGAGACATTAACCCAGTGTTGCCAACTCCTGTGATTGGTGTTTCTCTTAAAGCTCCAGCTTTGTGATTATGTGAGAATCTGTTGTCATTTAAAACATGACCTCTGAAGGCTCAAAAACCAGAAGGCAAATAAATTTGTTTTTAAAAAGTACATGATATTTGAACACTTGGGTTAGCAATGCTTTAATTAAGAGGGAGAGGCAGCTCTTCAGGACAGGTGAGTGGGAGCAGGCAGTGACAGGTGACTGCTTCTGCTCAGCAGCAGCCCAGCAAGGGGACCACCACACCCAGCAAATGTCTGTGCCTGTGGGGAAAGATTGTCACCTCCTATTTCCTCCCTTTGAGAAGGAGGGTCAGAGATGCCACATCTCCTTCTGCTCAGGGCTTCCTAGGGGGAGAGAACGGAGACATTGACCTGTCTGGTTACTCACACACATAGAATCACTGTCTCCTCCACTCCCCAGGCTTGTTCTGTTTTCTGATGGGCCCTGGTCTCTGCCAGTAAGATCTTTGCAAGTCGCTTAGTATTGTTCTCTTTCTAAATCCCCCAGTTTATGAAGAGCCGACTCTCCTACTGGGGACACAACACACGTCCTAGCACACATCTGGCTTTAGCACAAGGTATTTCCCTTCTATGCAACTGAAATGTCCCCTGGTAAAGAGAGTCCTGATCTTGCCCATTTCTCCTCCCTTGAGCAGGATTTCCAATTATCAAACCGGAGATGATCTCCCGCATGGAACAAAAGGAAGAGCTGTTGATCTCCTCTCTCCAGGGCTATGAGGAAACAGCGATACCAAATGGCACAGGTGAGACGTAAGCTAAATTATCTAGGGAAAAGTCAGTTAGCATAATGAAAATCTGGAATTCCCTCAGCCCTGTTGTGAGTTTCCACCACTTTGTCTTGTCTAACTCGGACCACTGTTGTAACCAGTCTTTTTTGAGTCTTTGTACATGTGCTTCATGCGTGTGAGATCAGAATCTTTCACCAGTCCATTGGGGCCACCCCTGCACCCTGCATATCCCTGTGTCCTTCATCTGAGTTCATAAAGGGCAGAGTGGCAACAGCTGTTCCTGACTTCCCCCTTACTGCCCTTGGGAGCAAGATGGAACTCGGTGGTGTCCGCCTTCTACCGTGCATCATTTTTTCTCTCTAACTCTTAATAATTGGTTAGTTCTTTTTGTTAATGAAGAAAAAGGTTTATTTGTTATCTCTTTCTTTGTGTCTTTGTCACTGCCACCTTGAATAGGGGATTCAAAGCCCTTGGGCTTTAAGCCTTGTTCATCTTGTAGTGAACTTATTCCCTTGGCTGACGGCCACTGCTGTTGCTTATTTTGTTTGTGTGAGAACCATGTGCCTGATAGGTGTTTGATCTGCTAGCCCTTCTCATCAAGAACCTGTCAGTCGAGCGATACTCATCTGAAGCTGTTTCTCCTGGAATAGTCAAGGAGGGGAACATCTCATTCAGAAGAATGCACCTCTGACACTAAAAAAGGACCTGCAGCCTTGAAATCATATCCAACCAGTGCTCCTGTGAGTGGAGACCCAAGACCAGTATCAATACTGGTCTTAGGTGTTGGGCCATCCCTGGATTCCTAATCCACACTTGGCACCATTGGGAGTGCCAAAGACCAATCCTGCCTCCTCCACACTATGGCAAGGCAGGTCAGAACATCAGTCAAAAGACTCTCGGCACCTATCTGCCTCCCCACAAAAGGAAAAATCTAACAGGCCTAAGAAGAGTCATATCCCTTCTGCCTCCTCCCAGGAGCCAAACATTAAGCTATCTCCTACAGCCGGGGCTAGTGAGGCACGAATGCCTGCATGCTCAGTACCAAGCAAAGTCAAATCAACCCCGGTGCCAGAGTCCAAAACCAAGCAGTCTTACTAGACACTGAAGCCCTTGGTACCAGAACAAGCACTAGTGGTTGAGTCAATCACGGTGCCAGCAGACATCCTGTTGGCTGCAGTCACCATATCACTGGTAGCGTCTGTCATCATCAAGATCACTACTTATAGCATATTCCTTTTCCTCTCTTGACCATGCTTTTTCTCCCTCCTCTAGCTAGAAATCATCCCCAGTTTCTTCTCCCTGTGCAACTGGGTTAGGTGATGGGTCACCTTCTCACCATATGGCTCCTCATCCTAGGGCCCCATCTCACCCTTCACATTCTGCTTGCCCCTCACCTTGGCCTACTCAACCCTATCAGCTTTTTTCTTTTAATATTCCCTCTTGGCAACAATTTAGTTATTGAAGCCCTTCCTCCAAAGCAGAGTGGATTTGATTTAAATCACTAGTCAGGAAGACTTGATTTAATCATGAATTTCTACATAAAAGTGCATTCTTGTTGGTTGTTATAACCTTAATACATATTCTTCACAACTCAGAGTTAGATGTAGGTTTCATTTTTAGAAGGTACACACTATACATTTTAAAGTGATTTATTTTGAAAACTTTTCAGATTAGTTTTACAGCTATATCAGAAAATGAATGATTGTTTGGTTATTTCATTTACCAAAGGTAATTAAAGCAGATAGTTCACCTCCCAATGACTTCATAAATATCTCCAATTCAACAGGTTAATCATTAATATTTGGAGGCTTTTCTTGCCATGCTGTATTAGGAGGAGAACATCACCAGACAGACATTTAAATTGTTTTATTTAACTAAAACAACAACATTAATGTATTCTGGATTTTTTTATTCAACAGCAAACATATAATATTTTAACAAAACAAGCATATGAATTTTTTTATTTCGCTAAAAGCAACAGAGGGTCCTGTGGCACCTTTGAGACTATGCATCTGAAGAAGTGAGGTTCTTACCCACGAAAGCTTATGCTCCCAGTACTTCTGTCTCAAAGGTGCCACAGGACCCTCTGTTGCTTTTTACAGATTCAGACTAACACGGCTACCCCTCTGATACTTAATTTAGCTAAATATTCAAGTTTTTTTCAAATCAGGTTTGTTTTTGTTAAAATTGTTTTAAACTAAAATAGTTAAATGAAATATTTTTTAAAAACAAAACAAAAATTAAATTGACTGTTAGCCAGGTCAACATGAGAAACTTAAAATATTGGCTTCTGCAGCTAACTCAGTCGTCTTCACTTTCATTTTCCTGTTTGTTCATAATCTGGAAAAGAAAAACACGCTTTCCTGCTTTTTCAGGTCCCAAACGATTTCTCAATTTGGAATGAATTAGTCCAAAGGAAGAAAATATTCTTTCTACACCGGCAGAAGAAGCTACTGCTGTTAAAAGTGAGATTATCACTTCAACAGTCTTTGAATCCAAGTGCTTAAGTGACTTCCACCAGTTCACTGGTGTGACTTTCTGTAAAACATCATCAGCAAACATACATTTCTTGAATGGTTCACCCTTAGCTCTGAAGCTTATAATAGTTGGCATTATGGAGGGATGATTGCTGGATGTCCATGTCATAGCCAACTCCTCTTCTTCAGCAGTTAAGGTTTGACCCTGGTATCAAGTATTGAGAATATTTGCAAGAAAATGAGCTAGAGATAGTGCTTGTCCCATTTGTTTTTTTAATGCTTGTAATTTAACTCTGTCACTGTATATTTCTCTTTTTACGATCTCACTCAGTTCCTTCCAAATTTCAACAGCATCAGCAATAAACCAGCTATTTCCCTGCATTTTGTTGAAGGCTACAGAAATAGGCTTCAGGGTACTCAGCATGTGTTCAACATTTCTCTTAAGCCCGATGTTGAGAACTTTGGTTGTGACAGTGCCATCTATTTTTTCACGATTTGGTTCACAAACTGTCATCAGATTAGGCCAGTTCTTGATATAGTGCTCAAAACAGTCCACTACTGAGTTCCATCGCATGTCTTGTGGGAGAGTTAGCTTGGTTCCTCCTGCTTTTTTCAGAGCAGCTGCTGCAAAGTGGTTGTTATGGAAGTATTTTGCAATTTCAACAACATTAGCCTTTATTTCTGGAACACTGAAGTCTTTGGCTAGGAGGTGCATCAAATAAGCACTGCAACCATATGTTATTAGCTTGGGACTCTCTTCTAAATTTCTTCTCATCTTGGATACATTTGCAGCATTGTCTGTGACCAAGTTGCATACTAGACAGTTGAATTTTTTATCACAGTTTGTTATAGCTTTTAGTGCTACTTCTTGTAAGTATTCTGCTGTGTGTGCATTTTCTGATGTATCAATTGTTTCTGTAAGGAAGACATTCCCTTTTTCTGTTGTCACACAAGCACATACAACAGGATCATTGCGGACATTGCTCCACCCATCAAGACTCGGGTTAACAATTTTACTCTTTAGACTTTTTGCACACTGTTCAATTTCTCTTTCATACGTTTTATCCAGCAATTTGCCTGTGACATCTGCTCTGTTGGGTGGACTGTATCCTGGTCTTAATGACTGAACCATGTTAATGAAGTGTGGGTTCTCAGTCATACGGAAAGGAGAGTTTGTTGCATAAACAAACCGGGCAATTTTTTCATCAATTACCTCTTTTTGTAATCTGCTGGTATTTATCACAAACTTATCTCTGGTTGTTTCTGGATGATGGAGATATTTTTTTCTTTTTGCTACAGGTGATATACTGTGGCTATCTGACATACATGATGTGACGGAAACACTATCATTGGCAGATAACTCTGAAACTATAGAAAATGATGGTGATCTTGAAGGTGGATAGTCTTCCGAATCCTGTATGTTGAGGATGGATTCTCCTAAACAAAATAAGTCAATGCAGTTATTTAATTATTATGATGATACTGCTCATTTTACTCATTGCATTCACTGACACTCAGTAAAGGTGAAATTGTAAAAGGAAGATCTGCCTATTTCAGCTATTTATTTTTTATCACAACTGTATCTAAAATGATAGTACCATAGAGTAACAACTATATTTTTTGTTCAAACATGAGAATTCAAGAATAGTCCAGAAGGAACACAGGCAGTCCTTAAGAAAGAAGTATGAAATAAAAAAGTTTACCAACCTGAAGATCCTTCATGTTCAGACATGTTCCTTTCATCATCTTCAACGCAGCTTCCTCCTGAGAAGGAACACTTCTCATGATGTTGTCTCATTCGGTCAACCAGGCCTTGCATTTCTTTGTTGCACTGTTTGCATTTTGCATACATGCCTGTCTTACCCACAGGTAGAGGAACTTCATTAAAATATTCTCAAATTGGGTCTCTTTTACAGCCTGCTGCCATTAGAGGTTTTCCCTTCTAGTGAGAGAATGGTATGGTAGATCTCAAATCAATGAAGGCTACACTCAGAAAGACCTCAAGACTTCTGGAATATGCTGCTCAGACAGTTTCACTTTTGTTTCTACTGCCTGTCCCTCCCTTCTCACATTTATCTCCAGACTTCTTCTCCTTGTCCAGATCTATTCTGCCCCCAACAATCTTCTATTCATTGAACTTCTTGAAACTTTGCACTTTTAGAGAGAGGTACGGGATTGACTCTGTGTACACTAATTTGCAGAGGGACAATAGGGTTGAGGTCTGTTATTTCTCACCTCTATGTATTATTTATTGATTTATTTAAAAAACATTTTTGCTGTTAACACGCATGTTATCTCTGTAGAGACAAGTCCACAGTTTGATAACTGCAAAACTAAGCATCTCTGATGGTATCTTCTAAACAGAGCACTGAGCCCCATTGGGTAGATACAGTACAGACCTGTTTACGCGTGAATCCGCTTAACGCGCGGTAGCACAATGCCTCCCAGTGCTACCTATTTAACACACGAGGCTCGTTAATACGTGGTACAGGAACTTGCTATGTAGCGCTATAGATTTGCTCACTAACTCACTGACATAGAAATCAACAGGAAGTGCGGAGCGGAAACGTGTTGTACATCTTTCCTGCCGACGGGCATCAATGGGCACCAATGTTAAAGTGCTGCAACGGCAGCGCTTTAAGGATGGTCTTTTGCTGTGGCAGTGCTTTAACGTTGCTGCCCCTTCCACATCCTGCTGTCGGTAGTCCTGCCAGTAGGGACCCTACCAGCAGGGCTGCCGACGGGGGAGGCAAAAAGGGCAGGGACATTAAAGTGATGGTCTTTGCTGCGGCAGCACTGGGCCGCCGACGGAGGGTGGCCAGCAACGTTAAAGTGCTGCTGCGGCAAAGGACCCTGCAGCCCTTTACGGTCCCTACCCCTTTTGCCCCCCCTTGGCCGCCAACGCGGGGGGGGGGGGGGGGGGTTGGGAGCAAAGGGAGCAGCTGCCCTGGGGCTGGCGATTTAAAAGGGCCAGGGGCTCTGGACGCTGCTACCACAGCAGTGGCGTCCAGCGCCTTGGGCCCTTTAAATCACCACGGGAACCCCAGGCAGCATGGACCAGGCGGCCTGGAAGGGCTGGCTGGGGGATGCTGACCCCTAGCACGACCCCTTCTACCCAAGGCCCTGCCCCTTCCAGGGGCCAGAGCCACCCCCACCCCGTACTGGTAAGTGTCCTAAGTTACTTTCACCCCTGTGTAGTAGTAATAATGTTTTTATTAGATTACACATTTGAATTCATATTCTTGCAAAGCACTGTTAACAGATAGGCCTGCAGTGTTTGGGACGCTGTGAATATGTATGTAATCCTAGATAATTATACGTACGTGTGTGTGTATATATATATACAAGCCATCACGACTGTGTGTTAACGGACCGTGGGTTAAGAGGGCCATGCTGAAATATCTTAAGATATATCATGCTGAAATATCTTAAGATATATATATATCTTAAGATATTTCAGCATGGCCCTCTTAACCCACGGTCCGTTAACACACAGTCGTGATGGCTTGACTCCTGACATCCGCGCGTAAACGGGTCTGTACTGTAGAAAGATTAATTTAAATAAATCTATACAGAAGCCCCTGAAACCCCATAAGAAGGGTCCCTAATCCATGAACTATTGGAACGCATTTACAAAACTTTTCTTAAACATTACATTAATATATTGTCTCATACATAGAATTAGAATTTATAATCCCTAATCCATGATGAGATATCTTTGAGCTATAATGTATCTTAATTAAAGCTCCCTTTAGATAGGTTTTTGCCCCAAAAAGCATTTTATCAAAAAAATCTGATTTTTTTAAATCATTGATTTTTATCCACCCTGCTCCAAAACTTGCCCCTCTCATTCATATATGCAACAGTGAAGATCTTGCTCCCCTGCTGCTTCCATTTTGACTCCCCACACTGTGATGTCCCTACCTACACCTTCTTCAATAGCTAGGGAACAGATGGAAGAATACTTGGATAAGGAAGACCATGATCAGCAGCCTCTAGATCCAGCCTCTACAGTGGACCTCTCGTCTTCCTCTCCTGAGGCAGCAGTATCTTCAGCACCCAAACTGATGAATATGCAGCACTGGCTGGATTGAGTTAAATCATAGGAAGAGACGTCAGGAGGTCATCCAGTCCAAACCCTTTCTCACAGCAGGACCCAACTAAATCATCCCAGCCAGGGCTTTTCAAAGTCATTTAAATCTCTGATTTAAATCATGTGTTAAATAAGCAAGCAGGAAACTTGATTTAAATAGTTAATTTTAATCTTGTTTTGCATTTGTACTTTTTAGTTGCTTTCCTAAGGAAATGTTAAATCTCATGGTTGGTATAACTATTAAAAACATAGTCCTTTTCAACCAAATATAGCCTTTACACTAAATCTGGTACTTTTTATTAACAAGGAGTATACACTATATATAGACATTTATTTGAACAAAAAATAAAATGTAGCCATGGTAGGACAAGTGGCTGGAGGGAGCCACCTGGCGTGCTTGTCTGTCCAAGATCATCGACGTGTACTCAAGGTGGCTAGTGGCAGCCTATCCTGCTGCTGGGGCTGCATTCTGTTTTTAGCATGCTAAGTTAGATGAGAACTAGTATGAATATGTCTCCACAAGCTGGGAATCACTCCCACAGACTCGAAGTGTCGACATACCCTGTCACATGTAACAAGTGCAGGTATCATATGTTCGTATGTAAATAAGATTTTCAAGATGAGTCCTTGTTCTAAGTTTTCCTTTCTCTCCTGTGACTCATCTCTGGATTCTCATTTTATTGACTAGGTGATGGGATGGTGAGTGAGAATGAGGAGGAGAATCTGCACCAGGAAGGTCTTGAGTCAATGGAACCACAGGGCAAGTTATCACGAATACCCCAAAGGAATATTTCCCAGAGTCCTGAGCAGGGCAAAGCCTGTGAGGGTCAATGCAGATTGGAAAGGCATCTGCGAACTCCTCCAGGGAAGAGACAAAGCAAATCAACTGCATGTGAAAGAGCTTTCAGGAAACTGCCAGACATTGTCCAACAGGGAAATCCTATGAGGAGAAAATCAGTAATGTGTGATGACTGTGGGAAAAGCTTCAGGGTGAGCTCAAACCTCAGACAGCATCAGAGAATCCACACCGGAGAGAAACCCTTTGGATGTGCCGAGTGTGGGGAAAATTTCCGGCAACGCTCGCACCTTATTCAGCATCAGAGAATCCACACAGGGGAGAGACCCTATGAATGTGCTGAATGTGGGAAAAGCTTCAGTATGAGCTCTAAACTCATTCGGCATCAGATAATCCACACAGGAGAAAAACCCTATAAATGTGCCGAGTGTGGCAAGAGCTTTAGTGGGAACTGGCAGCTAATTCAGCATCAGAGAATCCACACAGGAGAGAGACCCTACGAATGTGGTGACTGTGGGAAGACTTTCAGTGTGAGCTCAGCCCTTACTCGTCATCAGAGAACCCACACTGGAGAGAAACCTTATGAATGTGCCCAGTGCAGGAAAACCTTCAGTCAGAGCTCAGAGCTTATGAAACATCAGAGAGTCCACACAGGCGAGAGGCCCTATGAGTGTGCTGAGTGTGGGAAGAGCTTCACTGTGAGCTCTGCCCTCATTCAGCATCAGAGATTCCACATGGGGGAAAGACCTTATGAATGTGCCGAATGTGGGAAAAGCTTCACAGTGAGCTCACACCTCATTCAGCACCGGCGATTCCACACGGGGGAAAGGCCTTACGAATGTGCTGACTGTGGGAAAAGCTTCCTTTGGAGATCAGCCCTTCTTCGACATCAGAGAATCCACACAGGAGAGAGACCCTATGAATGCACCGAGTGTGGGGAAAGCTTCCGTCAGAGCGCGCATCTTATCCAGCATCGCCGAATCCACACTGGGGAGAAACCCTATGAATGTGCCAACTGTGGGAAAGGCTTCACTGTGAGCTCTGCCCTTATTCGACATCAGAGAATCCACATGGAGGGGGAGCCCTAAGAGTGGTCTGAAAGTGGAGAAAGCTTCATATCCGATATCCTTCCAGGGTCTCCCAGTGGATGGAAGCCAGTTGTGTTTCTACTTTGGGACCACAGTTCTTCCCTGTTCATAGTGAATGAAAAATGCCTTGCTGAGGATGGAGTGTCGGTGGTCGAGTTAGAAAAAGAGGCAGTGTTGGTGCTCGAAGAAGAGTCATGTAAGGCCCTGGGGTGTTGAGAGGAATGCATGCTGGGAGCCAAAGGAAGGGACCAGGAGGTGTTGGGGGGTGGGTCATTTGGGTGATGGAAGGGGAGTAAGTAGTGTAATTAAGGGGAAATCATGTTAGTCATTTTTAATAAATATATTTAAGAGGAATGAAAAAATGAGCACAGGGAGGACCTCAGACAATTTATAGTGGGAAATAAATGGAGCATCTTCTAGCAGATAGAGCAGAAGGTGGAAAGTCAGCACTCTTGGGTTCTATTCCCAATTCTGTCACAGACTTGTTTGGTAACTCTGGGCAGCTCACTTCACCTCACTGTGCCTTCATTCCCCCCATCTGTAAAACAGAGACTATAATAATGATAATCACTCTTACAGGAGGATTTTACTATTTAATGTCTTTATTAAAGTAGTGCCCAGAGGCCCCATCAGGAATTGGGGCTGTATTATACTAGGTGCTGCACAACAAGGTTTGCACAGTTCCTGCCCAGAAGAGTTTACAGTGTAAGAAACCAGCTTCCTTCTCTGGGATTCTGTAGCTCTTGTTACTGACAAGAATTTTTCTTGAAGTTATGAGCTTTGAGGATTCTTTTTGTGAGTGAAGGGAGCATAGTTGTGTGTTTTTGTTTGTGTGTGTGTGTGTTTGAAATATGGATTTTAAAGGTATGAGTTTAATTCTAGTTTCAAAAACCATTCTCTTTATTGTTTTTTAAAGTTCTAATAAAAAGTTGTTTAAAATGATCCATGTCTCCTTCAGTTTCCTGGAAACGTTCTCACTGTCAAGTAGCATGTCAAGATCCACAGCTCCACTCAGTGGAAATCACTTATTTCTGTGTCCGGCCCATTCATGAATGCTTGTGATCAAGAATCAGGAGTACATGTGAGCTCGAGATTATTCAGGCTCTGACTGCATTAAAGAAATGTCATCAGTGTAATTAATGTAGTTACACCAGTGCCACCACTGGATATAGACATGTTGCACAGCATAAAATGGGCTGTCATCAGGGCAGTTCAATCCAGTACCAACTATGTAGTGACAACAGGGCAGATTTCCTTAAAGTAGATAAAGCCTTCCAGCTGGGATGGCTCCTTCCTGAGAGGCTGTTCTCCATAGGGAGAACCTGACAGTGTCTTCAGCACCTATCTTCTGTCTGTGGTTTCCATTTATATTTAAGAGTTCAACAAACTTTTCTTTAAATAAGAGCTCCTTTAAGACATTCTGGCCAGACTCCACCCAGGCTTGTGGTTTCCATTGGATCACTAGCTCCTGCCCCAGTTTTCTGGTACTTTTTAGAATACCCTAGTTTCCTGCTGTGTCAGGAGTTCTACATCCTCTTTCCTTGTTACTCAGCTAGCCCATTTTCTATCTCAAAGACCCCCTTGGAGGTTCTGGCTCTATAGATGGAGCTTAAAGTTGCATCTCAACAGTTGGGCTCTGATTACATTCACCCACTTGTCTTTGTATAAATCAGCAAACAACTGAGATTATTGGAGAAAAAGTCTTGACACTTGTGTTAATCATTAGACAAATCATTTTAGTTTTTTTTTTTTTATATATACTAGCCTCATCCACTTAGTCTGAACAGGAGCAAATGGCATTGCCACCTTCTTCTACCCAAAAAAATGCATTCAGCCCCTCCCATCTCGCATCCCTCCCAGAAATATCAAAACAAAAAACCAAAACCTGAAACCAATCAACCTAAAATGTGTTAATTAAAAAAAACACTCTAAGCTTATTTTTATTCTGAAAAGGAGTAATGACAGACTCCATAAAGGCCATTAGGGACTAATGCTATTGATTTCACATAGGTGCTTAGATACTAGCATGATGGGTGGCAGTATAAACCCTTAAGGAGGTGTCTAAATGGGGGGTTTAGTCCTCAATAACTCAAGTTAGTCCAGCGTGAAAATGTCTGCATATACACAATGCAGTTCGTCACAGCGCATGAACGCCACATTTATCACAAGCTCTGGAATTCTCTTTCAAAGTGTATTGTTTGATTCAAATTGAGTTAGTTAAATCCATTGTTTGTCTGCATGCAATGCTGCGATGTACTGTTTTGGCAGTCCTCCAACTTCTATCCCACACTGCTTTGCAGGTGTCCAGTACTGACCTGTCTGTTTACCTATGTGCCCTCCACTGCTCTGGGGTCAAGTTGACCAGATGTCCCTTCCTGCATTTAAAAACTGGCACAGGCCCAGAAGTTTCCCATTTGCTCCTGGATTTGACTATAGCAGCATTGCTGCAATGCTATTCCAGAAACCTTGCAACCAGGGCCGGCTCCAGGCACCAGCCCACCAAGCATGTGCTTGGGGCGGTGCCTGGAGGGGGGCGGCGTGGCGGGGCCCCAGCTGGGCTCGCCGCCCTCCCCCCAGTGCTCCGGCCGGTCGGGGAGAGCGGAGAGCCCCGGCCAGGCTCTCCGCCCTCTTCCCAGCGCTCTGGCCGCTGGGGGCTCTCCGCTCTGCTCCCGGTGCTCTGGCCAGTCGGGGATTGCAGGCCCGCGGCCGGGCTCGGCGTCCTCCCCGCCGCGCTGGGGGGGAGGGGGGGGGCGGAGGGTGGCTTTTTTGCCACCCTAGGCAAAAAAGCCAGAGCCAGCCCTGCTTGCAACATGCCTCGTGGAGTGCTGAGACCCTAGATCTCCTAGCCATCTGGGGAGAAGTGTTGGTGCAGCAATCTCATGTGGCAAGTCACTGGAATAAAGATCTTTTTGTGGATGTGGCTAAGATGATGTCTGCAAGGGGTTACAACTGGATGCCTACCAATGCTGAGCAAACAGCTCGGGTATTTACACTAAAACCAGGGTTAGACATTCTATACCTTGGGGGCAGGGCCGGCTTTAGGCCAATTCCACCAATTCCCCCGAATCGGGCCCCGCGCTTAAGAGGGCCCCGCGCCCAGTGGCAGGGTTGCCCAGAGTGGGGGGGCAAGTGGCAGAGAATCCCTTCCCTGGCTAGAGGCACCTTTTTAATCTTTACTCACCCGGCGGCGCTCCAGGTCTTTGGCAGCGGGTCCTTCACTCGCTCCGGGTCTTTGGCGGCACGTCCTTCAGTGCCGCCGAAGACCCGGAGCGAATGAAGGACCCGCCACCAAAGACTAGGAGCACGGCCCGGTGAGTACAAGCCCCACGTGTTTTTTTTAACGTGGTTTTTTTTTTTTTAAGTCATCCCTGTCGGGGCCCCGTCGAAACTGTTCAAATCGGACCCCGCACTTCCTAAAGCCGGCCCTGCCCGGAGCTTCTTTCGCTCCGGGTCTTCGGCGGCGGAGGGGGGTCCCTCCGTCCCGGGACCCGCCGCCGAAGTGCCCTGAAGACCCGCGGCGGGGGGGTCCTTCTGCCCCGGGACCCGCCGCCGAAGACCCCAGGCCCCCGAATCCTCTGGGCGGCCCTGCAGCCCATCACCCCTGGGGCAACACCTCTCAAACTGGGTCTGTGAGCCTGGACCAGCAGGAGACGGGCACTGCCCCAGGGCAGGAGATGGGCTCTGTGAGCCCAGAGCAGCAGGAGACGGGCACTGCCCCAGGGCAGGAGATGGGCTCTGTGAGCCCGGAGCGGCAGGAGACGGGCACTGCCCGAGGGCAGGAGAAGGGCTTTGTGAGCCTGGAGCGGCAGGAGACGGGCACTGCCCCAGGGCAGGAGACGGGCGCGGTCCAGCATGAGAGGCACTGAGGTGGCCCTGCCCAGTCTGGTCAGCGCCTGGCCCTAGCAGCCCCATTCTAGGCCTGGCCCATCAGTGTGAAGGGCCCAGGGATCACTGGCCAATCACCTCCTGCCTCTGGGACCTCTGGCAGCGGTGCCCACGTTCTCCCCTCCCAGGGAACGCCCAGCAACAGGCTGGGCCTGGGGGCGTCTCCCACCCCTCCCAGGGTGGGCCCGAGGAGTTTTCTTGCCCAGGGTAGGGGACATTTTAGGTGCCCACCAAACAGCTGAGCAAAAACAACACCACAAAACAAAACCACAACCCAGTAGTTGTCATTCAGGGCAACCACCCTGATCGCCTGCCCCTCCGGCTGGCCCTGTCCTACCAGAGCCAGCACCAGCGCCAGCGCCCTCCCCTGCCAATCTGCTTCAGGTGCTGGAACTTTCCACAGACCCCAGACCCCAGGACAAGCACAGGCTGGCAGGCTGAGTGTTCCCAGTGGGGCTGGAGCCAGGCTCGGAGACCCACCCCCCTCATCAGGTGTCAGAGCCCCGGCTCCAGTCCAAGCAGGAATATCTACGCTGCTATTTTTAGCCTGGTGAGCCCAAGTCAGTTGACCTGGCTCTGAGACTCACTGCCCTGGGGGGGTTTGCAGTGGAGATGTGCCCTGGACACACACACACCACAGGGCCTAGGATCTGAAAGTGCTGCAGCAGGAATTGTTCCCAGCAATGACTAGGGTTTCCCCCCACCCCGTATTCTCCAGGCCTCAATTGGCCAGTGTCCTCTGTGCAGCATGGCTCACACTTGCTTTTACTGTACTGACTTTGCTAGTGCTTTTTATGGAGCCTGTTTTAAAATTAGGCAAATACCTAGATGAGTTGATGCACCCCTTGGCAGACCTCTGCTACCCCCATGGGCAGGAGCGCCGCCAGCTTTTTTGGCGCCCTAGGTCCCGCCCCCGAAATGCCGCCCCCGACAGAGGCAGCGGAAGGTCCCGCCCCCGAAATACCGACGACTACCAGGGCGGCCGAAGATCCGGCCACCACAGTCGCCGCCCCCCAAATGTTAGCGCCCTAGGTGACCGCCTAGGTCGCCTAATGGGTTGTGCCGGCCCTGCCCATGGGTACGTGTATCCCTGGTTGAGAACCACTGCTGTAGGCCATACTTACAGGATGGGCGTCTCCATCTTGGGAAGCAGGGACTCTGAAAAAGATTTGGGGTTGGTGGTGGGTAATCAGCTGAACGTGAGCTCCCAGGACAATGCTGTGGCCAAAAGAGCTAATGCGATCCTGGGATGCATAAACAGGGGGATCTCAAGTTGGGAGAGAAAAATTATTTGACCTCTCGATTTGGCAGTGGGGCGACTGCTGCTGGAATCCTGTGTCCAGTTCTGGTGCCCACAGCTCCAGAAGGATGCTGCTACATTGGAGAGGGCTCAGAGAAGAACCATGAGAATGATTAAAGGATTAGTAAAAATGCCTTACGGTGACAGACTCTACAAACTTAGCGAAGAGGTTAAGAGGAGACTTGGTCACAGTCTAGAGGTATCTACAGGGGAACAAATATTGAATAATGGGCTCTTCACTCTAACAGAGAAAGTATAACAGGATCCAATGGCCGGAAGTGGAAACTAGCCAAATTCAGACGGGAAATAAGGAGTCAATGTTTGACAGGGAGGGTAATTCACCACTGGAGCCATTTCTCAAGGGTTGTGGT
This sequence comes from Chrysemys picta bellii, assembly GCF_011386835.1. NCBI lineage: Eukaryota > Metazoa > Chordata > Testudines > Emydidae > Chrysemys > Chrysemys picta. The sequence goes on from NC_088800.1 coordinate 54,976,775, forward strand.
GGAGTCACCGTCACTGGCAATTTTTGAATCCAGGCTGGCTGTTTTTCTAGACGCTCTGCTCGAGGGGTTGTTGGGGGCAGGTCTCTGGCCCGTGCTCTACAGGGGGTCAGAGCAGATGGTCGCAATGGTCCCTTCTGGCCTTGGAAGCTCTGAAATGATGAAGGGCTGATCTTAGCTCCCTGGGCTTCGGCAGCTGCTCTAGTCTCTAGACAGCTTAGCTGGACTGAGCCCAGCCTCCGGCCCTGCCTCCCTGCTGCCCGGGACGAACAGCGCAGGGCGCATGCACCGTAACCTTGTGGGGAGAGCAGGAGGAGTGCCTGGCGGCGGGGGGGGGGGGGGGGGCGCTGGGAGGCAGGAAATAAAACTCTCTCCATTTGGATGCAACAAACCCACAGAATTCTATGGTAACTTGGAAAAATGCCAAATCGCACAGGCCTCAGGGGGCGATGACGGGGCCGTTCTCCCTTCGCCAAACCAGTGGCTGCGGCTTGCTGCACACTCACATGCACCACTTACGCTGGGCTCCGATTTTCAAAGTGATCATCAGAACAGTGATAGCTAGAAAGTGAATGTTCTTAAAGACCAAGCCAGGGCACACCCCACTGCTGTGCCCACAGAGTTCACAGGGCCCCGTTTAAACCTCCCCAGGAGTCACACCGAGGGGGGGGGAGTGTCCAGAACTGAACCCTGGAGTCCTGATGCCTAGGCCTTGTGCTAAGCACTGTGCTGCAAGACCGAACAAAACAAAGATTTAACGGCATGGTATAATTCCGTTAACTCAGTGCAAACACAGTCACAGGTACAGCGAAGGGCTACTAGGGTGAACCGAGGAACGGAAAACCTGTCTTATGAAAGGAGACTCAAAGAGCTTGGCTTGTTCAGCCTAACCAAACAAAGGCTGAGGAGAGATCTGATCGCTCTCTGTAAATATATCAGCGGGATAAATACCAGGGAGGGAGAGGAATTATTTAAGCTCAGTACCAATGTGGACACAAGAACAAATGGATATAAACTGGCCATCAGGAAGTTTAGACTTGAAATTAGACGAAGGTTTGTAACCATCAGAGGAGTGAAGTTCTGGAACAGCCTTCCAAGGGGAGCAGTGGGGGCAAAAGACATATCTGGCTTCAAGACTAAGCTTGAGAAGTTTATGGAGGGGATGGTATGATGGGATCGCCTAATTTTGGCAATTAATTGATCTTTGATTATTAGCAGGTAAATATGCCCAATGGCCTGTGCTGGGATGTTAGATGGGGTGGGATCGGAGTTACTACAGAGAATTCTTTCCTGGGTGCTGGCTGGTGAGTCTTGCCCAAATGCTCAGGGTTTAGCAGATTGCCATACTTGGGGTTGGGAAGGAATTTTCCTCCAGGGCAGATTGGCAGAGGCCCTGGGGGTTTTTCGCCTTCCTCTGCAGCGTGGGGCATGGGCAGGGCTGGTGCTACCATTAAGGCAAACTAGGCAGTTGCCTAGGGCGCCAAGATTTGGGGGCACCAAAAAGCAGTGCTCCCAATTTTTTTTTTACAGCGTTCCTGGGCTGGGCTGCCAGCGGCGCGCTGACACGTGCGGCTCAGACTCCCCCTCCCAGCGCAGCAGCCGCTGTATGCAATTCTTGTCATTGCTGGTGAGGGCGGCGTGCTCAGGGAAGGGGCGTAGCAGAGGTGAGCTGGGGTGGGGAGCCCTGCGGCAGCTCCCCCCCCCATGGCAGCTCCCCACCCCCCCAGCCCAGGGAGCCGTGCGGCAGCTCCCCACCCCAGCTCATCTCTGCTATGCCCCCTCCCCGAGCACACGGTCACCGCTCCACTTCTCCCGCCTCCCAGGCTTGTGGCGCCAATCAGCTGTTTGGTGCCGCAAGCCTGGGAGGGGAGGAGAATTAGAGCGGGGGCGGCGTGCTCGGGGAGGAGGCGGAGCAAAGGTAAGCTGGGGTGGGGAGCTGCCACACTGCTCCCTGGGGGGGGGAAGCTGCCGCGGGGGGGGGGCCTCAGGGTGGGGGGGGGAGGGAGGTGCCGCAGGGCTGTGGGGGGGCGCAAGGTGAAAGTTTCGCCTAGGGTGCAAAACTTCCTTGCACCGGCCCCGGCACGGGTCACTTGCTGGAGGATTCTCGGCACCTTGAAGTCTTTAAACCTGATTTGAGGACTTAGTGGCTCAGACATAGGTTAGGGGTTTGTTGCAGGAGTGGATGGGTGAGATTCTGTGGCCTGCGTTGTGCAGGAGGTCAGACTAGATGATCATAATGGTCCCTTCTGACCTTAAAGTCTACGAGTCTATGAGTCTATGACTCTAAGTCTCTGGCTCCCAGAGGCTGCTCACTAGAGTGACCAGACAGCAAGTGTGAAAAATCAGGACAGGGGGATGGAGGGTAATAGGAGCCTATATAAGAAAAAGACCCCAAAATCGGGACTGTCCCTATAAAATCGGGACATCTGGTCACCCTACTGCTCACTGACCTAGTCTCATTTATTCCCCAGATATCACTGGTCTACAATTTTTGAGAAGTCGTCTGCTTCAGAGATAAAATGTGCTATTTATTATGTATTTTGATGTGCTGAATTCAAATATGACAATTAAAACAACTGATTGGCTACTGTTTCTAAGATATCTAAGTTTTTACATTTTATGTCTATGTATATTGTGTAGATAGTAGAGTTTTAATCATAAATTGTAAACCTAGGTCTTTTCGTGTGTTTATGGTTGCTTTACATGATAATATTTCACCTGTCCTGTTTATGTAACACTTTAAAAATCAGCAAAAGGGTTATATAAATAAAATTTATTATGAAACAAAAGGCAAAAAACTATTATGTACATAGTTTAGTCCTATTCAGTGTCTACTCGGCGCTTCTTGGCTTGTCTCTTGTATTCATTAAATGGAGCATCTCTTGTCACTGTCCAGCAATAGTCTGCAAGCATTGATGGGCTCCATTTGCCCTGATAAAAACAACAAGGAGTCTGGTGGCACCTTAAAGACTAACAGATTTATTTGGGCATAAGCTTTCGTGAGTTAAAACCTCACTTCTTCGGATGCATAGAGAAGTGAGGTTTTAACTCACGAAAGCTTATGCCCAAATAAATCTGTTAGTCTTTAAGGTGCCACCAGACTCCTTGTTGTTTTTGTAGATACAGACTAACACGGCTACCCCCTGATATTTGCCCTGATAGCGTTTCTCCATTGTTGCAATATCCTGGTGAAATCGCTCGCCGTGCTCGTCGCTCACTGCTCCGCAGTTCGGTGGAAAAAAATCTAGATGAGAGTGCAAAAAATGTATCTTTAGTGACATGTTGCAAGCAAGGCTTTTGTATGCCTTGAGGAGGTTTTCCACCAACAACCTGTAGTTGTCTGCCTTGTTGTTTCCGAGAAAATTTATTGCCACTAACTGGAAGGCTTTCCATGCCGTCTTTTCCTCGCCACGCAGTGCATGGTCAAATGCATCATCTCAAAGAAGTTCAAGAATCTGAGGACCAACAAAGACACCTTCCTTTATCTTAGCTTCACTTAACCTTGGAAATTTTCCACAGAGGTACTTGAAAGCTGCTTGTGTTTTGTCAATGGCCTTGACAAAGTTCTTCATCAGACCCAGCTTGATGTGTAAGGATGGTAACAAAATCTTCCTTGATTCAACAAGTGGTGGATGCCGAACACTTTTCCTCCCAGGCTCCAATGACTGTCGGAGTGGCCAGTCTTTCTTGATGTAGTGGGAATCTCTTGCACGACTATCCCATTCGCAGAGAAAACAGCAGTACTTTGTGTATCCAGTCTGCAGACCAAGCAAGAGAGCAACAACCTTCAAATCACCACAAAGCTGCCACTGATGTTGGTCATAGTTTATGCACCTCAAAAGTTGTTTCATGTTGTCATAGGTTTCCTTCATATGGACTGCATGACCAACTGGAATTGATGGCAAAACATTGCCATTATGCAGTAAAACAGCTTTAAGACTCGTCTTCGATGAAGCAATGAACAGTCTCCACTCATCTGGATCGTGAACGATGTTGAGGGCTGCCATCACACCATCGATGTCGTTGCAGGCTACAAGATCACCTTCCATGAAGAAGAATGGGACAAGATCCTTTTGACGGTCACGGAACACGGAAACCCTAACATCACCTGCCAGGAGATTCCACTGCTGTAGTCTGGAGCCCAATAGCTCTGCCTTACTCTTGGGTAGTTCCAAATCCCTGACAAGGTCATTCAGTTCACCTTGTGTTATGAGGTGTGGTTCAGAGGAGGAGGATGGGAGAAAATGTGGGTCCTGTGACATTGATGGTTCAGGACCAGAAGTTTCATCCTCTTCCTCTTCCTCGTCTGACTCAAGTGAGAATGATTCTGGTGCATCAGGAACCAGTAGTCCTTCTCCGTGGGGTACTGGGCGTATAGCTGATGGAATGTTTGGATAATGCACAGTCCACTTTTTCTTCTTTGACACACCTTTCCCAACTGGAGGCACCAGGCAGAAGCAACAATTGCTGGTATGATCTGTTGGCTCTCTCCAAATCATTGGCACTGCAAAAGGCATAGATTTCCTTTTCCTGTTCAACCACTGGCGAAGATTTGTTGCACAAGTGTTGCAGCATATGTGTGGGGCCCACCTCTTGTCCTGATCTCCAATTTTGCAGCCAAAATAAAGGTGATAGGCTTTCCTAACCATAGTGTTTATACTGCGCTTTTGTGATGCAAAAGTCACTTCACCACAAACATAGCAGAAGTTATCTGCACTGTTCACACAAGTACGAGGCATCTCTGCTCACTTTGGCTAAACAGAAATGTGTCCTTTTGCAAAAATCAAACACTGACAAATAAGAGAGCACGACACTCTATGATTTCTAGAGCTGATATAGGGCAATTTGTTCAGCAGAGTGATGTAAGCTTCGTTATGATTGCATCGTCCATGACTTCTAGGAATAACATGATGCAATTCATATCATGTATGACGCAATACCAGCTTCAGATTGCATCATTCATTGTTTTGCCTAAAAAGCAAGTACTGTCCAAACCCAGTCATAGATTTATTCATAGATCCAGTCAAAGATGTATTTTAGTCATTTCTGGTTTAAATTGAGATCCCTTCCCTTTATAACTCACTTATCCTCCGCCATTCCCAAGTCAAGGGTCGTATATACTGACCCAATAGCATATCTTGAAAACTAGAGCCAATCAACAATTTTAAGCATCATTTTCGTGCTCAGTGACCCAGAATTAGTAAAGTTTGACTACATTTATTTCCGAAGCATTTTGGCTGTAGAGCAGTGTATTCAGATCTTTGCCTGCCTGCTACAAGAAGCCTTTATCTCAATCTCCTTGGCTACAGCCTCTGCTCCAGGCTCAGAAACAACATCCCTGACTCTGCTCATTTCCACGTGGGGCTGGGAACACAGGGATTTCTGCCCCAGATCAGCTGGGTGTGATGCCGGTCTGATCTGGGCCAGAAATCCCCGTGTTCCCAGCGAGCATACAGTCAGTGCTCGGGCTGATAGCTTTGTTAATTGTTGGCACAGGGAGTGAAAAGCAAGGCAAGGAGAGGCCCTGGTAACTGGGAAGGGCTGAATGCCCACGGACACAAGGAAGGCCGTCTGGCCGTGCAGCTAGGTGTGACCAGACATGCCCAGGCAGGTATGTCACACCTGTGTCTGATGGCTTGGGGTCTCGGAGCACTAGCCGGTTAGCAGGAGAACTGGGAGATGTTTGGATGAGAAGCATTTTTAGAGTTATGCAATATCGGGTCCAAAACTATTGGAGGTGAAACACGTCACCTGCGGTGGGGTGGGTCTCAGAGCTGACTCAGTCCACACTGAGAACAAGTGACATCCGCGTCCTCCGCCCCAACCCAGCCATGGGTGTACAGCCTGGACCAGCCACAGGTACGAGCACCGACCGAGACCTCCAAGGAAAGGTCGCTGCGCAGGAGCTGAAGTTAATGAAATGCCCTAACTTGGAAAAGAGGCACAAGCCTGGGACTATATCTGAGAATTAAAAGGGGCACAAGATGGGCTCCATTAAGGGGCAGATACTCTGCCGGGTGAATCTCAGCTGCCTGGCCTGGACACGTGCCATAGGGACAGCCCAGGGGTTAGAATACCAAGGACAGGCTCTAGATTGCATGTTCCTCTTTTCCCTATAACCCGTTTCCAAATCCTTTGACTTGCGTTTATCTGAACCTTCAATTCAAGCTTTGTGAAATAAACTTCACTTTAGTTTTACCGCCAAGATGTCCAGGTACCTTGTGCTACGGAGAGGGGAAGCCAAGCCCCTGGGGAGTCCTGCTTCTACGGATCGATGTGCACTGCGGGGGTCCAGAAGACGGGCCTGGGCACTCGAGTGGAACAAAGTGGGCTGTGTGTGCCTTGCTGGCCTGTGAAGGGGCCGAGTGGGGCCTGCAGTCAGTGCCTTTGGGAGTACGTCCGTCCCCCCCAGTGGGCACAGGCAAGGCTGCTCTGGCTGTGAGCAGGTGGGAGTGCGTCCCCACAGACACCTCAGTTAATGCTGAGAAGTGTCACAGCAGGGCACTGGCAGGAGACTCCAGAGACGTGGGTTCTACTCCTGTCCCGCTGTGTGACTGTGGGCAAGTCACTGCACCTCTGTGTCTCTTCCCCCACTGTGCCTGCCTCGGCCATGTACACTGTGAGCCAGTGGGGCAGCCAGCCTGTCCCGCCCTGGGTCTGGGCAGTGTCCAGCGCAGTGGGACCCTGGATGGGCGCTAGAGTGATGCTAAGCAATGCAGGAGAAATGGTGATTTTCAACAGTTCAGCACTCAGCCCCATGGAACCAGCAGGAGGCACTTCGCCCCCCAGGCGTCCGCCCAGCCCAATGCCAAGCGCCCATTGCAACCCACAGAGGCATTAGAGCGTCTTCATAAAAGACTGCAATGGAAAGTGTTGCAACCTGAAAAGCGGGTCTAATGTCTATCCGGGATGGTCTAGACAGTATTTGGTCCTGCCATGAGGGCAGGGGACTGGACTCAATGACCTCTTGAGGTCCCTTCCAGCCCTAGAATCTATGCATCACAGTGACCATGTGATACCATGTGTGGCCAGTAACTATACACTTCATACTTAAATATCTGAGCCATCTTACCCAGAGTCACACAGCTTAGAGGCATTGGCGCAGGGACTGGATTTTCTTGCATATTCTGAACAGTGCTGAGCACACAGAGGGTGCCCAGTGAATAATGCAAATCATGACAATAATCGTCGACTTTATAGACTCTGTGAATGCAGTTTCTGTTCTTTGTTCTGGAACTGGCTTGGATACAGCTGCAGCCCTAAGAATTTGAGGCATAAACACATCTGATACTTATATGACACTTTCTCATTCCTTCCTCTTCTCAACTCAGAACCAAAAAATGACTGAACAAAATGGATTTCAGATAAAAAAGTAAAACTGCACACAGCCATTGCTGTACAACCCAGCCTGGGGCACAACCTGCCACCCCTTGGGAGTTAGGTGAGCACCTCTCATTCTCCATTGGAAAGAGTCCACCGGAGGGCAACAAAAATGATTAGGGGGCTGGAGCACATGACTTATCATAGAACATCAGGGTTGGAAGGCACCTCAGGAGGTCATCAAGTCCAATCCCCCGCTCAAAGCAGGACCAATTCCCAACTAAATCATCCCAGCCAGGACTTTGTCAAGCCTGACTTATGAGGAGAGGCTGAGGGAACTGGGATTGTTTAGAATGAGGGGGGATTTGATAGCTGCTTTCAACTATCTGAAGGGGATTGCAAAGAGGATGGATCTAGACTGTTCTCAGTGGTACCAGATGACAGAACAAGGAGCAATGGTGTCAACTGCAGTGGGGGAGGTTTAGGTTGGATATTAGGAAAAACTTTTTCACTAGGTGGGTGGTGAAGCACTGGAATGGGTTACCTAGGGAGGTGGTGGAATCTCCTTCCTTAGAGGTTTTTAAGGCCTGGCTTGACAAAGCCCTGGCTGGGATGATTTAGTTGCGGATTGGTCCTGCTTTGAGCAGGGGGTTGGACTAGATACCTCCTGAGGTCCCTTCCAACGCTGATATTTTATGATTCTATGAAATGCAGTTGGCTGTGATGCTGGCCCTGGTGCACCACTGGCTATGAACCGGAGGTGTCTCACTGGGCCGTGCAATGAGCCACTGGCTCGGGGAGCTTCGACACTCCACTTGAGGCTGGTTTAACGACCACAGACTGTTCTACGTAGTCCTTAATGGCTCAAAAGTGACATTCACCATTGCAGCCCCAGGCAGTGTCACACTCATCTCTGGCTCCTTGTACTGCCCTTGTGGAGCTCTGCTCTTGCCAGCATCTCTTCTCCCCAGGGGCAACACTCCTAGCCTTCTAGCTGGAGCTCCAGCTCCCTGGAACCGGGTCTTCTGGCCCCCTCTACTCTTAAAGGGACACATATCCCCTTACAGTGTCCCTTTAGGGGAAAGATGGTGTAGTGTATCGGAATAGTGTAGTATCACTTTAAATAATCTTCTCTTGCAGAAGCCACCAGATCCCAAGGAGCAGCAGTGCATCTCTGTAGCCAGGCCTTGTGTGTCTGTATGTAGTTAGCAAACCCAGCTGTGTCCCTGGGGTCTCCTCATAGTCCTATGCTGGTGGAGAGCAGAGACATAGTGCTCCTACCCAGGCCTTTAAGCCTTCCCAGCCTGGGGCTTCCATCATCTACATTTCAGGCTAGGGATGCCGGGGCCTGGGCACACACTGCTCTCCTGTAGCTAGTGATGTAACACTCGTTCCTACTCTGCAGGCTTGGATTTACAGAGCCAAAATGGAGGGCCCGATTCAGGCCAGCTTTTCCAACGCTCAGCAGCAGGATCTCTGGAGATCTGGCCCTTTGCCACAACTGTGTATGGACACACAAGATTTAGACTGCACACTTCCTGGGGCAGGGCCTGTCTTTGTGTTCTGCGATTGTACAGTGCCTAGCACACTGGGGTCCCGGTGCGTGACTGGGCGCCTGGGCACTGCTAATAACAAGAATTAAGGAAGTGGATTGAAATCTGACAGAGCTTTGCTCGTTGCGTGAGAGGAATGCTGTAGACTACAGATAAACACTCACTACACTGATAGGCTTTCGCTACAAAAAGCACAAATGGGATACTGATGAGAAATGTCCAAAAGGCAGAATCAGGATAGATAGCAAATATTCTTCCTAAAACCAGTTCTTCTTCAAATACCACCAAAAATAAAATCCTGGCTGAAATAAGTCCCTGGCCCATTCCTATTTCCCACAGTCAAACAACATGGTTTGGAATAAGTCCATTGACAGCAGCTCACATTCCGTGCCGGTTAGATCATGGCAACGCGTGTCGGTGTGAATCATTTCCGAGGAAGCTGGACAGATGCTTGCAGGAGGAATATCAAGATGTGGGGCATTTGGCTGGAATTTGTGCTCATTTTCCAGTTAATTAAGCGCTGTAGGACAGATTTCTAGAGAACGCCGCATTGACACTGACCCAACCATTCAAAACTCATAAGTTAGGCCCCAAAATAGTCATCAGAGTTTTAAAAATTAACCAGTGCTGGGGGTTTTGCATCTGCCTTCTGGTTTTTGAACATTTTGTCACACTGGGGACACAGATTCAAATTTCTCTCTGCAGCCATCGGTTTGAAACATGCTGATTTCACGGGGTTTTTTTAATTAAAGCAGAGAGTCTCACTAACAAAATTCCCAGAGCTGGGGCTTAAAGTCAAACACCAAATATTGGGAGAGTCGCGTTAAAACTGTGAGAGCTGGCAACACCATTGGTTGGACATTGGGGGTTAGGACCAGATTTTCCAAAGAGCCAAAGAGTCAGGATTACGGCTGGTCACATCCCGGGGAGCAGCAGCAGCAGCTCTGCAAGGCTGCACGTAATAATAAGAAATGTTCTTCTTCCACGGGGCTCACAACAAGTCATTATCTAGATTGGTCGGCCACCTAGCAGCTGCATCATCAATGGTAGCAAGATGTTGCAGTCCACCCTCCCCTCCTCCACCACGTTTGACGGGCTGCATCGCCGCCCCGCAGCCGCACTGTGAAGATTTGGGCTAAGTCCAACGTCTGCACGTGGCAGTCCCTCTGGCCATTCCCGAGGGCGCCTGGTAAGCCCAGTCCAGGATCTGCATCCCCGGCTGCAAGGAGGTGCATGTAAGTTAGGGCTTCGGAAAGTCTCAGCCTGCCTGTCTCTCAGTCCCAGAGAGGACACAGCTATCGGCCCTGAGACGCTGGAGTTCATCCGAGACTGGCACTGGGCCGGGAGCACTGCACATGGACAGCTGCCACAAAAGTCAGCCCATGGCAAGTCAGCCGGAGCTGCTGGTGTAGATGTTCTCCTCCGGGGACGGTCAGATCATCTCGCAAGAAGTGTGCTCTGCTCATTGCACCTATAGGAACCATTGTCAGCCCGGTGCAACCCCCATAGCCCTCCAGGCACTTTTAGGGGTGCGGGTATCTCATTGAAGTTTTGGGAGAACTCTATGCACCAACACAGGTAAACTCAATGTTAGTGTGTGGCTAAGGCAACCGACAACGCTATGAGCGGCTATGTCCAGCTCCCAATCCAGGAGGGGTGTGTGCCAACTTCTGCCCCAAACCGCTGTACAATATTCCACAGGTGCAAATACCAGCACAGAGACTGAGCTCACAGAACATCTGCCTCTGCTGCCCGGGAGCATCCTGTTGGGTCCAGGCAGTGCAGGAGGTGATCTTTAAGTGTTCTCCATGGGTCCAGCATGGTAGGCGTGGGCCAGTCTGACTCCTAAAGACGGGACAGCTGACTGGAAGGGGATAACACAAACCGTAAGGGGTTGATTGGCCAGGCAATTGCTCAGAGGGAAGGTTGTGGCCAGCGTCTGAGACTCACTGAATGTAAGTCTCCACTGATGAAGTGACATAGCCCGAGCTTTCATGTTCTGGCTGAGCGCCCCTTTGGTATCATTAGATCGTTACCCACGTCATCATCCGCATATACGCACTGCTCAGCCTTAGCTGCTGAAAAGGAGCGAGCGAGGGTGGATCCTGGGGGGAGGCTGGGATGGAGATGCTTTAGCCGGCTGACGTCTCCAGCGTGCAAGTGAAGCTTTGATTTGTTATCTTTTTCTCGATAAACTGCGCCCTGAATAGTCTGCAAGGACCTGGTGGCCAGGCTGGCTCCAGATGAGGGCGGGGTGCCCAAGACCAACTCATGCACCTCACACAAGACCTGGAAGATGCCTTGGAGAAGGGCTAGAGCGTGGGGGCCATTCTGGTGCATCTGCCAGCTGGCCTGGAGGAGCTTCGTTCTTGTGACGCGTCGTCACTCTCAGGCTCTTTGCTGTATTTACCCTCACAGCTCCCCCGGGAGGGAGCGAGGGAAGCAGCATTACCCCCATTGCACAGACGGGAACTGAGGCAGAGAGCGGCTCAGTGACTCCCCCAAGGAAATCACACAGCACGTCCATGGCAGAGCAGGGGATTAAACCAGGCCTCCATGTCTGGACCCTCCTTCCCAACGGTGGGTGCTGAGCATGGGAAAACGTGGCTCAGATTGGGCCCTACGTTTGGATTTTGCAAAGTGTGACCAGTGGGGGAGCTGCAGCGGCACATTGTGGGTGAAGAATCGCCTGGCCCTGGGGGCCTGCGTGCTCCATTAGACTCTCCAGCATCGCCTTTCTGTCGTGCCTCTGGCCTGGACTCCACTCCCCAGTCTCCTCTTCGCAGGCGTCCTCTTGCTGGTGGCAGTTCCGCACACTTCCTGTTGGCAGGCTGAGCTGGGTAGAGGGTGAATTAGCTGCCCCGGGCTGGGGAGAATAGTCTCAAATCACAGCGCAGGGAAGCACCCTCTGTTGTCCATACTGCACTGGGGCTGTTGGGCCAGATCCGGCTCTTGCTCCAGCTGGGTGGTTTCTCTGCCTCCTGCTGCGCTGGATCACAGCACTAGCCCAGCTCGTTCAGCCTCCTGCCTCTGGCCAGTTCCTGATGCTTCAGAGGAAGGCACCTGGGTGGATCTCCTGGGACCCAATCCCCGCAGCACACAGCGAATGATCGTTATTGCTACTGACACTCTGCCCCTGCCCGGCACCACTCTGTGACTCCAGGGTGCCACCTGAGATACTGGGGTACCACTGAGCCCACCTGTTCCACCAGCCTGGGCTCCTTGGAGGAGCTAAGGGAGGCAGAGAGGCATGTTGATGAGGCTTTCCGGTACACTGTAGAATTGTCCCACCTCCGTTCAGACAGCCCCTGCGCTGTTGAGGAGGATGAAAGGCCCAGGGAAGCAGAGCAGTCAACGGGAGCAGAGGGAAACCTTCCCATAGTTGGGACCCTCCTTCCAGATGGTGCTGGGGTATCCCCTCGCACTGAGGTTACCTCTCCGGGGGAGGGAACTCCAGTCACTAGGAAAAGGTAGGTGTTAGTAATGGGAGATTCGATCATTGGAAACGTAGATAACTGGTGTCAAGTATCAGAGGGGTAGCCGTGTTAGTCTGAATCTGTAAAAAGCAACAGAGGGTCCTGTGGCACCTTTGAGACTAACAGAAGTACTGGGAGCATAAGCTTTCGTGGGTAAGAACCTCACTTCTTCAGATGCAAGAAGTGAGGTTCTTACCCACGAAAGCTTATGCTCCCAGTACTTCTGTTAGTCTCAAAGGTGCCACAGGACCCTCTGTTGCTTTTTGTAGATAACTGGGTTTGTGATGACCGGGAGAACCATATGGTGACTTGCCTGCCTGGTGCAAAGGTTGCGGATCTCTCAAGGCATCTAGACAGACTTATGTGTAGTGCTGGGGAGGAGCCGGTGGTCGTGGTACGTGTAGGTACCAATGACATAGGGAAGGGTAGGAGAGACGTCCTGGAGGCCAAATTTAGGCTGCTAGGGAAGAGACTGAAATCTAAGACCTCTATGGTGGCATTCTCAGAAATGCTTCCAGTTCCATGCATAGGGCCAGGTAGGCAGGCAGAGCTTCAGAGTCTCAATGCGTGGATGAGACGATGGTGTAGAGAGGAGGGGTTTAGATTCATTAGAAACTAGGGAAACTTTTGGGATGGAGAGAGCCTATACAGGAAGGATGGGCTCCACCTAAACCAAAGTGGAACCAGACTGCTGGCACTTAACATTAAAAAGGTTGCAGAGAAGGTTTTGAACTAAGAGATGGGGGAAAGCCGATTGCTGCAGAGGAGAAAGTGGATCCGACAGAGACTTCTCTTAGAGGAGAGTCTATTGATAGAGATTCTCTAGGTTCTAGTCAGGAGGAGAGGATGGAAGAGGATAATGTAAGGGCCAGATCAGACGAGAAACATTCACATAAAAAAGAATCTGACACATCAGAAAAGGGCAGACAAATAAACAGTGACAAGTTTTTGAAGTGCTTGAACACAAATGCTAGAAGTCTAAATAATAAGATGGGTGAACGAGAGTGCCTTGTGATAAAGGAGGATATCGATATAATAGGCATCACGGAAACCTGGTAGAGTGGGGACAATCAATGGGACACAATCATTCCAGGGTACAAAATATATCGGAAGGACAGAACAGGTCGTGCAGCGGGGGAGGGGGAGGAGTGGCACTATATGTGAAAGAAAATGTAGAATCAAATTAAGTAAAAATCTTAAATGAATCCACATGTTCCATAGAATCTCCATGGATAGTAATTCCATGTTCTAATAAGAATATAACAGTAGTGATCTATTATCAACCACCTGACCAGGACAGTGATAGTGATGATGAAATGCTAAGGGAGATTAGAGAGGCTATAAATAAAGAACTCAATAATAGTGGGGGATTTCAATTATCCCCATATTGACTGGGAACATGTCACCTCAGGACGAAATGCTGAGACAAAATTTCTTGATACTTTAAATGACTGCTTCTTGGAGCAGCTGGTACGGGACCCACAAGGGGAGAGGCAATTCTCGATTTAGTCCTGAGTGGAGCGCAGGATCTGGTCCAAGAGGTAACTTGGAAATAGTGACCATAATATAATAACATTTAACAGTCCTGTGGTGGGAAGAACACCTCAACAGCCCAACACTGTGGCATGTAATTTCAGAAAGGGGAACTATGTAAAAATGAGGAGGTTAGTTAAACAGAAATTAAAAGGTACAGTGACTAGAGTGAAATCCTTTTCAAAGACACCATAATAGAGGCCCAACTTAAGTGTATACCCCAAATTAAAAAACACAGTAAAAGAACTAAAAAAGAGCCACCGTGGCTTAACAACCATGTAAAAGAAGCAGCGAGAGATAAAAAGGCATCTTTTAAAAAGTGGAAGTCAAATCCTAGTGAGGTAAATAGAAAGGCGCATAAACACTGCCAAATTAAGTGTAAAAATGTAATAAGAAAAGCCAAAAAGGAGTTTGAAGAACATCTAGCCAAAAACTCAAAAGGTAATAACAACATGTTTAAGTACATTAGAAGCAGGAAGCCTGCTAAACAACCAGTGGGGCCCCTGACGATCGAGGAGCACTTAAAGACAATAAAGTCATTGCGGAGAAACTAAATGAATTCTTTGCTTCAGTCTTCATGGCTGAGAATGTTAGGGAGATTCCCAAACCTCAGCCGTCCTTTGTAGGTGACAAATCTGAGGAATTGTCACAGATTGAAGTGTCATTAGAGGAGGTTTTGGAATTAATTGATAAACTTAACAGTAACGTGTCACCGGGACCAGATGGCATTCACCCAAGAGTTCTGAAAGAACTAAAATGTGAAATTGCGGAACTATTAATTATGGTTTGTAACCTGTCCTTTAAATCAGCTTCTGTACCCAATGATTGGAAGATAGCTAATGTAACGCCAATATTTAAAAAGGGCTCTAGAGCTGATCCCGGCAATTACAGACCAGTAAGACTAACATCAGTACCGGGCAAATTAGTTGAAATAATAGTAAAGAATAAAATTGTCAGACACCTAGAAGAACATAAATTGTTGGGCAAAAGTCAACATGGTTTCTGTAAAGGGAAATCATGTCTTACTAATCTATTAGAGTTCAATGAAGAGGTCAACAAACGTGGACAAGGGGGATCCACTGGACGTAGTGTACTTAGATTTTCAGAAAGCCTTTGACAAGGTCCCTCTCCAAAGACTCTTACGGAAATTAAGTTGTCATGGGATAAGAAGGAAGACCTGTTCATGGATTGAGAACTGGTTAAAAGACAGGGAACAAATAGTAGGAATAAATGGTAAATTCTCAGAATGGAGAGGGGTAACTAGTGGTGTTCCCCAAGGGTTAGTCCTAGGACCAATCCTATTCAACTTATTCATAAATGATCTGGAGAAAAGGGTAAACAGTGAGGTGGCAAAGCTTGCAGATGATACTAAACTGCTCAAGATAGTTAAGACCAAAGCAGACTGTGAAGAACTTCAAAAAGATCTCACAAAACTAAGTGATTGGGCAACAAAATGGCAAATTAAATTTAATGTGGATAAATGTAAAGTAGTACACAGTAGAAAAAATAACCCCAACTATACATTCAATATGATGGGGGCTAATTTAGCTACAACTAATCAGGAAAGAGATCTTGGAGTCATTGTGGATAGTTCTCTGAAGACATCCACGCAGTGTGTAGCGGCAGTCAAAAAAGCAAACAGGATGTTAGGGATCATTATAAAAGAGATGGAGAATATCTTACTGCCCTTATATAAATCCATGTTACACCCACATCTTGAATACTGCATACAGATGTGGTCTCCTCATCTCAAAAAAGATATATACTGGCATTAGAAAAGGTTCAGAGAAGAGCAACTAAAATGATTAGGGGTTTGGAACGGGTCCTGTATGAGGAGAGATTAAAGAGGCTAGGACTTTTCAGCTTGGAAAAGAGGAGACTAAGGGGGGATATGATAGACGTCTATAAAATCATGAGTGGTGTGGAGAAAGTGAATATGGAAAAGTTATTTACTTGTTCACATAATATAAGAACTATGGGCCACCAAATGAAATGAATGGGCAGCAGGTTTAAAACAATCCTGGCGGGGACGGATAGCTCAGTGGTTTGAGCATTGGCCTGCTAAACCCAGGGTTGTGAGTTCAATCCTTGAGGGGACCACTTAGGGATCTAGGGCAAAAATCTGTCTGGGGATTGGCCCTGCTTTGAGCAGGGGGTTGGACTAGATGACCTCCTGAGGTCCCTTCCATCCCTGATATTCTATTCTATGAAATAAAGGGAAGTTCTCCTTCACACAGTGCACAGTCAACCTGTGGAACTTCTTGCCTGAGGAGGTTGTGAAGACTAGGACTATAACAGAATTTAAAAGAGAACTAGATAAATTCATGGAGGTTAAGTCCATTAATGGCTATTAGCCAGGATGGGTAAGGAATGGTGTCCCTAGCCTCTGTTTGTCAGAGGGTGGAGATGGATGGCAGGAGAGAGATCACTTGATGATTACCTGTTAGGTTCACTCCCTCTGGGACACCTGGCATTGGTCACTGTTGGTAGACAGGATATTGGGTTGGATGGACCTTTGGTCTGACCCAGTATGGCCATTCTTATGTATTGTCTTGTCTGCACAGAGAACTGTACAGTGTAAGCTAAGGAAATTAACCTGTGACATTACACCCCATATTCTTTATAAAGATGTTGTTATGATATGAATATGGCATAACTAAGGGTACGTCTATACTTACCTCAGGGTTCGGCGGTAAGCAATCGATCTTCTGGGATCGATTTATCACGTCTTGTCTAGATGTGATAAATCGATCCCGGAAGTGCTCGCCGTCGACACCGGTACTCCTGCTCTGCGAGAGGAGTATGTGGAGTCGATGGGGGAGCCTGCCTGCCGCGTCTGGACCCGCGGTAAGTACCTTGTAGCTCGAACTAAGATACTTCGACTTCAGCTACATTATTCACATAGCTGAAGTTGCGTATCTTAATTCAAACTGGGGGGTTAGTGTGGACCAGCCCTAAGACATGTTTTATGCAAGATTGGTCTTGTGAGATATAATTGGAAAGGTTTCAGAGTGATAGCTGTGTTAGTCTGTATCAGCAAAAACAACGAGGAGTACTTGTGGCACCTTAGAGACTAACAAATTTATTTGGGCATAAGCTTGCATGGGCTAGAACCCACTTCATCAGATGCATGGAGTGAAAAATACAGTAAGCAGTATATAAATACAGCACATGAAAAGTTGGGCGTTGCCTTACCAAGTGGCAGGTCAGTGCTAACATTAGGCATTTGTAGTGGCGGAGAGGCTTGCGTGTCTCAATGACCCCGAGAGCGACGCTGCCTGGGCTCATGTACTCCCTTAGGGCCACCCATGGCAGAACGGTCAAGGGCGAGGTTCCAGACAAAGTGTGATCCAAAAAGTCCCTAACAGCAGAGCAGATGGAGGATAACTGCCCAATGGAGGTGAAACTGTTGTGTAATGTTACAACGGCTGTGAAGGTGGATGAAGGTCTGCAGCAGACAGAGGTTCTCCAATCGTCATGGTGTCCATGTCACTGGTTTCAAGTCCTCTATCTGTCAAGGACAGTGTGGTGACTGTTGTGCACCAGTCTCCCCACTTTAAAAGAAGTCCCGCACAGGCATCTTCCAGTTTTTCGGAAAATAACATTACTCCCATGGAAGATGATCATACTCGGTAACGAGTGATCGCCCACCATCATCATCATCCCTTATAATAACTTCAAATCTATCTTTTGTAGTTAATAAACTTGTTTTTGTTTTCTCTAAACCCAGTTTGTGGAATTCATAATGGGGGGGGTGCATATCTCTCTCCACATTGAGGGAGGGGGCGAATTTCCTGAGCTTACACTGTACAGTTCTCCGTGCAGCACAAGAGGATACAATGTTGGGTTTACACTCCCAACACTTGAGTGCTGGGCAATTCCCGAGCTGAGTCTTCCCAGGCAGAGCTGATTTCAGTGTCTGTGTCTTTCTGCAGCTGGGTGTCTCCCTACCTGTGTGTGCTGGAGGAGGCTTGAGGGCCTGGCTCAGCAGGACAGTGTAAGGGAGCCCAGGCTGGTGGAACAGGTGGGCTCAGTGGTACCCCAGTACATCAGGTAGCACCCCGGAGTGGGTAACCTGCCGCACTCTCCCCCAGGGCATAAGCGCCGACTCCGTGGGTGCTCCGGGGCTGGAGCACCCATGGGGAAAAACACCCCACCCCAGCTCACCTCCGCCTCCACTACGCCTCCACCTTCTCCCCTGAGCACGCCGCATCCCATTCTCCCCTCTCCCTCCCAGCGAAACAGCTGTTTCACGGCGGCAAGCGCTAGGAGGGAGAGGGGAGGAGCGGGAAAGCGGTGCACTCAGGGGAGGAGCTGGGGAAGAGGCGGGGCTGGGACAGGGATTTGGGGAAGGAGTCCAATAGGGGTAAGGAGGGGGCAGAGTTGGGTCCGGGACTTTGGGGAAGGGCTTGGAATGGGGCAGGAGGGGGCGGGGCAGAGATGGAGTCGGGGCGGGGCCGGGGGGCTCGAGCACCCACCAGCGCTGGGAAAAGTTGGCACCTATGCCGCAGGCCATTAGCCTTCGGGACACGGGTTGGGGCACGTCAGTATCACTCCCCATTCCACAGAAGGGGCAAGTGAGGCACAATGAGTGGAAGACACTCGCCCTCAGCCACCCAGCCGGACTGTGACAGAGCCGGGAATGGAACCCAGGAGTCCAGGAGCCCAATCCATTGCTGCCCTGCACTTTTTGCAGTCATTTATGCCAGTGTAAAGTGGGTATCAACCACCACCCAAGTCAGAAATGGGAACAGTTTGCCTGCACTGTGCACTGGTGTGAATGACTGTGCGAGGCGCAGGATGATGGAGAGTCCGGCCTGGTGCCCAGCCCTGTGCTTTAACTGCAAGATCATTTAATATGCTTTGACAATTGGCTCGGAAGCCTGGGTCACTGCCCCCTTCTTCACAATGGGCCCTGGGATCTGCATGTTACATCTCATCTCAAAGCCAGCATCCAGCACCCCCAGGCGCCCCTGGGCTGCAGCAGAAGGCCCCGGGCAGCACCCTAAGAGACCCGTGCAGGGTTTGCACCACCCATCCTGATATTTCTAGGACTGCTGTGACTTTTGGAGGGGCGACATGGTGGCTCTGTTTGGTGATGGTGCATTGTGATGGGCTAGCATTTGACCTGACAATGCACCTAGATGCTGTTTTAGCAGGTGCTGTAAGGATTACCATATTTCCACAAGCAAAAAAGAGGACACGGGAGGGGGAGGGGGGAGCCCCGCCCCTGCCCTGCCCCGCCCCATCCACTCCCTCCCACTTCCAACCCCCTGACTGCCCCCCTCAGAACCCCTAACCCCCCCCACTCCTTGTTCCCTGACTGCCCCCTCCTGGGACCCCTGCCACTAACTGCACCCTAGGACCCCACCCTCTATCTAAGCTGCCCTGCTTCTTGTCCCCTGACTGCCCCCTCCTGAGAACCCCCCACCCTAACTGCCCCCCTAGGATCCTACCAGTCCCCTGACTGCCCTGACCCTTATCCACACCCCCCCCTATATTCACACCCCCACCCCCAGACAGACCCCCCGGGACTCCCATGCTCTATCCAACTGCTCCCCGCCCCCTGACAGGACCCCCAGAACTCCCGACCCATCCAACCCCCTCTGCTCCCTGCCTGCCTTGACCCCTCTCCACACCCCTGGCCCCCTAACAGCCCCCCCAGAGCCCCTGACCTGTCTAACCCCCCCTGCTCCCTGTCCCTGACTGTCCCAACCCCTCTCCACACCCCTGCCCCCCTGACAGCCCCCCCCCGAACTCCCAACCCATCCAACTCCCCCTCCCTGTCCCCTGACCAGGGCCGGCTTTAAAGAGCCCAGGAATCAGGCTGCGCTCCGGCCGGGATTGCGGGCCTTGGGGTTGGGCCAGAGGTGCTTGGCCGGGGCCGGGCTGGCGCGCTCAGCCGGAACCGGGGCCGGTGCCCTGGGGTCCGAGCCGGGCCGGAGCCGCTGGAGCCACTGGGGTTGCCGGGCGCCGCTCGGCCCGGGCCGGAGGGAGCCGCTCAGCCAGGGCCGCGCCTCCCCAGCAGGGCCGGCTCCAGGGTTTTGACCGCCCCAAACAGCCAAAACAAAAAACAAAACAAAAAAACCGCGATCGCGATCTGCGGTGGCAATTCGGCAGGAGGTCCTTCACTCCCAGGCGGAGTGAGGGACTGTCCGCCAAATTGCCGCCAAATACCTGGACGTGCCACCCAGGGCCGGCTTTAGGCCAATTCCACCAATTCCCCCGAATCGGGCCCCGCGCCTAAGAGGGCCCCGCGCCCAGTGGCAGGGCCGCCCAGAGTGGGGGGCAAGTGGCAGAGAATCCCTTCCTTGGCTAGAGGCGCCTTTTTAATTTTTACTCACCCAGCGGTGCTCCAGGACTTTGGCGGCACTTTGGTGGCATGTCCTTCAGTGCCGCCAAAGACCCGGAGCGAGTGAAGGAACCGCCACCAAAGTCTAGGAGCGCCGCCCGGTGAGTACGAGCCCCACGTGGGTTTTTTTTTTTTAGTCATCCCTGTGGGGGCCCTGTCAAAACTGTTCGAATCGGGCCCCACACTTCCTAAAGCTGGCCCTGGGTGTGGGGCAAGGAGCTGGGACACTGCGCGGTGGGTCATTGTCTGGCCCAGGCCCTTCCTAGCCGGAGGCCGAGGCATTTCCTTCAGATCACCTTCCGCTGCAGCTTGGCCACGGGCCCCCATAGCCACTAGCCCAGCCAGGGATCCCAAGTGGGGATTGTCACGGCTGGCTCCTCCCTGCCGCCAGCAGCTCTTCACTGCCAGGAAATTCCTGAAATCCTGTGTGCCCCTCCCCCACCCACCTCCTGGGGCTGTGAGTGCCCCCCCGGACAGCCCCTCCCCCGAGCTCTGAATGCCTCTGGCCAGTCCCTCCCCTCAGCCCCCCCCACTTCCTGGGGCTCTGAGTGCCCTCAGCCAGTCCCCCTCCCAGACCCCGGGGCTGAGTGACCTTGGCCAACCCCCGTCCCTTCAGGAGGAACTCCCAGTACCCACCCAGCCCCCACACCTCAGGGTTCCCCTCCCTGCGGCTCTGTGGCCATACCCCCACCAGGGCCGGCTTTAGGCCAATTCAACCAATTCCCCTGAATCGGGCCCCGGGCCCAAGCCCCGGTACGGTGTACCGGCAAGAGCCAGTGCGCTGTACCAGGGTGGCCCGGCTTCCCCAAGGGGCAATTTAAAGGACCTAGGGCTCCCAGCAGGGGCCGGAGCCCCAGGCCCTTTAAATTGCTACCAGACCCCCACTGCTGGAGCCCTGGGGTAGGGCTGCGGGGCTCTGGGGGCTATTTAAAAAGTCCGGGACTCCTGCTGCCTCTACCGCCCCGGCCCTTTAAATAGCCGCTGGAGCCCCGCTGCTTCCCCAGGGCTCCCGCGGCTAATTAAAGGGCCGGGGCCGTAGAAGCAGGGGAGCCCTGGGCCCTTTAAATAGCCCCCAGAGCCCTGGGATAGCGGGGCACTCGGGGGCTATTTAAAGGGCCGGGGCTCCAGCTGCCTCTGCTGCACCCCATCCCCGCACCAGCCCCGCACCCCCTGCCCGCAGCCAGCCCCATCTCCAGCCAGCCCTGCACCCCTTGTTCTGCCCGCACCAGCCCCGCCCCCCTGCCCTGCCTGCAGCCAGCCCTGCACCCCCTGCCCACAGCCAGCCTCTGCCGCACCCCCTGCCCTGTCTCCAGGCAACCCCTGCCGCACCCCCCTGCGGCCCTGCCCAAAGCCAGCCAGCCCCACACATCCCTGTCTCCAGCCAGCCCCGCACCCCTTGCCCGGCCTGCAGCCAGACCCTACCTCCAGTGAGCCCCATGTCCACTGGTGCCCTGCAGTTCCCAGGGCAGTAACCCTGCACACCTGCTTCAATGAGGGGGGCAGGGAGCAGCTGGCACCCACACATGTGCACACCACTAGGGTGACCAGACAGCAAGTGTGAAAAATCGGGACAGGGGGTGGGGGATAAATAGGATCCTATAAGAAAAAGACCCAAAAATCGGGACTGTCCCTATAAAATCAGGACATCTGGTCACCCTAGCACACCCCCAGGGAGTGGCGGGGACCCACACACGTGAAACGGAGCTCATTAATAACCGATCAACAGCATATATGATGCAATGTACATAATATATAATTTTATTATTTATATAGTTATAGAAAGTAAATAATACATGGAAGAAATGAAAGGCTTTTTTTTACATTATTTTTTTTGTTAGTCATCCCTGCCGGGGCCCCGCCAAAAATGTTCAAATTGGGCCCCGCCCTTCCTAAAGCCGGCCCTGCTGGAGAGAACAGGAGGATTCAGTCAGCAGGGGCTGCCGATCCGTCCCATTCACCAGGGCTGCCATCCTGCGGCTTCAGCATTAGTGGCTGGGGTGACTTGGGGAAAGGTCTCAACCTCCCCACATCCCACTTCACTGCTGCCAGAATCCCTCCTGCCCCCCCCCCCCCGCTACAGTCCCCTCCCTACCCAACCTGGGTGGGGGTGGAGGTGAGGGGTCTGAGAACTTGAGCTGTGGATTGGAGGTGGAACAGCTGTCAGGGGCACTGAGGGGGAGGTGGCAGGAGCTCCCCGTACAAGGAGGGGGGTTGCCACTGGAGGTCACTAGGAAGGACAACAAGACTCCATCCTGGGGGTCAGGACGGGAAATCCATCCCTCAGAGGTGGGCAGGGGCTGGGTGGAAATGCTGCTGGTTCCAGGGGCCGTTAATCCCCCCTGATTCCTCGGAGGCGTCTGAGTCTCAGACAGGTTCTCGTTCCCTTGCAGCAGGAGGACGTCACGGCCAATGTGATGCGCCAGCTCCGTATCATGCGGCACTTGCGCCAGGTGCCCTAGGCGCTGCAGGGCCTGTGCCTCTGAGGCCACCAGCAACTCCCGCTCCCTGCTGCAGGTACTGCTCTGGCTCACTGTAAATGGGGAGCTAGTGGAAGGGGAAATGGAGCCCCCTGGCACTCACAGAAAGCTGATTACAGAATGAGCCCGAACTGAGAGGCACCATATCCGCCCCCCTAAAGAGCCAGACTTCAGTGGTGATACACCCCAGCTGGGGTAGCAACAGGATTGAGAACGAGGGAGGAAGTTCAGAGCAGCAAGGAAAGCCTGGAGGGGAACTTGAGAAGAGAGGTTGGAAAAGTGCAGCAAAGAGAAAGGTGCAGACCTAGCTGTTGGGTCCAGGGCCCTGAGCTGCTATCAATGTCAGGGTGGGACTGGGTTCCCCTACCGGCCCCAGAGGAGGCGGCGTACACGCACCTGGAGAGGGTTCCCAAGCCCAGCAAGGGGGCTACAGGCTGAGCAAGTGCCCCAGCGATGGCAGAAGGACTTCTGTCTGTGGAAAGACCTCTTTGGACTTTTAGTGTGAGGCAAGCTGGGCCCCAGAAGGGTGGACTAAAGGTGGTGACCTGGCCGGAGTTACCAGGCAGAGAAACTGCCGTGGTGCTGAAGCGACCATGGATGGGGGACGCTAGCCCAGCGAGAGGGCTGTGATGCCATGCCTGGCCGCCGGGGGGCACCTAACGATGAGTAGATTCATTTATGATTGGCATAGTTGGCAGGATTGAGTTCCCCCTGTGATCCGTGAGGGAAGTCTTGGTTGCTGAAGGAATCATAGAATAGCAGGGTTGGAAGGGACCTCCGGAGGTCATCTAGTCCAACCCCCTGCTGAAAGCAGGACCAAACCCCAGACAGTTTTTTGCCCTGATCCCTAAATGGCTCCCTCAAGGATTGAGCTCACAACCCCTGGTTTAGCAGGCCAATGCTCAAACCACTGAGCTATCCCTCCCCCAAGCAGGTGTATCAAGGGACCAAGCTGGTCGCTGGATTTCCCACTTCAGTTTCAGGGACTGGCTAAGCAGCCAAAGCAGATCTAGGGGTTTCTCCAGCAGCTCCTAGAAAACCAACAGAAGCAGAAGGAAGTGCAGGTGGAGCTACAGACGCAGCAGCAGCAATACCTGTGAGAGATCCTGCAAAGGGAAATCAACCCAGGGTCTGCTATGCCCGTGGACAAAAAGAGCAGAGAAGGAGAGCATGCCTGGGCTGTGCTGAGAAGGTTAGCCCAGGGAGAAGGGCATGAGAAAGTGTCCAAGCGTGGCCTAATGCCAAGATGGGAGCAAGAGTTCTTTGTTTTGGGGGCAGAGAAGCAGGCCATATCAAAAGACACGGCCTGCTTAGGAAATTGCTGAGTGGCTGAACGAGGGGCCAGGGCCCTAAGAAGTTAGAAAGAAAGGAGAAGGTGTCCTCTGACACAAACCCCCATGAGGCAGGCAAGGTGGAGGTGGCTGGGGTGGCCATGGACCTTGCAGACCCTCCACCAACACACCCTGTCGGGTGCTGCAGGGAGATGAAGGACGAAATGATTGGCCCAGAGATGAAGCAGACTGGAGGAGGGACAAACACAAGGGTGGAGCAGTCCATGGTGGGTTCTCAGACC
Source organism: Chrysemys picta bellii (assembly GCF_011386835.1). Taxonomy (NCBI): domain Eukaryota; kingdom Metazoa; phylum Chordata; order Testudines; family Emydidae; genus Chrysemys; species Chrysemys picta. The sequence goes on from NC_088800.1 coordinate 55,001,056, forward strand.
CTGACCAAAAAGGTTTTGGCATATGCAGCGGCAGTAGCAAAAAGGCAACAGAAGACGCTAAAGGCTTCAGAACAGGCTCTGCAAGCAGCTGTTCATGAGACTGAGTGGCTGCAGGAAGAGCGTCGGGATACTGCAGAAGAGAAGGTTTGCCCCGAGCGAGCTGGCAGTGGAGCTGCAGACACTGCGCACAGGCTGTACAAGCGCGCAGCCGGTGACAGCGATGAGATGAGGAGGGATGAAGCTTGGAGAAGAATAGAACTTGCCCCCGCGTGGGCCAGGTTCTAAGGAGGAGGGTATATAACGGGGGGCTTGGCCTGTGGGCTATAAAGCCTGGAGCTAGGCCAAATGGATTACAGAGTGAGCTCCAGCTGAGGGGAAACCAGGGGAAACCGCAACAAACCGCAACAGGAGCAGGCCTAGCTGTTCGGTACAGGGCCTTGGGGCAGAACCTAGAATCCAGGGTAGGACTGGTTCTCCCACGGTCTCTAAGGAAGGGGATGTACAGGGCCATAGAAAGGGCTACCAAGGCCAGCAAGGGCAGGCCGAGCCAAAGTCAGGCTGAGGAAAAGCCCCCAAGGGACAGAGGATCTTGTTTCAGTTAAAGACATTTTTTGACTTTTCGTTTGGGATGAGCGCGACCCAGGAAGGAGTGGGACTAAAAGATGGTCGCCTGGCCGAAGGGCTGAGTTCCCAGCCAAAAACCTGCTGGCGGGCGTGCTAGCCCAAGAAATCTGTGACCCCAGGCCTTGAAGGAAGGGGCATCTATCGGTGAGTGAACTCTGTTACAAGCCTGCTTCCATTGTGGAAACAGCCTGGTATTGGAGAGTGGTGGGGATGGCCTGTGGGCGAGGATGGCTGGAGGGGTCATACAGGAGGGGCAGCAGCGTCCAGTGAGGAGATCAGGGAATGGGTTGTCTGCAGTCCTGCCACTGAGCGGTAACGTGATCCTGGCCAGGTCACTCTCCCACCTGGTGCCTCACTTTCTCTATCTTTGAAATGGGGATCATCCCGACCCACATTAAGAAAGGGTTTGATCCTCTGCTCTTGCTTCCCAAATCCCTGCCCTCCTTGCCCCACACAGGCCTCTGCCCTGTTGCTCAAACTCCCATGCACATGTTAGTGCCTGTGTCACCCCCGCAACTGCAAGGTCTCATGTACAGTCTCCTGCCAGCAAACTGAAGCTGCCACTAGATCCAGAATAGGAATCGCAGTTCCTGTGCACTGCCCTGAATGGAGTCTAGATCCTGGGCATGGGGAAGGCCAACGCTCACATCCAGGTAGATCATCAACCTACTCCTCTGTCCCAGGAGCAGGAAGGCCTCTGGTTCGTGCTCCCTTCGGTAGCTGGAGCTGCTGAGTTGGGAGTGTGGTGGGCAGAGATGGGAACAGGCCATAGGATGAATCAAGTGTCAGGGGGAGACTCCCTGTGTGTGGGAGATGATGTTGCCCCTCTGTGGGGAATCCCTTCCTTGCAGATGCTGGGCTTTGGGTGCTGGACTCTGCCAGGAAGCCCAGCTCCCATCCCTAGCAGCTTGGCTGTTCCTTACACTGCTGTGCACCAGGCCCTCTGCAGAGAGCTGCTTTGGGCAAGGACTACAGGGCCTGCTTCATCCTGGCAGGTGTCACAACAGGTTCCATAATCCTGACCCCTGGTCTCCCTCCGCTGGCAGGCTCTGAGCAAGGCCTGCCCAGAGAACATGGATGACGAGCTCTCGATCCTGCTGACAGCACCCCCCAGCACAGACAAACTCCAGCACATCTTGGAGGTGAGCAGAATGGGGAGGGGCAGCAGGGGTTTTACCTTAGCCCTGGGGACTCCTAGAAAGAAGAGACTGGAAAATCCATGTTTCTATTGGATCCTTCCGAGTATGCATTCGTGATATAAACTCACAGGGTGACCTTGGGGTAACTCACTTCCCCCTTACGGCATCAGTCTTCTCCACTATCAAATCTACACTGGGGAAGAAGGACAGAAGCCCCGACAATCACCTTCACCTCTGGGTGTCTGGTCCTGGGAGCCGAAACCAACTGGACTATCTGCCCCATCTCCTAAACTGCCCTGTCTTTCCCTCCTAGGGCCTTGTCCTTAGTGCTCAGCCTTGCCCCTTCCCAGCTTGTCCCTGACCTTTAAAGGACTCTCCAAGCCCCTCCCATGCCTACTTCCCTTGGGGTCTCTCTCCTGGCTGAGCACAGGCTGCCCTTCTGTCTCTCAGCAGGCCTGGGTCCTAGTCACAGGCTGCGTCTTGTCACGTGACCCCCACACTTATTCCCATCCCCCTAGGGAGCTGCATCACCTGGGCCAGGTGCAGTTGAGCTCCAACCCCTTTCCTGGCCATCTCAACCAGGGACAGGTTGAAACTGGAAACCTGTGGGTAACAGTAACTGGTTGCTCGCAAAGGTGCTGAAGACACAATGGAAGAGGAAATCCTTTGGCCTGGATTGAAATTATTCCGACTGAAAGTGAATGAGAGAAAATAGTTTCAGAGTTCTCTTCCTAGCAGCAGAAAATGTAGCGATTGATAGAGGTTCAGGTCAGAAAGGACCATTATGTGCATCTAGTCGCCCCTCCTGTATAACTCAGGGCCTAGAATGTGACCAAGTGGTTCCTTCAGCCAACCATAGCATGGGACTGAGCCAGAGCACGTCTTTTGGAACGACATCCACATGCAGGAGAGCTAGCTGGCTACCAGAAAATCTCTCTTCTGCAGTGACGTGGGGTTAAGGGACATGGCGGAAAAGACATGGTGGCTGTGACTAAACTTAGAGCAGGGTGGGAAACCGAGACACAGTTGGGACCTGTCTACACTACAGGTCTGTCGTGCATTTGTAAGCTGCTGACCCCCACATGTCGTTCAGAGCCTATGGACAACACAGCTCCTAAAGTGTGTTTGTTCTGTGCTTATCCGGTATGTACCAGCAGGGCTGGACAGCCTTTCTCACTGTGCTGTGGGGAGCAGGTCCTGGGTACTAAGGGTCTGAAGAAGCTCTCAAGGACTAATTTTTTAAAATAATTGTTATCAATGAATTGGGAGAAAACATACAATCACTGCGGATAAGATTGGGGGGTGACAAAATACAGGCAGAGTGGTAATTCCTGATGGCGAGAGGGCAGTGATATACCGCGATCTGGCTCATTCGGCCAGCTGGACCCATTCAAAGAAAACAAGTTTGAGCAGAGCCCAATGCAAGGTCCTATACGTAGCCACAAGGCACGCCGGCCACACCTCCAGAATGGGGATGTGTATCCAGGAAAGCAGTGACTCTGAAATGGATTTAGGGGCCATAGTGGAGAAGCCACTCAACATGAGCTCCCAGTGTGATGCTGTGGTGAACAGGGCTAAAGCCATCATTAGACGAAGGAGCAGAGCCGTGAGTAGGATAGGGAGGTGACACAGCAGCAGTGAGACTGCTATTGGAATACTGCCTCCAGTGTTGGTGTCCTCCTTTGAAAAAGATGGTCCTAGAAATTGGAGCTGGGGCAGCAAAGAGCCACCAAATGTTCTGAGGGCTGGAGAAAAATGCCTTCTAGTGAGCTATTGAAAGAGCTCAACCTGTTTAGCTTATCAAAAGAAGATTGAAAGGTGACTTCACTGAAGTGTTGAAGTGCCTTAATGGAGAGAAAATATTGGGTATTAAAGGGCTCTTTAATTGAGCAGAGAAAGGCAGAACAAGACCCAATGCCTGGAAGGTGAAAAGAGACAAATTCCTATGACAAATAAGGCACAAATATTCAACAGCGAGGATGATTGACCACAGGAAGAAGCTACCATGGAAAGTGGTGGATTCTCCATCTCTTGATGTCATTTAATAAAGACTAGATGCCTTTCCGGAATGTGTTTGCCCCAAAAGTAGCTATTGTGGTAGACAGGAGGCCTGTGATATGCAGGGGGTCAGATTAGATGCTCTAACGGTCTCTGCTGCCCATAAAGTCTACTCATTTCTGAGAAACCGAGTGTAGCATTGGGAGCAGCCTCTGCTTATTAAACAATCAGTTTGTCAGCACCTGCAGGACAATTTGGTTCTTAGGACTAGTGAGCATGGACTTGTCAAGAACAAATCATTCCAGACCAATCCTAGCTCCTTCTTTGGCAGGGTTAGGGGCCTAGTGGAGGTGGGTAAACAGTAGATGTGATCTATCTTGGTGTTAATAAGGCTTTTGACACAGTCCCATAGGACATTCTCACAAGCAAACAGATGCTGCTTAGCACTGTCAGAGCAGCTTTTGCTGGGGGATTCTCCCAGCACTTTCCAATAGTGGGAAAGTATGAAATCCCCATTTGATTGCTGGGGACAGAGCCTAGAGGGGGCAGCAACTTACCCCAAGTCCCACAGGTCAATAGGAAACCAGCAATGGAACCCAGGAGTCCTGACTCCCAGTTCCCTGCTCCAATCACTCCAGTGGAGCACACTCCCTCTCAAAGCAGGGGGACCGGACATGAGGGCCTGGTTGTAATTGCCAGCTGTGGGAGGGAGTGTGCAGCAGTGGTTAGTGAAAGGGCCTGGAAATAAGGACTGCTGGGTCTATTGGAGAGTGTCACTAGGAGCAGTGCATAAGATGAGGTGTCCTATCATGTTTACTCAGATCAGATTAGGACATAATAGAATGGCTGAAATAGTTTATTTTATTTGTATTGTATTATTTTGCAATTGTTAAGAGCAGCAACTACTTAGCTCAGACTGAAGCATCTTATCTAATTTTTGAGATCTAAGTGTCTCCTCTTTGAGTGCGACGAGACAATTTAACACATTGTGACAAAGAATTTTCATTGCCACTTGATATGATTTAAAGAAACAAACTGGTTTAGTTTGAATGGGATTTTAGGTCAGAAACGGTTTCAATGAAATTTCCCCACCATCTCGATTCCTGGGCTCTATCTCTGCCTTTCGGGGGGGGCGGGGGGCGGGGGGCGGGTTGCTGTCTGTTAGAACAGGAGTCTGATTTGGATAGGGATAGAGACCTCTTCAATGTTTTTAATGAAGTAAATACTAATGGGAATTGTGTGATCATGGGAGACTTTAACAGATATAGACTGGAGGACAAGTGCTATTAATATAATAGGGCTCAGATTTTCCTAGATGTGATAGCTGATGGATTCCTTCACCAAGTAGTTGCTGAACCAACAAGAGGGGATGCCATTTTAGATTTGGTTTTGGTGAGTAGTGAGGATCTCTTAGAAGAAATGGTTGAAGGGGACAGCCTTGGTTTGAGCGATCATGAGCTAATTCAGTTTAAACTAAATGGAAGGGTAAACAAAAATAGATCTGTGACTAGGGTTTTTTTTTCAAAAGGGCTAACTTTAAAAAATTAAGGAAATTAGTTAGGGAAGTGGATTGGACTGAAGGACTTGTGGAACAGATGGATCAGACTGAACAGGTTCCAAACCTCTCGGAGGCTCTTACCTTCTAAACAGGGACGTCTGTTTTCTAGTAAAATCAGGAAAAAGAAAGGAGAAAACTCAAAAGAGGTTCCTCCTGGCGCTCACGTACGTGAACCCTAATACTCTCTCAGTCCTGAAAGAGAGACCTCGAGAAGGAGACTTGCTGAAGCAAAGCTACAGGGGACTCAGAGGTTTCCCTGGCCCTGAGCCCCTGTCCTGCCTGGCTGATGTCAGCATCTCTCTGTGAGGTCACCACCTCCCCAGCACCTTTGACCAATAGGCTGAGGTCCTGCAAAAGGCCTTTGTGATGTCACTGTCACACCCACCCCTCCCCTGCAGTGCTAATGTCCTGCCACAGGGCAGACACTTTGGAGGTTTGAGCTACTCCCTGTGGATCACCCCACTCAATGAGTGTTCATTCTAGGAAGCAAGCCGGCTAGACAGTAAAACATCACAAGCTGCTCCCAATACTACACTCGGTTTCTCAGAAATGAGTAGACTTTATGGGCAGAAGATACAGTTAGAGCATCTAATCTGACCCCCTGCATATCACAGGCCTTTCTGCACCATATGGGGCAGGCAGAGCTCTGTCTGGGCGCAGGGGGAATGGGATGGGGGTAGATCAAGGAAAGGGGGGAGGAGAATGGGTGTGAGGGAAAGAGCTCCTGTCCCAGATGAAGGAATTCGGGGGCAGAGGAAAGGACCCTGCTCCACAGAGAGGGGAGAGGGTTTCTGTGAGTGCCAGGGGGCTCCATTTCCCCTTCCACTAGCTCCCCATTTACAGTGAGCCAGAGCAGTACCTGCAGCAGAGAGCGGGAGTTGCTGGTGGCCTCAGAGGCACAGGCCCTGCAGCGCCTCGGGCACCTGGCGCAAGTGCCGCATGATACGGAGCTGGCGCATCACATTGGCCGTGACGTCCTCCTGCTGCAAGGGAACGAGAACCTGTCTGAGACTCAGACGCCTCCGAGGAATCAGGGGGGATTAACGGCCCCTGGAACCAGCCGCATTTCCACCCAGCCCCTGCCCACCTCTGAGGGATGGATTTCCCCTCCTGACCCCCAGGATGGAATCTTGTTGTCCTTCCTAGTGACCTCCAGTGGCAACCCCCCTCCTTGTACGGGGAGCTCCTGCCACGTCCCCCTCAGTGCCCCTGACAGCTGTTCCACCTCCAATCCACAGCTCAAGTTCTCAGACCCCTCTCCTCCACCCCCACCCAGGTTGGGTAGGGAGGGGACTGTAGCCGGGGGGGCAGGAGGGATTCTGGCAGCAGTGAAGTGGGATGTGGGGAGGTTGAGACCTTTCCCCAAGTCACCCCAGCCACTAATGCTGAAGCCGCAGAATGGCAGCCCTGGTGAATGGGACAGATCGGCAGCCCCTGCTGACTAGGGTTACCATACGTCCGGTTTTTCCCGGACATGTCCTGCTTTTCGGCAATCAAACCCCCGTCCGGGGGGAATTGCCGAAAAGCCAAACATGTCCGGGAAAATGCCGGCCGGGCACTTCCCCTCCCGCGGCTGCTCTGCTCCGCTCCTCCCCTCTCAGACTTTAAGAGCCGAGCTGCCCGAGCCAGCGCTACTGGCTTCGGGCAGCCCCCCCTGCCTCCGGACCCCAAGCCGCCGGCCAGGCACTTCCCTTCCTGGGCTCCAGCTGAGCTGCTCCGCTCCTCCCCTCTCAGACTTTAAGAGCTGAGCTGCCCGAGCCAGCGCTACCGGCTTCGGGCAGCCACCCCCCTGCCTCCGGACCCCGAGCCACAAGCCAGGCACTTCCCTTCCCGGTTCCAGCTGCTCTGCTCTGCTCCGCTCCTCCCCTCTCAGACTTTAAGAGCCGAGCTGCCTGAGCCAGCGCTACTGGCTTCGGGCAGCCCCCCCCTGCCTCCGGACACCGAGCCGCCGGCCAGGCACTTCCCTTCCCGGGCTCCAGCTGAGCTGCTCCGCTCCTCCCCTCTCAGACTTTAAGAGCCGAGCTGCCCGAGCCAGCGCTACCGGCTTCGGGCAGCCCCCGCTGCCTCCGGACCCCGAGCCACGGGCCAGGCACTTCCCTTCCCGGTTCCAGCTGCTCTGCTCCGGCGGCTCGGGGGAAGCGCCGGCCGGGGGCGCAGGGTCTGGGGGCTGCCCGGCAAACCGTGAAGCCGGTAGCGCTGGGGCAGCCCTTTCCCCATAGATGGGAGTGGGAGGGAGGAGGGGGCAGAGTTAGGGCGGGGGAAGGGGTCGAGTTGGGCGGGGCTAGGGGGGGGGAAATGGGCGGGGCCAGGGCCCGTGGAGGGTCCTCTTTTTTTATTTATTAGACATGGTAACCCTACTGCTGACTGAATCCTCCTGTTCTCTCCAGAACGGGTCCAGCCTTGCCAGCAGCAGGACAAGCGTCTCCTGCCCATGTGCCTCAGCCCTGCCTGGTCAGACGCCATCACCCGTCAGTCCTTGGCCTCCCAGGCTGCCAGTGATGGGAGCAACTCTGGGTGGTGGCTCGGGTGACACAGACACCAGACCATTAGGAATTGGGTGCGGCCCTGTGGGACAGGAGAGCCTCGCAGAGGGCACTTGGGGGACTCTCCTGCCCTTCCCAAGAGCAATAGCACCCTGTCCTAAGAACATAAGTCTGGGATGAGGCAAAGCTTGTCATTAATTAGCCTGGCTAAAGAGCTGCGTGGAGCTGCTCCGGGGACAAGCTGGCTCGCTCCTGCTCATGGAGGTGAATTCATCTCCCTTCCCAGGAGCACCTGCTCTCCCTTTCATTCCCCACCAGGCTCCTTGTGCCAGGCCAGCAAACGGCCACAGGATGGGAATGAGGCCTGGGCCCCGCCCCAATCTCCTGAGTCTAATGCAGCTGCTCATCTTGTCCCCCATCAGCTGCTGGGTTTCCCCCAGGAGGGAGTAGGTGACAGGGAGAGAGACACACACACATTTGTCCCTCTGGTTGCAGGGCTTGTGTCCTTCCAATCCCATTGGTGGCTGCACAGTGGGCAGAGTCCTCGCTGCGTGCCCGGCCCAACAGAATTGCAGGGCGTGGTGTGGAACACAGAAAGAGATAGAGAGACTCATCCTCCAGCCGGGGTCAGTCTGAGAGAACTTGGCTGGGGTCCCAGTCTCACTCTTCTAGCGGGTGCCATTTCCCAGCTGGGTTCCTTGCCCCTCTGGTGCAGCAGCAGCTGGTAGAGCCGGTAAACCCCCTCCCTGGCCTGCCGGCTGATGTCCTTGTCTGGGTCACTGACGGACAGAGCCAGCTGTGCCATGTGGTGACCCATCCTGGGGAATTCCGCTGAGTTCTAATGGACGGGAGAGGGAGAGGGGACTCCATCAGCATTTTCCTGTCAGCTCCCAGTCCCCCCCGGGCCAGGACTCTCCTTCCCCTCAGCCCCTCTGCAGGAGATGCTAGAGCCAGACCCTTAATTTCCTCTGCCCCCAAGGAAGCCTGGAGCACAGGGCTGTGGGCAGGGCCCTCCATGAGGACTTGCTTCCCCAGCTGCTCCAGGATGACAGGGAGGCATGAACCTGGAGCACAGTCCCCTTAAAAGCCCAGAGTCACCACTTAACTAGGACAAGAACTTGACTCAAGCCAGGCTCACTCTCTGCTCTGACTCTGCCTCCCCAAGAGGAACACTCCTTACCCACAGCCCCTGCAGCAGCAGATCCTACAGCCCGTCGGAGCCAGATCACCTATGCCTGGAGTCAGGAAGCTGGGGTCAGACGTCACTTATGTCAAACTCAGGGAGGGTGATGGTGAATCTGAGCAGGGCCGTGCTGCTCTTAACGGCCCTGGCTCTCTCTCGCGGCACCCTGGACACGATCCAGTAGTTAATGTGCTGTGGGGAAAGGAGGCAGATCAGGATCAATGGGCAGGTGCACGTATTGTGGAAATGAGACACAGACACACACCCATCCCCAGGGGGCGGAGACATTGTGCGCAGGGTGGAATATCTGATTCATTGATTGCAGAGCTTTGGAAGGGGATTGTTGCCCGCAGGACGATTCTTGAATCCTGAAGGTCACAACTTGTCATTGTCTCTCTAGACTGGAACAATGTTCAGTGTCGGGGCTGGTCCCATCCTCCCTGCACTCCTGATTCCTGAACAATCCCCCCAGGAATCTCAGGGCCCGTCAGAGACAAGGGCTGATTCTCTGGGGCCCTCCTGTTTCTCTAGGAAGGAGCCTGTGACTCTTCTCTGAGGACCCTCTTCTGGATCTCCCAGGAGGGGTTCAGACTCTCACTCCCCAAGCCAGCCAGGGGCCCTGTGGTTAGTGCTCAACACAACCAGGCAGAGCTCTGGCTTGAAGTCCCAGCTCCTTCCTCTGTCCTTTAAGGAGGAAGGGCCTGACACTGCATTGCACTGACTGCCCTGACCAAGGACGGCCCACTGGGGGCTCAGCTAGGAGGACAGACTGGAAAATGGATCTAAGAGTGAAGGTAAAATTGCCCCCACCCCTCTCATCGGGCTCACCTCCAAGATGTACTGGAGCCTGTCGGTGTCTGGGGACTCTGCCAGCAGGTTCACCAGCATGGCGTCCAGGAGGTCTGGCAAGACCCTAGGCAGATCCTGAAAGCAAGGGAGAGCCATGGGTCAGAGTTAGGGAAACTGGGGCTACACCTGCCACAGGATGGGAAATGGGGTCTCTGGGAAGCACTGGTGAAGCTCTGGGAAGCACTACCCCAAACACATATCCTGGCCTCTCTCATTCACATCCCACTGCCGGCAATTAGCAAGGATTCATGGCAGGATGACAGCTGGCTCTTCAATCCATGACTTTAGCTGATCTACCTGCACTTGGGTGGTGTCCTTCTCTGTGCCCAGGGTGAAGACGGCGTGCAGGGCAGCTCGGAGGAGGTGGGTCTCCAGCTCTGGCTCCAGGGCAGGTGTCATGGTGCTGGCAAGAGAGAGGAGCTGGCATTAGACTGTGCAGTGCGGGGATGGGACTGGCACCAACATGCAGGTGAAACTGCAGGGAAATAGGCACAGGCTGGCGAGAATGGAAACTGAGGCACCGAGCCAGGGAATGACAAGGCCAAGGTTTCTCAGACAGACAGTGGCAGGGCAGGAATATCCCCTGTTCCCTGCACCCTGCTGCCCCTCCTGTATCTGATCCTGGGTGTGAGCCTCTCCCCAAAGCTGTTGCAATGTTACTGGAATGAAAAGAACAGAGCAGCCAGGAGAGAGTGAACCTTCCCCACACCTCTGCCAGAGGAGCCACCCTTGGGCGGTGACCAGGGAGTGGGAGGGGGAGTGACTCCCAGCCCTGGGCCTGAGCAGCACTGGGGTTAGGGGAACCGGGCCGGAGGGTCTCGGTACCTGAGGTTGCTCACAGCAATCAGGGAGTTAGCGAGGACGGCGCCGGGTGGAGAGTTATCAGGCAGCTCCTCAATGAGCTCCTGTGAGACCCAAAGGAGCGTGTGAGATTCGGGCCACACTGACACTTCCCAGTGAGGAGATTACACAGCCAGGGCCCCACACAGCCAGCAGGATCCCCCCACCTGCCCCCCGCTCCTCCGATTCCTGCCCAATAGTGACCACTCTCCGAATTTCTCCCGTCTCTTCTCCCCAGTCTTCAGCCCCAGCAATCCCTGCCCTCTGCTGCCCCTCCAGCACCAACAATCCCCCATCCATTGGCCTGGGGAGACCCCTGCCCCTCCCATGTCTCTGTCTTTCCTCCAGCTGCTGGGCACCGTGTCTCGCTCACCACAATCCTCTCCGCCACAGCCGCCTTGCAGCAGTGCGGCTTCACTGTGTCCTGCCCTCTCTGCTGTGCAGCGAGACGCGGGGTGGATGGCGTGCAGGAACACGAGCTGCTGGGCCTCCTCCTGCACCCACCAGGAGTGGGGTTAGGGGAGAGAGAGCCAGTTAGCCAGGGACCTCCCTGCCCCCACACAGCAGCTGCAGGACTCAGGCCTGAATGGGGGATAGTGGGGACCCACCCATTGTCCAAATCACCCACCACTCCACCACAAGCAGGGTCAGGAACTGGGACAGTGCCTGTGGGGGGGGAGGAGACCCGGCTGGTGTGTGACAGACACCCCCATCTCTGGGGTCCCAGATCATGGAGGAGAAAGGTCCCCATTAGGGCTGGTGGATCATCAGGGACAAGACCCTCTGCAGGGGGTCAGGTGCTGGGAAGGGGCAGGACAGTCTCGGTTCCAGCACAGCTGGGGTACGTTTGTACCTTTTCTCCGCCTTGGAGCTGCTCTCGGCTGTTATTGAGAGCAGCCTCGTCTGTGGCCACGTCCACCCATTCCTCCTCCTCGTCCCCTGAGTCCCTGGCAGTCCCTGCACCAGGGAGAGAAGGGGACAGGGTGACGCCTGCTGCCACTTGGGGGAAGGACAGGGGCACGGTGGGGCAATGTGTCCCCTTCCCACCTCCGGGACCCAGGGCAGATCGGGCCCCACACTCCCCCCTCTCAGTGATGCCTTCAGCCCCCAACTCCTTCAGGAGCCCATAGCAAAGAGACCCCCCCACGCTGTCCTGGACTCCCTGGGAGGTGCCTCCCCCCAACTGGAGCACCAAGGACCAAAGTGGCAGCATCTAGTGTCAGTGGGGTTCATGTGGCTCAAGCCAGACCCCTGGGCTGGGGACCCGCCCCCATAGCACTGATCGAGGGCCTGGGCCCAGGGAGTTCACGGCCCCGCCCTCACCTCTCTCTGAGCCCAGCCTGACTCCTCACCTAGAACAAAGCAGTGGCGTCCATCGGCCTCGCTGCTGCCCGAGTCCCAGGCACTGCTGCTGTCCCATGGGGAGCGGGCCGAGCTGCTGGTGGTGGGACAGGGATCCTCCACCTCCTGCCCTGGGGAGGCTGGAAGGTCCTCAGTGACCGGGCAGGGCGATGCCTCCTGCTGGGAATCAGGACTGGGCTCCTGGGGCCGCTGCTGCCCACACAACATGCCCCAGAGTCACCCTGCCCGGCTCCCCTCCTGCGCTGGGTCCTGCCTGCCCAGCCGCAGCCTGGCCCAGCTCCATTTCGACCTGGCCTCTCCCACCTCGGCCCCTGCGCTGGGAGCGGGTTTTCTCCGCCAGAAGGCTGGGCACTTCCACCTCCTGGCCTGGCCGGGAGCTTCTTCCCCGCCAGTGGGGACGGAGGGGCCGCTCTGCTCCCGGGGAAGATGGCAGCTGCTTCCCTCAGGCTCTGGGGCCACCTGCAGAGCCTTCTTCCTGAACATCCTCAGGAGCCTGGCCATCCTGGAACCGAGCGGGGAGCGGGCGTGAGTCTGGGGTCAAGGCAGCCTCTGACTAACCAGCCTGTTTGGTCCCTCCCCATCCCTGCCCCAGCCAGAGCAGCTCCTCCTCCCCGCACAGGGGTGCATGTAATGCAATCTACACGCACTGGCAGGAGTTCATTGCATGATCTGCTTCCTGCTGTTTGGTTCTGGGCTGTTGGAGTACGGGCTTGCAACCATCTGTGCACACAATACTAATTGCATCTAGACCACATCTCCCTAGATTGTTTGTGAGAATGTCCTTATTAACACCAAGATGGATCACATCTACTGTTTACCCACCTCCACTAGGCCCGTAACCCTGCCAAAGAAGGAGCTAGGATTGGTCTGGAATGATTTGTTCTTGACAAGTCCATGCTCACTAGTCCTAAGAACCAAATTGTCCTGTAGGTGCTGACAAACTGATTGTTTAATAAGGAGTTCCAGTATCTTTCCAGGTATGTTAATGGATGGGAAGACGTTCTTTTTCAGGGATCTCTGACGAGAACTGGGGCACAGCACTTAGTTTGTTGAGGCCATAAAATGGAGACAGGCACCTCTTCTCTCCTCCCAGCACCCCAGATACCTAAAAAGGTGGGACTCACATCCCTCAATGGGCTTTAAAAAAGACAATGGTTACAATGTGGCCCCGACCATTTCTGGTTTCTGCAGACTAGATGTTTTAGCAAAGTTTAGAATTCCTTGGTGCTCAACACCGTGAAACTCCCCTTTCTCCTTCACAAAGGGCTTTAACGCCCCTTATCTCACCCAGGCTCTCGACTGCCCAAAGTTGGAGAATTGTCCCTGTTCCCATTGCAGAGCACCCCCCACGACACACACACAGAGTCCTCCTGGTGGTGGGAGGGGAACAGAGGAAAGGACAGAAGATGTAAGAGATGAAGAGAAAGGAGGGAGGGATGGAGGAAAAGGTAAAACAAAAAGGACAAACCCTAATGTCCCCAGTGATTCTAAGGGACAAAATCCCAGGTGGGGAATAAAATTCGACCACCTTAAGCTAGTGTTTTCCATGCCTGGAATTCAGCTGGCGCCAGATGCATAAGACTGAACAGGTTCCAAACCTCTCGGAGGCTCTTACCTTCTAAACAGGGACGTCTGTTTTCTAGTAAAATCAGGAAAAACAAAAGAGAAAACTCAAAAGAGGTTCCTCCTGGCGCTCATATACGTGAACCTAAATACTCTCTCAGTCCTCAAAGAGAGAGACCTCGAGAAGGAGACTTGCTGAAGCAAAGCTACAGGGGACTCTGAGGTTTCCCTGGCCCTGCGCCCCTGTCCTGCCTGGCTGATGTCAGCATCTTTCTGTGAGGTCACCACCTCCCCAGCACCTTTGACCAATAGGCCGAGGTCCTGCAAAAGGCCTTTGTGATGTCACTGCCACACCCACCCCTCCCCTGCAGTGCTAATGTCCTGCTGCTGGCCTGACACTTTGGAGGTTTGAGCTACTCCCTGTGGATCACCCCACTCAATGAGTGTTCATTCTAGGAAGCAAGCCGGCTAGACAGTAAAACATCACAAGCTGCTCCCAATACTACACTCGGTTTCTCAGAAATGAGTAGACTTTATGGGCAGAAGAGACAGTTAGAGCATCTAATCTGACCCCCTGCATAGCACAGGCCTCCTGTCTACCACAATAGCTACTGTTGGGGTAAACACATTCCAGAAAGGCATCTAGTCTTTATTAAATGACATCAAGAGACGGAGAATCCACCACTTTCCTTGGTAGCTTCTTCCTGTGGTCAATCATCCTCACTGTTGAATATTTGTGCCTTATTTGTCATAGGAATTTGTCTCTTTTCACCTTCCAGCCATTCCCAAACCTCAGCCAGTATTTGTAGGTGACAAATCTCATGAATTGTCACAGATTGCGGTGTTACTAGAGGAGGTTTTGGAATTAACTGATAAGTCACTGGGACCAGATGGCATTCACCCAAAAGTTCTGAAAGAACTCAGATGTGAAATTGCGGAACTATTAATTATGGTTTGTAACTTGTCCTTTAAATCAGCTTCTATATCCATGACTGGAAGATAGCTAATGTAACGCCAATATTTAAAAAGGGCACTATTGGTGATCCCGGCAATTACGGACCAGTAAATCTAATGTCAGTACCGGGCAAATTAGTTGAAACAATTGTAAAGAATAAAATTGTCAGACACATAGAAGAACATAAATTGTTGGGCAAAAGTCAACATAGTTTAGGTAAAGGGAAATCGTGTCTTACTAATCTATTAGAGTTCTTTGAAGGGGTCAACAAACATGTGGACAAGGGGGATCCAGTGGACATAGTGTACTTAGATTTCCAGAAAGCATTTGACAAGGTCCCTCACCAAAGGGTCTTATGTAAATTAAGTTGTCATGGGATAAGAGGGAAGATCCTTTCATGGATTGAGAACTGGTTAAAAGACAGGGAACAAAGGGTAGGAATAAATGGTAAATTTTCAGAATGGAGAGGGGTAACTAGTGGTGTTCCCCAAGGGTCAGACCTAGGACCAATGCTATTCAACTTATTCATAAATGATCTGGAGAAAGGGGTAAAAAGTGAGGTGGCAAAGTTTGCAGATGATACTAAAGTGCTCAAGATAGTTAAGACCAAAGCAGACTGTGAAGAACTTCAAAAAGATCTCACAAAACTAAGTGATTGGGCAACAAAATGGCAAATGAAATGTAATGTGGACAACGTAAAGTAATGCACATTGGGAAAAATAACCCCAACTATACATACAATATGATGGGGGCTAATTTAGCTACAACGAATCAGGAAAAAGATCTTGGAGTCATCGTGGATAGTTCTCTGAAGACTTCCACGCAGTGTGCAGCGGCAGTCAAAAAAGCAAACAGGATGTTAGGAATCATTAAAAAGGGGATAGAGAATGAGACGGAGAATATCTTATTGCCCTTATATAAATCCATGGTACACCCACATCTTGAATACTGTGTACAGATGTGGTCTCCTCATCTCAAAAAAGATATACTGGCATTAGAAAAGGTTCAAAGAAGGGCAATTAAAATGATTAGAGGTTTGGAAGGGATCCCATATGAGGAGAGATTAAAGAGGCTAGGACTTTTCAGCTTGGAAAAGAGGAGACTATGGGGGGATATGATAGAGGTATATGAAATCATGAGTGATGTGGAGAAAGTGAATAAGGAAAAGTTATTTACTTGGTCCCATAATATAAGAACTCCACTAGTAACCTCCCTCCAGCCTGACAGTTCACCTTTCAGTATGACCCGTTGTAGTCTCCCCTTTAACCAGTTCCTTATCCACCTTTCAATTTTCATATTGATCCTCATCTTTTCCAATTTAGCTAATAATTCCCCATGTGGAACCGTATCAAATGCCTTACTGAAATCGAGGTAAATTAGATCCACTGCGTTTCCTTTGTCTAAAAAATCTGTTACCTTCTCAAAGAAGGAGATCAGGTTGGTTTGGCACGATCTACCTTTTGTAAAGCCATGTTGTATTTTGTCCCAATTACCATTGACCTCAATGTCCTTAACTACTTTCTCCTTCAAAACATTTTCTGAGACCTTGCATACTACAGATGTCAAACTAACAGGCCTGTAGTTACCCGGATCACGTTTTTTCCCTTTCTTAAAGCTAGGAACTGTGTTAGCAATTCTCCAGTCATACGGTACAATCCCTGAGTTTACAGATTCATTAAAAATTCTTGCTAATGGGTTTGCAATTTCCTGTGCCAGTTCTTTTAATATTCTTGGATGAAGATTATCTGGGCCCCCCGATTTAGTCCCATTAAGCTGTTCGAGTTTGGCTTCTAACTCAGATGTGGTAATATCTACCTCCATATCCTCATTCCCATTTGTCATCCTACCATTATCCCTAAGCTCCTCATTAGCCTCTGAAAGACTGAGGCAAAGTATTTGTTTAGACATTGGGCCATGCCTAGATTATCCTTAACCTCCACTCCATCCTCAGTGTTTAGTGGTCCCACTTCTTCTTTCTTTATTTTCTTCTGATTTATATGGCTATAAAACCTTTTACTATTGGTTTGAATTCCCTTTGCAAGGTCCAACTCTACATGGCTTTCGGCCTTTCTCACTTTATCCCTACATGTTCTGACCTCAGTAAGGTAGCTTTCCTTGCTGATCACTCCCATCTTCCACTCCTTGTAGGCTTTCTGCTTTTTCTTAATCATCTCTCTGAAATGCTTGCTCATCCAACTTGGTCTACAACTCCTGCCTATGAATTTTCCCCCTTTCTTGGGATGCAGACTTCTGATAGTTTCTGCAACTTTGACTTGAAGTAATTCCAGGCCTTCTCCGCCTTTAGATCCACAAGTCCTTCAGTCCAATCCACTTCCCTATCTAATTTCCTTAATTTTTTAAAGTTAGCCCTTTTTGAAATCAAAAACCCTAGTCACAGATCTATTTTTGTTTACCCTTCCATTTAGTTTAAACTGAATTAGCTCATGATCGCTCAAACCAAGGCTGTCCCCTACAACCATTTCTTCTAAGAGATCCTCACTACCCACCCCAAATCTAAAATGGCATCCCCTCTTGTTGGTTCTTCAACTACTTGGTGAAGGAATCCATCAGCTATCACATCTAGGAAAATCTGAGCCCTATTATATTACTAGCACTTGTCCTCCAGTCTATATCTGGGAAGTTAAAGTCTCCCATGATCACACAATTCCCATTAGTATTTACTTCATTAAAAACATTAAAGAGGTCTCTATCCCTATCCAAATCAGACTCCTGTTCTAACAGACAGCAACCCGCCCCCCCCCCCCCCCCCCGAAAGGCAGAGATAGAGCCCAGGAATCGAGATGGTGGGGAAATTTCATTGAAACCGTTTCTGTCCAAAAATCCCATTCAAACTAAACCAGTTTCTTTCTTGAAATCATATCAAGTGGCATGAAAATTCTTCGCAAAAATATTTTGTTGCAAAACAAAAGCATCTTCTGTGTCACAAAAAGAACAGGAGTACGTGTTTGTCACGTCGCACACAAAGAGGAGACACTTAGATCTCAAAAATTAGATAAGATGTTTCAGTCTGAGCTAAGTAGTTGCTGCTCTTAACAATTGCAACATAATAAAATACAAATAAAATAGACTATTTCAGCCATTCTATTATGTCATAATCTGATCTGAGTAAACATGATAGGACACCTCATCTTATGCACTGCTCCTAGTGACACTCTCCAATAGAT
Organism: Chrysemys picta bellii; assembly: GCF_011386835.1. Taxonomy (NCBI): domain Eukaryota; kingdom Metazoa; phylum Chordata; order Testudines; family Emydidae; genus Chrysemys; species Chrysemys picta. The sequence continues at coordinate 55,018,795 of NC_088800.1, forward strand.
CCCCATCCTCCACCTGTCTGGAGGTAGGTAGGAGCGGATTGTTATCCCTACTTGAAAGAGGGAGAAGCTAAGGCTGAGAAAGGAGAATTGACTTGTCTTAGGTCACACAGCCAGTCCGTGGCAGAGTTGGGAATAGGACCCAAGAGCCCTGATTTTCAAACTAACCATCGGATCTTGAATTTCAGACATTGAATGACCTGAATAAAGTGCTCTCAAGTGAGTTCCAGACCAGCAAGGGTTCATAGTAATTATTCAGCAAGTATTTTAGGAGAACTGGAATGGTAGAGAAAATAATGAACTGCAGAGAAGCAGCAAAATTTGTCGAACATATGACTGGTTATGACTATTTACTTGGTCTTAAAAGAAAACAACAGGGACCTGAGTCTCCTCCCTGTCAATAACGCCCTGCTCAGCCAATCAGGGTAGAGACCGAGGGGCGGGAGGATGAGGGTTCTCACCAGAGAGCCCAAAGGATGGCCCAGGTCACCGCTGGGGATCACTGTCTGAGCACTATTTCAGCCCCACATTTTTCGGTGGACCTCCCACAATGGGAGTTGTAGAGCAACCCCCACGACACACACACCCCCCTCCTGGTGGTGGGAGGGGAACAGGGGAACAGACAAAAGAAGTAAGAGATGAAGAGAAAGGAGGGAGGGATGGAGGAAAAGGTAAAAGAAAAAGGACAAACCTTAATGTCCCCAGAGATTCTAAGGGACAAAATCCCAGGTGGGGAATAAAATTTGGCCACCTTAAGCTAGTGTTTTCCATGCCTAAAATTCAGATGGCGCCAGCTGCATCAGACTGAACAGGTTCCAAACCTCTCAGAGGCTCTTACCTTCTAAACAGGGACATCAGTTTTCTAGTGAAATCAGGAAAAAGAAAGGAGAAAACTCAAAAGAGGTTCCTCCTGGTGCTCACGTACGTGACCCCTAATACTCTCTCAGACCTCAAAGAGAGACCTCGAGAAGGTGACTTGCTGAAGCAAAGCCACAGGGGTCTCTGAGGTTTCCCTGGCCCTGCGCCCCTGTCCTGCCTGGCTGATGTCAGCATCCCTCTGTGAGGTCACCACCTCCCCTGCACCTTTGGCCAATAGGCTGAAGTCCTGCAAAAGGCCTTTGTGATGTCACTGCCACACCCACCCCTCCCCTGCAGTGCTAATGTCCTGCCACAGGGCAGACACTTTGGAGGTTTGAGCTACTCCCTGTGGATCACCCCACTCAATGAGTGTTCATTGAAGGAAGCAAGCCGGCTAGACAGTAAAACATCACAAGCTGCTCCCAATGCTACACTCGGTTTCTCAGAAATGAGTAGACTTTATGGGCAGAAGAGACAGTTAGAGCATCTAATCTGACCCCCTGCATATCACAGGCCTCCTGTCTACCACAATAGCTACTTTTGGGGCAAACACATTCCGGAAAGGCATCTAGCCTTTATTAATGACATCAAGAGATGGAGAATCCACCACTTTCCTTGGTAGCTTCTTCCTGTGTTCAATCATCCTCGCTGTTGAATATTTGTGCCTTATTTGTCATAGGAATTTGTCTCTTTTCACCTTCCAGCCATTGGGTCTTGCTCTGCCTTTCTCTGCTCGATTAAAGAGCCCTTTAATACCCAGTATTTTCTCTCCATTAAGGCATTTCAACACTTCAGTGAAGTCACCTTTCAATCTTCTTTTGATAAGCTAAACAGGTTGAGCTCTTTCAATAGCTCACTAGAAGGCATTTTTCTCCAGCCCTCAGAACATTTGGTGGCTCTTTGCTGCCCAGCTCCAATTTCTAGGACCATCTTTTTCAAAGGAGGACACCAACACTGGAGGCAGTATTCCAATAGCAGGCTCACTGCTGCTGTGTCACCTCCCTATCCTACTCACGGCTCTGCTCCTACGTCTAATGATGGCTTTAGCCCTGTTCACCACAGCATCACACTGGGAGCTCATGTTGAGTGGCTTTTCCACTCTGGCCCCTAAATCCATTTCAGAGTCACTGCTTTCCTGGATACACGTCCCCATTCTGGAGGTGTGGCCGGCGTGCCTTGTTGCCACGCATAGGACCTTGCATTGGGCTCTGCTCAAACTTGTTTTCTTTGAATGGGTCCAGCTGGCTGAATGAGCCAGATCGCTCTGTATCACTGCCCTCTCCCCATCAGTAATTACCACTCTGCCTGTATTTTGTCACCCCCCCAATCTTATCCGCAGTGATTGTATGTTTTCTCCCAATTCATTGATAACAATTATTTTTAAAAATTAGTCCTTGAGAGCTTCTTCAGACCCTTTGTACCCAGGACCTGCTCCCCACATCACAGTGAGAAATGCTGTCCAGCCCTGCTGGTACATAGGGGATAAGCACAGAACAAACGTACCTTTAGGAGCTGTGTTGTCCATAGGCTCTGAACAACATGTGGGGGTCAGCAGATTACAAACGCACGACAGACCTGTAGTGTAGACAGGTCCCAACTGTGTCTCGGTTTCCCACCCTGTAAAATGGGGAGAACAAACAAAACCTTGATTAGCTCCATTTGATAGCTGGGGAAACCGAGGCACCCAGCGTTGCAGAGACTCGCTCATGGTCCCAAAGCCAGGAATAGAAAACAGCAGATCTGATAGCCAGGCCTGGGACCTAACCCTGGTTTTCCTGGCCTTGCTGCTCTAAGTTTAGTCATAGCCTCCATGTCTTTTCCCCCGTGTCCCTTAACCCCACATCACTGCAGAAGAGAGATTTTCTGGTAGCCAGCTGGCTCTCCTGCATGTGGACATCGTTCCAAAAGACATGCTCTGGCTCAGTCCCATGCTATGGTTGGCTGAAGGAACCACTTGGTCACATTCTAGCCCTGAGTTATACAGGAGGGGCGACTAGATGCACATAATGGTCCTTTCTGACCAGAACCTCTATCAATCGCTACATTTTCTGCTGCTAGGAAGAGAACTCTGGACCTATTTTCTCTCATTCACTTTCAGTCGGAATAATTTCAATCCAGGCCAAAGGATTTCCTCTTCCATTGTGTCTTCAGCACCTTTGCGAGCAACCAGTTACTGTTACCCACAGGTTTCCAGTTTCAACCTGTCCCTGGTTGAGATGGCCAGGAAAGGGGTTGGAGCTCAACTGCACCTGGCCCAGGTGATACAGCTCCCTAGGGTGAAGGGAATGAGGTCTGGTCTATACTACCCACCTGAATCGGCGGGTAGAAATCGACCTCTCGGGGATCGATTTATCGCGTCCCGTTGGGACGCGACAATCGATCCCCAAATCGGCGCTCTAACTCCACCAGCGGAGGTGGTAGTAAGCGCCGCCGACAAAAAGCCGCAGAAGTCGATTTTGCCGCCGTCCTCACAACGGGGTAAGTCGGCTGCAATACGTCGAATTCAGCTACGCTATTCACGTAGCTGAATTTGCGTATCTTAAATCGACTCCCCGCTGTAGTGTAGATGTACCCTAAGTGTGGGGGTCACGTGACAAGACGCAGCCTGTGACTAGGACCCAGGCCTGCTGAGAGATAGAAGGGCAGCCTGTGCTCAGCCAGGAGAGAGACCCCAAGGGAAGCAGGCATGGGAGGGGCTTGGAGAGTCCTTTAAAGGTCAGGGACAAGCTGGGAAGGGGCCAGGCTGAGCACTAAGGACAAGGCCCTAGGAGGGAAAGACAGGGCAGTTTAGGAGATGGGGCAGATAGTCCAGTTGGTTTCGGCTCCCAGGACCAGACACCCAGAGGTGAAGGTGATTGTCGGGGCTTCTGTCCTTCTTCCCCAGTGTAGATTTGATAGTGGAGAAGACTGATGCCATAAGGGGGAAGTGAGTTACCCCAAGGTCACCCAGTGAGTTTATATCACAAATGCATAGTCGGAAGTATCCAATAGAAACATGGATTTTCCAGTCTCTTCTTTCTAGGAGTCCCCAGGGCTAAGGTAAAACCCCTGCTGCCCCTCCCCATTCTGCTCACCTCCAAGATGTGCTGGAGTTTGTCTGTGCTGGGGGGTGCTGTGTGACGGAGCAGGGAGCGGGGCAGATTTGACCTGGGAATGTTGCAGGGGGGTTGCAGTGGGGATGTGGGACTTCCCTTGAAGGAAGCTACCTGAGCTGTAACCTGAGCCAGGAGGGGGTGGGGAGAATTAACACCTTCTGCCCGGGAGACTGAACAAAGGAGAGGAGGAGCTGGGGGGAGGGGGAAGAGAGGAGCTGCAGGAGGAGTTTGGGTTTGGTTTCAGTTTGGGCTGGGTGGTGCAACGCAGGGAACCCCAAGATGGGGTCTAAGCTCCCTGAACCTCCCAGAGGGACCTAATTGAGGGGGTCTGGTCGTACCTACACGCTCTGCTTGAGACTGTGTTCCTGTCCTTAAATAAACCTTCTGCTTTACTGGCTGGTTGAGAGTCACAGTGAATCTCAGGAAGAGGGGTGCAGGGCCCTGACTCCCCCACACTCCGCGACAGCTGTCAGCAGGATCGAGAGCTCGTCATCCATGTTCTCTGGGCAGACCTTGCTCAGAGCCTGCCAGCGGAGGGAGACCAGGGGTCAGGAGCCTGCATTAGCATCGGTGTGCCATTGACCAGGAGCTGGCTGAGGTAAGCGCCGCCTGACCGGAGCTCGCACCCAGAAACCCTGCCCCAGGTCGGAACCCCCTCCCACACCCAAATTCCCTCCCAGACCTCACACCCGGCACCCCAACCCCCTGCCCCAGGTCGGAACCCCCTCCTGTACCCTAATCCCTCCCAGACCCCACACCCCCACCCGCACCCCAATCCCCTACCCCAGCCCTGAGCCCCCTCCCGCACCCAAACTCCCTCCCAGAGTCCGCACCCCAACCCTCTGCCCCAGCCCAGATCCCCCTCTGGCACCCCAAACCCCTAATCTCCAGCCCAATCCCAGAGCCCACATCCCCACCGGAGCCCTCACCCCTCCCTGCACTCCAACCCCCAGCCCCAGCGCAGTGAAAGTGAGTGAGGGTGTGAGAGCGAGCGACTGAGGGAGCTGGGCTGGGCTGGAGTGAGTGGGGGTGGGGCCTTGGGGAAGGGCATGAAAGGGGTTGGGTCAAGGGCGTTTGGTTTTGTGCAAGTAGAAAGTTGACAACCCTACTTAAGGACCTTTCAAAAGCAGCCTCCTTAGCAGGGCCGGCTTTAGCAAGAGCGGGGCCCGATTCCTGGGGGGGGGGCTTGCAGCAAGCCCCGCCCCCAGGAATCGAGCCGCGCCGCGGGGGGGGGCGAGCCGCGCCGCGGGGGGGGGGAGAGACACGGGGAGACCCGAGCCGCGCCGCGGGGGGGACGGGGGGAGGGGACACGGGGAGACCCGAGCCGCGCCGCGGGGGGGACGGGGGGAACGGACACGGGGAGACCCGAGCTGCGCCGCGCCGCGGGGGGGACGGGGGGGGACGGACACGGGGAGACCCGAGCTGCGCCGCGCCGCGGGGGGGACGGAGGGGGACGGACACGGGGAGACCCGAGCTGCGCCGCGCCGCGGGGGGGACAGGGGAGGGGGACACGGGGAGACCCGAGCTGCGCCGCGCCGCGGGGGGGACGGGGGGGGACGGACACGGGGAGACCCGAGCCGCGCCGCGGGGGGGACGGGGGGAACGGACACGGGGAGACCCGAGCTGCGCCGCGCCGCGGGGGGGACGGGGGAGGGGGACACGGGGAGAGCCGAGCTGCGCCGCGCCGCGGGGGGGACGGGGGGGACGGACACGGGGAGACCCGAGCTGCGCCGCGCCGCGGGGGGGACGGGGGAGGGGGACACGGGGAGAGCCGAGCTGCGCCGCGCCGCGGGGGGGACGGGGGGGACGGACACGGGGAGAGCCGAGCTGCGCCGCGCCGCGGGGGGGATGGGGGGGGGACGGACACGGGGAGAGCCGTGTTGCGGGGAGGACGGGGGGGGACACGGGGAGAGCCGAGCCGCGCCGCGGGGGGGGGACAGGGAGAGCCGAGCCGCGCCGCGGGGGGGGGGGACAGGGAGACCCGAGCCGCGCCGCGGGGGGGGGACGGGGAGACTCGAGCCGCGCCGCGGGGGGGGGATGGGGGGACGGGGAGACCCGAGCCGCGCCGCAGAAGCCGCGCAGGGGTGGGGGGGACCCGAGCCGCGGGGATCGGGCCGGAGCCGGGCCGCCGGGGCCGGGCTGGAGCCAAGCCGGGCCAGAGCCGCTGGGGCCTGCGGGAACGGGCCGCGCCTCCCCGGAGCCCTTCTCCCGCCCCCACCACCCCAGCTTACCTTGTGCTGCCGTCCCGGCCCGCCCCTGCTTCGTCTCAGAGATTCGCGGGAAGCAGGGGAGGGGGTGGAGTGTGCAGGGGAGGGGAGGAGGGGGAAGTGAGCTGGGGGCGGGGTGAACAGCTGCAGCGCGGGGCCCTCTTGGCGCGGGGCCCAATTCAGCCGAATCGGCTGAATCGGCCTAAAGCCGGCCTTGCTCCTTAGCACCGCTCCTGATACCAGGGGCCAAGGCGCCCCCGGACATGAGAACCACAATAGGCCAGAGCAAAACGCTGCGTTAGAAATCGGAGTTCAAGCTGCCAAGCGAACGATAGCTGACAGACAGGAGATGCGGGAATTAAGGTTGTGCCTTCAGCCAGCAACTGGTGTTCATCCGTTTGCACCACACACACACCTGTAGGCAGGGCCACTATTTCCTTGTCTGTCTGCCTGTTTAGCGTCTCTCGGTCCTTACTGTGCCCATCACCGTGGTGTCTGAGTGGCAAACCAAGGGTTTGACGTGTGCATATGAAACTGCCTGACTGGAAGGACGTGGTTTGGTGTGGATCAGTGACTGCTGGGGCGATTGGTGGCAGAAGGCTCTGAGGGCCTGGCTCATTCCGACCTGGCTCATTCCAATGGCTTCTACAGCTGAGAGCAGCCCAGTCTCCTGCCTGGGTCCGACGCAAACCAGGAAGTACAGGACCACGGTTAATAAGAGCAGCTCAAAAGATCATTTTCGCTGAGCCCAGCCCTGCACAGATTTCCAGTTTAAGTTTGCATTTTCAGCAAAAGTTCTTGTTGATTATTTTCTCCCAACCCCTTTGTGCCTCCATAATAGCCAGCATCCTGGGGCGCTCCAGGGACAGCATGTGTGCGTGTATGTGTACGTCTGTATATATATGTATGTGTACATGTGTGTATGTATGTGTGTACATGTATGTGCACATGAGTGTGTGCACATGTGAGTGTGCGTGTGTACATGTACCCCAGTCAGATGTATACATCTGGATTTCCTTTGAAAGAATTTTCAAATTGAGCTGATCAAGTGCAATGGCAAAGTACCCAATTCCTCTGCCCCCCAACTGCCTTCGCTCCTTTAACGTTCAACCTGCTCTGCTGGCACCTCTGACTCCTGAAAGCCCTAACGCTCCAGGGGAGCAGGCCGTGCCCTGCCCTGCCCTGGCTGCCCCGGGTGTTACCTCGGAGGGAATCGTTCCAGATTCCAGTGAGTGGCAGGTCCAGGGAAGAGCCTTATCTGGGGAGAGGCTGTACCAGACCCGCCCGACCCAGGCAGGCTCCCAGGTACTCTCTGCTCGGGGCTGATAAGGCTCCTTAGCAGTTTCTCTCCAAACAAATTCCAGTTCAAGACACCTGAGAGCTCCACAGCAGGGCAGCATCCCCAGAGCGCAGCAGGGTGGGGGTTAGGGGGAGCAGTCGGTAGCAGCACCTGCCCCTCGTACGGCAGGAGCGAGAAGTGCCAGCCACGTGCTGCCTCCATCCCCAGAGGCCAGGTGAGAGTGAATTCCCACGTCCCCGCACGATTGGTTCCGTCACTCTTCTACACTTACATGGATTTCCAATGTCAATGTTTCTAACATCAGCTTTGCCAGCTCTCCTTACACCTTTGTCTGCTAGAGCAAAAACCTGAAATGCAGCTACCTCCTCCTGCTGGGTGACTATAGACCTTAATGACAGAGCTCGCAATTGCTTAGTCAAGCTGACTAGCTGCAGCCCCTCGGGTTGCCTGCTCGAAGGTGTGCTGGCCAGGCCACAAGTCATTTCTGTGCCTCTTCCCTGCTCCTTCTCAGCATTTGAACATCATTCGACTAGTGTGAACAAGAGTCTATACTGGGGAGAGCCCAGGGTGAGAGTCACTAGACACTGGTTATACAGTGCTCTGTCACGGCTCTGAGGTGCAGTTAACTTCACTTGCTGCACAAGGAACCAGTCCCAGAATCTGAACCAATTGTCCATCAGCGAGTATTTGACTCCCTCTGTCCGGGATGGATGAATTGGGATTCTTGGCCCCTGCATTTGTGTTTCAAGCTTCACTCCGGCTCATCCCTTTTCAGCTGCCCCGTGCGCTCATCTCCTGCTCCTCACCCAGGAGCGCCGCCAGCTTTTTTGCCGCCCTAGGCGGCGGAAGGTCCCGCCCCCTAAATGCCACCCCCGACAGAGGCGGCGGAAAGTCTCGCCCCCGAAATACTGCCGACGACCGGGGCGGCCTGTAACGATGCTGGTTCTGGTGGGACCCAACTGAGAGTGCCAATTCAGGACAAATTGCTCAAACAGGGCAGTTACAGCCCAAGGCTGGGGGTTTTCCACCTCTAAGGCAAACCAAACCAGCCAGACAGTGAAGTCTTGGGTCTCACCCCACTGGCTAACCACAAGTCACACAAGCAATTCCCTTAGACACTCCAGTTTCCCAGTATCACCATCAGTGCCACTCGATATGGGGACAAATGGTTATGAAAACCAATACCCCAGTAAAAGGGAAAAAAAGGTTCTTTCGATCCCGAAGGACCAAGCCCCAGACCCAGGTCAATATACAAATTAGATCTTACCCACAAATCAAGCTGTTGCCAATCCTTTAGAATCTAAAGGTTTATTCATAAAAGGAAAAAGATATGGATGAGAGTTAGAATTGGTTAAATGGAATCAATTACATACAGTAATGGCAAAGTTCTTGGTTCAGGCTTGCAGCAGCGATAGAATAAACTGCAGGTTCAAATCAAGTCTCTGGAACATCCCCAGCTGGGATGGGTCCTCAGTCCTTTGTTCAGAGCTTCAGTTTGTAGCAAAGTCCCTCCAGAGGTAAGAAGCAGGATTGAAGACAAAATGGAGATGAGGCATCGGCCCTTTTATAGTCTTTTCCAGGTGTAAGAACACCTCTTTGTTCTTACTGTGGAAAATTACAGCAAAATGGAGTCTGGAGTCACATGGGCCAGTTCCTGCATACTTTGCTGAGTTACAAGGCGTAACTGCCTTCTCTCCATGGGTCAGTTGTATAGCTGATGGTCCTTAATGGGCCATCAAGCAGGCCAGGCAGAGCTAACACCAACTTGTCTGGGATGTTTCCCAGAAGCATAGCGTAAGTTTGAAATACAGACAGTACAGAGCCAATATTCATAACTTCAACTACAAAATTGATACACACATATAGACAGCATAATCATAACTAATAAACCATAACCTTGTCATAGACACCTCATTTGACCCCCTTTATAGAAGATTTGGTGTCACTACCGGACCTTGGTTGCAACCATGTTCTATATGGTCCCAGATTATATAAAAAACATCACACGGCCGAAGATCCGGCTGCCGCAGTCGCCGCCCCCCAAATGTTAGCGCCCTAGGCGACCAACTAGGTTGCCTAATGGGTTGCACCGGCCCTGTCCTCACCTGCCTGCTGGCCCTGACAGCCCCACTTCTCACCACAGACACACCAAACCCGCCCATCTGAACGGGATTCATCCATGCAATCAGGAACTTCCACCCAAAGGAACTGAAGACAGGTGTGTCGTGTATCTGCTCCTCTATCCCTCACCCCTGTCCCTGGAGCGCCCCAGGATGCGACTGACGGGGTGGCTGGCTATTATGGAGGCACAAAGGGGTTGGGAGAAAATAATCAACAAGAACTTTTGCTGAAAATGCAAACCTAAGCTGGAAATCTGTGCAGGGCTGGGCTCAGCGAAAATGATCTTTTGAGATGCTCTTATTAACCGTGGTCCTGTATTTCCTGGTTTGTATTGGACCCAGAAGCAGCAGTAGCATGAGGCTTTCTCCCAGGATTTCCATTAAGGCCAAACCCCAGATACGTCCATAATTGGTGAGAAGGGCTGACTTTACAAGGGGAGAGGGATAGCTCAGTGGTTTGAACATTGGCCTGCTAAACCCAGGGTTGTGAGTTGAATCCTTGAGGGAGCCATTTAGGGATCTGGGGCAAAAATCTGTCTGGGGATTGGCCCTGCTTTGAGCAGGGGGTGGGACTAGATGACCTCCTGAGGTCCCTTCCAATCCTGATATTCTATGATAAGATTTCCAGACCACGCACATCCTACTTATCTTGAGACAAGTACCAACAGTTTGGACGCCTGTCCCAGCTGAACCTCTGCACTATGGAAATTCAGCACTTGTAGGGCTCCCAGCTTCCCTCCCCCTGAAAAAATCCCTCTTTCCAAACCTGCCCCCCAAACTCCCCCCTACGCACGCTCTCCATGCAGGCTCTGTCAGGAAGGCCAATTGGACAGGGCCTTGTGTCCTGGGGATGCACTGAAGGGCCATGGTCAGGAGGGGAATGGAAAGATGCAGTTTTGGGGGGGGGCAACGCCCCTTCACATTCCCCCGCATCTTCACCCCTGCCAGTGGACCAGCCAGGACTACATCTTGGGAGGAGCATAGAGAGCTTTTAGGCCAGGTGCTGGCTAAAGAGGCTTGGAGCTGAGAGCAGGGAGGCTAATCCCTGCTGTTGGTTCCTGCTGTGTTTGGAGAAGCAGGACTATGTATGTTCCTTGTAAATAAACAAGACATCAAAAAATTACCAGATTCCATTGCCAATTTCTGCTCCCCACTGGAACATCCCCAGGGCCCCAAACTTTGCCTAGCCCCTTGGGTTGAAGAGGGACACCAATATCTTTATTGTGTGGTTTCGTTGCACGTCTATCTAATCTCAGTGGTTTATCAGCAATTAATTACTGTTGCAATGTTTTGTCATGTAATAACCATATTTATTAAAAACACAGAGGCCAGGTTTTTGAACCCAAACTCACCACTGCTAATACATGCAGGATTCAGATGTAAAGTCCTGGCTTTGAGTCATCCCCCATTTAAATGCTCAATGACAGTTGCTAGAAATCCAGTGTCATGATTCATTGATCACTAATGCCAAGGGGCAGTGGCAGGGCTGGGAGAAGCAGAGGTAAATGTGGGTCTAAAGTTGTAGTGAGTGACATGGCTTCCAGCGAGGCAGAGTGGAAGCGGGGCTCCAGTTATACACACCAATCACACTCTTTGTGTCATTCGAACGCACCGGCGGGGTCAGCTCTCAGCATTTATTCCAGGGGATTTACCGTGCAGAAGCCAACAGGGAAGGGAGTGAGCAGAGTGGAGGCATTGCAGGGACTGCACTGATTAGGTGGGGGATGGCGCTCCGTGTCTGATCTAATATTGTCTCCCCTTCTCAGCGGCGCGGGCTCCCAAGGAGGATGGGCTCCTCCTTCCGGACCCAGCACACGTCTGTTGGCTTAACCAGGATGAGGGAAGACTTGCAATCCCCACTCTTACAGAACCCTGCCCAGTAGATGTAGCCTTTCCCATTGAGCAGGACGTTCTGACACTTGTCGTACCACTAGCCTCCATAGCTACTTGCGCAATTCCCACTGGTCTGGTCCTGATCCTTGTCAGTCGTGCCGAACTTCATGTTGTCGTGTATGCTCCCCAGGGCGGAGTGGTAGGTGGTGAGATAGTCCTCGCCGTCCCCAGAGTACCTGCCCAGCCTCAGCGGGTACCCGCTCGGCTCATCCTCGACACTGAAGATGTCGTACTCTGCGTAGCGGGTGTTGTTGGATTTGTCCTCCACGACAAAGCGGACCTTGTAGATGTTCTGCCGCGTGAGCAGGGACAGGTACTCGTTGCCCAGCCAGTAATCCTGCTGCACGTTCCCAAAGCCGTACTTGTAGGTGCTCCAGGACTCCTTCCAGGTGATCTCTGTGTTGTAAGAATTTCTCTGGACAATGGTCCAGCCTTTGCCTTCGGTGTCCATGTCACACCACACCACTCGAGGGGGAGAGCCTGCCGGCTGGAGGACATGGACCCCGCTGGGGCTGTCCTTGGGAATGTTGCTGCAGTCTTTGGGGAACCCTGAAATGCCACGAACATCAGGTTAAGGGGGCAGGTGGGGTGGGGGAGTGAGCGCTAGCTAGCTCGATCAAATCAGCCTGGGGTAACTGGAGGCTGGGTTTTAGAGGCAGGTCCTGTGTATTTCACAATACTACAGCCACAGAATCCGCCCCGGCCGTTCCTGGCCACAGAATCCGGCTCCAGATCTTACACTTTCATTTTACCAATAAAATAAAATAAGAATAGTTTCTTGCTCTGCTGGTTTTGAAGAAACCTTGAGGAGATGAATCAAGTGTAAACCAAGGCTCTGTATCCTTCCTCAGTCCGTACTGCTGAAGAAATCGTTTGGGGAGGGTGGGGGAGACGCTGCCAGATCCATCTCAGCGAATGTTAATTATGAAACCCATCGGTGACAATTTAAATGGGAGTTTTCAAAGAGCCTAAGGGAGTTTGACACCCGACTGTGATTGGAATTCAGTGGGATTTAGGCACCCAACTCCCTGTGGCGCCTTTGAAAATTCCAGACATCCTTTTGAGGGGCTTGTCTTTGGGGCGGAAATTGTCCCAAACTATCCTAGTAGAAAGAGAGCACTGTGGTTATACTGCCCCTCCCCTCCCCAGGGTCCTCCCTCGAGCCTGAGCCCCCCCAGCTCCCCTACCCCCCAGACAATCCCCCTGTGTGCCCCTCCCCCATAGCTGAGCCGAGGAGGAGGAGCTGCTGAGCACTGCGGGGGCAGGGGCTCAGGGTCACCTCTGGAGCTGGCTCGGCCCCTGGCCTGCCTGGGCAAGCCCCTGAGCAGCTCCCAGAGCCGCTGGAGGTGTGGGGAGAAGGGAATGAAAACCCCTGACAAGGAGGAACTGGCTCTCCCTGCTGCCTGGACTCTGGGCGCAAGGCTTCTAGGCATGAGCGAGAGATCCCCAGCTGTTAGCCGGGGCTAGCCCTAGTATAGGAGTTGGTGAGATGGAAGGGTAGAACTCCCAGCCAATTTAGGGGGGTGCCTGGTTCCCACACGCTGCCCTGCGGTTGGCACCAGCGCTCTTCAGTCACTGCCGGGGGCTTGGCAGCCGTTACCGGAGAAAGGGATAACGAAGCTGTGTAAAGCAAACAGCCAGTCAAGCAGCACCTCCCCCACCCCGGCTGGCCCATTCCCAGGCGCTGGAGGCCTGCGAATGGGAGTAGTGGGCTCACTAGCGCAGGCTGGCCTTGCGATCCCTTCGGAGAACTCAGCGTTTCTTTGGGCCCAGCGCTGGCGGGGGGGCTGGAAGGTGCATTCAGTGGATAAGTGGATCTAGGGGTGACCCCGGCATGGGGGAGAGGAGCAGAATCAAGCCCACGATGCCCTGATCTCGGATATGGCAGATGATAGAAGCTCTCCGACGGGTTCTCTACTCACCCCTCTCGACCTTCTTGTGGGCCAGGGCCCCGTTGCCCTGCACGGGGGCTACGCAAAGGAGCGCCATCATGGACAGCACAGACAGAAACACGAGAGAGCTGGACTGGAACCCTGCAGGGGACAGAAACCGCTGGACATGAGACCAGGAGAGAGTTTCACAAGCGCCAAAATCCCACTAGAAGTCACTGGGATTTAGGCACTTAAGTGACTTAGCCTCTCTTGAAAATGTTACCCTTAGATGCTAAGGCCAGAGTTTTCAGAGGGCTCAAGTACTGGGCCAGATTTTCAGAAGAGCTCAGCTCCCAGGTAGGCACCGCAGGACATGGCTGGATGTTCAAAGGGGCTCAGCATGGGGGGGGTGGGCCCAAGTCTCTGGAGACGGGGTGAAGCCCACCATTCACCTCTCCCCCGGCCCGGCCACTGTCTCCGTCTCTGCAGCCGGCCCGATTAGCACACAGCTGGGACCCAGCTGCATGGTAAAAACCATTCAAAGATTGCGGCTCTGATGGCCTGGCTCCCGGGTCCCGGGCGGGTCAGGGCCGGCTGGAGCGCTCCCTGTGGTGGGGAAGGAGCTGCCTCCTCTCTCCCCGCGCTGCACCGCTGCAAGGGGAGTGCTGCTCGGAGCAACCCCCTCTGTCCTAGCTCCCCCCGTCCACAGTCACTACCACCAGCCGGAGGGCAGTGCCCGCTCACCCATACAGAGACAGCAGCTGGGCAGCCTCCGGCAGGGCTCTGCCCCCCTCAGATGAGTGCCAGGTGAGAGGGGCCCAGGGCACAGAGCTGCTGTGTGCCCCACGCCAGGCATGCTGCCCCCTGCACTGCAGCCCAGCAGCCCAGAGGGGGACACGCTGCTGACACTGCAGCTGTTCTGTGGGCCCAGCTCAGGCCAGGCTTAAAGTGGGCAGAGTCGTCAGGGGCCACAGTCCTGGCCAAAAAGAGTTCAAAATGGAGCCGGGTCGCTGAGGGGTGCACTGTAAGCGCTGCCCTAGCAAGGGCATGGCCATTTATTTCAGCCGGGATTAACATAGACACCCCTCCCCCGCCCCACACATGCTTTTCCCAGGCCACCTTCAGCACTCAGCGCAGGGATTCACAATGACCTTGCCGGGATCAGCAGCCCAGAGCAATCCCAGACTCTTGGACTCTTGGTGTTGCAAAGTTAGAAAGTCCACAACTAACCCCACAAGTGACCTATACTGTTAGTCTTAAAGGTGCCACAGGACCCTCTGTTACTTTTTACAGATTCAGACTAACACGGCTACCCCTCTGATACTTCCCACAAGTGACCGTGATACAAACATGCAAATGAATTAGAGAGAGAGAGAGAGAGAACACCGTGTAAACGACACACCGAAACACACTGCTGCAATGGAAACACTTTGCCCAGACATGCAGGGCCGGCTTTAGCAAGAGCGGGGCCCAATTCCTGGGGGCGGGGCTTGCTGCAAGTCCCGCCCCCAGGAATCGAGCCGCGCCGCGGGGGGACGGGACGGGGGGAGACCCGAGCCGCACCGCGCCGCGGGGGGGGCGGGGAGACCTGAGCCGCGCCGCGGGGGGGACGGGGGGAGACCCTAGCCACACCGCGCCGCGGGGGGGGGACGGGGGGAGACCCGAGCCGTGCCGCGGGGGGGACGGGGGGAGACCCTAGCCACACCGCGCCGCGGGGGGGGGGGACGGGGAGAGACCCGAGCCGCGCCGCGCCGCGGGGGGGACGGGGAGACCTGAGCCGCGCCACGGGAGCCGTGCCGCGGGGACCGGGCCGGGCTGGAGCCGACCCGAGCTGCGGGGGCCGGGCTGGAGCCAAGCCGGGCCAGAGCCGCTGGGGCCTGCGGGAACGGGCCACGCCTCCCCGGAGCCCTTCTCGCGCCCCCACCACCCCAGCTTACCTTGTGCTGCCGGCCCGCCCCTGCTTCTTTTCAGACTTCCCGCGAATCAGAGAGGGGAGGGGGCAGAGGGTTTGGGGAGGGGAGGAGGGGGAAGTGAGCTGGGGGCGGGGCGGACAGCTGCAGCGCGGGGCCCTCTTGGCGCTAAAGCCGGCCCTGCAGACATGATCCACAGACAGATTGCATTGGAAACACCTTCTTTTTGGAGCTGCCTGGACCCCAAATTCTTCAGACAATGTCACAGCCCAAGTAACTGTGACACGCTGCCAGCAATCTCAGGTATCCTTGTGAGAGGGAGGAAAGAGGCGTAACCCCATGGCAGGCAAAGGGTTAAAGCTTTAAAGGAGAAGGATTTCAGTGAGTCTGACAAGCCAGAACTACAATGTTTGGAACTGAAGTGAAATAACAATCTGGAGTCACTCATCCTTGAAAACACGCCTCCCCTTCTCCTGACGCCCCAGAGGAGCGGGGACGCTGCCAGCTAGCAGCCGTTAACACACTCTAATAGTCTAAGACACAGAGGGCCTGAGTTCGACCTGTGACCTTGGAAAACTCATTACACTGCACCATACCTCAGTTTCCCCATTTTTAAAACATGGTTTATGCTAGTTCCTTTGTGTTCTAAAGTACTTTGGCCCCAATGCCCAAAGGTACCTGGGGCAGGGAGGGAGGATTCCTGCCTAGGGTCCAGCAGAGCGCTGGGCAGGGGATCCCCACCAGGCTCCTGGTACCCCATGGCCCCGGGGGCACTCTTTACTCACCAGGAGGCACTGCCAGACTCCTAGCTAGCCAGGCTCATGCTGCAGCATGCACTTGCTGGGGGAAATGCTGCTCCGTTTCAAAGGAAAAGCAGCATGTACCTCACTGCCCCCACATCCCTTGTGCCTCGGCCAGGCAGGGTCGGGAAAGCAGAGGATGCACCAGGGCTCCCCTCCCCCTTGTGCACCTGCCCGGGCTGAGGGACGGCACTGAGAGGAGTGCAGGCTGCCCCTCTCTATGCGGTAGTTACTGCGTCTGTCTGGGCACGTTCCTTCCTGTGCTCGGGCACTCAGGGCACATGGTGTCCCACAGGGGCCACATAGCATGCCCTACCACTGCACCTCCCCCACGTGCCCACACCGCCTGGGGCTCTGGTGCCCACCACCAGGCTCTGGCCCTACATCTCCAGGCTGCGTGAAATACTGGGCATTTCAATAAAACTCACCCATCCCGACGCTGCAGCTGAGCGGGCGAGTTAGCAACCTGAAGCGTCCCCCACTTCCACATCAGAAACCAGAGCCGGGGCTCCATGCCTTTATGGGGAAAGCGCCACTCCACACCCAGCTTATCTTGCTTTCTCAACCGCTGGCCTCAAGCCTGGCCTGTGGGCAGGGAGGGAGCCCCCTCCGGAACGTCTGCCCATCCTTTATTTACCGCAGATACCAGATTTCTTGGGCTCCCTCCCTCCTCCCCGAGAATGCCAACGTTTCTGAAGCCGGGCAGGTGTGAGCCAGGGATTTAATTTCTCAGTGGGACTCTGCGGCATTACCGTACCATCGGCCTTCCAGACGAAGGACGCACTAAACGGAGAGGATCAAGCCAGAGGAGATGGCAGGAACGGGGGTTGTGCAGAATGCAATGGGGGTGTAACGCTTGTGCCAGGTGGTATTGGCAGTGACAAGGACGAGAATCAGGATCTCGGGGTTCCTCTTAGCATTGCAAAGCAGAACCAGCTGGAGCGTCCCTCCCAGAAATCTGGGAAACTGACCAGCACGCCCCTAACAGGCAGCTTTTCCCCCGTCGCGAGCACTGAGTCTGAGTCTAACACACGAGAACTTTTATTTAGAGGAGAAAGAAACGCAGCATGAACTGGGGAAACCACCACAAGAGTGACTCAGCAGTATGTGAACTGTGAGTGAAACGCCCGCTCTACAATCCATTGGGCAGCAGCCCCTTGCCTCAGTTTCCAAGCTTGGGATGAGAGAGTCCAATGGACGAATGTCCCTTTGGCACACCCCTCCCATTTTCCCTCTGCTGTCCCCTTACCCGGTTTACGGGCCCAGCTCAGCAGAGTTTGAGAGTTCAGGGAGGGTTCGGGGGGGGGTTCGCCTCCTGCCCCAGGGAGAGAAGGGGTGGGCCAGGGATGCCTCTGCCTCTGCTCTGCACCGCTGCTGCTCCATGCTGCCGTCTCTGCCTGGAGCTGCGATGCCATGCTGTGAGGGGCCTCCAGCCCGGAGTGAGTCCAGCTCTTAGTGACTTCCCTGGCTAGGGGGAACCTCGCTGCTGCTCCCCCCTGTACTGTCTTTCACCACAGCACCAGCTCTATGGTGCCCACACAAACCGGCTTCACAGTGTTTTCAGCTCTAGGGATCACTGAGAAGAAACCAGGACTTCCAGCTGAGTCCAGTCAGCTCTGTCTTTAAGCACTGGGCAGACCCAACGTTTTGTAGGCGCCTTTCACCAAACCCACACACCCGGTGGGAACCCCTCTCCCCACCCCCCTCGGACTTTCAGTTCCATTTGGTATCACTAACCCCTGCTTAGCACGTGGGGTTACAGAGACTGAACCCCCGCTCCCGCCATTGTCCCGACAGGTCACGGCCGGGTGAGGAGATCCCTGAGTGGGATGGGCTGGAGCGAGACTGCGCTGCTGCTGCATCTGTCCCACAGGGAAGAGGATCAAACTGGATTCATTCAGCGACTGTCAAGGCAGCTGCTCTCTGTGTCCCAGCTCTCTGGCTGGGATACAGGGGGCAGGAACTGGTGCATTAGAGGGAACAGCTCCACGTCCGTATAGTTCTGGAAAAGAGCACCCAGGCGGTTCACCCGCATGCACGCTTCTCGACCCTGCAACCTGCCAGCACCTGGCACACGCCATCGAAATGTGCAACAAAGGACACAAGATGGGACCTGTTATTTTGTTGCACGTGGCACCAGTTTGCTTAGTGTGATGTGCTCCAGTCTGCTCATTTGGGGACCAGATTTTGGGATGAGGGGGAGTTTGTGCTGTCACACAAACAACGAATGAATCTCCCACATGCAATTCATGCTGCCTCCTCCCCCCTGCCCGCACACCCCGAATGCCAGTTGCAGCCGGCCCCATAAGTCTGGCTGCCCCAACAAACTGGTAAAGCAGCTTCCAGTGGATTCTGGCTGATTCATAGAATCATAGAATATCAGGGTTGGAAGGGACCTCAAGAGGTCATCTAGTCCAACCCCCTGCTCAAAGCAGGACCAATCCCCAACTAAATCATCCCAGCCAAGGCTTTGTCAAGCTGGGCCTTAAAAACCTCCAAGGAAGGAGACTCCACCACCTCCCTAGGTAACGCATTCCAGTGTTTCACCACCCTCCTAGTGAAATAGTTTTTCCTAATATCCAACCTGGACCTCCCGCACTGCAACTTGAGACCATTGCTCCTTGTTCTGTCCATCCTCTTTGAAACCCTCCTTCAGGTAGTTGAAGGCTGCTATCAAATCCCCCCTCATTCTTCTCTTCTGGAGACTAAACAATCCCAGTTCCCTCAGCCTCTTCTCATAAGTCATGTGCTCCAGACCCCTAATCATTTTTGTTGCCCTCCGTTGGACTCTTTCCAATTTTTCCACATCCTTCTTGTAGTGTGGGGCCCAAAACTGGACACGGTACTCCAGATGAGGCCTCACCAATGTCGAATAAAGGGGAACGATCACGTTCCTCGATCTGCTGGCAATGCCCCTACTTATACAGCCCAAAATGCCGTTAGCCTTCTTGGCAACAAGAGCACACTGTTGACTCATATCCAGCTTCTCGTCCACTGTGACCCCTAGGTCCTTTTCTGCAGAACTGCTACCTAGCCTTTCGGTCCCTAGTCTGTAGCAGTGCATGGGATTCTTCCGTCCTAAGTGCAGGACTCTGCACTTGTCCTTGTTGAACCTCATCAGGTTTTTTTTGGCCCAATCCTCTAATTTGTCTAAGTCCCTCTGTATCCGATCCCTACCCTCTAGTGTATCTACCACGCCTCCTAGTTTAGTGTTATCCGCAAACTTGCTGAGAGTGCAGTCCACACCATCCTCCAGATCATTAATAAAGATATTAAACAAAACCGGCCCCAGGACCGACCCTTGGGGCACTCCGCTTGAAACCGGCTGCCAACTAGACATGGAGCCATTGATCACTACCCGTTGAGCCCGACGATCTAGCCAGCTTTCTATCCACCTTACAGTCCATTCATCCAGCCCATACTTCTTTAACTTGGCAGCAAGAATACTGTGGGAGACCCTATCAAAAGCTTTGCTAAAGTCAAGGAATAACACATCCACTGCTTTCCCCTCATCCACAGAGCCAGTTATCTCATCATAGAAGGCAATTAGGTTAGTCAGGCACGACTTCCCCTTCGTGAATCCATGCTGACCATTCCTGATCACTTTCCTGGCTACGCATCTGTGACGAACTGGGACTGTTCTTACTGTGGTCTTTGAATGCTGACAGGGGAGTGTGGCTAGGATAGTCTGCATTGGGGGATGGGAGACTGACCGGAGAATACCTGAGCATGTAACATGAGAACCCAGGAAGGGGTTAGAGGCCAGGTGACACCTTTGCCCAGGAAACTGAACAAAGGCTGTGGGAGGGGTCGCTGAAGGGAGAGTTTCAGGAGCTGGCTGGTGGAATGGCTGGGAGGCAGACAGGGCTCTGACCTCCCAAGGGGGCTGGGGTGCCCGAGGACCCCAAGATGGACCTAACTGAGGGGGTCCTGTTTTCTGTGCCTGCGGGACCTGTCTTGAACTGTGTTCCTGTCATCTAAATAAACCTTCTGCTTTACTGGCTGGCTGAGAGTCATGGTGAATCGCAGAAAGCTGGGGGTGCAGGACCCTGAGTCCCCCCACACTCTGTGACAGGATCACCCCCATCAGCTGGGCGTGCTGGGCCAACCCCATGCACAACAGGGGCAGCAGCGCGGCCGCCCTCGCGCTCTGATTGTGACTCGGGATTGTGGGGACTTCTCACCTGTCCCATGGAAACGTGGCCAAAGGCGCCAATTGTCCCTTCATCAAAATGGCGCCATCTCCCACTGCTGCCAGCGGGGCCGAGGCCTGTGCGAGGGCCGCCCCGTCCCCACGCTCTGTCTGCATGTGGCAGGCAGGCTGCCCTCCTGACGCTGGCTGCCACCTCCCGCTGGGCTCCAGGAGGCTGAATCCGAGCCCACAGGCAGACTGGCTGAGGCCATGGTTCAGGGCCTGGACAGCGCATGGGGACTGTGAAGGGATGTGGGGGGAAGGCTGAGCGGGTTGCAGGGAGATATGGGGGCACGGATAGGGGGCAGGCTGAGCGGGACAGAGGGATATGGGCATGAGGGAGACAGAGTGTGCAGGGGGAACGCTGACAGGGGTAGTGGGTGTGGGGGGCAGGGAGAAGGCTGAGGGGGCCAGGGAGTGTGGGGGGCAGGGGGAAGGCTGAGGGGGGCATGGGGATGGGGCAGAGGGGAGGCTGAGGGGGTTGGAGGTGATCATGTGGGATATAAGAGCGGCTGAGGGAGGTGCAGGGCATGTGGGGGCAGGGGGCAGAAGAATGTGGGGAAGGTTAAGGGGGCCGGGTTGTGGGGAGCCGAGGGAGGCTGAGGGGGGTACAGGGGGATGGGGACAGGAAGGAGGCTAAGGGAGGCAGGAGGGAGGCTCAGGGAGATGTGGGGGGCAGGGGAGAGGCTAGGGTTTGTGCGCAGAGGACAGTGCTGGGGCTGGCAGATGGGGGGATCACGGCAACTCTCCCAGCCAGGGAGGTGGGGTGGCCTTCCTCTCCCAGCAGCCGGGGCTGTGCTGTGCTGCAACGTTCCCAACTCTCAGGCAGGGCTGGCTCTAACTTCTTTGCCGCCCCAAGCAAAAAAAAAGAGTGCCGCCCTCCATAGCGCCGCCATAACACACGCCCTCAGCACCGCGATGTCACCCCACCCCCACGGAGCGCTGCGTAGCCGAACACACCCCCCCGCGAAGCGCCGCCGAACACAACCCCCTCCCGCAGAGCGCTGCCGAACACAACCCCCTCCCGCGAAGCGCCGCCGAACCCCCCCCCACCCCCGCAGAGCGCTGCCGAACACACCCCACCTCCACGGAGTGCTGTGTAGCCGAACACCCCCCCCCCCGCGAAGCGCCGCCGAACACAACCCCCCCACAGAGCGCTGCCGAACACACCCCACCCCCGCGGAGCGCCGCGCATCCAAACACCCCCCTCCCGCAGAGCGCCGCCAAACACCCACCCCCCGCAGAGCAACGCCGAACCCCCCAGACCCCCGCGGAGCGCCGCGCATCCAAACACCCCCCTCCCGCAGAGCGCCGCCAAACACCCACCCCCTGCGGAGCGCCGCCGACCCCCCCAACCCCCCGCGGAGCGCTGCGTAGCCGAACACCCCCCCCGCGGAGTGCCGCCAAATGCTGTGCTGTCGAACCCCCCCCACCGAGCGCCACCGAACACCCCCCCCGCAGAGCGCCGCGCCGTGCTGCTGAACCCTCCCACCACCACACATATCTCCCGCCAAGCGCCGCGCCGCCAAACACCCCACCACCGAGCCACGCTGCCAAACAGCGCCCCCACCCCCGCGGAGCGCCCCGCCGTGCCGCCACCCCCCCCCCGCCCGGAGCACTGCTGCCGAATCCCACCCCCCCAGTGCCCCCTACACGCCCAGCCGACAAAACAAAAACAACCCACCCCACCCCCAGCGACCAAACTCCCTCTCCCCCAAAAAAAACCCACCACCCCAAGATTGGCCGCCCCTTACCAGGTGCTGCCCCAAGCACGTGCTTGGTCGGCTGGTGCCTGGAGCCGGCCCTGCTCTCAGGGGCTGAGTGCGAGTCCCGGGCTTTGGGCACCAACAGGAGAAGCTGCCGTGATAGTGGGAGAAGCTCCTTTGACGCCGTGATGTTCAGGGCTGGGCCTGCGGGCAGAGCTCTGTGCGAGAGCCCCAAGGCTGAGGGCACAGACCTGCCCTGCTCTCCCCGCGTGTCTGACCCCATAGCAGAGAGGGTGCCAGGGCAGGGCACGGGGGACCTCAGCAGAGGAGAGGGCAGCGGGAGGCAGAGGAGTGTTGCTGCTGGGTGCAGACAGTACCAGGCAGTGGCTGGCAGTTCCCCTGCCTTACGGGGAGGAGAGGGGAAGTGGAGTCTCCATCGGAGCAGCCAGCAGGAGCCGGGCATTACAGGCTGACTTTTATACCTGGGATGCTCACACCCATTGGCCGGGGAGTCAAAAGCCGGATGTAAAAACATGCTCTGATTTGTTTTCTTTTTAGAAGAAGGAACCCACCAGCCTCACTGTTCCTTCTCCCCCCTCTGGTGAATACTGGGTCAGCCGCATGGACAAGCCAGTCTGCTGCCTTGCTCCAGGGCTCAGTTTCTTCTTCAGCTGAGGAGAAAGGAACCATGGAACAGCAACGTAACGTCACAGTCCCCTTTCCCACCTGTCCTGTGGGGTCTTCTGGCCTTTAGAGCTACTGGTCAGGGCCTCCCCCAGTCTGCAGGGGGGCCACAGGGCCTGCTGGCCTCCTCACAGCCTCTGCTGAAGCTACAGGAGAGAGGCCTCTTCAGTTTGCAGAAAGAAAGAAATCTCTGGGGTGAGCACACAGCAGATGTCTGTTTTCCCAGGGCCAGATGCTGCCACCTTGTCACTGGAAGGGCCCATGTGACCTCTGACCACAGATGAGGGAGGACGCGCAGCCTGGCTAGAAAGATTCCTTCCTGGCATGGCTGGGGACAGAAGCCTGCAGCCAAAGCTCACACTGCAGGAAACAACCTGCAGAGGCCTTTCATCTCCCCAGGGTCAGACGTCACCAATAGGAGAATGTGAGCACCGGAGCACTGGGGGAGCTGGGCTGAGATGGCATCCCAGGGCACAACCACCTGTGTCAAGTCCATTCTGATTCCACGCTCAGCAAAGATGCAGGGAGCTGTGCGGTCAGAAGAGTAGGGTTACCATACGTCCGGATTTTCCCGGACATGTCCGGCTTTTTGGGCTCCAAATCCCCGTCCGGGGGGAAATCCCAAAAAGCCGGACATGTCCGGGAAAATCGGACATGCGGTCGGCGGCTCGGGTGCCGGGGGCTCCGCCGGCGGTGCTCGGGGGGGCCCGGTGCCGGGCCGGGGGCTCGGGGGGCCTGGCCGGTGGTGCCGGTCCGGGGGCTCGGCCGGCGGTGCTCGGGGGGGCCCGGGGCCGGGGGGCTCGGCCGGCGGCTCGGGTGCCGGGTGCCGGCGGTGCTCGGGGGTGCCGGGTGCCGGGCCGGGTGCCGGCGGTGCTCGGGGGGGCCCGGGGCCGGGGGGCTCGGCCGGCGGCTCGGGTGCCGGGTGCCGGCGGTGCTCGGGGGTGCCGGGTGCCGGGCCGGGTGCCGGCGGTGCTCGGGGGGGCCCGGTGCCGGGCCGGGCCGGGGGGCTCGGCCGGCGGCTCGGGTGCCGGGTGCCGGGCCGGGTGCCGGCGGTGCTCGGGGGGGCCCGGGGCCGGGCCAGGCCGGGGGGCTCGGCTGGCGGCTCGGGTGCCGGGTGCCGGCGGTGCTCGGGGGGGCCCGGTGCCGGGCCAGGCCGGGGGGCTCGGCTGGCGGCTCGGGTGCCGGGTGCCGGCGGTGCTCGGGGGGGCCCGGTGCCGGGCCAGGCCGGGGGGCTCAGCTGGCGGCTCGGGTGCCGGCGGTGCTCGGGGGGGCCCGGTGCCGTGCCGTGCCGGGGACTCGGGGGGCCCGGCCGGGGACTCGGGTGCCGGGTCGGGGACTCGGCAGGCGGTGCCGGGCCGGGGGCTCGGGGGACGGGCTGGGGACCTGCGGTGCCGGGGGTGGGCCGCGCCTCCTCCCCCCACACCCCCCTTACCTGCTTCAGGCTTCCCGCGACTCAAATGTTCGCGGGAAGCAGGGGAGGGGGCGGAGACTTTGGGGAGGGGGCGAGGTTGGGGCGGGGGCAGGGGCGGGGCTGGGGGCGGGGTTGGGGCCCCTTTAAAGTGTCCTCCTTTCGGAGGCACTAAATATGGTAACCCTACAGAAGAGGCGCTGGTCAGAATTTGCCAGTGGAACTGTTTTTCCATCAGAAATTGCCAGCTTGTCAAAATCCAAACGTTTCGTGGGAACACGTCGATTTGCACAAACCTTCAGACAGAAAGCAGGCAGGTTTCGCACGGAAAGCCAGCTCGCCCGCCTGCCCACCTGCTTGACAGGCTGATGGGGGGCCTGGGCTTCCAGGCTGCTGAGAGAAGCCCTGGCTCCCAAGATCCCAGGGTCCCCGAAACCCTCTCCTCGCGGGGGTAATGTTCTGGTTATTGCACAGCTCTAGGAGGAGGGGAGGCATCCGATGCCCCACAAGCCACCAATCCTCCCTGCCAAGGTCCCAGTAACTACGATAGCCTGTGAGAACATCCTAACCTTTAGGGCACTTTCCCTGCCAGGTGAAAGGGTGAGAGCTGGACCCCTCCCTGCCACCAGAGTCCAGCACTGCCGAGAAACCCAAGTGTGGACTAAACTAAGCCCCTGGTTAACCCTTTCCCAGAGGAATCCAGAAGCCACTGATAATTGCAGGCTACATGGTGACCTCTCTCTCAGGTCACTCCCCAATCCTGGAATAGGGGTCGGTGAGTCCTGGACAAATGCCATTCAGCTGGGAACATGCTCCCCCTTCTAGTGCCGAGGACTACATGAGATGGGTGTAGTGGGCACTCCCGATAAAGGGGACAGTGTGACAGCTGCCTTTCAAATAGGCCCCAGGCATGGGGGGGCCACAGCACCCAATTCCTCTGCCCCCCCAACTTTCTTCACTGCTTTAACGTACAATCACAACCTGCTCCGCGGACACCTCTGACTCCTGAAAGCCCTAACGCTCCAGGGGAGCAGGCCATGCCCTGCCCTGCCCTGGCTGCCCCAGGTGTTACCTCGGAGGGAATCGTTCCAGATTCCAATGGGTGGCAGGTCCAGGGAAGAGCCTTATCTGGGGGGAGGCTGTACCAGACCCGCCCGACCCAGGCAGGCTCCCAGGTACTCTCTGCTCGGGGCTGATAAGGCTCCTTAGCAGTTTCTCTCCAAACAAATTCCAGTTCAAGACACCTGAGAGCTCCACAGCAGGGCAGCATCCCCAGAGCGCAGCAGGGCGGGGGTTAGGGGGAGCAGTCGGTAGCAGCACCTGCCCCTCGTACGGCAGGAGCGAGAAGTGCCAGCCTCTCTGCACAGAGGAGCAGCGTTCAGCCTGAGCCAGACGTGCTGCGGTGATGGGTAAGAGCGGGCTCAGAGAGCCAGAGGGTCTGTGGGGCAGCGCTGGGCCCTTCTGCTCCGCACTAGGGCCGGGTGGGCGTGTTCAGCTGGGATTGGAACCCACCAGCACTTGTGGGTGTGAATGTGGGGCTGGAACGCAATGTGGGGCACTCCCACCTTGCCCGGGGGCGACTTGGGGGAAGGGCAGAGAGACACCTGGGCTGACACCCCAGCTCCAGGGAGACAGTCACCCCGGCCCAGCCGGGTTAAATTGCCCAGCTGT
Organism: Chrysemys picta bellii; assembly: GCF_011386835.1. Classification (NCBI taxonomy): domain Eukaryota; kingdom Metazoa; phylum Chordata; order Testudines; family Emydidae; genus Chrysemys; species Chrysemys picta. Next base: position 55,044,507 of record NC_088800.1, read on the forward strand.
GTGACAGCCCCCCCATCCCCGAGGGGTTCCCCCCCCCCGGTATGTCACAGCAGGGTAATGTGCGTACTGAACGGCAGGGGTTGCCAGAGACTGGCTGGGAGAGCCCTTTGGGGATGGAGGAAGCAGCACTAAGGTACATGCCAACCTCCCTACAGAGGAGGGGCCGTGCCCCACAGGTGTGGGGCAGGGAGCTGGGACACTGCGCGGTGGGTCATTGTCTGGCCCAGGCCCTTCCTAGCTGGAGGCCGAGGCCGAGGCATTTCCTTCAGGTCACCTTCCGCTGCAGCTTGGCCACGGGCCCCCATAGCCACTAGTCCAGCCAGGGATCCCAAGTGGGGATTGTCACGGCTGGCTCCTCCCTGCCGCCAGCAGCTCTTCACTGCCAGGGAATTCCTGAAATCCTGTGTGCCCCTCCCCCACCCACCTCCTGGGGCTGTGAGTGCCCCCCCCCGGACAGCCCCTCCCCCGAGCTCTGAGTGCCCCTGGCCAGTCCCTCCCCTCAGCCCCCCCCCACTTCCTGGGGCTCTGAGTGCCCTCAGCCAGTCCCCCTCCCACACCCCGGGGCTGAGTGACCTTGGCCAACCCCCATCCCTTCAGGAGAAACTCCCAGTACCCACCCAGCCCCCACACCTCAGGGTTCCCCTCCCTGCGGCTCTGTGGCCATACCCCACCAGGGCCGGCTTTAGGCCAATTCAACCAATTCCCCTGAATCGGGCCCCGGGCCCAAGCCCCGGTACGGTGTACCGGCAAGAGCCGGTGCGCTGTACCAGGGTGGCCCGGCTTCCCCAGGGGGCAATTTAAAGCACCTAGGGCTCCCAGCAGGGGCCGGAGCCCCAGGCCCTTTAAATTGCTACCAGACCCCCACTGCTGGAGCCCTGGGGTAGGGCTGCGGGGCTCTGGGGGCTATTTAAAAAGTCCGGGGCTCCCGCTGCCTCTACCGCCCCGGCCCTTTAAATAGCCACTGGAGCCACGCTGCTTCCCCAGGGCTCCCGCGGCTATTTAAAGGGCCGGGGCAGTAGAAGCAGGGGAGCCCTGGGCCCTTTAAATAGCCCCCAGAGCCCTGGGATAGCGGGGGACTCGGGGGCTATTTAAAGGGCCGGGGCTACAGCTGCCTCTGCTGCACCCCGTCCCCGCACCAGCCCCGCACCCCCTGCCCGCAGCCAGCCCCATCTCCAGCCAACCCTGCACCCCCTGTCCGCAGCCAGCCCCTGCTGCACCCCTGCCCTACCTCCAGCCCCGCCCCCCCTGTTCTGCCCGCACCAGCCCTGCCCCCCTGCCCTGCCTGCAGCCAGCCCTGCACCCCCTGCCCACAGCCAGCCTCTGCCGCACCCCCTGCCCTGTCTCCAGACAACCCCTGCCGCACCCCCCTGCGGCCCTGCCCAAAGCCAGCCAGCCCCACACACCCCTGTCTCCAGCCAGCCCCGCACCCCTTGCCCTGCCTGCAGCCAGACCCTACATCCAGTGAGCCCCTGCCCTGCCTCCAGCCAGCCCCATGTCCATTGGTGCCCTGCAGTTCCCAGGGCAGTAACCCTGCACACCTGCTTCAATGGGGGGGGCAGGGAGCAGCTGGGACCCACACATGTGCACACCACTAGGGTGACCAGACAGCAAGTGTGAAAAATCGGGACAGGGGGTGGGGGATAAATAGGATCCTATAAGAAAAAGACCCAAAAATCGGGACTGTTCCTATAAAATCAGGACATCTGGTCACCCTAGCACACCCTCAGGGAGTGGCGGGGACCCACGCACGTGAAACGGAGCTCATTAATAACCGATCAACAGCATATATGAAGCAATGTACATAATATATAATTTTATTATTTATATAGTTATGGAAAGTAAATAATACATGGAAGAAATGAAAGGCTTTTTTTTCCATTATTTTTTTTGTTAGTCATCCCTGCCGGGGCCCCGCCAAAAATGTTCGAATTGGGCCCCGCCCTTCCTAAAGCCGGCCCTGCTTGGGGGAGCATCCTGGAACTCCCATATTCCTCATTTTTATATAATCGTGATCTTACCTTACAAGGCATGCTTTATATGTATCAGGGGAAAGGTTATGATCTGCTGAAAGTAATTTCTCTATCCATATATAATTAATGCATATGAAGTTATGAGAATTGTGTTGTATGGTGGTCACTAAAACATGCTGTAAGTTGGGGAATCAGCCAGACAGCAAGGAAAGTAGCCAACACCCGAGTGTGGTGTCAATCAACCCATCAACAACCATTGTCCAGCAAGGGAGCTACAATGCAATGACTCACCTGCATGAGGCCACACCAGGGGAATTGCTTAACCTTGCCAGGAGACTCAGCAATGCACCCAGACATGCCTGGACTTGTGTTTTCCAAGCACATGGATTGAGGGTATAAAAACAAACACAGTGGCCACATGCTTGGCCTTTTCTCCTGCCCCCACCTATGCTGCATGCAACAAAGACACTGAGAAGAAGACTGAAGACTACAACAGAGGAGATTCACCCAGATTTAAGGGACAAATCTTTATATTAAGGACTGTAATATCCAGTGGGGTGAGAAAAACTGCTTAATCTAGATATTGCCCAGTCTAATAGGATTGGGCGTTTAGACTGCGTGCTTATATTTTATTTCTTTTGGTAACTAACTCTGACTTTTTGCCTATCACTTAATATCAATTAAAATCTATATTTTGCAATCAATACACTTCTTTAATTGTTTATCTTTACCAGTGAGTTTGCCTGAAATGTGTGGTAAATCTGCTCAGGTTTTGCAAAGGCTGGTGTATATCCACTTTCCATTGATGAAGTGGTGAACCAATTAATAAATCTGCATTGCTCGTCTTGAGCAGTGCAAAATGGTATACTTCTGAGGTACAGTGCTGTGGGGATTTGGCTCTGGTGCCTTTCTCTGTGTGACTCATGAGTGGCTCTGGGAGCATCCATGCAATATAGCAGGGTGTGGAGCTCCAGATGCTGTTGTGCTGTGTGATCACAGCACCTGGAGGCATTTGCTGCTGGTCACTATCAAGGCATTGTGAGAGACAGCCCAGGCTGGAGAGAGTTCAGGGGGCACAGCGGTCCCACAGTCCAAGGCTGCACCCCAGGGATCCCATCACACAGGGATGGCAGGAAATAGTCTGGCTGTGGACATATTGTGTGTCCATTTTTGGACAAGATTTTATGCAACTACATCACTACTGAACCCAAGGAGGTTGTGGACCCTATGTTCCAACAACCCCTCAATCCCCCAAGGATGAGCAGCAAGTCATTGGAGGAGCAACACAATGAAGTGAAGAGATCTCTCTGGAAATCCAGGATCTCTTCAGGTCAAGATCTTCAGGGCAGCCCTGTAGGCTGCAAGGCCAATTCCCAGTCAGAAACTCAGTCTGGGACTGTGGATCCTATAGAGGGAACCTCAGCAAGTAAGTGTCTATCTTCATTGTATATTACTGTACTATACTGCTGTGCTACTTTTTGTTCTGTCCCACAGCCACAGGCATTTGTCACAGATATGAAGTAGGAGCCTGAGTCTCCAGCCCTCACCTTCCTCCCTCAGCTCACTCGCACACACACACACCCTCCCTCCCACATATACATTTTCATAGTGGTGGCTCCTCGTGCTGGGCAGTTGGCTTCTGTCTCATCCTAGAGTCCTGATCATCAGATGTTTTCAAGCCCATGCCACGGATGGCACATACCCATCTACCTATTTTTCTTTCCCTTCCTGCCCGTCTGCCCAGTGAACCACCCCCTACCCCACTCCCCAACTCTGTTTGCTCAAAATGGCAGCCAGCAGCATCGTGCAGCCACAACCTCTACCCCACCTCCCCTCCTCTCCCACAGCATAGTTTAATAATGAAAACATGATAATGAAAAATTCTGGGAAATTCAACTGTTTATTGAGACAGTGGTTACAGGAAAAGAAGTTCATTTAGTATTCTCGGTTTACGTGAAGTAGACATGGGCATTGCATAGTCATACAGGTACTAAGACTACAACTCTCAGCGATAGCAACGCTCTTAACAGCTTTTCACAGACGTGCAAAAAGAAAAACTGGAAACAGTGAATGCTTCAGTCAATAAGTGCAAAACCCTCTCCATTTTCACCATGTCTGCAGGGGAGATAAAGCAAAATCTGAGACTGAGAAATTGCTGGTTATGAGGGTGTGACGAACTGGGACTGTTCTTAATGTGGTCTTTGATTGCTGAGTGGGGAGTGCTGGCTGGGAAGGCAGGGGCGTGTGGCTAGGACCGTCTGCACTGGGGGATGGGAGACTGGCCTTGAGGGAGAATACCTGAGCATGTAACATGAGAACCCAGGAAGGGGTTAGAGGCCAGGTGACACTTTGGCCCAGGAAACTGAACAAAGGCTGGGGAGAGAGTTTTCAGGAACTGGCTGGTAATGGAGGGAGCCCAGCCGGGGCTCTGCCTCCCCCAGTGGGGCTGTGGTGCCCCTGGGACCCCAAGATGGACCTAACTGGCGGGGGAGGTCCTGTTGTCTGTGCCTGCAAGACTTGTCTTGGACTGTGTTCCTGTCTTCTAAATAAACCTTCTGCTTTACTGGCTGGCTGAGAGTCATGGTGAATTGCAGGAAGCCGGGGGTGCAGGGTCTTGTGTCCCCCCACACTCCGTGACAGAGGGATAGCTGCATGAACATTCTTCCCAGTATAACTCGCAGTTTCCTTCCACTCCTGCAGCACTTCTGGAAGGGGGCGGACTGTAATGGGGTGTACAGACAGAGGGGAGGAAAGTCTCTCCTGGTTACAAGCAAGCAGCTTGATCACAACCTATTATGATATGGGGGACTGCAGGTTGGTACACTCCCGCTGCAGCTCTGGAGCTAATTCAACACATATTTTAAAAAAGATCACCTTTGTCATCCTGAAATTCTCTTGTCACTGTTGGTCATCCTAGGTCTGCAGAGCAGTCCTTTCCCACCAATCAATGCTGTTTTCCCAAGCCCAGAAACAGCACTGTACCATGTGAAACTGCCCCAGGAACTGCTCTTGTAGTAGCAGTTGCTTGGTATTACCCCCTTCATCATCCTTGTCCTACTTCCTCTGCCACTACTGAAGCTGTTGCTGCTGCTGCTGGAGGATCTGCTGCTGCTACCACATCATCTGCTTGGTGGTGTGGTGGGTGAAGTCCAAAACTTAAGCCACCTGACTTTGAGACCTGAAATACACCCCAAGCAGCCTCTGTGTATTTTTGGTTGCCAGCATAGTGGTGTGAAACATTGTTGGGTCCATGCTGGCAATTAGAAAATGGTGCTAGCATGCCCAGAAAGAGGAAGCATGGGACGGAGAGAGTGGAATCATGGGATTTTTTAAATTTGACCCTAAATCCCATAATTACACTGGCTTCTGCCTTGCTTCCTCTATATGCATCCCCCAATGTGCAGTGAGAAAAATCCCAGTATGCACACAGCTCAGCAACAAAGCAAAGGATCAAGGGATATCCTCTAAGACTCATGCCACATGCTTAGCATGCAGCAGATCCCCGCCGTGTGCACACCGTAATGTGAACTGAAGAATACCTGTTCTGTAGGCATGCTATTAGTGTTACTTGCTTATTGTGTGTTACCTAAAGCTTGTCAAATAGCTGCAGATTAAATCCCCTGTGCAGGCAAACCCTAAAATAGAAACAGAACTGTTCTATCCAGCAAATGGGAAATTTCTCTGAGATCTCTTTGGTAGAAAGAAAGGGTTGGGAAGCAGTGGTGACATAAGAACAGCCATACTGGGTCTTCCAACAGCGGCCAATGCCAGGTGCTTCAGAGGGAATGAACAGAACAGGTACTCATCAAAAGATCCATCCCCTGTTGCCCATTCCCAGCTTCTGGCAAACAAAGGCTAGGGACACCATCCCTAATAGCCACTGATGGGCCCATCTTCCATGAACTTATCTAGTTCTTTCTTGAACCTGTTATAGACTTGGTCTTCAAAGAGTTCCATAGATTGACTGTGTGTCATGTGAAGAAATACTTCCTTTTGTTTGTTTTAAACCTGCTGCCTCTTAATTTCATTTGGTGAGCTTTAGTTCTTGTGTTATGAGAAGACGTAAATAACCCTTCCTTATTTACTTTCTCCACACCAGTCATCATTCTATAGATCAGTGTTTCCCAAACTTGGGATGCCGCTTGTGTAGGGAAAGCCCCTGGCGGGCTGGGCCAATTTGTTTACCTGTCGTGTCCGCACGTCCGGCCGATCGCAGCTCCCACTGGTCGCAGTTTGCCGCTCCAGGCCAATGGGAGCTGCTGGAAGCGGCACGGGCCGAGGGATGTACTGGCCGCCGCTTCCTGCCACCCCCATTGGCCTGGAGCAGCGAACCGCGGCCAGTGGGAGCCGCAATCGGACAGACCTGCGGACGCGACAGGGAAACAAACCGGCCCGCCAGGGGCTTTCCCTACACAAGTGGAATCCCAAGTTTGGGAAACACTGCTATAGATGACCAGATGATTAATCCAAAGTGGCCTGGGGGGCTGGAAATATGGTCAGAAGATTACAAAACAGGAGTGAATTTGGGGGGAAATGTAAAATTTTAATGGTGAATCAGAAAAACATATCAGTGGGAGATGAAATGTGCGGAAGCAGCAAGAGGCGAAAGAGACCTAGAGTTGGGAATGGGCCGCAAACTTGCTATATTTGTGTTGAGATACAGGAACACCATATGCAAAAGGCATACAGCATGAAGGGGAAACCAGCTACTCCTTTCTCCGTGTTCCCTTCTGGAATTTTGGGATTTGATGGGAGATTCAAGTGAGGATCACTGCTGGGACAGCTTTTCTTCTTCTTCCTGAAAAGGTGTGAATCTGTGTGTGTGTGTGTGTGTGTGTGTGTGTGTGTGTGTGTGTGTGTGTGTGTGTGTGTGGGTGTGTGTGGGTGTGTGTGGGTGTGTGTGGGTGGGTGCCTGGTGCAGGCAGGCAGGTTAGTTGGTGCACTTATGAGTGGAGAGTGTGGGGAGAGAAGGAACTCTCCATACAGTACAGTACCAAGGCTGTGTTTACGAAGTTTCTTTTGATGGCATAGGAGGTGGGTGATGATCTGAATGTAACATTGTGGTCCTTAGCATTCCTATGCCAGATTATTTGTGGTGGTGTGGAGAGGGTAGTCTGGAGGAAGTGGATGTAGTACATGTCACCAGAAGAACCAGTGAGCAAGCTGACGTGTTAATGAAGTCAGCTAGCAGTGAAGCAAGGAAGGAGGTCTCAGGAAGTGTGGGCTCATCTGACACTGTTATCTCCCCTAAGCTGTCTGAAAGCACCAGAATGGGGGTGACAGATCCTTTATTTCCCCTGTCCTCCCCAACTCTTTTTGTTTTGGTTAGCAGCAACAGGAATGAGAATTTGTCATTCCCTGTCCTGCTGCAGGGAGGTCCCATCCCTCCATCCTCAGCAGGAAGGTAGAGGTATCTGCCTACAGCTAGGAGGGGTCAGTAAAATGGGGTAAAGTGCTGGAGCAGGGTTAGAGGGTTGAATGTATTGACTATAATGTTCCCTCTGACAAGAAATGTTGCCCCAAACAGTCTAACAGCAGTAGTCTTTCCATAGTCAAGGTTGAATCCTGATTTTTAAACCCTCTTCACCACACCTTCCCCCTCAAAAAAACGGAATCCCATTGAAATGTCACACACCATATCTCATAGAATATTAGGGTTGGAAGAGAGCTCAGGAGGTCATCTAGTCTAATCCCCTGCTCAAAGCAGGACCAACACTAACTAAATCATCCCAGCCCAGGCTCTCAAGCTGGCCTTAAAAACCTCTAAAGATGGAGATTCCACCACTCCCTAGGTAATCCATTCCAGTGCTTCACCGCCCTCCTAGTGAAATAGTGTTTCCTAATATCCAACCTAGACCTCCCCCACTGCAACTTGAGGCCATTGCTTCTTGTTCTGTCATCTACCACCACTGAAAACAGCCTACTTCCATACTCTTTGGAACCCCACTTCAGGTAGTTGAAGGCTGCTATCAAATTCCCTCTCACTCTTCTCCAGACTAAATAACCCCAGTTCCCTCAGCCTCTCCTTGTAAGACATGTGCCCCAGCCCCCTAATTATTTCCGTTGCCCTCCGCTGCACTCTCTCCAATTTGTCCACATATCTTCTGTAGTGGGGGGACCAAAATTGTACGCAATACTCCAGGTGTGACCTCACCAGTGCTGAATAGAGGGGAATAATCACTTCCCTTGATCTACTGACAATGCTCCTACTGATACAGCCCAATATGCCATTGGTCTTCTTGGCAACGAGGGCACACTGCTGACTCATATCCAGCTTCTCATCCTCTAATCCCCAGGTCATTTTCTGCAGAACTGCTGCTTAGCCAGTCGGTCCCCAGCCTGTAGCAGTGCATGGGATTCTTCCTTCCTAAGTGCAGGACTCTGCACTTGTCCTTGTTGAACCTCATCAGATTTATTTTGCCCAATCCTCCAATTTGTCTTGGTCACTCTGGACCCTGTCCCTACCCTCCAGCATATTTACCTCTCCCCCATCTTAGTGTCATCTGCGAACTTGCTGAGGGTGCAATCTCATTAGTAAAGATGTTGAACAAAACCAACCCCTGGGGCACTTCACTTGATATTGGCTGCCAACTAGATATTGAGCCGTTGATCACTACCCATTGAGCCCGATAACCTAGCCAGCTTTCTATCCACCTTATAGTCCATTCATCCAATCCATACTTTTTTTTAAACTTGCAGGCAAGAATACTGTGGGAGACTGTAGAAGAGCGGACTCACCACTGAGGCGCCTCCTGCTGGTAGTCTCAGGAATTAGCTCTTCCAGCATCTTGGAGTGCCCCCTGCAGGCCAGTGATCCGCCTGTCCTCTGGCCCCCGTGTCCCTCCCGGACCCCGGTGCCCTTGTATCTGGGGTGCTGCCCCCTAGTAGTACACCCCTCAGTACTAGGTCTCCCCTCCCTGGGGAACCCCCACCCACTATCCCTACCTCACCTCAGAGTAAGGCCACTGCCAGTCACCAACTAGCTCCTGCTCCCTGGGGTAGACTGCAGTATAGGCCACTCATCACAGGCAAGGTTGGGTTTGGACCTGCTGCCTTGGCCTACCCCTGGGCTGCTCTCTGCAACCCCCAGTACCCCTTGACCTCTTATCAGGCTGCAGCCTGGGGCTCCCCAGCCTGTCCCCAGCCCTGCTCCACTCAGGTACTCTATCTCTACCTCCCTACAGCCAGGCCCTTCTCTCTCTGAGTGCAGAGAGAGACTCTTTGGCCTCTGGCTCCCAGCCTTTTTATACAGGCCAGCTGTGGCCTGGTTGGGGTGTGGCCCAGCTGCGGCCACTTCCCCAATCAGCCCAGCTTTTAGAGCCGCAGCCCTCTGCAGGGCTGCTTTCAAGCCCTGCCAGGCAGGAATGGGTGTCCACCCCGCTACAGAGACCATATAAAAAACTTTGTTAAAGTCAAAATATATCACATTGACCGCTTTCCACATATCCAGAGAGCCAGTTATCTCATCATAGAAGGCAATCAGGTTGGTCAGGCATGACTTGCCTTGGTGAATCCATGTGGACTGTTCCTGATCACCTTCCTCTCCTCCAAGTGCTTCAAAATGGATTTCTTGAGGACCTGCTCCATGATTTTGTTGGGGACTGAAGTGAGGCTGACCAGTCAATAGTTCCCCGGGTTCTCTTTCTTCCCTTTTTAAAATATGGGCACTATATTTGCCTTTTTCCAATCGTCCGGGACCTCCCCCGATCGCCACAAATTTTCAAAGATAATGGCCAATGGCTCTGCAATCACATCAGCCAACTCCCTCAGCACTGTTGGATGCATTAGATCTGGACCCATGGATTTGTGATTTCATCCCAGAGCAGAGTTTACTGGGAAGTTTGGTAAAAGTCAGAAATGGCGTTTCAAATAGTGGAGGTTCTTACAACGTCCCTGTTCACCCTGCAACAACCACCTGGCTTTCTTGGGCTCATCCGAACTCCAGCCCTCCAACTGGTGTTGTTTAGAAGTCCTTTGAGGGAAAGGGGCCTTGAGCTGTGTTTCTGGGATGCATGCGATGGATTGCAGCATTACAACACTATAGGGAACTGGATGTACATGTCTACAGCCTGACACCTACTGGCTTTGCTGAGCGGGGGGATACGTGTGGGGTTTGTGGATCTGTTGGGGGGAAATGCTACAGCACCTGAAGAGTAAACAAGCCAGTGGGCTGAGCCATCTGACCCCTGGGCAGATGTCTCATCATGGAAAGATGTATCCTTGTCAGAATTTTACCTCTTTTTTTTAAACTGAAGCCTCCAATCTCTCCTGTGCTCTCCCCTCTGAGAATCCCTATGGCTAATTTCTGATTTTTATGTCAGAAAAAAAGCACTGAATTATGTGAAATTCTCTAGAATTTCTCCCTAGACAGCCCCACAGGGAAATGGAACTTTCCACCTGTCTCTCTCAATAGCATGTTCTGGCTGCTCAGGCAGTGGCTGAATCAGAGCAGGAGGGAGCTGGGGTGGAATGTTTCTCTTGCTTTAAAGCAATTGAATTAATGCAAGCACCAATTTCTCCCTTTGATCCCAAACAGAAAGTGGCCTACCCTCCTTTCCTTGTATTGATTGTATAATTGGGGCATAGAAACGGGATAATTACAGGTGGAATATGCAATGGAAAACTTGATACAAGTGACAAGCAGGCCTGTTTGAATGTAACTCAGGAATAAAAAAGTACACCAAGTAGACACTACAGTGGTGGGGACACATAAGTTCCTGGATCAATAAGAGGAGGTTTTCTTGGGGCTGGAGGTGCATAATTAATTGCTGGAGTGGGGGAAAGGCTGAGGTGGGATGCAGAATTAATTAAGTAGAATATGAGTTTGGGGAGAAGCTGTGAATTCTCTGTGCCAACAGGCAGTGTTTTAGACAAACCTTATATGATTTGATCTCAGCTGGGTCTTGTTGCGAGAGCTCCTATAACAGGGGCCAAAATCCCCTTGTTCGATACCAGTGATACTCAGACTGTGGCTCACGAATGGAAAGTGGTTCTTTAATGTGTCTCCTTTGGCTCTTTGTACCACATGATATTTAAAACACTGTGTGATTTAATTACAGTAGAACCTCAGCATTATGAACACCAGAGTTACAAACTGACCGGTCAACCACACACCTCATTTGGAACCAGAAGTATGCAATCTGGCAGCAGAGATGAAATAAAAAAGCAAATACTGTACAGCACAGTATTGTGTTAATGTAAACTACTAACAAATAAAGGTAAAATCTAAAAAAGAGTTGACAAAGTAGGGAAACTGTTTCGGTGCTTGTTTCATTTAAATTAAGATGGTTAAAATAATCATTTTTCTTCTGCATAGTAAAGTTTCAAAGCTGTAGTAAGTCAATATTCAGTTATAAACTTTTGAAAGAACCACCATAACATTTTGTTCAAAGTTACAAACATTTCAGCGCTACAAACAACCTCCATTCCCAAGGTATTAGTCCCTCTGAGGTTCTAGAGTATTAACCAATCAGAATGCTTTTACTGTTATTAATCAATTATGTTATCAACTTGTACTGTTATTAACTTATTTGCTACAAAGAGTCCTGTGGCACCTTATAGACTAACAAATGTATTGGAGCATAAGCTTTCATGGGTGAATACCCACTTCGTCAGACGCATATAATGGAAATTTCCAGAGACAGGTATAAATATGCAGGCAAGAATCTGGAAATTCCATTACATGCGTCTGATGAAGTGGGTATTCACCCACGAAAGCTTATGCTCCAATACATCTGTTAGTTTATAAGGTGCCACAGGACTCTTTGTTGCTTTTTACAGATCCAGATTAACACGGCTACCCCTCTGAAACTTACTTGCTGTGAATATAATATATAAACTAAATATTTCCCCGAGCATGCTGTTTTTAAATATGAATATTATACTAAATGAAACAATGAAGTCACACTACTGAGGTCTGAGTATCACTGTTCTATACATTTGGGAGAATGGGCAGCTCTGAAATTGTTGCACACGCTGCGGGTGGGCAGGAGGAATCCAAACATCAAAAGATAGACCAAAAACATGATCTAAATTTTTTTTAAATCTCTTGATTTTTTGGGGTCTGACTCATGATTTTGAACTTTTGAGATTGGCAATTCTGTGGTTACTCCCTCCACCCTGCTATGTTGGGCTCACTGCACAGCCAGTGTTGCCTATTCATTGAATGAAATAGTGGCCTCTGGTGACTAACAGGGTATCTGCTGGCACTTGAAAAATTTTGACTGTAGCTGATCATGTCACTAAGCTACATTTAGAAATGCCCCAAAATAGGAGCGCTCGGGATAATATCACAGGTACTGGAATCATAGGACTGGAAGGAACCTCGAGAGGTCATCAAATCCAGTCCCCTGCACTCATGGCAGGACTACGTATTATTTAGACCATTCCTGACAGGTGTTAGTCTAACCTGCTCTTAAAAATCCCCAATGATGGGGATTCCACAACCTCCCTAGGCAATTTATTCCAGTGCTTAACCACTCTGACAGTTAGGAAGTTTCTCCTAATGTCCAACCCCTCGTTGCTGCAATTTAAGCCCATTGCTTCCTGTTCTATCCTCAGAGGTTAAGAAGAACAATTCTTCTCCCCCCGCCTTGTAACAACCTTTTATGTATTTGAAAATTGTTATCACGTCCCCTCTCAATCTTTTCTTTTCCAGACTAAACAAACCCAATTTTTTCAATCTTCCCTCATAGGTCATGTTTTCTAGACCTTTAATAGCTGTTTGTTGCTCCTCTCTGGGCTTTCTCCAATTTGTCCACATCTTTCCTGAAATGTGGCGCCCAGAACTGGACACAATACTCCAGTTGAGGGCTAATCAGCCTGGAGGAGAGCGGAAGAATTACTTCTCGTGTCTTGCTTACAACAGTCCTGATAATACATCCCAGAATGATGTTCGCTTTTTTGCAACAGTGTTGCACTGTTGACTCATATTTACCTTGTGGTCCACTATGACCCCCCAGATCCCTTTCTGCAGTACTCCTTCCTAGGCAGTCATTTCCCATTTACTGAAGTATTACCTTAAATCTCATTTGTCTCTACCATTGCTTCACTGGAGAGCTTTACCTAGAATTCTCCCCAGCTTCCTAAGACAGATTTAAAGAACAGAACCTATATTTAACAAATTACAACAGAAAAGATCCAGATGAGAAAGCAGTTTCGGCACTCATCCAGATCTGGTCTTGAGAGGTGGGCTTTATTTGGTGGTTTCATCTAGATTATCAAATCCCAAAGGTGTAACCTTCTTTTCAGTTAGTTCAGGATTTATTCACAACAGCATTTGCTCCTGTCACTAAAATTGTGATGGGAGTGCTGTTGCTATCAGGGTCACACAGTAATTCAGTTGGGTTTGGAATGAGCTGAAGATGCTGCCATTTCTTTTGTGCTTAGTATCTTGATCCCTGTAGGATCTTAGAGTACACATCTTATGTCCACTAACAACAGCTGGTGATGTCAATATTTTTCCTCATTCATTTTTTTCAGAATTGATCTCCTGGTTTTCTTAAGCTTGGACGAGCTTTGTACTGCATTCTAAACATCCCTCTGGTTTTGGGTCTGGTTCTATCTTGTGTTATCTCTGCCATTTTAGATATGTACAAGTGGCATATTATTGCCCTTTGATGAAGTCCGTGGGTGTGTGGAGATCCCTAAATTTTCTACAGGAGGCATAACACATTTCCAGGCACATCTGACTTTCCCAAGAGCTATTTCCCTTCCGTGCACATGAAATGTCCCCCCAATATATAGGAGACACAAGGTGGTTGAAGTAATACTTTTTAGTGGAACAACTTCTGTTGGTGAAAGAGACACGCTTTCATGCTTCACAGACCTCTTCCTCAGGTCTGAGAACCTCCCAATATATAGACAGGAGTTGGGTTTAAAATCATGGAGAGTTCTTTATAGCAAATAATAAGTGAAGCTATGACAAAATCTTGCTCTTGCTCATTTCTCCTCCTCTAAACAGGATTTCCTACTCCCAAAACTGAGAAGATCTCCCACATGGAATAAGAGAACAAATAAAGCCATGGCTTTACAGGGCTATGAGGAAGGGTCATTCCTGAGTGGTACCTAAAAATTAAGTGCTGAAAGTTAGAAAATGCCAGATATAAAGTTGCCCATGCAATTTTAATTTGGTCTCCTTCTGTGTATGCATTATGACGGAGTCTTTCATTTCATGATAACATGCTTTTTCTTCAGGACCCCTGCCTCATGCAGTGCACAGAATGGACTCACAAAGAAGCAGAATTAAATCTGGAATTTTCTAACTTTGGAGTGCTTGAATTTACAACCTCATTTTTAACATAGTTTTTATATGTAGTATGATTTGAGCACTGTATTTACTCTAGGTTTTTTGTTTTCTGATATAAAATGGATATTGTATATTGCAGGCTTTTACAGCTGTATTTGCTACTTGTTGGGGGAACTTGAAATAGGAAAACAATACCATTATATTATTAGTTTATTCTATTTTCCCAAGTCTTTGTCCACATTGCTCGTAGCCTTATGTTGGTGGGGAGAAGGGAGAAAACAAGGAGACATTCCTGAGCTTTTCATCATGTCTTTTTGCAAAGACAAGAATGTCATCATTGTATTTCAGCACATTATTCAGAGGACTCATTATTTGTCTCCAAATATCTTGCAATGTTTCTGCAGCCAACAGTATTCCAAATGACAATTTTTGATAGATCCAGAGGTCAATGTGAGTAGAACATGTGGTGATGTAGCTGGGGTGTAGTTCTCAGATGGTAACTCTTAACATTGTTATGTCTTGAGAAGAATGCAGCTCTATTATAGTCATAGAATATCAGAGTTAGAAGGGACCTCAGAAGGTCATCTAGTCCAACCCCTTGCTCAAAGCAGGACCAATCCCCAGACAGATTTTTACCCCAGTTCCCTAAATGGCCCCCTCAAGGATTGAACTCACAACCCTGGGTTTAGCAGGCCAATGCTCAAACCACTGAGCTATTCCCCAGAGTTGGTCTAATATGGCATTCTCATTGAATTGCAACATTCGACCAATGCATGGCATACTGTAGCTTTGGTTTGTCTTCTGGGGATTACTTCTTTTGGAGATATTAATGGGAAAGGTCTTTCTCTTTCTGACCTTCCCAGTTATCTTAATTTCTTCTCAGTTACATTTTCTGACATGAAAGAGAATGCTCAGGTATTCTTGATTTAGAGATCTGATATATCTCTATGTAAATGAACCTGGAAATCCTTTGTTTTACCAAAGCCATAAAATAGAGTCTTGTCCTCTAATAGTCTACAAATGTTGTATTTTATTGTTATCAGAATTTTGCCCAATTGTATTTACAACATTTTTTATTTTAGTGTATAAGCAAATAAATATACATGTGATCCTTGAATGACACAGAACTCATCGATTCTGTGGCCAGTGCATCCCTTTGTCACTGTTTTGTTGAATGAACCCATCAAACGTAGCGGTTTACTAATTTCCATACGATAAAATCATTCTCTTTGTTGGCACTAATTTAGTCTTGTTCAGAGCAGAGAGCTGTTATGCTTTCGCATATTATTTAACATTAAAAGAACAACAAATGAGCCTGTGGTTGCATCTAGACACATCCCTTGTTCAGCTCTGAGAGAAAGGGATTCTGCGAGTTGCTGCTATTGTCACATGACAATTCCTGGTCCTTAGCGATACCACTGTCACGTGACAAGGGCCAGTACTACTGCTGCTGCTGCCGCCTCATTTTTCCCAGGAGCCCGAGCACGGTAGCTGCTGTTCACTCTCTTCTCTTCCTGTTTTGCATGGTAAGATTTTTCTGGTCCAAGCAAGGTGGGGGACAGTTTCACTAGCTTCCTTCGGAGCTGAAGACTCCAGGTAACCGAGAGAACTTGGGGAACGTGACTGTAAAACTGCCCCTTCCACCCCCATGTCTGCTGCATGTGTGACTGTACGTCCCAGATCTGCTGACTTTACTGGCACACACAGATTCTTGGTCCTGTTAGCACTTGCAGGAGCCAATCCAGGTACGGGAGAGACAATGCACCCGGAAATGGAAGTCACCAAATCTCCCAGCAGTGTGAGAGGAGATAGAAAGGAAGAGGGACTGAAAGAGACAGGAAAAATAATGAGAGGTGACGAGTTCCCAGTGCTACCCAGTCCTGTTACTGCATCATCACTGCAGATTGAGAGGAACAAGAGTAAAAAGGCAGTGCCCTATCTCTGCCTAGTAACCATGCTGCAAAGAAAATGTACTGCTCTTAGAGCCATTGTCAGGGAAACTCCCCAAAGTGTAGCATTTTATTCTGCTCCTCTACAGAAATTTGTTCAGTCTGTTAAAGGGAGGTTACATAAATGTCTTGGTTCATTTAGTCTCGGGGAGGATGCTGGCTCTGCACTGTAGTAAAGGGACCAAGCGGTTTTCAATATCAGAGTTTAGAATATCTGCACCCAAGGAAAGCCTGAGAATTTAGCTTTAAAATGGACCAAAACCCTTTATCACCCCGTCAGGTTGTAGAATAGCTTCCTGCGTGTCACTCCAGATCACCTGTTATATTAATTTAGATGGAATATATGTGCTAAGATAACCCAGTCTCTAAACAGTAAGAAGGTCAGGGGTTTGGTATACAGAGACCTCAGCCTGCTTAGTACAATGGCACATGCACCATTTTAACCTTTTATTGAAGATACAGAAAAGGAAAAACAGTTGAAGTGTTGAAATGTAAAGTATTAAGTAAGGCTTTCATTTTAACATTTCTTCTTCCCTTTCTTTCTAGCTGGAGAGAGCTTTAGAAGCAAAACCACCCTTGTTTGACAGTCTCTTAGGGCTTGTCTATACTTACCGCGCTGGTTCGGCGGCAGGCAATCGAACTTCTGGGTTCGATTTATCGTGTCTTGTCTGGACGCGATAAATCGAACTCAGAAGTGCTCCCCGTCGACTCCGGTAATCCTGCTCGCCGCGAGGAGTACGCGGAGTCGACGGGGGAGCCTGCCTGCCGGGTCTGGACGGCGGTAAGTTCGAACTAAGGTACGTCGACTTCAGCTACTTTATTCACGTAGCTGAAGTTGCGTACCTTAGTTCGATTTGGGGGTTTAGTGTAGACCAAGCCTTAGTATCAAAGATGGTAATAACTATCCTTTGGGGAAAAGACAAGAAGTTAATTGAGGTGGGCTAGAGCTATTGTGTTAAAGACCCATCCCATTTCATCTCAGGTAGTATTTTGGATTCAGCTAGAGCTGGTAGGGAGGGTGATGTCATTTGGATCCCTCTCGCTGGCCCGGTCTGGTCAGGACATCTCTCGGGATGATAAAAACCCAGCGTCCCAAAAGGTGGGTGTGGGCGGGGGGTGGCAGCCGTGATGGTGAAGCTTGCTTCAGTAGTCGCTCTCTGTTCTTCTGTCTATTCTAGTCCTCCCAAAGTCTCTTTCTTTAAGGACCAAAAAAGGGAGTGATGCCAGTGACACGTGAGGAAGCAGCCATGTGTTTAACCTAGGCAGAGCAGGGCCTTTAAGGTGAAAGGGAAGGGGCACTCTGCAAAGACATTGTGCAGGAGAATGACCAGATTCTGCTATCAGTGGTGAAGGATTTGTTTGTCCATATTTAGTAGGAGCTTTGTGGTCTCTGGTGTTCCCAGGGTGACTTCAGCTCTGGGTTCTTCTCTGGTTCCTGGAAGGTGGAAACATTCTACGCAATATCTTTCAAGCAGCCCAAAAATAACGGAGTAATTTTGTTTGAATTTGTCTCTCCTTTGGTTTCTTTCTTTCTTTTTCTTTTCTTTCTTCCCACTCTCATTTTGCGCTCTCTCCCTGCTTATTTCCTTCTCTCTCAATACCCCTGCCTTCCCTGAATCATGCTTTTTCCTCCCCTTTCCCCTCTTCTCTCTTAATATTTTACCCCCACTCTTCATCTTTTAATACTCTCTTCACCTCCCTAACAGTTTCTTCTCCTTCCTCACTCAGCCCAGTTTCTCATTCAGACCCCCCAAAATTACCACTCTTAGGTCATGACCCCTCCATTCCAGTCTACCCCATACAAGTAATACATCAGTCACGCTGTCACATACAGACCTAGCCACTTACACACCAGTCATCCTGCCATTCTGCCCCTCAGGCCTACGTCTCTCACACATTAGTCACTTTTCCATTCACCCCTCGTCACACACCAACCTACTTCTTTGGATAGCGGAATCTCTCCCAGAGGGGCCTTGAGGTCCCATCCACATGAAAGTGGCAGAGATAGTTTTCCCTGGTTTCCATGGAGGAGTATAGTAAGAATGGGGAGACCAGAAGTTGGCCTCTCTCCTTCTCCATGTTGAAGGGAAGGGATCTCTGAGTCCTCATTCATTGACCTGTTCCCCTTAGTGAGGTAGGGGTGAATCCTGGAGGCAACCATGCTGGACAAGTAAGTGGGAGCAGGCAGTGCTAGCATAGAACAGGTCATTGTTACTTCTCTTAAGCAGCCCCATGGCCTAGATAGGTCACCACCATCAGCAAATGCCTGGCGGCATGCTCCCTGTTATGTATTGACTCCTGATAGCTCCCAAAGCTTGTGGGCAGAGACTGTATTCTCCTCTCTCCTCCATTTGGGAAAGAGGGTCAGAGATACCACACCACTGCCAATCTCCCTCTGCCCAGGGTTTCCAAGGGGGAAAGAACTGTGACATTGACCTGTCACCAGTCAGTCACACATATAGAATGGCTGTTCCTCCACCCTTGGGGCTGGTTCTGTTCTCTAGCAGGCCCTGGTCTCTAACAGGCTGGGTTAGAGATGTGCAAGTGGCGCAGTAATACTCTGCCATAGTCCCTCACTGTGTGGAGATCTCTGAATCTCCTACAGGGGGCACAACACATTTCACAGCACATCTGACTTTCCCAGGAGCTACAGTAACTCCTCACTTAAAGTCGTCCCGCTTAACGTTGTTTCGTTGTTATGTTGCTGATCAATTAGGGAACATACTCATTTAAAGTTGTGCAATGCTCCACTCATACGTTGTTTGGCTGTCTGCTTTCTCCACAGCTGGCAGCCTCCCTACGCCTCCCTCTCCCCCCAGCGCCTCCCGCCCACCGGCAGACCCCGTGGATCAGCACCTTCCCTCTCCTCTCCGCCGCCTCCTGCCCGTGGCAATCAGCTGGCATGCAGCGTTTTGGAGGGAGGAGCGAGGACTCGGCGCGCAGGCTCCCCCTCCCTCCCCTGCCTCCCGAACGCGGCAATCAATTGGCTTGCGGCGTTTAGAAGGGAGGGGAGGGAGGGGAGAGGAGCCAGGACGCAGCGTGCGAAGTAAAGGGGGAGGAGGTGGGGGGGTGAGAAGAGGCGGGTCAAGGGTGGGGGTTTGGGGGAAGGGGTGGAGTGGGCAGGCTGAGGGTTCAGCCCCCCGCCATTGGTACTTACAGAGTAGGGGAAGCTGCCCTGGAACCTAACCCCCCCTATTTATATTAATTCTTATGGGGAAATTGGATTTGCTTAACATTGTTTCACTTAAAGTCATATTTTTCAGGAACTACAACGTTAAGTGAGGTGTTACTGTATTTCCTTTCCATACAGATGAAATGTCCCCGCCAGCAAAGAGAGGGACAAAGTTTTTTGTAGCAAGATGTGACAAACCCTGATATTGCTCATTTTTCCTACCCAGAGCAGAATTTCCAATTAAAAAACTGGACATAATCTCCCTCATAGAACGAGAGGAAGAGCCTTGGGTTCATGATCTCCAGGGCTACGAGGAAAAGGAGATGCTGAGTGGCACCTGTGCAGGTGAGGAATAAGCTAAACTGTCTGGAGAACTGTCAGTGAGTTGAATGAAACTCTGGAATTTCCCCAGAAATGCTGTGAGCTTGCACCATTTTGTCCCACTATTGTAACCAATACTCATGTTCTCAAGACAGATATCTCCGAGGGCTTCCCAGTCATACTGATTGACTTCAGGTGAGAGTCTGTGACCTCACTTGTTTTTCCTCTGAGAGTTCAGAGGGAATGTGAAAGGAGAATAGGGCCTCTCCCTCTCTTTTGCGGAAGAATCTGCTCTCAGTTCATGATTTTAGGCCTGTTTGAAACCTGGAACCCTTCTTGTCCTGAAACCCTATTTCAAGCTAGACGATGAGCGCTCTGGGACAGGAACTCTACTTATTAGTTGTTTGTACAGTGTCTAGGGCAATGGGACCCTGATCCTTGATTGTGTCTCCCAGGAGCTGCGGTCAACTTGATTTCATTTAATTGACTAAATTTTAAAAAATCAATTCTCTCTTTAAACAATATAACTTAATTTATAACATTTCCTATATATTTGTTAATGGTGCTTTTCTGCTCGACTGTATTCAGAAGGTTCTTTTCAGTAGGCTTGAGAGCAGGACCACTCTTACTATCTTATGGGTTACCTGTAAAAACAGTAGGTACCATGTGTTCATATGGAAATATGATATTCTCTTTCTGTTCCCTTTCCCAAGGTTTCCTTTCTCTCCACTGACTCATCTCTAGATTCTCATTTTATTCTAACAGGTGATGGGATTGTGAGTGAGAATGGGAAGGAGAATCTGCACCAGGACAGTCATGAGCCAATGGAACCACATGGCACATTACCAGGAGCATCCCAAAGGAATATTTCCCAGAGTCCTGAGCAGGATAAAGTCTGTGAGGGTCAGCACAGATCAGAAAGGCATCAAAGAACTCCTCCAGGGAAGAGACTAGGTCAATCAACTGCATGTGAAATAGGTTTTAGGAAACTACCAGACATTATCCAGCTGGGAAATCCCAAGATGGGGAAACCAATAATATGTGATGACTGTGGGAAAAGCTTCCGGCTGAGATCAAACCTCAGACAGCATCAAAGGATTCACACTGGAGAGAAACCCTTTGGATGTGCCGAGTGTGGGGAAAGTTTCCGGCAGCGCTCACATCTTATTCAGCATAAGACAAAGCACACGGGGGAGAGACCCTATGAATGTACCGAGTGTGGGAAAAGCTTCAGTATGAGCTCAAAACTCATTCGGCATCAGATAATCCACACAGGAGAAAAACCCTATAAATGTGGTGAGTGTGGCAAGAGCTTCATTGGGAACTCACAGCTTATCCTGCACCAGAGAGTCCACACGGGTGAGAGACCCTACAAATGTGGTGACTGTGGGAAGAGCTTCAGTGTGAGCTCAGCTCTTACTCAACATCAGAGAACGCACACTGGAGAGAAACCTTATGAATGTGCCGAGTGTGGGGAAAGCTTCCGGCAGCGCTCACACCTTATTCAGCATCAGAGAATCCATACGGGTGAGAGACCCTATGAGTGTTCCAAGTGTGGAAAGAGCTTCAGTGTGAGCTCTGCCCTCATTCAGCATCAGAGATTCCACACAGGGGAAAGACCTTATGAATGTGCTGAGTGTGGGAAAAGCTTCACAGTGAGCTCACACCTGATTCAGCACCGGAGAGTCCACACAGGGGAAAAGCCCTACGAATGTGCTGACTGTGGGAAAGGCTTCCTTTGGAGATCAGCCCTTCTTCGACATCAGAGAATCCACACAGGACAGAAACCCTATGAGTGTACCGAGTGTGGGGAAAGCTTCCGACAGAGCGCACACCTTATTCAGCATCAGAGAATCCACACTGGGGAGAGACCCTATGAATGTGCCAACTGTGGAAAGGGCTTCACTGTGAGCTCTGCCCTCATTCGACATCAGAGAATCCACATGGGAGGGAAACCCTAAAAATGGGCTAAAAGCTTCATGTCAGATATCCCTCCAGAGTCTCCCAATAGATAGTAGCCAGGCATGTTTCTTGCTTTGAGTCCATAAGGCTCTTCTCTTTTCACAGAGAATGAAAAATGCCTTGTTGAGGATGGTCAAGTTAAACAAAGAGGAAATGTTGGTGCAGGGAGAAGGGTCATGTAGGGACCTGAGGTGTGGAGAGGAATGTATGCTGGGAGCCTGAGCCAGAGACCGGGAGGTGCTGTGGGCAGCAGGAGGATTGAGCCTTTGGAGATAAAAGGGAAGCTGTTGGTATAGTTGGAGAGAAGTCCCCCATGAGAACCAGAGCTGGAACTAACAAGGACTGTGCCAGGGGAAAGGACTGGGCCCAGTATCATTGGTGCCCATGTGGAAACGCAGAAAGGGGTAGCGATCCAAGGGCTTGATGAGTCTTGGCAGTCTCTCCGTCATATCTCAGAGTAGCAGCCGTGTTAGTCTGTATCCGCAGATGCATCCAAAGAAGTGGGCTGTAGCCCACGAAAGCTTATGCTCTAATAAATTTGTTAGTCTCTAAGGTGCCACAAGTACTCCTGTTCTTTCTCCGTCATATCGTGAATCTTAGCTCCAGGCAAGCAGCACAGTTCTCAGTTTTCCTGGTCAGGATGGCAGATAGATGACTCAGTTCCCCTTAGGATCTTGGGATCTTGGTAGGATTTATCAAATGAAGATCTCAATCCCTTTTGTTTCAATGACTATGAATTCCCAGATTTTTGGTTAAAAGAAGAACAGGAGGACTTGTGGCACCTTAGAGACTAACAAATTTATTAGAGCATAAGCTTTCGTGGACTATAGCCCACTTCTTCGGATGCATATAGAATGGAACATATATTGAGGAGATATATATACACACATACAGAGAGCATAAACAGGTGGGAGTTGTCTTACCACCTCTGAGAGGCCAATTAATTAAGAGAAAAAAAACTTTTGAAGTGATAATCAAGCTAGCCCAGCACAGACAGACAGTTAGATAACAAGTGTGAGAATACTTACAAGGGGAGATAGATTTCAATGTTTGTAATGGCCCAACCATTCCCAGTCCTTATTTAAACCGGAGTTGATTGTGTCTAGTTTGCATATCAATTCTAGCTCAGCAGTTTCTCGTTGGAGTCTGTTTTTGAAGTTTTTCTGTTGTAATATAGCCACCCGCAGGTCTGTCACTGAATGACCAGACAGGTTAAAGTGTTCTCCCACTGGTTTTTGAGTATTTTGATTCCTGATGTCAGATTTGTGTCCATTAATTCTTTTGCGTAGAGACTGTCCGGTTTGGCCAATGTACATGGCAGAGGGGCATTGCTGGCACATGATGGCATATATCACATTGGTAGATGTGCAGGTGAACGAGCCCCTGATGGTATGGCTGATGTGATTAGGTCCTATGATGATGTCACTGGAATAGATATGTGGACAGAGTTGACATCGGGGTTTGTTACAAGGATAGGTTCCTGGGTTAGTGGTTTTGTTCAGTGATGTGTGGTTGCTGGTGAGTATTTGCTTTAGGTTGGGGAGTTGTCTGTAAGCGAGGACAGGTCTGTCTCCCAAGATCTGTGAGAGTAAAGGATCATCTTTCAGGATAGGTTGTAGATCTCTGATGATGCGCTGGAGAGGTTTTAGTTGGGGGCTGAAGGTGACAGCTAGTGGTGTTCTGTTATTTTCTTTGTTGGGCCTGTCTTGTAGGAGGTGACTTCTGGGTACTCGTCTGGCTCTGTCAATCTGTTTTTTCACTTCAGCAGGTGGGTATTGTAGTTTTAAGAATGCTTGATAGAGATCTTGTAGGTGCTTGTCTCTATCCGAGGGATTGGAGCAAATGCGGTTATATCTTAGAGCTTGGCTGTAGACAATGGTAAGACAACTCCCACCTGTTTATGCTCTCTGTATGTGTGTATATATATCTCCTCAATATATGTTCCATTCTATATGCATCCGAAGAAGTGGGCTATAGTCCACGAAAGCTTATGCTCTAATAAATTTGTTAGTCTCTAAGGTGCCACAAGTCCTCCTGTTCTTCTTTTTGCGGATACAGACTAACACGGCTGCTACTCTGAAACCTTTCAGATTTTTGGTTATCTGTTACAAATTTCAACTTTGCCAATGTAAGGGGGCAGACTCACCCTGCGGCGCCTCCGGCTGGTCTCTTCCAGGAATTAGCTCGATTTCCAGCCTGGAGCGCCCTCTGCAGGCTGGTGATCCACCTTGTCACTGGCCCCCATGTCCCTCCCAGGACCCCGGTGCCCCTTTCTCTGCATGCTGCCCCTTGGCAGCACCCACACACACTGGGTCTCCCCTCCCAGGGGATCTCCCCACCCACTAACCCCACCTCGCCTCAGTGTAAGGCTACTGCCAGTCACCATCTAGCCCCACTCCCTGGGGCAGACTGCAGTATCAGCCACTCATCACAGGCAAGGTTGGGTTTGGACCTGCTGCCTTTGCCTACCCCTGGGCTGCCCTCTGCAACCCCCAGTACCTGTAGGCCCAATGCTAGGCTACAGCCTGGGGCTTTCCAGCCTGGAGCTCCCCAGCTCCTCTGCCTTTCCCCAGCCCTGCTCCACTCAGGTACCCTGTCTCAAGCTCCCTGCAGCCAGGCCCTTCTCTCTCTGGAGAAAGAGAGAGAGAGAGTAAGTGACGTCTTGCTCCTGGCTATAACTTGTGTTTGAGCTAGAGCTGATGTTTTAGAAAGAATCCACCATGTCCCTAGGTAATTATGGCAATAGTTAATCTCTCTGTTAAAAATGTGCACCCTATTTCTAGTCTGAATTTGTCTAGTTTCAGCTTCAGAATGGACCATTCTGCCTTTTTCTGACAGATTGTGTAGTGTATTGAAAATTGTGTTAAAATTATAACCTATCACTTTAAATTCTCAGGGGTTTTCCTGTCTTGCTTGCAGGTTAGTAGTGACTGTGACGTTGCACTCCATATGTTTATGGAAATATGCTTATGAGTGTGACTATAATGTAACTGGAATATGCTTTACGCAAAAGGTCTGTTGTAAGGTATTGCTACAAAGCTTATAATCTACTGAGTGAGTTCATCCTATTTGTATGAATGTATCATTCTTGTATCTGAAGCTAGAAATATGAAGTATTACTCTGAAGTCCTGTTGTAATTATGCAAAGTGTAGGCCATTAATGGTGGTTTAGAATCTTGATGGCTCCCATTAACCAGGACAATTGGTTGTAAATGGCTCTGTTTACTTGTAAGCCTGCCTGTGTTCCCGTGAGTCAGGCCAGAAAGAATGGAGGCTTGGGGTCTCACAGGACATATGACCATGTCACCTGGTACTGGAATCCATCTTAAACCTGGTGTTTTTCCATTTAGAAGGACGGGTGGGGACCCAGAGAGACAAAATATTCCCGCCTTGTGCCAAAGCCATAAAAGGGTGTGGAACAGAACAAAGGGGGCTGCCAGTCATGAGAAATCCCCTACCTGAGAAATTACTACCTGAGCTGGAACTAACAAGGACTGTGCCAGGAGAAAGGACTGGGCCCAGATTAGAAAGGAGTCTGGTCTGTGAAAGAAGCTTATTGGAACATCTCTGAGAGTGAGATTTACCTGTATTCAATTTCTTAAATGTATTAGGCTTAGACTTGGGTGTTTTGTTTTATTTTGCTTGGTAACTTACTTTGTTCTGTCTGTTATTACTTGAAACCACTTAAATCCTACTTTTTATACTTAATAAAATCACTTTTGTTTATTAGTAAACAAATTAATCACAAAGTAAGTGATTAATACTTAGGAGACTGTGCATATTTCTCTATCAGTGTTACAGAGGGTGGACAATTTATGAGTTTACCCTGTATAAGCTTTATACAGAGTAAAACTGATTTATTTGGGGTTTGGGAACTGGGTGTCTGTGTAGTGGAGATAGGTAACCTGCTGAGTGGTTTTCGGTTAAAGCCTACAGCTTTGGGGGCATGGTTCAGACCTGAGTCTGTGTTGCAGCAGACTAGTGTGTCTTGCTCAACAAGGCAGGGTTCTAGAGTCCCAAGCCATCAGGGAAAACAGGCTCAGAGGCAATTTCAGCACATCAGGTGACAGTCCCAAGGGGTTCTCTGTGACCAAACCCATCACAGTGGCCCTCTAAGGAAGTATGCTATCTGGGTCTTTCAGCAGTCAGTCTGCAAAGAGTCAACCTAGAGCAGGGCCGCCCAGAAGGGGGGGCAAGTGGGGCAATTTGCCCCAGTCCCCGCAGGGGCCCCCACGAGAATGTTGGGGGCTCCCCCCACCTTTCGCCTTCACCTTCCCCATCCCCGGGCGCCTCAGCGCGCCGCGTCCAGGAGCAGCCCCGGACAGCGCTGCAGTGGCGTGGCCTGAGCGCCTCCCGCTCGGAGCCGCATGGTAAGGGGGCGGGACTGTGAGCTCCTGCAGGCCGAGCAGCAGGAGCTCCTGGACATGGCTCGCTGAGGCTCTGGGAGAGGGGGTGAGCAGCATGGTAAGCCCCTCTGAGCCAGGCACCCCCCGAGCCCTGACCCCCAGCTCCGAGCCCAGCCCCTCTGAACCGGACACCCCCCAGCCCTG
The DNA here is from genome assembly GCF_011386835.1 of Chrysemys picta bellii. Classification (NCBI taxonomy): domain Eukaryota; kingdom Metazoa; phylum Chordata; order Testudines; family Emydidae; genus Chrysemys; species Chrysemys picta. The sequence continues at coordinate 55,070,678 of NC_088800.1, forward strand.
ACCCCCAGCTCCGAGCCCAGCCCCTCTGAGCCGGACACCCCCCCCCCAACCCCATCCCCCTACAGCCCTGACCCCCAGCTCCGAGCCCAGCCCCTCTGAGCCGGACACCTCCCCGACTCCCCCACAGCCCTGACCCCCAGCTCCGAGCCCAGCCCCTCTGAGCCAGACACCTCCCCAAGCCCATCTCCCACAGCCCTGACCCCTAGCTCTGAGCCCAGCCTCTCTGAGCTGGGCACCCCCCGAGCCCATCCCCCACACCCCTGACCCTCAGCTCCGAGCCAGCCCCTCTGAGCCGGGAATCCCCCTCCCCCCTGCAGCTCTGTCCCCCAGCTCCGAGCCCAGCCCCTCTGAGCCGGGCACCCCCCCAACCCAGACCCCAGCTCCCCACCCAGCCCCGGGCCACAGTAGTGCCACCCCCATGCAGCGACAGCCCATTGGCACCAACCATCACCCAGCGACAGCCCATTATGTAATTGTAAATGTATACATACCATTAAAGCATTTAATGTTTTTAAATAATGTATTTCGTGTATTTTCAAATTATTAAAAATTATTTTTTGAATGTATTTCACTGGTTATTTTTTACATTTCCAAATACATGTTACTATAGTATTGCAACTTATTTTTTATGAAAGGGCCCCCCAAAATTGCTTTGCTCCAGGCCCCCCTTGAATCCTCTGGGTGGCCCTGACCTAGAGCAGGGGTTCTCAAACTTCATTGCACCGTGACCCCCTTCTGACAACAAAAGTTACTACATGACCCCAGGGGGCCTGTAGCCTTAGCCCCACTGTCGAAGGTGGTGCAGCTCGGGCTTTGGTCCCGGCCCCAGACCCCAGCAAGTCTAATGACAGCCATGGTGACCCCATTAAAATGGGGTCCCAACCCACTTTGGGGTCCCATCCCACAGTTTGAGAATCGCTGACCTAGAGCAAGGTGGGGGGAGTTGGGCCTCTCTGCCTTAGGGTGCAACATGGTTTTGGTTCTGGTGTGTGAAAATTCTGGATCTTAAGAAATAAAGTAGTGTTTTACGTTGCAACCTTCCAGAAGGATAAAAACATAAAATACTTCAGCTTCTCTATTTGTATATTGTGAACATAACAGATTAAAGAGTCATCTACTATCAGAAATCTCTTCCCCATGTAAGTATTTGTAGACTGTGATTCAGTCAGCTCTTAACCCTCTCTTGGATAAACTAAATAGATTGATCTTCTTTAATTTCTCACTATAGGGCATGTTTTCCAGAGCTCAGATAACTCTTGTGTGATTTTTCAACATCCTTTTTGAAGTGTGGAAGGCAAAAATGTATGCAGAATTCCAGTATCAGTCTCACCATTGCAGTATACAGAAGTAAAATCGCCTCCCTACTCCTTTTTCCTCCACCTTCATGCACAGAACATCCTCTGTCTTCAGGCATGAAACAGAACATGACACATCTCTTGCCTATCCAGAGCCAGGAATAGAATCCAGGAATCCTGATCTCCAGCATTCCAATGCTGTCTCACAAATAACTGTGTGCCCCACTGACAAGGTGGGTCATGCCCTTCTCTAGTGGGTGGTCCACGTGATGTCTAATAGCATGCTAAACCTATCATCATCATCGGCAATCCCTTGATTCGAGGATGATCTCTACCACAGATTTATATATGGGTCCTCCTGAGATGACTCAGGAGTCCGATCCTGGAACCACAGATCCACCCGCAGTAGGTACAGACATTTCCTGGCAGGTCAACTGTCTGTGGGAGAAAGTTCCTTCTTTTTCCTTCCTTCTCTCTCTATTTTCAGCTTTGAGGGCAAGGCACTTCTCTTCAAAGCAGGCTACTGCCTGATGGAGGATGTGGCGCCATTCAAGTTGGTTGGTGGTTCGCTTCTCCCAGCTTGTGATGTCCACATGATTTTTCTTAACATACTGTGATAAATGAAAGGGGGGGGGGCTTCCTTTTATTGACATCCAGCCAGACAGTTAACTATAAAACCCCTCTTAGTAGTTGTTCTCTACTTGCTTTACCTGTAAAGGGTTAAAAAGTCTCCCTGCATAGGTAAAAGGAAGGGAGTGGGCACCTGACCAAAAGAGCCAATGGGAAGGCTAAAACTTTTTAAAATTGGGGGGAAAACGTCCCCTTTGTCTGTCTGTGTTGTTCTCCTGGAGAGAAGGGACACTGCAGCTATGCGGTAAGAGCTTGGGCCAGGTATGAAAAATCAAAGATTATACCTAGAAACTACTCATTTTAAACCCCAGATATGTAAGTACACATATGGAAATGTCTAGGAAGATGGGATGAGGTTTATTTCTTTTATTTCTTTATGTCTTGTGGATTCCTCTGTGCTAACCCCAGGTGCTTTTGTTTTGCTTGTAACCTTTACACTGACCATCAAGAAAGCTATTCTTGATTCTTAATTTTTGTATTTGCTCTTTTTAAATCTATCAATAGCCTGAGTTTTTAGATGTTTTTTTTTTAAATAAAACGTACCTTTTTTAAGAACAGGATTGGAGTTCTGTGTCCTAAGAGGTTTGTACACATGTCGTTTAATTAGCTGGTGGCAACAGTTGATTTCCTTTGTTTTCTTTTTCAGCTCTTCCCTGGAGGAGTGTGGGGGGGTGAAAGGGCTTGAGAGTACCCCACAGGAAGGAATTTCCAAGTGCACCTTCCTGGGTTCTCAAAGGGATTTTTGCACTTGGGTGGTGGCAGCATCTACCCATCCAAGGTCAGAGAAAAGCTGTAACGTTGGGAATTTAATAAAAGCCTGGAGTGGCCAGTATTAATTTTTAAAATCCTTGCAGGCCCCCACCTTCTGCACTCAAAGTGCCAGAGTGGGGAATCAGCCTTGACAGATACGCTTTCAGTTTGTCTTTTTGGCATTTCCTCTGACCACCATGGGATCTCTGACCATGGGTGAGCTGAGAGTAGACGACTTGTTTTTGGAGGCGAGAGTCTGGCATCCGCACACAATGTCCAGCCAGTTACTGCTCTAGAACAAGTGGAAGCAGTGTGTGTTGTGGTTCTGAAGAACCTCAGTTCAAACATATTGGGGAAAAATATGTGAGCGTGTATTTAAAGAACAAGGCAGCCACACTGAGGTGTTCTAGCTAAAACCATATTTAAAAGAAAGGGCTGGGGGGTGCTTGTGGTTAAGGTTCTGTGAGCTACAATTCAGGAGATGTATGTTCAGCTCTATGATGGGCTATGATATTGGTATTAATTATACTGTATCTTAGTTCCCCATCTACAAACAAGGGATGATAATGCTTTCACCAGCACTAAATCTACAGGATTTTGTTAAGATTAGTTTAGTTATAGGCAAATTAGTTTGATATTTACCAGATATCTCATTAAATCGTTTGCCTTAAATGCCACACATGGAGTGTCACAAAACATGGACACTCTACTATTCCTGTAATGAGTGTAAAATGAAAGGCCTGGGTAGGATGTGGCACATCAGAAGATTTGAAAATTCCTTCAGTTTTGGTGGGAAAGAAATTGTCTCTCCTCATTATTCAACTGCATGTGCAGCTGCACGCTAGCACTTTTGCACATGGTACCTGCAAAAGGGAGGCTGCCATTTAGAAAATTTGGGTCTAAGTGTAATTAGCGTGGCACTGATTAAAACACTAAGTGGGAGAACTCAGATAACATCCCATGGTTACTTCATAAGTTAACAGTGAAAATATCCCTATCCCCTGTTCATTTGCGGTTTAAAGGTGGTGCATCTGTAGCTGGCAAGATAGACTAGAGAGCCCAAGGGGACTGTCTGTGACTCCATGGTAAGACTGTTAGTGATCTAGGAGTTCACACGTGTTACTGGGTTGGTGAAATCTAATTATAGAACACACCACCAGTTTGGGGTGTCTGCTAGGGTTACCAACTCTCTAATCCCACAAAATCAAAGACCTTAGCAGCACCCCTGCCCCAAGGCCCCACCCCACCACTCTCTACATTCCCCTTCAGGGGCTTGCTCTCCCCCACCCTAACTCACTTTCACTGGGCTGGGGCAGAGGGTTGGGGTGCGGGAGGGGGTGAGGGCTCTAAATGGGGGTGCTGGCTCTGAGGTGGGGCCAGAAATGAGGGTTTCAGGGTGTAGGAGGGGGCTCCGGGCGGGGAGTTGGGGTGCAGGAGGGGGTGAGGGCTCGGGTTAGGGATGAAGGGTTTGGAGTATAGGAAGGGGTTCCAGGCTGGGAGGTGGGGCCAAGGGATTTGGAATGTGGAAGGGAGCTGCAGGTTGAGGCAGGGGGTTGAGGTGCAGGAGGGGGCAAGGGCTCTGGGCTGGGGGTGTGCGCTCTGGAGTGCAGGAGGAGGCTCCGGGTTTGGGGGGGCTCAGGGCTCAGGACAGGGGGTTGGGGTGCAGGAGGGGGTACAGGCCCTGGGCTGGAGGTGTGGGCTCTGGGGTGGGGCCGGGGATGAGGGGTTTGGGATGCAGGAGATGTCTCTGGGTTTGGGGGGGCTCAGGGTTGGGGCACAGGCTTACTTTGGGGGGCTCCTGGTCAGCAGCGCAGCGGGGCTAAGGCAGGCTCCCTGCCTGTCCTGGCTCCGTGCTGCGCCCCAGAAGTGGCCAGCAGGCCCCTAGGTCAGAACTCTCTCCCACACCCTAAATCCCTCCTTGACTCTGAACCCCCTGCCCCAGGTCAAAACTCCCTCCCACACCCTAACTCCCTCTCAGACCCCACACCTCAACCCCCTGCCCCAGGTCAGAACCCCCTCCCGCACCCTAACTCCCACCCACACCCTGCACCACCTCCTGCACGCCAACTCCCTACCCCAGCCCGGAGCCCCCTCCTGCACCCCAAAACCCTCATTCCCAGCCCCAACCCAGAGCCTGAACCCCCAGCTGAAGCTCTCACCCTTTCCTGCACCCCAACCCCCTGCCCCAGCGCAGTGAAAGTGAGTGAGGGTGGGGGAGAGCGAGCAATGCAGGGAGGGGGGCTGGAGTGAGTGGGGGGCATGGCCTCAGACAAGGGGCGGGGAAGGGGTGGGCCTCAGGGCAGGGCAAGGGTGTTCAGTTTTGTGCAGTTACAAAGTTTAGCAACCCTACCTAATTGTGGGGAGGGCTGTAGGATAAATATGAGATTAAAGAATTAGAGTTAGCTTAAGTTTGCTTAAGGAAATATATATATTGTAAAGAAAGGTCCTGACTAGCAAGTAGAAGGAAGGCCTTGAAACTAATGAGTTACAGTATAAAGGCCAGAAGGAATGATGTTGGGAGGATATCTGGTTCAAAGAATAACTGATGAGATAAGGAGAGGTTACTAAAAAAAAGGCCTCTCACTGACAGGGATGATTGCAGATGGCTGTAAAATGAGCCAACATGACCCTTCTTATGTGAACCCAGGTGCAATGGGAAAACTTTTGGTTAGCATGAAGCAGGGGAGGAAGGGCCTTGGGGAGAAAGGAGATTGTAAATCTTATCTGGATTAAAACTGGAATTAAGGGTGAACTGTCTCAAACTGATTTTCAGCTGAAGTCAGTACTTGGTAGTGACATTACTTATTTGTTGAAGGGTATAAAACAATAAACTCTTAAGGGGTTCATTGCTAATACCTGCCTGATCACATTGGAGCGGACCAATATGGGTCTAAGCACTACTACCTTTTGCCTGTTTGTAAGTATCTTAATCACATACTTATAAATGTTTTGTGACTGTTTGAGTGTAGAGACTACTTATTTTTAGGCTGTTAGGCATGTTTAGAGCAATTGTATAAAAGTCCATTTGGCTTTTGGACTCCATAAAGGAATTTAATATAAAATTAGTGTCTGGTGGTTTCCCATATACATAATTTCTAATATTATTAATAATTGCAACAGGGGGCATCCTGTATTAAACTTCACTCACAGGGCAGGGGGTAGTGATGCCAAATTCAAGTAAAAGTCAGTGTTGCCTGATTTAAGGAGGTTAATATTATTATTTTAGATAATATGGGTTAGAGACTTGCCAGTTAATCTGATCAGAAGATAATAATGTTCTTGTCCCAGAATCAGGCTACACAGAGTTTACAGGGACCCTCGGTATGTCTGACAAGGATGCTCACACTGAGACAAATGTAGCCTTAAAGACTTTTATTGAGGTAAGTGGAATAGTAATCAAATAGTAATCAAATGGTAAAATAATCATTGTTACAAAGGCAATAATAGTGTTTTAGAGATACATGTGATATTATATAGTATAAAGCTTTTGATTAATATACTCACACCCTTCCTTGATAACCTGGTGGTAAGAGACAAAATATCAGCCTCGCCTCTGGCATGCCAAGAAAGTTCAGGTCCAGGTTCCTCAATTCTTGAGTGGGAGGTGCAGAGTTTAGGAGAAGCTAAAAAGCAAAGAGCTATAGATGACTAAAGAAGCTAACTTAGAGTTTTACTTAACTCACTGACTTAAAGTTTGCAATTAAGACCTAACAGACTAATAGACAAAATGATAATAAACAAAGAACTAAGAATGGAGAAGCCTCCGTGACATGATGGGTCACCCCTCTTACAGAGCTTGAACCTTCTATGTCCAAACTTAGTTTCCTCACCCACAGAAATGTTGGGGTATACTTACTCCATAGGCTGGTATGTTTGTACATACTGATGACCTATACATACATATTAATGACTTTAGCTCATTCTCACATCTGTTATTTCTGGACTAACTGGTTATTTCGGTTCTTTCCAAGTTCTTTGTCGTGTATCTGTTAAGTTTAAAGAGGGCATGAATTTAGGAAGTCCCTTTATACCAACCTGCTTCAACGCATCCTTCATCTATCTGTGTTATAGGCCACAGCCATATATGGACCTTAGGCTTTAGTTCATCACCACCTATCTAGGTGAAAGGTCCCACACCTATGTATGCTAACTTTGCCTTAGCTCAATGTACAAGATGTGGCCTGTAGGTCCCTTGCATTGCAGCCAAAAAATATTCTAATATAAACCTATAATAACCTATTATAATAAAACAAATAAACCCATAAAAAATAAGAAACCCATAAGGAAAGAGATATATACAGTAATTCCTCACTTAACGTCGTTCCAGTTAATGTTGTTTCATTGTTATGTTGCTGATCAATTAGAGAACATGCTCGTTTAAAGTTGTGCAATGTTCCATTATAATGTTGTTTGGGCAGCCGCCTGCTTTGTCCACTGCTTGCAGAAAGAGCAGCCCGTTGGATCATAGCTGGTGGGGGCTTGGAACCAGGGTGGACCAGCAGCCCCACTATCAGCTCCCCACTCCCCTAAGTTCCCTGTGCAGCAGCTGCCCAGAAGGCTATCAATTGCCGGGCAGTTCAGCTGTCCCTCCCACCACTGCTGTGTGCTGCTCCTGCCCTCTGCCTTGGAACCTCCTGCTTGCTGTGCAAGGGTGGGGGGAAGAGGGGTGCTAATGTCAGGGTGTCCCCCTCCTCCCGCTCCTGTACCCCATCTCCATAGAACAGGGTTGGGGGGAACAAGACAGGGCTCAGGACGGAGGGAGCTTGCTGGCAGCAGCTGCTGTCTCAACTTGCTGATCTACTTAAAAAGGCAATGTACTTAGAGAGGGGTCAGTGTACTTAAAGGGGCAATGTGTGTCTCTCTCTCACATGGTGTGTGTGTGTCTGTCTGTCTGTCTCTCTCTCTCTCTCACACACACACAAAACATACATATATATGGTGTGATTCTCTGTCTCTCTCTGCCATGCTATGTCTCCTCCCTCATTTGTGTTGCCTTGTAGAGTGTGAGGCTACATTAACAGCAGTATGTTAACCTTTGAGGGCTCAGCCGAGTGCTATTTCATCATTTAGCACAATGGGTCTTAAACTTTTTTACTGGTGACCCCTTTCACATCGCAAGCCTCTGAGTACGACTCTCCTCCCCAATAAATTAAACACACTTTTTAATATATTAAACACCATTATAAATGCTGGAGGCAAGCGGGGTTTGGGGTGGAGGTTGGCAGCTTGCGACCCCCCCATGTAATGACCTCGCGACCCCCTGAGGGGTCCCAACCCCCAGTTTGAGAACCTCTGATTTAGCAGTAAGGCATTCCCTGGGAAATATTCCATCCTCTTTCACCCTCTGACTCCACCACCTCAAACAAGCTTCACCATCATCATTGCTGTGTACAGTATTAAATTGTTTGTTTAAAACTTATACTGTGTATATAATAAAATATAGTCTTGTCTGGTGAAAAAAATTTCCCTGGAACCCAACCCCCCCCATTTACATTAATTCTTATGGGGAAATTGGATTAGCTTAACATCATTTTGCTTAAAGTAGCATTTTTCAGGAACATAACTACAACAGTAAGCAAGGAGTTACTGTATAGGCAAGCAAGCCACATCAGAGAGGATGGGGACAAGTGATCCTATGTGGTGGTGTGGCTGCTGTTTAAAGTGTCCTAGATATCTTTTTTCTCCAGTGTTTAAAGACAGAGTTGATTAGACTCAATTTGTAGTCCTTGTTTCTGCTTATCAATCACTGGTGCTGAAATCAGTGATCTAGGGGGATGAAGCTTAAACCAGTGTTGTGATGAAAGGCAATATAGTGAGGGAAGCAGCATGAGGTTCCCCATTACCCAGAGAAATCAGTAAGAGCTGACATCATGGGTGTTGGGTGAACCACGGGCTCGGGGAAGCTGGCCTCCGGCCTACCCCTCCTGCCCCCTGGCCTACCTGAAGCCCAGAGTCGTCCCCCCCGCCCCCCGCCGTGGCTGTCAGCCCCCTCCTCCCATCCCCGGGTCACCCGAGTGTCTCCAGCCCCAGAGTGCCCGGTGGGAAGCAGGCAGTTCCCCCCCTCACAGCCCCGGAGCACCGAGCAGGCAGGCGGCACACAGTCTCCCTCCCCCGCAGCCCTGGAGTGCTGGGAGGCACAGCCCCAGCCTTCCCAAGAAGTCCCAACCACCCTAGCCCCAGCCCCAGCCCCAGCCCCAGCCCTAGCCGGCTTCCCAGGAGAGAAGCAGCCTGCCTGGGCTGGGGCTTATTTTTCAGTCTGAATGTGTCTAGCTTCAACCCAAACCATGCTGCTTGCTGTTTGAATAGTGGCAGAGCGGCAGAACATTACTCCATGTGTTCCCATTACACACTGATCGTCAGTGCCTCCAGACTGAGCTGGAAAATGAGAACTGGCCTCTTGCTTCTGGTTAGAGTGACCATATTTCCCTATGAATAAGGGACACCTGGTAAAATTACTCATATTCAAGCGAGTTCAATGGCAATCAATCAGAACTATGCAGTACAAATGTTCAAATTAACATCAAGTTGACTGAACTCCCGTTAAAAAGAAATACTGAGTAGTTGGATTCTTTATATTTACCTTCTTATCTTTAAGGCTTTAGGGTTCACACTGGGAGAGGTGACACATACACACTCCCATCCACCTCTCTCACACAGGGGGTGGGTGACTGACCGACCCAACCCTCCCTACCCAGGGCTCTCTGCCTTCCATGCCTGGCTGGGCCCCCGGGACTGACCTGCCTCTCCTAGTACCTGGTGCCACGTCTTCCCAAGGCAACACATGGGGGAGGGCATTCAGGGTAACATGCCCCCCTTCCAGATTTCTGCCAGGGTTCACACCAGAATGTGGCCAGCAGCACTCTTTTGGCACTGTGCGGGAGGAAAGGGATGGGAGCTGCTTCCAGCCACAGGGGAGCAGGAGGTGGGGAAAGGATGACCTGGCCCATGTCTTTGCGGAGCTCATCTCTCCTTCCTCCCACCCCATGTGGCTGGAAGCTTATCCCTTCATGCCAAAGGCAGCTAACACCTCCAGGCTGCTGCTGGCCACTGACATAACCCAGCCGCCTCCTGTTCCCTGGCTACAGTGAGGCCAAGAAGGTGTTAAGCTCTCAGGATGCATGGTGCACAAGAGCTCAGGGAACCTGACTGCAGGGGCTTCAGTGAACCTGGCCAGAGAGGTGGCTCAGCAGGGGAGAGTGCCTAGGGGACGGGGCAGCCCCGTGCTCCCTGGGGGCAGGACCCCGGGGCGGCACAGGTGAAGAGGATGCTAAGCCCCTACCCCAGGGGCTGCTGTGGAGCCTGCAGGTTCGGGTCATGAAGAGGCTGGAAATCACTTCTTTTCCCCACCACTCCACAGCTTAGCTGAGAGGCAGAGAGGCTTCTCTGTGCCAGCGCTGTGCGGGGCTCTGGCTTCTCCTGCCCAGCACCCCAGGCCAGAGGGTTTGGGGCTTTCCCGGGGTGCTGGGCCAGCCAGAGGCAGTGGGGGAAGGAAGGAGCCTGCCAGCCGGGCTGTTGGTGAGCTGAGCACTCCCACCAGGGGCTGGTTCTCCACACAGTGCTGGGAATGGGATGCTCCCCACAGGAGGGGATATGGAGGAGCAGCGGGGCTGGAGTGGGGACAGAGGGGCAAAGCACAGAGAAGACAGTGGAAAGGGGTAGTACATAAGGACCAATGGGGGGGGGGGCGGCAGAGGAGACATGTAACCGGCTGCCACCTGGCACCTGCCTGCACTCACCAGATACCACAGCTCGCAGAGCACAGCCAGTGCCAGCTGGAAATGGGATGGGGCCCTGCTGGCCGAGAGCTGGCATGCAGCAGGGGCTGCGCTGACGGACCGGTGGAGGAGCGGCCAGCCCCACATGCTGCATCTTCACCACGCCACCAGCCTTGCATACCCACCCCCATCATCGGCCACTGGACCCTCCCACTCACCGCTGGTGAGTGGGCGGCTGGCAAGCAGGGATCTGGACAGCAGCCAGTACTGATGGGAGGAGACAGAAAATACGGAACAATTTGACAGTTTTAAAGAAGAAGTCAGGACACTTGCAGGAGGGCTTAAATACAGGACTGTCCCTTTAAAAATGGGGTGTCTGGTCACCCTACTTCTGGTTCCTTATAAACAGCAGGAGAAATAGATTTGCCCTACCCAACTCCCTGTTTGATGAATTCCTCCTCTGAGACTCCTTGGCTAGCTGGACATGAACTGCACTTGGGGAAGGGAACAGGAACAGTACTGCATTCTGGAGTTGTCTGCCATTTGGTGGCATTTATAGGGAAACTAAGGCAGGAATTAGTGTTTGTTCTCAGGCTGAGGCTAGGTGCCCCAGTTAGTCTATGCAGCCAGAATTTATTTAGTGCAGCTCAGATCTGAGCAACAGCTTGTCCATGAGAGACAGCAGTAGTCTTTCCATAGTCAAGGTTGAATCCTGATTTTTAAACCCTCTTCACCACACCTTCCCCCTCACACACTCAAGGCTTATCCATGAGAGAGGGACATGTAACCTGGATACAGAACAAAGGATGGCTGGTGTCACTGAGTAACTGAGCGTCAGGGAGAGTAAAATGGCAAATCCTGATCTGTATCTACCTGGTCTGTTAGCAACCTTCACCACCTCCCATGCACGATTGTCTGACCCTCTCCTTTCCCTCATCCCCCTATATTTGCTAGCAAACAGACTGATTTCCTTGTCATTCAAAATCATATATAATCTCCAGGGCAACTGACGAAATTTCTTACAAATCACCTTCAGTGTTTGTTTATTTTTAGTTTCCTCTAATGGAATATAAGAGCTGACAAAAAGAAGAACCAACAGCATGTAACCAGCCAATTCTGTGTGGGTGCCCTGCAAGGACCACAGATTGTGAACTACGGTTTTAATAAGTTTAAAATCAGTGGGGGGAAGGGAAAGGATTTTCCCTGGGAGGCTGATGAGGAGCTTGAGAGAGGAAGCATTCTTCCAGGGGGCAGAGAACCATGGGGCCAAGGAATTCACTAAGGGCAGAGGATTCCAGAAATATCCAAAACACAAAACCTAGTAATAATGCGAGATTTTTAACTACCCAGAAATCTGCTGGAAATGTAATATGGGAAAAAAACAAAATTTCCAGTAAGTTCTTGGAATCTATTGTGGATAATGTTTTGTTCCAGAAAGTGGAGGAAGTAACCAGGGGGGACAGTCATTTTAGACTTGACTCTGAGGAACAGGGAGAAATTGGTAGCGAATCTGAAAGTGGAAGGCAATTTGAGTTAAAGTGACCCTGAAATTATAGATTTCATTATTCTAAGGAAAGGAAGGAGTGAGAGCAGCAGAATAAGGCTGATGGATTTCAAAAAAGCTTCCTTTAGCAAATTCACTCAAATCACTGGTAGATAAAGTCCCATGGGGAGGGGAAATCTAAGGGAAAAAGGAGTACAGGACAGCTAGCTGGTTCTCAAGGAGACAACATTAAAGGCACAACGGCAAACTATCCTGCTGCGAAGGAAAGACAGGAAGACTATTAAGAGGTCAATATGGTTCCATCAGGAGTGCTTTAATGACCTGAAAATCAAAAAGAAATCCTACAAAAAATGGAAACATTGACAAATTGCTAAGGAGATATACAAAAGAATAGCACAAGCCTGTAGGAACAAAATCAGAAAGCCTAAGGCACTAAATGAGTTAACTTAGCAAGGGCCATAAAAGGCAATAAGAAGTTCTTTAAATACATTAGGAGCAAGAGAAAGACAAAGGAAAGTGTAGGTTCCTCTACTTAAAAGGGAAGGAGCGCTAATAATGGATGCATCAAGAAAGCTGAGGTGTTTAATGCCTATCTTACTTCAGTCTTCACTAAAATGGGTAATGGTGACCAGACACTCAATACAATTAATATTAGCAAGAGGAAGGACCATGAGCCAAAATAGGGAAAAAACAGGATAAAGACTATTTAGATAAGTTAGATGTACTTAAGTCAGCAGGTCGTGATGAAATTCATCCTAGGGTACTTAAGGTACTAGCTGAAGCAATCTCAGAACTGTTTGAGAACTCCTGGAGGCAAACATGCCAAACCCACAAAAAAAAACAAACCAAACCAAACCAAACAATGCAGAAATTGGGCTTGTTTTTTGCTTAATTGGCCTGTGAATTGCTTGTTGGCTAGTTTTTGGCTTGTAGCTTGTTGCTTCTTTTTTTTGATCGGCTCCCGGCAAGCAGGGACAAGGTGCAAGTAGGGGAAAGCGGGGGAGAGAGTCGGGGTGCACAGCGATCCCAACACAGTCCCAGACTGCACGCCGGGGGGAATCTAATCACATAGAGTGTTGGGATTCTTAAGGATTGGCTTGTTTTGGCCATGTTTTGAAATGGGATTAGCTTGCTTTTTGGCTTATTGTGAAAGTTGGGGTGCTTATTTACCACGTGAAAGTTGGCAACTGTGCCTGGAGGACATGTGAGGTCCCCCCAGAAGAGATAGTACCTAGCTTCAAAAAGGGGGAAAAAGAGGACCCAGGGAATTATAAAGTAATCAGCCTAACTTTGATACCTGGAAAGATACTGGAAAAAATTATTAAACAATCAGTTTGTAAGCACCTGGAAAATAATAGGCTTATAAGGACTAGCCATCATAGATTTGTGGGAACAAATCATTCCAAACCAACTTAATTTCCTTCTTTGACAGGGTTACTGGCCTAGTGGATGGGGGAAGCAGTAGACGTCCTATATCTTCATTTTAGTAAGGCTTTTTGCACAATCCCATATGACATTCTCATAAACAAACTAGGGAAATGTGGTCGAGATGAAATTACTATAAGGTGGGTGCACAATGTCTTGAAAGGCTATACTCAAAGAGTAGTTATCAATGGTTCGCTGTTCAACTGGGAGAGTGTGTCTAGTGGGATCCCTCTGGGGTCAGTCCTGTGTCTGGTACTATTCAATATTTCATTAATGACTTGGATAATGAAGTGGCAAGTATGCTTATTTATTTGCAGGTGACACCAAGCTGGGATGAGCTGCAAGCACTTTGAAGGGGAGGATTAGAATTCAGAATGACCTTGATAAATTGGAGAAGTGATCTGAAATCAACAAGTTGAAATTCAATAAAGACAAATGCAAAGTACTACACTAAGGAAGGACAAATCAAATGCACAACTTCAAAATGGGGAATAACTGGCTGGGTGGTAGTACTACTGAAAAGGATGGGGGGGGGGGTATAGTGGATCGCAAATTGAGTATGAGTCAACAGTGTGATGTAGTTGTGAAAAAAGGCTAATGGGATGTATTAACACTAGTGTCATAAAACATGGGAGGCAATTGTACTGCTCTACTCAGCACTGGTGAGGCCTCAGCTGGTGTGTTGTGTCCAATTCTGGGCACCACATTTTAGGAAAGATGTAGATAGACTGGAGTCTAGATGAGAGCAACAAAAATAATAAAAGGTTTAGAAAACCTGACCTCTGAGGCAGGGCCACCTGGGGGGGACAAGTGGGGCAATTTGCCCCGGGCCCCGCAGGGGCCCCCACAAGAGTTTTTCAGGGCCCCTGGAGCGGGGTCCTTCACTCGCTCCGGGGGCCCCAGGCCCCTGGAGCTTCTTCCGCTCTGGGTCTTCGGCGGCAATTCGGCGGCGGGGGTCCTTCCACGCCGAAGTGCCCCGAAGACCTGCGGCGGGGGGTCCTTCTGCCCCGGGACCCGCTGCCAAAGACCCCAGGCCCCCTGAATCCTCTGGGCAGCCCTGCTCTGAGGAAAGGTTAAAGAAAGTGGGCATGTTTAGGCTTGAGAAAAAAAAACTGAGGAGGCACCTGAAAACAGTCTTCAAATATGCTAAGGGCTGTTATAAAGAAGACAGTGATCACTTGTCTTTCCACTGAAGGTAGGACAAGAGGTAATGGGCTTAATCTGCAGTAAGGGAGGTTTAGGTTAGATATTAGGAAAACTTTCTAGCTGTAAAGGCAGTTAAACTCTGGCATAAGCTTCCAAGGGAAGCTATGGAAAACAGTTTGGACAAACACCTGTCAGGGCAGGGCTGATCTAGGTTAGTTGGTTCTGCCCCAGTGCAGGGGGCTGGACTTGATGACCACTCAAGGTCCCTTCCAGCCCTACATTGCTAAGGTTAAGATGATTTTGTCAGTTGTTTTTAGTAAATGTCACAGATAGGTCATGGGCAATAAACAAAAATTCATGGAACCCCACGATGTCTGTGATTTTTACTACAAATAATGGAGGGGTGGGGGAAGCAGGAGGGCTGACTGCTGGGGGGGGGGGGGGGGGGGGGACTGAAGCCCAAGCCCTGAGGCAGGGAGGGACTGACAGCTCCAGCCCCTGCTGCAGCCATGGGGCCCTGCCACCTCCTGGGGGCTGACAGTTCCAGCCCACTGCCCTGGGGCGCACAGCTGAAGCTGAAGAAGTCACAGAGGTCTCTTACAGTCATAGGATTTGTGACCTCAGTGACAAAATCATATAAGGATATGATTCTGTGAGCTTGGGGGTGGGGGTAGAACAGAAAAGGGAAGAGACTTTATTTTAGGATGTGTGTTTAGTACCCACCGCAGTGAGGCGCCAGCTCTGACAGGGAACTCTGGGCACTCATTAATGGTGACAATCAGGGCCAGCGTGTTGGCTGGGGCAAGGGAGGACGTGCCATCCAGTAGCCGCAGTGCCAGAGACGATAAGTGGAACGCTCCGGATCCACGGGCTGAAGGCGGGGCCAAATGAGGGGCGGGCCTCTGCAAAGAGGTAGGGACTGTTACGTCGGTCACACGTCACGTCAGCCTGTAAACTCGCCGCTGCCCCGCCTGCTCATGAATAATTAATTATCCTGATGTTCCTTTGTCCCACCTTTTCCAACAGGCCGAGGCGGCTGCAGCGCTGAGAGGAGCTGCTGTGGGTGAGTGCGGGGGCGGGATTAGCCCAGCGGGGACGCGGGTTCGGGGGTGCCGCTGTGTCCCCCCAGGGCCCGCTCTGAGCGTCTCTCGGCTGAGTCGGCGCCGCGGGGTGAGGCTGGTGCCCTGCCCGCTGGTACCGGCCGCGCGGCCCCAGCCTTGGCGTGCGCTGCGGGCGGTGCAGGGTCCCTGACAGGTAGGGGTGCGGAGGCGCGGGCTGGCTTGACGCGGGGAGCAGTGTTCAGACCGCCCCGCCACGGAGCTGTGTCCGCGGGTCTCTAGGGCTCACTGCCCGGAGCCGCCTCTGGCTGGCGAGTGATCGAGGGCGGGCGTCCCTCGGAGCCCGGTTGGGACAGGCGGAGCCCCGGCGTGCTGGCTTCGCCGAGCTGTGCCCCGGCAACGGGCGTTCAGCCTGGAGCGCGCGACGTGACCCGCTGAGCGGCCTGGGTAACCGCCTCGGCTTGGAACCGCGTCTCCTCAGCCCGAGGGGGGTAGGTGGAGACCTTGACGGGCGGGACGAGACGTGCCCGTGTGAGCACATCCCGCCAGTCTGTCCCGGGGGGTGTCACCGGGCACGTGCCTGGGGCTGAGCAGCACCGTCTACGTGGGCTGTAGCCCCTGTGTCCTCTTGTCATTGTCCCGGCTGGTGTGTCTCCTTTCTCCCAGGGCTAGGCGCAGCTTTTCCTGCCCGCTTCTTAATGGAAAGGGCGGTGCCATTTCTGGGAGTTTGAGGAAACGCTTCTCTGGCACTCATCTTTTGGGATGCTTCAGCGTCCATCTCCTGTCACACTGGTTGTCCAGTTGTTGGTCTCTGGGAGTGGACCGTTTTTCTCTTCCTCCTCTGGTTTTTGGTTACTGGCTCTCTATGGCCTTGGCTACGCTCGCGGCAGCGCTGTAAAGCGCGAGTGTAGTCGTGCTGCGAGCGAGTGTGCAGCGCTGCAGGCGCTGATTACACTGGCGCTTTACAGCGCTGCACTCGCTGCGCTGGGGGGGGGGGGGAGGAGTGTTTTTTCACACCCCTGAGCGCAGCAAGTGCAGCGCTGTGAATTGCCAGTGTAGCCAAGGCCATATATGATGAGTCTCCCTGAGTCACTGGCTGTCAAGCACTCCCTCCTTCTTATCATTATTGCTTAAATCATTCCCATAAAACGCACAATAGGGCATACATAATCTGAAATTAAGAACAGAAAAGGTTTAATTTTACTTGTGTGACTAAAAGTCTGGGACTAGTCTCACTGTTGCATGTCTGGCTCTGGGTGCAGGAGGAGCTGATATACTCATCGCTGCTGCTTTGTGCAATAAAGTTTTGATGCCATTCAGTTTCCTGGGAACTAAAGAATTGTCAAAGGTGAAGGGGGGGAAATCTGACTTTGACTTCAGTAAAATGAAATGTCTATTGTGTACACTTCTATGTGCCTGTCACATCTTAAGTTAAAAGTCCCAACACCCATCACTATGTCTACATGGGACCTCACAATTTAGCACTGAGTTAAATGGATTTTATTGAATATTAAGTTTGCATTACTAGGTGACATACAGGTTTTGGACTGCAAAACTGACAAGTTAGGGGAGGATGTTCATGGAGATTTTAAAAAAATGTAAATATGGAAAATACCAAGTCCTTGTACTGTCATTTCTCTTCATGTCCATGGGGAGTGAAGGAAGGTGATACTATTTTGCTCTCTTCCAGCTGAGCTCATTACAGCTTTGAAAGCAGGGCTGCATGTTTGTGGCTTTTCTCCTCCCAAACCTTCACTGGAGCACTTGTCCTGAGGTTCATGTCTGTTTGTTTTATAAAGTCAGGCTAAAATCTCTTCATGGTAACGGGGGAGTGAGCATTGCTTGCTCTGAATGAGCAAACATTTGACAAGTATCATGTATGGAAGAGATGGTACACTTTTATAGAAGCACAGAATTGTAGGACTGGAAGGAGACACAAGAGGTCATCTAGTCCTGTCCCCTGCACTCATAGCAGGATTAAGTATTATCTAGACCATCCTTGACAGGTGTTTGTCTAACCTGCTCTTAAAAATCTCCAAGGATGGAGATTTCACAGCCTCCCTAGGTAATTTAATTCAGTGTTCAGGAAAAACTTATCAGAGTGGTTAATGTCCAACCTAAACTGGCCTTACTGCGTTTAAGCCCAAGGCTTCTTGTCCTATCCTCAGAGGTTAAGGAGAACAATATTTCTCCCTCCTTCTTGTAGCAACCTTTTATGTACTTGAAAACTGTGATCATGTCCCTCCATAGTCTTCTCCTCTCCAGACTAAACAAACCCAATTTTTTCAATCTCCCCTCATAGGTCATTGTAGCAGAGTGCAGCAGGGCCCCCTTGACTTCTGCCACTGCTAGGTTCACAAAGTCACACTGAGACCCTTGGTTTAGTAGCCACTGATGCACTTTGTTCTCAGGCTTGTTCCCACCACTGTTTCACCATGTCCAAGTTTTGTCCGGTTTGAATAAGGACTGGGAATGGCTGAGCCATTACAAACATTGAATCTATCTCCCCTTGTAAGTATGCTCACACTTCTTATCAAACTGTCTGTACTGGGCTATCTTGATTATCACTTCAAAAGTTTTTTTTCTCTTAATTAATTGGCCTCTCAGAGTTGGTAAGACAACTCCCACCTGTTCATGCTCTCTGTATGTGTGT
The DNA here is from genome assembly GCF_011386835.1 of Chrysemys picta bellii. Classification (NCBI taxonomy): domain Eukaryota; kingdom Metazoa; phylum Chordata; order Testudines; family Emydidae; genus Chrysemys; species Chrysemys picta. The sequence continues at coordinate 55,088,854 of NC_088800.1, forward strand.
ATCTATATCTCCTCAATATATGTTCCATTCTATATGCATCCAAAGAAGTGGGCTGTAGTCCACGAAAGCTTATGCTCTAATAAATTTGTTAGTCTCTAAGGTGCCACAAGTACTCCTGTTCTTCTTTTTGCGGATACAGACTAACACGGCTGCTACTCTGAAACATGTCCAAGTAGCCTTTCACCATCTTCAGGAGGGAGCGCTACCGTCCATTCCCTGCCTTTCCTGCTCTCCCCTGGCTTCCTTCCCTGAAGGCTTTTATGCAGCCCCAGGCTAATTAGGTAGCAGCTGTCTCCCTAGTTAGGGTCAGGTTATCTCCAGCCTGCTCTAATTTGTTTCCCTAACAAGGAGCAGGTGTGACAGAGGGCTGGATCTGCAACCCTTTGCCCAGCACCCTGTCACAGTCATGTTTTCTAGACATTCAATCTTTTTTTTTATTTTTGTTGTTGTTGTTGCTCTTCTGCTTTCTCCAATTTCTCCACATCTTTCTTGATATGTGGTGCCTGGAATTGGACACAGTGCTCCAGCTGAGGCCTAATCAGCACAGAGTAGAGCGTAAGAATTACTTCACGTGTCTTGCTTACAACACTCCTAATACATCCCAGAATGTTTGTTTGCTTTTTTGTGTGTGTGTGTGCAACAGTGTTACACTGTTCACTCCTATTTAGCTTGTGATCCACTATGATCCCCAGATCCCTTTCTGCAGTACTCCTTACTGGGCAGTTGTTTCCCATTTTGTATGTATACAATCGATTGTTCCTTCCTAAGTGGAGTACTTTGCATTTGTCCTTTATTGAATTTCATCCCATTTCTCCAGTTTGTCCAGATCACTTTGAATTTTAATCCAGTCTGCCAAAGCACTTGCAACCTCTCCCAGCTTGGTATTGTCCACAAACTTTATAAATGTACTCTCTATGCCATTATCTAAATCATTGATGAAGATATTGAACAGAACCGGACCCAGAACTGATCCCTGTGGGACCCCCATTTAATATGCCCTTCCAGCTTGACACTGAACCATTGATAACTACTCCCTGGGCATGGTTTTCCAACCAATTATGCACCCACCTTTATAGTAGCTTCATCTAGGTTGTATTTCCCTAGTTTGTTTATGAGAAGGTCATGTGAGACTGTATCCAGAGCCATATTAAAATTGATATACCACATCTACCGCTTCCCATGGGATCTTACCTACAACAGTTTCTTGAAATCCATTATCTTCATTGTGCTGTTTTTCCACCCCTTACCATTCCCTAGAATCATGAACTCTCCATTTCTAAGCTGTCTTCCACTTTCAAATTCTCAACCAGTTTTTCCCTATTTGTCAAAATCATATCTAGGACAGCCTCTCCCCTAGTAGCTTTCTCCATCTTCTGAAATAAAAAATTGTCTCCAGTACATTTCAAGAACTTGACATCCCATATCACCACCAGGTCCAGGACTTTGAATGATTTTTAGTTGTTGTATTTAAAAAAAAAGGCTTATCCACCTCTTCTTTCTGGTTAGGTGAAATGTAGTAGACCCCTACCATATCACCCTGGTTTTTTTTTTTTTTAAGCCCTTTATCCTTATCCAGAAACTTTCAACAAGTCTGTCTCCTATTCCCATCTCAACCTCAGTCCAAGTGTATACATTTTTAATATATAAGGCAGCACCTACTCCCTTTTTTCCTTACCTGTCCTTCCCAAGCAAGCTGTAGCCTTCTATACCAATATTCCAGTCATGCGTATTACCTATGATGCCAAGTATGTCATAGTTGTGTTTATTAAATAGCATTTCAAGTTCTTCCTGCTTATTCTCCATACTTCTTGTATTAGTGTACAGACATCTAAGATACTGATTTGATTTTCCCCCTCATGTTCTCTTCTCTCCCTTATCCCTGCTATAACAGCCCGTGCTTCCCCAGATTCTGACCCTTCTCTAAGTTCTCTGTTTTTGACTTACCTGTGGGCTTTTGTCATCTGCCCCTGTTGAATCTAGTTTAAAGCCCTCCTCGCTAGGTTAACCAGTCTGTATCCTTCCCCTTCCTCGATAGGTGGACCTCACCTCTGCTTAGTAGTCCTTTCCAGAACAGCATCCCATGGTCCAAGAAGCTGAAGTCCTCCTGGCAACACCATGCTCGCAGCCAGGCATTCATGGGCAGCAGATAGAGGCTAGCCCCCGGCTCTGTCCCTTTCATGCCCTCCCCTCCACCCCATGTCTAGAGGAGCTCTGGCTCAGCTGTAGCCTTAGCACACCCACCTCCCCAGCCTGCCCGGAGAAGTCCCGGGCTAGCTGGAGTTGCTGCAGCTGTGCCTCCCTTCCGCAGAGTCAGACCCTAAGCTGCCCTGTGGGAAAATTCAGAAGCTCTTCTCTTCTCTCTTCTGGAAGAAGAACCTGAGTTTTTGATATGTCCCATGCAGGTTCCGGGGCAGCTGAGAAGGCAGTATGTGTTACTGATGAATCCAGGAAGCGAAGTATAGCATTTACCATCTCCTCAGCCACCCCGGAACCTACATGAGGTATAATAAAAAACAAAAATTCCCCCTGTCAAACCTGCAACCAGGGTCCGGTAGCAGAGCCTCCCCTGGCCTATTTTATATCTGCTGCCCATGCACACATTAATCTCCAGGATGCATTGACTGGAAGGATCGAAGAGAACACCACCTGTGCCCCGCAACTCCTTCATCTGTACTCTCAGAGCCCTGTAGTCACTTCTGATCTTCTCAGGATCATACCTTGCAGTATCATTAGTGCCCACATGGATGAGTAGCATGGGGTAATAGTCAGATCCTCGATAGTCCCTCCACCATGTCTCAGATACAGGTCCCTGGCAGGCAGCATACCTCCTGGGATACCATGTCAGGCTGATAGATGGGTGCCTCTATCCCCTCAGAAGAGTCGCCAACCACATGACACTGTTTCCTCCTGGAAGTGGTGGCTGTGATCCTCCCAGCCTTGAGAGTAAATGGCTTCTCCACCTTTGGGGGTGATTCCTCATTGCTTGTTGCCAGGGCAGCATAACAGTTCTTCATCACTGTGGTGAGTGGGTTGGGAGTATGGGTGAAGCACTGCCTGCTGCCAGAAGTAACCAGCAGCCAGTGTCCTCCCTGTGACAGAGCCATATCCTCCCCGCACAGTGGCATAGATTCATAGATTCTAGGACTGGAAGGGACCTTGAGAGGTCATCGAGTCCAGTCCCCTGCCTGCATGGCAGGACCAAATACTGTCTAGAAGACCATCCCTGATAGTATCAGAGGGGTAGCCGTGTTAGTCTGAATCTGTAAAAAGCAACAGAGGGTCCTGTGGCACCTTTGAGACTAACAGAAGTACTGGGAGCATAAGCTTTTGTGGGTAAGAACCTCACTTCTTCAGATGCATCCCTGATAGACATTTATCTAACCTACTCTTAAATATCTCCAGAGATGGAGATTCCACAACCTCCCTAGGCAATTTATTCCAGTGTTTAACCACCCTGACAGTTAGGAACTATTTCCTAATGTCCAACCTTAACCTCCCTTGCTGCAGTTTAAGCCCATTGCTTCTTGTTCTATCCTTAGAGGCTAAGGTGAACAAGTTTTCTCCCTCCTCCTTATGACACCCTTTTAGATACCTGAAAACTGCTATCATGTCCCCTCTCAGTCTTCTCTTTTCCAAACTAAACAAACCCAATTCTTTCAGCCTTCCTTCATAGGTCATGTTCTCTAGACCTTTAATCATTCTTGTTGCCCTTCTCTGGACCCTCTCCAATTTCTCCACATATTTCTTGAAATGCGGTGCCCAGAACTGGACGCAATACTCCAGCCGAGGCCTAACCAGAGCAGAGTAGAGCGGAAGAATGACTTCTTGTGTCTTGCTCACAACACACCTGTTAATACATCCCAGAATCATGTTTGCTCTTTTTGCAACAGCATCACACTGTTGACTCATATTTAGCTTGTGGTCCACTATAACCCCTAGACCCCTTTCTGCTGTACTCCTTCCTAGACAGTCTCTTCCCATTCTGTATGTGTGACACTGATTTTTTTTTTCTCCTAAGTGGAGCACTTTGCATTTGTCTTTGTTAAACTTCATCCTGTTTAACTCAGACCATTTCTCCAATTTGTCCAGATCATTTTGAATTATGACCCTGTCCTCCAAAGCAGTTGCAATCCCTCCCAGTTTGGTATCATCTGCAAACTTAATAAGCGTACTTTCTATGCCCATATCTAAGTCGTCAATGAAGATATTGAACAGAGGCGGTCCCAAAACAGACCCCTGCGGAACCCCACTCGTTATGCCTTTCCAGCAGGATTGGGAACCATTAATAACAACTCTCTGAGTACGGTTATCCAGCCAGTTATGCACCCACCTTATAGTAGCCCCATCTAAAGTGTATTTGCTTAGTTTATCGATAAGAATATCATGTGAGACCGTATCAAATGCCTCACCTAAAGTCTAGGTATACCACATCCACAGCTTCTCCCTTATCCACAAGACTCGTTATCCTATCTAAGAAAGCTATCAGATTGGTTTGACATGATTTGTTCTTTACAAATCCATGCTGGCTGTTCCCTGTCACCTTACCACCTTCCAAGTGTTTGCAGATGATTTCCTTAATTTCTTGCTCCATTATCTTCCCTGGCACAGACGTTAAACTAACTGGTCTGTAGTTTCCTGGGTTGTTTTTATTTCCCTTTTTATAGATGGGCACTATATTATGACTCCAGTGGACTTCTTTGCACCATTTCAGCTTTGACTTTTAGCATTGCCTTGTGTGCACTGAAGGCTCTAAGTGCTACTGTAACTTCAGATTTGTCTCTTAGAACAGGAACGTCCAAACTTTGTTATGTAAGAGGCCCATTAACATTTTGTCAGGACTCCTTATTTCAGACCTGGAGCTGACTGCAGCTGCCCTCATTATTATTATTATTATTATTTATTTATTATTTATTTTATTATTATTATTTTTAATCTGAAGGCCCAATCTGGATGGTATATCAAAGACCTGGACAAGATTGGTGATGGTGCATTAAAATGGCTTGAATGTTCCTCTACATGGAGTTGTGGTGGACTCCATTATTTATAATTTGTATTACCACAACATCTAAGAGCCCTAGTCATGGACAAGAACCCCATTGTGATACAGTGGCTCTCAACCTTTCCAGACTATTGTACCCCCTTTCAGAAGTCTGATTTGTCTTGTGTACACCCAAGTTTCACCTCACTTTAAAAACTACTTGCTCACAAAATCAGACATAAAACTACAGAAGTGTCACAGCACATTTGCTGAAAAATTGCTTACTTTCTCATTTTATAATTGTATAGTAAAATGAGAAAGTAAGTCCATTGGAATATAAATATTGTAATTACATTTCAGTGCATAGTATATAAAGCAGTGTAAAGTCATAGTCTGAATGAAATTTTAGTTTGTACTGACTTCACTAATGCTTTTTATGTAGCCAGTTGTAAAACTAAGCAAATAACTAGATTAGTTGATGTACCCCCTGGAAGACCTCTGCATACCCCCAGGGTACATCTGGTTGAGAGCATTGCTGTACAGTCTCTGCCATATCCAGGGTCTTCCTCCTTGGGGTCATTTCTTCTCTAAAGCAAATCATTTAAATAAAAAAAAAGTATGGGCTTAAGTCATCAATAAGTGGACAGATCCCTTCTGTTGCCTTGACATCCGTACTAGATAGCACCTGCTTTAAGTTCTAAGCGCCTGGCTGAGGTTTGCAGGTGGCTGAAGCTAATTCTTGGAAAGACTGAGGTGAAGCTAATAGATAGAAGAAAATATTTTTGAAGAACTCTCCACTTCTATAACATCACCTTCTTTTGAGGGTGTTTACCCTCTGATTGTTAATCTACAGCTGACAAGAACTCCACCCACTTCTGTTGGAATCAACTCAGTCACACCTCCAGGTCTGATATCCTACAGAAAATTGACAATTTCATACCTAAACATTGCAATCTTAAAAAAAACCCATGAAGACTTGACACAGGATATAACAATGAGGTTTCTCAATGATGCAAGCAGCTAAGAGCATGAAAATCCTTGCTGTTTTCTGCATTTGCTTCCCGTTAACTTAGATTTGACTCAGCATTTTTCAGTTCTCATCTTAAGTCCTCCAGGAAATTGACCCATATCAATACAGGGACCACTTACTGCTGCAAAATCAGGCACTCCCATGATCGCCAAGTTGCTCTGGAACTGTCAATTCTTCTTCGAGTGCTTGCTCATATCCATTCCATTAGGTGTGTGCGCGCCGCGTGCACGATCGTCGGAAGATTTTTACCCTAGCAACACCGGCGGGTCGGCTGTGGAGCCCCCTAGAGTGGCGCCTTCATGGCGCTGAATATATACCCCAGCCGACCCGGCGCCCCCTCAGTTCCTTCTTACCGCCCCTGACGGTCGTTGGAACTGTGGAGCGCTGCTTAGCTGTTCTCCACTTTCCCTAGCTTTTCTTGTTGTATCATAGTTGTAGTTATAGTTATAGTCTTAGAGTTTGTTGTAAGTTAGTTAAGTAGTTGTAAAGTTGTTCTAAATAGTCCAGGGGGTTAAGGGGGTCGTCTCCCCCCTTTCTCCCCCGGCCGCGGGGCCGGGCTCATGCCCAACGCTCCCGGCTTCAAGCTGTGCGCCTCCTGCGCTAAACCTATGCCCACGAGCGACCCGCACGAATCTTGTCTGAAGTGCCTGGGAGAGTCACACCAGACAGACAAGTGTAAAATCTGTAAGGCCTTTCGTCCGAGAACGAAGAAGGAGCGGGACTTTCGGCTCAGGCAACTTCTGATGGAGGTGGCTCTTAGCCCGGACGCTCCTTCCACGAGCAAGGCCCCGGCACCTAGCACCTCGGTGCGCAGTGCCCCGGCGGCACCGGCTGCGACGACCACGCGAGTGGCGTCAGACAAGCCTCCCCGGCACCGGACCTCGTCGGCACCGCAGACACAGCAAGTGCCTCGGCGCCGGTCCTTATCCCCAGGGCATAAAAAAGCCCATAAGACGGGGACATCAGTGCCGAAGACGCCAGCTCCCCCAGTGTCGGGGGTAGAGCCGCGTCCACCGGTGGAGCAACGGAAACAGTTGCCTCCGGCACCGTCGACTCCGGCGCCGAGGCCGTTGAGTCCGGTGCAAATAGCGTCTCCCCCCAGGCCGGCGGTGATACAGTGCCTCCCGTCGACTCCAGAGACCTTCGCGGCGGCGAGAGACTTAATAGCTCTCACGGAGCCGGCACCGCCTCAGCCACCGGCACCGACTGCACCGTTGACTCGCCCGGTCCAGTCGAGGGGGAAACCTGCTTTGATGCGCCCACCATCACAGGGGCTGGAACCTCGGCACCGGTCCAGGTCCCGAAGCAGGTCCCGGCGCCGAATATCGTCTCGGCACCGGTCGTACTCGCGGCCAAGATCTACTTCGCGGCACCGCTCTTCGTCTCGGCACCGCTATGATCGTCGGCACCGATCAACGTCGAGACGTAGTTCTCGGCACCGCTACGGTCGGCGCTCGACGTCGAGGGGTCGCTCCCGGCACCGGGCATACACCGTGCGGCACCGCAACCCACCGGGATGGTTTCATCTCTCTCGGCACCGCCATGGCCGTCTAGATCGGTGTCTCGCTCCTCGGAGGACTTGTCGAGATCGGCATACCCCCCTCAAGGGCGCGCCGATGAACAAAATTTCGGCCACTGGCAGGAGATGGCAGAGGACCAATCTCATGGACCATCTCACTGGTCGTTTTGGACCCCGTGGGCATACCACCAAGAACAAGGGGCTCCAATACCATCGACCTCTCGCTCGGGTCACTCAGTTAGAAGGGCCCCAGAATCCACCATCTCTCGGCCTCCGCCAGGAGGCATGGAGGCTTCGGTGTCCACGCCACCCGACACCAGGGACCCAAGTGCAGGTGATGCCCCGGCCCAAGAGCAAGGGGATCGGGACCCCCCCTTGGATCCGGTACCACCGGAGGCATCCTCTTCCTCCTCTCCGGACGAGGCAGTGGCGGGCACTTCATGTACGGGTCCCCCTCCGATAGATCTTCGGGCTCACCAGGATCTCCTGCGTAGGATGGCCCGTAATATGGACCTGCAGGCGGAGGAGATAGTGGAGGTGCACGACCCGATCGTGAACATCCTTGGAGCAGATGCCCCATCGAGGGTGGCGTTACCTCTGATCCGCACGATCCAATCGAATGCGGATACGATATGGCAAACTCCTGCCTCCATTCCACCCACAGCGAGAGGGGTGGAAAGAAAATACTTTGTCCCCTCTAAGGACTATGGGTACTTGTACACCCACCCCCAACCGTGCTCACTGGTGGTGGAATCAGTGAATGCACGAGAGCGCCACGGCCAGCAGGCTGCAGCGCCTAAATCAAAAGAGGCTAAGCGGCTCGACCTGTTTGGCCGTAAGGTCTACTCAGCCGGAGGGCTACAACTGAGAGCGGCGAACCAACAGGCGTTACTGAGCCGCTATAATTTCAACTCCTGGAACTCTATGGGGAAGTTTAAGGAGTTGATTCCCCAAGAGTCCAGGGAAGAGTTTGGAGCCATGGTAGAGGAGGGCAAGAAGGTGGCTCGGACCTCCTTGCAGGCCTCCTTGGACATTGCAGACTCAGCGGCGAGGACCCTGGCTTCGGGCATCGCTATGCGCAGGATCTCCTGGCTTCAGGTTTCGGGTTTGCCTCCGGAGCTGCAGCAAACCCTACAAGATCTGCCTTTTGAGGGGCATGGATTGTTCTCGGATAAGACGGACTCCCGCCTGCAGAGCCTCAAGGACTCGAGAACAATCATGCGCTCCCTGGGGATGCATGTTGTGGGCCCCCAGCGCAGGCCATTTAGGCCGCAACCTCAGCGCTTCTACCCCCCCCCGCCTCGTCAGAGACAAGACTCGACCCGGAGGCGAGGGCGAGGTGGTAGAAGAAGGTGGACCGGCCCTCAACCCGGCCAGAACCAGGGGCCACCTCGACCACCTTCAGGCCCCAGGCAGAACTTTTGAAGGTGCGGTCGAGGACGGCGCCCCAGTCATCCCCCAGGATCCAGCCCCCTCCTTTCGGGATCGCCTCTCCCACTTCCACCGTGCTTGGTCCCTTATAACTTCGGACCGTTGGGTCCTCCGCACGGTGGAGAGGGGATACGCTATCCAGTTTTCTTCTATCCCCCCCTCCTCCCCCCCTTCCCCGTCCCTCTTCAGGGACCCTTCTCACGAGCAACTTCTTATACAGGAAGTTTCTACGCTCCTCGCTATGGGGGCCATAGAGGAGGTTCCAGTGGAATTAAGGGGCAGGGGATTCTACTCCCGTTATTTCCTCATCCCCAAGTCCAAAGGAGGTCTGCGACCCATCTTGGACTTGCGCGGACTCAACAAATTCGTAGTAAAGTTGAAGTTCCGCATGGTCTCTCTGGGGGCCATTATCCCTTCCCTCGATCCTGGAGACTGGTTTGCCGCCCTCGACATGAAAGACGCATACTTTCACATCGCAATTTACCCGCCTCACAGACGCTTCCTGCGATTCCTAGTAAGCAAAGTGCACTATCAATTTGCAGTCCTTCCCTTCGGCCTATCCTCGGCCCCAAGAGTGTTCACGAAATGTATGGCTGTTGTGGCAGCGTACCTTCGTCGGCAAGGGATACAGGTGTTCCCGTACCTAGACGACTGGCTGGTACGCGGTCGTACCAAGGAACAAGTTCGCGCTCACGTCCACATAATAGTGCGCACATTCAACAAGTTGGGTATCCTACTCAACAAGGACAAATCCACTCTAGAGCCTACCCAGAGAATAGAATTCATCGGTGCGGTTCTAGACTCCAGACGCGCACAAGCCGTCCTGCCAGACAATCGCTTTTGCACCATCACGAGCCTCATCCAGGGACTCAAGACCTTCCCAACTACCACGGTGAGGTCGTGCCTTACCCTCCTGGGTCACATGGCTTCATGCACGTACGTAACCAGGCATGCCAGACTTCGGCTTCGCCCACTCCAGACCTGGGTGTCATCAATATACCGCCCACATCGGGACAGCCTGAATATGGTGGTCACAATCCCGAACTCGGTCCTGACCTCCCTCACATGGTGGCTAGATCACAATGTGGTTTGCGAGGGGATGCCGTTTCACGCCCCACAACCCTCTCTGCACCTGGTCACAGACGCTTCATCCCTGGGTTGGGGCGCCCATCTCAACGAGCACCATACCCAGGGCCTGTGGACTGCACCTCAGCTAGCCCTACACATCAATGTTCGGGAACTGATGGCGGTGCGCCTGGCGTGCCAGGCATTTCTCAATCTCCTACGTGGCCGCTGTGTGTTAGTTCTCACCGACAACACCACGGCCATGTTTTACATCAACAAGCAAGGAGGAGCACGTTCGTCAATTCTATGCCAAGAGGCCATTCGCCTGTGGGACTTCTGCATCGCCCACTCAATCCATCTCACGGCATCGTTCCTCCCTGGAGTCCAGAACACTCTGGCGGACCGGCTCAGCAGGTCCTTTCAAACGCACGAGTGGTCTATCCGTCCGGACATTATACATTCCGTCTTCCAGAAGTGGGGGTTTCCCCACATAGACCTGTTTGCATCTCGAGACAACAGGAAGTGCCACGTGTTCTGCTCCCTGCAAGGTCGAGCTCCGGGCTCCCTCTCGGATGCGTTTCTCCTTCCCTGGAAAGACCACCTGTTTTATGCCTTCCCTCCGTTTCCTCTGGTCCACAAGGTACTGCTCAAATTGCGCAGAGACCAGGCACAGGTAATTCTGATCGCTCCAGCGTGGCCGAGACAACATTGGTACACCACGCTGTTGGAACTCTCGGTTCGGACACCGATCCCGCTTCCGTTGTATCCGGATCTCATCACGCAGAACCACGGCCGGCTGCGTCACCCCGACCTGCAATCACTCCACCTCACGGCGTGGCTGCTCCATGGTTCACCCAGGCAGAGCAACAGTGTTCTCACTCTGTCCAACAGATTCTGCTGAGCAGTAGGAAGCCCTCAACACGGACCACATACTTGGCCAAGTGGAAGCGGTTCTCCTGTTGGTGCGAACAGCGAGCCACGTCCCCGTTGCACGCACCTATCCCTCTCATTTTGGAATATCTCCTCTCCCTAAAACAGCAAGGGTTGGCGATATCTTCAATTAGAGTTCACCTGGCCGCTATATCGGCCTTCCATCCAGGGGAACTCGCGTCCTCGGTATTCTCTAACCCGATGGTCGTTAGATTCCTCAAGGGCTTAGACCGGATGTACCCACAACAACGTCACCCCGTTCCGACGTGGGACCTCAACCTGGTTCTCTCCAAGCTCACAGGTCCTCCATTCGAGCCACTGGCCACCTGTTCACTTCTGTACCTGTCCTGGAAGACAGCCTTCCTCGTAGCCATCACCTCAGCAAGGCGCGTTTCTGAACTCAGGGCGCTTACATCCGAGCCCCCTTACACAGTTTTCCATAAGGATAAAGTGCAGCTCCGCCCACATCCTGCCTTTCTCCCTAAGGTGGTTTCTCCATTTCATATCAACCAGGATATATTTCTCCCGGTTTTTCACCCTAAACCACATGCTTCTCGCCAGGATCAACGTTTGCATTCCCTGGACGTACGCAGGGCCCTGGCCTTCTACATTGACCGCACAAGGCCCTTTAGAAAGACGACGCAACTCTTCGTTGCAGTGGCTGACCGAATGAAAGGCTCACCGGTCTCCTCACAACGCCTATCCTCCTGGATTACGTCTTGCATCCGGACTTGCTATGACCTGGCAGGTGTCTCAGCACCGCACCTCACCGCTCACTCCACGAGGGCCCAAGCGTCCTCGACGGCTTTCCTGGCGCAAGTTCCGATCCAGGACATTTGTAGAGCTGCGGTTTGGTCGTCAGTCCACACGTTTACAGAACACTATGCACTAGTGCAGCAGTCCAGGGACGATGCTGCCTTTGGATCAGCGGTTTTGCACACAGCAATGTCTCACTCCGACCCCACCGCCTAAGTTGGGCTTGGGAGTCACCTAATGGAATGGATATGAGCAAGCACTCGAAGAAGAAAAGACGGTTACTCACCGTTGTAACTGTTGTTCTTCGAGATGTGTTGCTCATATCCATTCCAAACCCGCCCTCCGTCCCCACTGTCGGAGTAGCCGGCAAGAAGGAACTGAGGGGGCGCCGGGTCGGCTGGGGTATATATTCAGCGCCATGAAGGCGCCACTCTAGGGGGCTCCACAGCCGACCCGCCGGTGTTGCTAGGGTAAAAATCTTCCGACGATCGTGCACGCGGCGCGCACACACCTAATGGAATGGATATGAGCAACACATCTCGAAGAACAACAGTTACAACGGTGAGTAACCGTCTTTTTCAAGATCTGAACTCTTTTGTATGTAGAAGGCTGAGCTTTCTCATTGACCAACCTGTGAGTTTGGGATGACTGAATGTCAGCATTTTCTGATCTAACTGCAAAACCCACTTCAACCAAGTCTTCCCATAATAACTCAACTCACACATCTGGTCCCAGTTGACTACAGGAAAGAATTACATATCTTTGTATACTCTAGTTTTTGTGAAACATTTGGATTCCATTGTGATGAGTGCCATGTAAGAATCGAGATTTGGGCAACTGTGGGCAATATGATAAAGTCCAAGGATAACATTTTTGCTCCCCCAGTCTTAAAATTCCTCACTTTCTATTAGAGCTGGTGTTTCCAGTCCTAGAGGACAGTGGGGAGTGCTTGGCTGACTCTGTTAATGTCTGCCGTGATATGGTTCCAAACAGTAAATTGACCTTCAACACGCATGTCCTGAAACATCACTCATAGCTGTCCCTTCAGTTCTAAGCCTTTGTGTCTCAGTGAGAAGCAACAGCTGCTGGGCAGCTTATATTTTATTTTTAATAGGACTGCAGCTTTTTAAATAATGGCTTGAACAAAGGGCCAGGAATCAGCAGCTCCAGAGTTCCAATTCCTATGCTGACATAAACTTCCTGTGTGCCCTTTGGCAAGTTCTAATCTCTCCTCTTATAAGATGAGGATAATTCTTGCTTCCGTCATAGGGGTGTTGAGAAGACAGATTAGTTGACTTTTGTAAAGTGCCATGTCACTGTAAGTAGAAATGCCTAGAAAACACACTGCCTGCTTTCTTATTGCATAAATGACTCAAGTGATTTTATATTTTTATCTGTATCTGTAAACAGTTAGTTATAAAAATGTACTACTCAAGAAACAAAGCCGAGCAGAGGCAACTGGGCACTAGAAATGTATTTAATCTGCTAACCATGGTAATCCATTAACAAGATACAAATAGTGCATTGCTCTTTTCTACATGCCTTATTTCTGGAAATCACTCAGGGCCTAGCAACAGCAATCTTCTTACTGCAATGAAATTGGTTGGTACGACAAACAGTGCTAGGCCTGATTAAATTTCTAATATGCTAGTGCATCAATCATAATGAGGACTGCTTGAACAGTGGTTAACTAATCCAGAGTAATTTGTGGCCTAGCAGTAACAGATATTTTCCTACAGTAAATGGCAAAAAATTGTTGCTGGGAATTTAGTTTCCTCAATGGGATTAACCTTCTGGTGTCTAGTCAAACCACAGGATGTACTTGGACAACTTAAAAATGATTGTGATTCTTATTTTTTTTTTTTTTTTAATGTTGCAGGATTTCCATCTTTCCCCTTTGTCAGCATTTGAGTATGCAATCACAATTCATAGATGTGTTCCTCTTTGCACAATCACTGCTGGTCAGAGGAGACCTCTGCGGTTTAACTCCAGCTGACTCCTGGAGAAACTGGTTGCTGTACTAGATACTAGAAATGTTGTCTTTGGAATATCCTTATTCTGAAATCAGTTGTAGGCATACATCTCTGAATGTGTCCAGTTGGCCTGTTTTTGTTTAATGTTGGCCTTACTAAGTATCTAGTCCAACCAGATGATTAACAGTTTACTCCTCTACCATTTAGGAATTAAAGATCACCTCTAGTTTGTACTGAGACAAGGAAGTGTTCCTTCCCAGGATCTTGAACAGGATGGGAAGGTCCACAAATATCTACCCTTAGCAATCATAGGAAACCTTCCACCTGTTCCCAACGAAGGAGAGCAATAAAAGGTCAGGTCACTGCTTCATCAGGTCCAGTCTTCTATTTCTGGCTGTGGTTGTTTTATATTTTTATGGGAAGTGTCATACCCCTATGATGTATCTGGCCAACTGCAACACTGTACATGTAGGTTTGGAGGAGACACAATCATGTGAGGAAACAAATTTCTAGCTGCCATACTGGAGTGACAATAACACCTTCCCATGATATCTTGGAAAGCCTTGTCACATCCATTATTTTTATATATATATATATATATATATATATATATATATTAAAAAGCTCTTCTTTTTAATTAATTTGTAATTAATTTATATTGTCAAATAGGTAATCATGTACAGGTTTTCCATGGGTAACTGGACTCCCCAGGCCACTGCATGCTTGTTTTGCTAGCTTTTCTCAGAGAACTGGGGTAGCTTCATTTAGAATGTTGCAGCCTCACTACTTACCAACACAAAACCTTCTGTGCTGCCTGCAGCCACCTCACCTTGTGCTGCAGCTGGTTATTTTGCACACTATTCAGGGTTGTGATAGTCGGCACTTGGAAGTAGTACATTGTTTATTCCTCTGTGTGTGTCAGGAAGTGGTTTTGGTGCTTTTCTTCCAGAGTCAGTACTGAACCAATGTCCCTGTATTATACTTTGGGGGCACTGTGTTGCTGGAAATGCTCTCTTTTGGGTAAGATCTAAATCTAGGTACTGACTAGTAAAGAATTCTTCGACCCTTTTCACAAAGATAATAAGGCTATTAGTGCAGTGTTCTGTCTGAACTGCAACATTGGTAATTCTACCTTCCTAAATTTACCCGTCAGTTTCCTTTGGGTAGCATTCCCGATCATCCTACACTATTATGTAATGTGGCTAGATGATTGCATGTTCCATCTCCGAGATGGCTGCAGTTAACGGGTAGATGGAAGATATCCTTGTGTTTACTGTAATTGTTAGTAAAGGACTTTTAAGGTCCTTCAGTATGGAAGTATTTATAGTATTCTAGAATCTATTATAATCAGAGTGCTGTTAACAGTACACACAAGTGTGAAGAACTGGCATCAGCCACTTCTACCTCCAACTCCCTGTCCAAATTTAATTCTGCAAAGAGCTTTGAAAATGGCATTTCTCTGAGACCTCTTACTGTCCCCACCTCACTGTAATGCTTCCATTGTGAGATACATGAATAACACATTTGTCATAACTGCTATGTATTGAGACTTGTTACCAACATAGTTGAATTGTTTAATGCATTGTAACTGTCTGTTACTGGCCCCACTTGATATCTCTTGGGCACATCTGGCTTGATGGAAGCTTCCTGTTCTAAGAACAATGGAGGATTTAATTTGATGTAATATGTATCTCAAACATTAGAAAGCTGGCCAATCAAATAGTACAGTTGCGCAAGGCCTTGCCTCAACACTCATTGGTACCGCCCATGTGCTTTTTATGAACAGGACAGCAAAATTAACCCTAACTGTGCTTTGTTTATTGTGGTCACTGAATCACTGGGCAAAACTGACTAAGGAGAGTCTATAGAATCTTGTTACAATGCTTGTGACTGAAACACTGCAAAGTAAGGCCATTCTTAGCCCAGCAGCCTCGTCTCTGACCTGAACAGAGCCTGTAACAAGGGCTGCCTCACTTCACTCCATAGCCAACTTGGCAGGGGACATTGCTATTGCACTCTGAAGAAAATATGGCTTAGTCCTGTCTGGCCAGTGGCATGTGGCTGAGACTTAGAGTTAGAAACACTTCCCTGAAGTACAATACCTTTTTTTTTTAAGGGGGTTAAGTATGTGGAAACACCCATTCTTTATTCTGTACGTTACCTAAAACTACTTTTGGTTAGAAGCTGCAATTTGGGGTTGGAAGTGCTACTATTTCATGCCTCTGTGCAGAAATATTCTATACTGGTTCCCATAGGAACTTGCACACTGGTACAGGCCAAAGATCTGCCTAGGCAGGCATCCCAGTTGGGCATCCTGTCTCAGTGACCAATTCCAGATACTAGAAAGGAATGTGTAAAGTTCTCATAATGCACTTCTGCATCAGGGATTTTCTTTCCTGACTTCAGCTGTTGATTAGACTGTACCCAGAAGCATGTGGCTTGACAAGCCTGGCTGGTAGCTTTAGTCCTAGCTGGAGATGCAGATGTTCTTGTTTACAGGTGTCTAATTTTTCTCTAGTCGTGCTCTAATACTTGTTCCTGCTTAAAATCTTGTAGTATTAAATAGCTTTTTTTTTTTTTGGTCAGAGTATTATACTCATTTAGTATTAATATGAACATCTATAGCACTATACAGAAATAACTGCACCAGACTGCTCAGTTTTTTTGCTCTGCTCATACTAGACAATATCTGGACAAACTTTGGGGTTGGATCTTGCAGTCTTAATCCCCTCACTACTTGACCAGCTTCTGAGCAGTTAATCTCAAGCCTCTCTGGAATGAGGCATTATGGTAATATTGTCTTTAATAAGTTCCATAGAATGAATGGGATATGACACACAAATGCTCATGGTTCTTTGGGACTCAGTAAAGTAGGTCAGTTATTACCTTAACACAAAACAGAAATGATGGACGAGACAGTACAAATGTTGGGCACAAGCACTCTTAATCAATGGATCTTAAAGAGCTTTACAAGCCTCAAATCATGAATCAGGTATCGTTTGCTTTTTATGGATGGGGAAACTGAGATACAGTCCATAAATGACTCCCCAAGTCACATGGCATCAGAGATCGAGCCAGGAACTGAACTTTGTAGACCCATACTCTAACAACTAAACCTAAGTATTTGTTTTAGTAACTTCACTGGGAATTCGTAGAGTAAACCTGACGAGTACTCAAATTGGAGTGAAGTTAGAGATGCCTGTAATTTTGGATGGATTATTCAGAAAGGGTTTACACTTATTGCAGATGTATACAGCTTTTGTCCTGGAAAAGGCTGTTTTCAGAAGCATAGAATTCTCAACTTCCTTTTTCCCACAGGATCTCTCTTGATTATCAAGCCCCTCCGTGTGAATGGTACGGAGGTGTACTATAATGTTGTAGTGCAGGGAAGCATTAGATGTGGTATATTTTTGACTTTAGTAAGACTTTTGATATCGTCTTGCATGATCTTCTCATAAACAAACTAGGGAAATACAACCTAGATGGAGCTACTATAAGGTGGGTACATAACTTGTTGGAAAACCATTCCCAGAGAGTAGTTCTCAGTGGGTCACAGTCAAGCTGGAAGGGCATATCAAGTGGGATCCAACAAGGTTCAGTACTGAGTTCGGTTCTGTTCAATATCCTCATCAGTGATTTAGATAATGGCATAGAGAGTACACTTACAAAGTTTTGCAGATGATACCAAGGCAGGAGGGGTTGCAAGTGCTTTGGAGAACAGGATTAAAATTAAAAATGATCTGGACAAACTGAATTTCATCCCGTTTACTTCAGATCATTTCTCCAGTGAGGACAAATGCAAAGTATTCAACTTAGGAAGGAACAATTAATTGCACACATACAAAATGGGAAATGACTGCCTAGGAAGGAGTACTGCAGAACGGGATCTGGGGGTCATAGTGAATCACAAGCTAAATATGAGTCAACAATGTAACACCGATGCAAAAAAGTGAACATCATTCTGGGATGTATTAGTAGGAGTGTTGTAAGCAAGACACGAGAAGTAATGCTTCTTTTCTGTGCAGATAAGGCTTCAGCTGGAGTGTTGTATTCAGTTCTGGGTGCCACATTTCAGGAAAGACATGGACAAATTGGAGACAGTCCAGAAGAGAGCAACAGGAATAACTAAAGGTCTAGAAAACATGACTTATGAGGGAAGATTGGGGAAAAAATGTTTGTTTAGTCTGGAGAAGAGAAGACCAAGGGGGAACATGATAGTATATAAAAGGTTGTTACAAGGAGGAGGGTGAAAAATTGTTCTCCTTAACCTCCTGAGGATAGGACAAGAAGCAATGGGCTTAAATTGCAGCAAGGGAGGTTTAGGTTGGACATTAGGAAAAACTTCCTAACCATCAGGGTAGTTAAGCACTGGAACAGATTGTATAGGGAGGCTGTGGAATCTCTGTCACTGGAGGTTTTTAAGAACAAATTAGACACCTGTCAGGAATGGACTAGTTATTACTTAGTCCTGTCTTGAGTGCTGGTTACTGGACTAGATGACCTATTGAGGACCCTTCCAGTTCTGATTCTATGTTTACAGCCATGAGTGGCTGCCTGAGAATCCGGCTACCACCCAAGGGAAATCGGGAGGATAGGCATTTAATCTAGATCTTGGCCTGGTCTTTTGGGGAATATCATTACTAAGGGCTGGTCAACAATGGGAACTTACATCGGCAGAGCTATACCTCTCAGGGGTCTGAAAAATCCACACACCTGAGCAACGTAGTTAAGCTGACCTAAACCCCTGTGTAGACAGCGCTAAATTGATGGAAGAATTCTTCCATCAACCTAGCTGTTGCCTTGCGGGGGGGGGGGGGTGATTATATACACCATCGGTGTAGGTAGTGACCACATTGCAGCACTTCAGCTGTGCTGCTGTAGCATTTTCAGTGGAGTACACGAAGTAATGAGTGGAAGAGAGTTTCACTCTCTCCAGCTCATCAGGAGCTGCAGGCTGGCAGCTAAGTGACTGTTACCTTTGCTTATCTAGGAGGCATATCTCTTTAAGACAGGCAGAGCTGTCCTGAGAGCCTACTAATACTGTGACTCTAGGGAAGTGGTTCTCAAACTGCGGGTCGCAACCCAGTACTGGGTCGCAGAATGTAAGGCGCTGGGCCGCAGCGCCAACCGGGCCATTAAAAGTCCCAGCAGTGGTGCTGCCTAGCTAAGGCAGGCTAGTTCCTACCTGTTCTGACACCGTGCTGTGCCCCGGAAGCAGCCAGCAGCAGGTTCGGCTCCTAGGTGGGGTGGCCACGGAGCTCCATGCGCTACCCCCTTCCCGAGCACTGGCTCTGCATTCAGAGGGGGCTGTGCCTGTGGGGCAAGAGCTGCATGGAGCTGCTTGTATGCCTCCACCTAGGAGCCGGACCTGCTGCTGGCCACTTCTGGGGTGCAGCATGGTCCGCGGTGCCAGGACAGGCAGGCAGCCTGCCTTAGCACCCCCACTGCGCCACTCACCGGGAGCCGTCCAAGGTAAACCCATGCCCCAATTCCCTGCCCCAGCCTTGAGCCCTGCCAAATCCAGAGCCGCTTCCTGCACCCCAAACCCCTCCTCCCTAGCTCCATCCCAGAGCTGGCACCCTCAGCCCAGAGCCCCCCCACGTCCCAAATCCCTCATCCCCTAGCTCCGTTGGGTCATCGTGAGCATCAACAATTTTCTCCAACTGGGTCACCAGAAAAAAAAGTTTGAAAACCACTGCTCTAGGGAATGGGAATCTAGTCTGTTCCGTTCACTTAGCAGCCAGAGTCTAGAACCGATGGTAGGAGGGTAAATATGCCAAGTTAGTATGACTCCTTATTTTCAAGTTCCCATGCCCCATGAATGAATTCAAGCCTTGGAGAGGGTTGGCCTCCTTCCTAGGATGTGCTGGCCTGGGACTTTGACAACCACTATGGAGGTATTTCAGTTTTTTAAAATTATCAGTTTAACCTTTGGAAACTTAGTGTTTTGAGAGGGGTTTTCTCCAGCACATGGCTCTACATCATATGCAGGTCTACAGGAACTGGTGCCCTTTTTAAAGGATAAATTACATGAAAATGGAGCTAGAAGAACCCTGTTGTAATCAGTTACATGAAAATGTAAAATGAAGGTGCTTTTTTGGGACTTATCAATCTTTCAAGGTCTGTTTGCCTCTACAACACTATCTCCTGCACATGCTATATGCTTCATAACTAACAGTGCTATGCTATACCATTTTTATTTCTCCGGTACACAAGCTATGGGAAAGTGCCTGTGTTAAAGAAAATCCGATACGTGTATGGAGAGGAGACTATAAAGTTTCGTAGCAGCAAGTACTTGAAAGCAACTAAACCGTATTGTGAATTTGCCAAGGAAAATGCTGGTCTTAGAAAATCTGTGAGAGAGGAGTCCAAAGGCCACTCTGGGTCTATTTTGTAAACAAATAATCCCACCAAGAGTCAGTGTTGTATAAAACCCGGTTGCTAAGAACCTTTATCAAACCATGTTACTGTGGCTTATCTCATGCAGTTCCTCTTGCCTGTCTTTTTTTTTTTTTTTCAGTCTATTCTTGTTCAGTTTGCTTCCCTTTACACTAAAGATTTTGCTTGGGGGGTTTTTTTGTTTTGGTTTTTAATCTCTGTATAGTTGAGTGAGTGGAAGTGGTGCCAGAGCAGCTCTCTGAACACTGCCCCTGCCTTTGTGAAGAGTACTGTGCAATCTCTTCCCTACCAGATGTGCTGCATTGCAGGGGGAAAGGCTTTACTCCCCTGCTGAAATGGCTTAACTGGTGTAACTTGCTGCAGTGCCAGAGATGCTCTGCTTCCATATCAGTAGCGGTTCTAGATCTGTATACGGAGGTGACATACCATTTCTCCAGAAGTTTGGTTTATTTTCTGGGGAACATAAGACTGAACTCTTTGAACAATTGGGCTTTGATGCAAATTTCTGACTTTAAAATCTGAATTTTGAAATATTGGCGCAGGGACTAGAGCAAGTTAAACTGTTAAATCAAATGCTGTCTGAGATTTCAGCTGTAAGGAAGCACTATGCAGACAAGGTTGATCTGCTGCTGTCTCTATGCATGTGTCTAGAGCAGGAGACATTTTATTTCCATCCCCATTTTGGCCAGACTTCCTTGTGTGAGCTTGGGCAAATCACTTAACCTCTCTGCCTTAGTTCCTCCTTGTAAAGTGAGATTAATTAACGCCTCAGAGGGGCTGTCATAACTATAAAGGGAAGGGCAACAGCCCTCCTGTGTACAATACTATAAAATCCCCCCTGGACAGAGACTCCAAAATCCTTTTACCTATAAAGGGTTAAGAAGCTCAGGTAACCTGGCTGACACTTGACCCAAAGGACCAATAAAGGGACAAGATACTTTCAAATCTTGGTGGGGGGAAGGCTTTTGTTTGGGCTCTTTGTTTTGGTGGTGGTTCACTCTTGGGACTGAGAGGGACCAGACATCAATCCATGCTCTCGAAATCTTTCTGAACAAGTCTCTCATATTTCAGACTTGTAAGTAAACATCCAGGCAAGGTGTGTTAGTTTTATCTTTGTTTTCTCAACTTGTAAATGTACCTTTTACTAGGGTGTTTACTCTGTTTGCTGTAACTTTGAACCTAAGACTAGAGAGGGTTCCTCTGGGCTCTTTAAGTTTGATTACCCTGTAAAGTTATTTTCCATCCTGATTTTACAGAGATGATTTTTACTTTTTTCTTTAATTAAAAGCCTTCTTTTTAAGAACCTGATTGATTTTCCCTGTTTTTTAGATCCAAGGGGGTTGGATCTTGATCCACCAGGAGTTGGTGGGGGTGGGGGTGTGTGTGTGTGTGGGGGGGATGGTTAATTTCTCCTTGTTTTAAGATCCAAGGGGTTTGGATCTGTATTCACTAGGGAATTGGTGAAGAGTCTCTCAAGGCTACCCAGGGAAGGGAATCACCACATTGGGAGTGGTGGCAGCGGACCAGATCCAGGCTGGTAGTTAAGCTTATAAGTTTTCATGCAGGCCCCCACATCTGTACCCTAAAGTTCAGAGGGGGAAGGAGCCTTGACAGGGGTGTTAAGCAAAATTAAATATCTGTGTAGCTCTTGCAAACAGTATGTGTTCTACTTATCAAGTAGCTGTTAGAGCATGCATGTTTGCTGTTGGAACTGAGGAGGGAATAAAAGAAAGGGAATGAGGAAAATAAGGACATAATTGCAGAGACAAAGCTCGGAAAGCTTTGTAACTCTGGCAGGCTTACCATATCCAACAGAAAACCTGTGAAGTAGGCTGGCTTTCCAGGAGGAGTGAAGATTGGGGGCACTGCCTGGCTTGTGGGGGGATTGATAATAGAGAAACAAGGCTGTGACCTCTAAATCAGAAATTTGAATCTGGCTCAGTTTGACATTGACAAAATTACCATACGAAGAGTGTTGGCAGTGAAATGAGATGCTGGGTCTTAGTCCAGTTCCCATTAGGCAAGTGTCTTCAGCATAATAGCTATCGCAATTTGGGGCAGTTGGTATTCTTAGTAGAGGCCAAAGATTGCATGAATTATAATTGTGGTCACTGTAGGTATGTCTACACTGTGATTAGATACCTGCAACTGGCATGTGCCAGCTGACTTGGGCTCCCAGGGCTTTGGTAGACCAGGTGTCAGCAACCTTTCAGAAGTGGTGTGCCAAGTCTTCATTTATTCACTGATATTTAAGGTTTCGCATGCCAGTAATACATTTTACATTTACAGGGGCCGGCGGACGGAACCCCAGACTGGCAGCAGGCTGAGCGGGCTGGTGGCCAGGACCCGGGCTGGTGGATGGAAACCCAGACTGGCAGCGGGCTGAGCAGCTCAGCTCGCTGCCGGCCTGGGGTTCCGGCTGCTGGCCCTGCTCAGCCCACTGCCAGCCTGGATAGACGGAACCCCGGGCTGAGCGGGGCCAGCATCAGGGACACCGGCAGCAGGGACCCTGGCTGGCAGGGACCGGCGGACGGAACCCCAGACCAGTAGCAGAGTGCTACTGAAAATCCGCTTGCGTGCCGCCTTTGGCACACGTGCCATAGGTTGCTGACCCCTGGGCTAGTCCCTCCCATCTCACAGGGTCCTGGAGCCCAAATATCTGTACTGCAGTTAACAGCCCCTTAGTGCAAGCCCGAGTCAGGTGGCACAGGCCAGCCATGGGTTTTTAATTGCAGTGTAGACATACCCTGTGAGTGGTGGTGCCTTCAGGTTTAGGCAAGGCACATTGTGCAGGGCTGGCTTATCTGGCTATTGCTTGTGCTGTACGTGTTGTGTATCGCTTAAGGCTTCAGTCTTCAGGACATTCCAGCTGGAACCTCTTGCTTGGAAAACTTTGTTACTAAAAAGTTAGAGAAAGTAGTGCGGGAGGTAGGGCAGTTACTGGAAGGCTGAAGGAGAGGGTTAGGAAACCAGAGGTCATTAACTGGAAGGGCAGTTATCAATTTATAATTGATCCATCCTTTTTGTGTGTTTGTGCTTCAGACTGGAAGCTGGGGTCAGAGCTGCCAATTCTGGCTTCACATTAACTAGTGTGGCCTGCTCTGCACAGTCTTATCTCATTTACTGTTTTCCCAGCCTCAGAACATAGACATGTAGGATTAAAACAAGCTTTCTTAAGGTGAGCAGTGACCTACATATCAGGCTCATAGTGAGGTGATTGGGAGACACAGTATAAGAGGATGAAATGTGTTTGGTCAGACAGTGTTTAGCACAGATGCTTTCTAAATAATAAGCAGTGGCTTGGTCTGTGCCCAGCTGCCTTCTGGCATTATCTGTCAGCTCTGCCATCTTCTACTCTTAACTTAGTGGTGATTAGTGTCTATCAGCTAATTGGTTTGTTTCCCATTTTACAGATTGGGGGGTGGGGAAACAGGCCGAGTGGTTTACCCAAGGTGTCAGTGAGTCAAAGCTGGTAATAAAAGCCAGATGTTTGGCTCTTAGTCCTTAATATTGCATCTGTTGCACGGCATACTACTTTATCTCAAGCTTTTTCAAATAGTCCTTTTTTTAAGCCTATTGAATAATTGGGATATATTATTTGGGAGAGTCCATGCTGAACAGAATAATTTTAAGGGGAACCAAATAAAAATGCTTCAGCTGCATAGGAGTTTTGCTTTCTCATGCTCTTTGGACAGGTGTGGAGGCTGTCCCAGAAAGCCAGGCTAGTGAACTCTGCCTCTGCCTTTGTGAAAAGAACTGTGCAATTTGGAGGCCTGTTTTGCTAGCATTGTTTTGCGGTCCCATGACCCATTTCTCTTCCCTTCCAGATGTGCTACGTTGCAGAGGGAGAGGCTTTGTTAATTCCCTGCCAAGCTGCCTGCCTTTGTGGCTTAGCTGCTGTAACTTACTGCAGTGCTAGTAGGAAAGAGGAGAGGCTGCATGTTGCTGATTGCAGCTCAAATCCCAGAAACTAAAGCTGAAAAAGATCTAGGGAGGAGGGTTGTTTCCCTTCCTTCCCCGGGTCAATCACTCTGCTCTAAATCTTACCTTTCTGCAGATGGCCTAGGGATTTTGTTGTTGTTGTTGTTGTTGAAGTCCTGGTGGAAAAGTGTCTTGCTCAGAAGTATCATCATGCAGGCTGGTGAAATACAGGTCTTCTAGTCTGCTCAGCTGATCCACCGAACCCTGAGTGGGAAGCCTAACTTGGATTGCTTGCTGAGTCACGGGTCTCTTTCTTGCACAACGTTATGGTTTATTAGTATGCGAGCTGCTTTGTTATGCACTATATGAAACTCTGAGCTGAGGCTGTCAGTGCCTTTGCTTAGAGTTGCCAGAGGGTACACAAGGTTCTGTGTTTTCTAAGGCAGTGTTGGACCATAAACAGGTAAGCTTGTATTATGCTGTATATCCTTGAGTCCACTGAGGGAGAATGTCAAGAGCACAGCTCTGTCGACTGACCATGCATGTGTTTGAGTGAGTTAAGGCTTTTTCAGCTTTGCAGCATTTGGTGCTTTCCTTCACCCCCACTCCTCATTCAGGAATCTTCTGCTTTATTAAAGTCAAGTTTTTGCTCTTCAGTCACTTAGTGTTGCTGAAATAACTGAATGATGAACTCTGGCTGTTTCCAGACAGGACTAGAAAAGTGAAGAGAACATTAGGAAGATCAGGTCTCTGGAGAGATGCCGTCTGATGTAACGGAAGCCTCTGAGGGGGTAGATGAGGCAGAGAATGTCCACTATGAGGAAACAGAAGAGGATGACAATGTCAGGTGAGTCCTGTTGGGGCCTCCTGGCTAGTGAGTGGGGCTTTGTTACCTGGAACAACTTGTCTTCTAGAAGGGTATCCCTGCATGTGGGTCCCAGGCAGGAATGTGGTGCTTGCTGTCCCCTCTCTTTCTCTCTCCCCCCCCCCCTTTCAATAATGTGGGAACACTTTAATATTCATTCCACCCCCATTCAGGAGAGAAGGATATCTGTAAATGGCTGAAGTGAAGGGCTAGTGATGAGGCTCTATTGGGATGTGACTAGATAATCCAGCTCATCTCCCTGGGGCCAGCACATTTATTTCCTTACAGTAAACTTTCTAGTGTGTTATCCCATCCAGTTTCAAATGACAAGAGTTAATAGGGTTTCTTCCACTTACTGTAAGATTCTTCCACAGCCTAGTATCCGAGGGGTAGCCGTGTTAGTCTGAATCTGTAAAAAGCAACAGAGGGTCCTGTGGCACCTTTAAGACTAACAGAAGTATTGGGAGCATAAGCTTTCGTGGGTAAGAACCTCACTTCTTCAGATGCAATTGGGTCTAATTGCTCTTTGCCAAGAAATAATTCCTTCTAGTTTGATTGAGATTTTCCTTTTCTTGTTTATTTTGGAGTGCAATAATCTATCCCTCCTGAATAATGGGCAGTTCAAAAGTCTTGTCTTGTGCATTCCTGGGGTGAAGCAGCTGCAAAGCTGAACCCTTTCATTAAGGAACAGAGAGTCCTGTGGCACCGTGTAGACTAACAGATGTATTGGAGCATAAGCTTTTGTGGGTGAATACCCACTTCGTCAGACACATGTAATGGAAATTTCCAGAGACAGGTATAAATATGCAGGCAAGAATCTGGAAATTCCATTACATGCGTCTGACCACGTGGGTATTCACCCACAAAAGCTTATGCTCCAATACATCTGTTAGTCTATAAGGTGCCACAGGACTCTTAGTCTGGATCTGTAAAAAGCAACAAACACGGCTACCCCTCTGATACTTTCATTAAGGATCCACCAGGAGATGCTGTGACTTGATAAAGTGCATCTATTCACTTTACTAAAAATCAAAAACCCTCTGGTGAGATGAAAATGCAGCACACGTCTATAACAAGGAGTATATTAACTTTTTGTTATGCACCAACAGTGTTTTCAGCAGGTACAACACCCACAGTCCCTGCCCCAGAGAGCTTAGTCTAAAAGATATAGATAAAATCAGATGCACTAGAAGACCCAGAAAGAGCCTTTCAGTCTCTCCCTTATTGAAGGTTGGGGTGGAGAGTGCATTTGAGTAACATTTGTGGGGCTACGTGGAGGAAATGGACCTTAAACTGGGATTTGAATGAGAGGCTTGGGACATGGCATGGGACACTGGGATCGGGAGGCTGGTCCGTGCATTGGAAGCATGGAAGATCTAGAAGGAAGTGAATGTGGTGGTGAGGCTGGAATCATTGCTGGACTGAAGGGTGGGAGTGTTTTTTGTTTTTGTTTTTAAAACTGCTCTATAGGAGATATTAGAGTGGATCAAAACTGACTTTAAAAATCACATTTTTTGACTTAATTTAAATTCAGTTTTCATTTGAAAAGTAAACCCATGTTACGGCTTAGACTATAGTCTATTTCATTTGTTTGATTTTAATAAATACAAAAACAATATTCAAGCAGTACATGTTTGCTGCTGAGCTTTTAAAGAAAGTCAAGTTACAGAACTGGTGGAAGTCACTGGCTAAGCACCTGGAACTAGGTTTCTGCAGTGTGGTTGCAGCCATGTTGGTCCCAGGATATTAGAGACACAAGATGGATGAGGTAATAACTTTTATTGGACCAGTGTCTGTTGGTGAAAGAGACAAGCTGTCAAGCTGACACAGAGCTCTGTTTACTTTCCTCAACAGAAGTTGGTCTAATAAAAGATACTGCCTCACCCACCTTGTCTCTCTAAATGAGCTTTTGATGGCAGTAGGCTATTCTACAGATGCAAAGAATATTTTCTTAATTTCAGTTTATCCAACTAATTCATTCATTTTCATAAAGCCTTTGACAAGGCCCCTCACCAAAGCTCTTTAGCAAAGTAAGCTGTCGTGGGATAAGAGGGAAGGTCCTCTCATGGAATGGTAACTGGTTAAAAGATAGGAAACAAAGGGTAGGAATAAATGTTCAGCTTTCAGAATGGAGAGCAGTAAATAGTGGTGCCCACCAGGGGTCTGTACTGGGACCAGTCCTATTCAACATATTCATAAATGATCTGGAAAAAGTGAGGTGGCAAAATTTGCAGATGATACAAAACTACTCAAGATTGTGAAGAGCTACAAAAGGATCTCTCAAAACTGGGTGACTGGGCAACAAAATGGCAGATGACATTCAATGTTGATAAATGCAAAGTAATGCACATTAGCAAACATAATCCCAACTCTACATATAAAATGATGGGGTCTAAATTAGCTGTTACAACTCAAAAAAGAGATTTTTGGAGTCATTGTGGACAGTTCTCTGAAAACATCCACTCAATGTGCAGCGGCAATTAAAGCAAACGGAATGTTGGGAATCATTAAGACAGGGATAAAAAATAAAATAGAAAATATATTGCCTCTGTATAAATCAATGGTATGCCCACATCTTGAATACTGTGTGCAAATGTGGTCGCCCCATCTCAAAAAGATATATTGGAATTGGAAAAGGTACAGAAAAGGGCAACAAAAATGATTAGGACATTGGAGCAGCTAATATGAGGAAAGATTAATAAGTCTGGGACTTTTCACCTTGGAAAAGGGATGACTATGGGGGGATATTCTAGAAGTTTATAAAATCATGACTGATGTGAAGAAAGTAAATAAGTAAGTGTTATTTACTCCTTCTCATAACATAACAATTAGGGGTCACCAAATGAAATTAATAGGCAGCAGGTTTAAAACAAACAAAGGGAAGTTCTCTTCTCCCCCCCCCCATACAATGCACAGTCAACCTGTGGAACTCCTTGCCAGAGGATGTTGTGAAGGCCAAGACTATAACAGGGTACAAAAAATAACTAGATAAATTCATGGAGGATAGGTCCATCAATGGGCAGGGATGGTGTCCCTAGCCTCTGTTTGCCAGAAGCTGGGAATGGGTGACAGGGGATGGATCACTTGATTACCTGTTCTGTTCATTCCTTCTGAAGCATCTGGTTTTGGCCGCTGTCGGAAGACAGGAACTAGAGCTATTTGTCGTAGTAAATTATTAAAATCTGCCATTTTGAGGCACTAGTACCAGAAACAAAAATGTCCTGTGTCATTGGGAAGGAGGAGTTCCTGTTTCCTACCTGTGATGGGTCACAAGCTGAGCGATCTTCGAGTTGGTACTAGTTTAGTCCTGAACTAGTGCCCTGTCCTGCATCATAGGCTAACTGTGACAATTCCACAACTGGGAGTATGGAAAGCATTGAGGGCAGGTTGTTTTTTAACTGAAGCCGCTCAGAGGTTTGGAATGTTAATCATGAGTGAGATTAGATTAATGGGCAGAGTGCAGTTGAGGCTGTCAAAGGTGCACCGCTAATATAGTGATCACAGGGAGATCACCACCCATGTTTTGAAGACTGGGTTGCTATTCTGAGATTACATTAGAAGCTCAGTTACGAACACCTCAGGAATGGAAATTGTTTGCAACTCTGAACAAAACATTGTGGTTCTTTCAAAAGTTTACAACTGAACATTGACAGCTTTGAGACTTTACTATGCAGAAGAAAAATGCTGCTTTTAACCATCTTAATTTAAATGAAACCAGTTCAGAAACAGTTTCCTTACCTGGTCAAATCTTTTTTTAGTGGTTTACATTTAACACAGTACTGTACTGTATTTGCTTTTCCCCCCTCCCCACCACTGCTGCTGCCTCATTGCCTACTTCTGGTTCCAAACAAGGTGTGTGTTTGACCGGTCAGTTTGTAACTCTGGGGTTCTACTATACTCTAAGAATTCACAGTAGGGGAATTTGTGCCAAAAAGTCAGTTTTAATGACTCAGTATTTGGGTGTCTGAATGTGGTGAATGGACCATACCTGTTAGCCTCTCTAAAATGAATGAGACTCCTGCCAGTATTGCTGCCTGTCACACACTCAAGGCACAACCAGACTGTGCTGGAGATGTGGATTCACACTACCCTAGCTCAGTAGTATATTCAACATCTCTTATGAGCTGCTGTCTCCTTTGTGCTTGACCTTATTCTCTTAGCATTGTCAGTAGGATTTCTATTGCATCTGGGGTAATCGCTGATGATGATGACTTTGTGGGACAGTCCTGGGTTTGATGAGACTACCTGTTTCAGAGGCTAACATATTGGGACTGGATGTTAAAAGCAAACCAAAATCAACAGGACAAGTGTAATGTCATCACGCTGTGGTGATTGTTCAGCATGTTTTGTATGGTGGTGTTTGTACTTCCATGCTGACAGTCTGATGTGATGGCACAGTCCTATTCCCAGAGACAGCATTTTAAGAGACCATGCTAGTGGTGTCCAAAACCTCACTTATAGTGGGACCTTACAGCACAGGCTTATGTAGTATATTTCATGTAAAATGTATCCCTAAAGCTTAAGGGGTGTGCACAAGAATAAAAATTTGGCTGATTTTTTTGGAGGGGCACTTCCTGTGTCCCCCATGGCCAGAGGAGCTGCTGGCTCTCCTCCCATCCCCTCTTCTCTCTCTCCTCCTCCCCACCCCCACATTTTGAGCCAGAGAATAATTCTGTCTTGAGTTGGATGTCAATTAGTGCTAATTGACAAAAAGACACAGATGGCATCTTCCTGGAGCTTGCCATCAGCAAATAGGAATTCACCGTTTCTACCCAGCCTAATGCAGGACTGGCCTGAAGCACAGATAGCTGCCTTGGTCCAATGTATGGGCCTGGCCCTGGCCTTGTGTAGTTTAAAAGTTGCTCTTAAGACCTACAGAATCTTCCTGGGATCCTTAGGGCATGAGATGGGGAACATGCCCAATGTGAATTTCTGTTCTTCACAGTCCCACTGACCTCTCGGAGATGCTCAAGGAGGGGACCAAAGAGTCTCATGATCGTGCAGAGAACACTCAGTTTGTCAAAGACTTCCTGAAAGGACGAATCAAGAAGGAGCTCTTTAAGGTTTGCACTTTCTAGCTCTGTTTCCTTAACAGCATGTGAGATGAGATATTGAGCTTTGGAGTTGGAAGTTGTATCCCAAATTGGAGACATGACATGTTGTTACAATGAGGGAAAGAATGGCCCAGTGGTTAGGGCACTAACCAGAGACTTGGGTTCAATTCCCTGCTCTGTCAGAAACTTTCTGGGTGACCTTGGGCAATTTGCTTAGCCTCTCTCCCTCAATTCCTAGTCTCTAAAATGGGGATAATACTTCCCTGCATCAGACTGAAGCCCTTTGAAATCTACTGATGCCAAGGGCTACATAAGAGCCAGATAATATTATTAAATCCCAATCAAAAAAATGTATTTTTATGTTCTGGGTGTGGATTTTTACTTGTCATGGGCAAACTAAATCAAACTAAACTGCTGGAAACCTGACTTGCCTAGGAGTGACACTGTGTGTAACATGTCAAGAAATCCAGCATGGTGTCTCACTCCCAGAGTTAGCAGTACCTTGTAGTGCTACAGAATTGGCGTAGTTAACAATTTGGATTGGGCGTCAGCTTAATGTTGCTCAGCAGCACCTTCTGTTGGCTGGTCTGGAAAACAATTAATGGAGAGCTAAAGCAGCGTTTCTAAAACAGTGGGTCCCAACAGACTAGGGTGACCAGACAGCAAGTGTGAAAAATCGGGCTGGGGCGGGCGGGGGGTTAATAGGAGCCTATATAAGAAAAAGACCCAAAAATTGGGACTGTCCCTATAAAATCAGGACATCTGGTCACACTACAACAGACCAGTGGGTTGCAAGAAGGTTCTAGATGGGTTGTAGGCCTGGTGCGGAGGGGAGGCCTCGGGAAGAGGTTGTAAAGTGATCTCACCTCACATGCATCATCCAGCAGCAGAAGCTCATGTCCCACAGGGCTGGGCCTGCCTCCTTGCTCTTGGTGTTTGTGACCTGGTGCACAGCATCGTAATTCCACTTGTTTGGCTCAGCCACTCCTCCATTGTCATGACTGCGTCTGGAAGCCCTTTAACGTCATGCCTCGGGTCTATAAATGCCAGTGCAGTTGAAATTGTCAAAGTATTGGGAATTATGTTAGCTATTTAAACTAACGTGTTTTAATTGCCAGTCCTTTGTGGGCAGATCAGAGCATTCAGCATAGACGTATGAACATCATCTTTTGATCATAACGGTCTGCAAATCTAAATAGTGCCTTCCCTTAAAGGGGCTTAAAGCAGTAATGAATTAAGCTTCTCTACACCTTTTTGAAGTAGGATATGTTGTCACCATTTTACAGATAGGTATTGAGGCATAGGGGTTCAGAGACTTGTCTGTGGTGATGCCTGGATGTGTCCCAAGCAAAGGGACTTCACCATTTCCTTTTAAGATTCCTTCACAGCCTAACAGATAATATCCTGGGGAAAGTGTGGTCTGTATGGAGTGTGGTTTATTGGGAGGAATGCATGGGTCTGTACATAACCTGTCTAAATACATCATTCTTTCTGGCAAGTGGTCTCTCACATATATTGTGCTTTTGTTCCTAGTTGGCTACTGTGGCACTTTACTACACATACTCTGCCCTGGAAGAGGAAATGGACTGCAACAAGGACCATCCTGCATTTGCCCCTTTGTATTTCCCTCTAGAGCTTCATCGGAAAGAGGCATTGGCTAAAGACATGGAGTATTTCTACGGGGAAAACTGGAAAGAGAAGATTCAGTGTTCAGAGGCAACTAGGTGTTACGTAGACAGAATCCATCATGTTGGGCAGTATGCACCAGAACTGCTGGTAGCCCATGCCTACACACGGTACATGGGGGACCTGTCTGGGGGCCAGATACTCAAGAAGGTAGCCCAGAGGGCCTTGAAGCTGCCCAGTACTGGGGAAGGGATCCAGTTCTATGTGTTTGACAATATTTCCAATGCACAGCAGTTCAAGCAGTTCTACAGGGCCAGGATAAATGCCCTGGACTTGGACAAGAAAGCCAAGGAGAGGATTGTGGAGGAAGCCAATAAGGCATTTGAATTCAACATGCAGGTACCATGCATCCCCAAACTCTTGTAACGGCCTGTACTTAAGTAAGCTACATTGCTTTAATCTTCTGTCTGGCTTAGACAGAGTGTTAATGTTCCTGATAATGCAGGACTGATGGCGTTCGCTAAATCCAGGGGAAGGAGGGAAGAGTAGAGCTATAAGCCTTTTAAACAGGAAATGCAAACTGCATCTGATGTCTCTACTAAGGACACATAGAGCACACTACCATGCTAGGGCCCAAAACTTTGTTGGGGGCCCCCAGGAGTTATTGTAATGCCAATAATTAATACATGCTTAAGTAGTCGGTAAGATAAGGGGAAGAAACCAGGCCTCCTCCCATGGGGAAAACCTCACAAACTTCTCTGAACCTACTCCTAACCTTTGGAGTGCCAAGGAAGCACTTAATTAGCCAAATGCATCATACACTCAGGGGCTTCCACACTCTGGCCATCTAAAGGCTGACTTGATTTAGCAGCGTCCTGAAGGCTGCTCTGTTTTTTATATAAAACAGAGCAGACTGCATCTATTTTACCTCTTTAACCTGATGGTGTAACCCAGAAACTAAATATTCTAGTATGCAGCATGTCATCAGGACCATGCAACCTGTTTTGACTCCCTATCAATCAGATGGTAGAGTACAAGAGTTTTGATGTACAGGTTCTAACTGATTTGGCCTCTATGCACTTAAGTATTGTTGTATTAATTTAGATGGAATATAAGGGCCAAAGGGGTTAACATGACCCAGTCACTGTCCAACATTAAATAGTATTAAACAAGGTTTGGGGTTTGATATACAGAGACCTCTGCCTACTTAGTATCATGCCAAACAGCCCACTAAATATCCTTGTGCTTAAGATTAAAGAAAAGAAGGGAAAATGGCTAAAGCATTTGAAATGTAAAGTATTAAGGCTTTCATTTTAACAGCATCCCTTGTTCACTTTCCCTTTGACTGGAGAGAGTTCTTAGAGGGGGAAAAAAAACCTTGTTTGACAGTCTTAGGCAGTAATAACTGTCCTGTTTTTTTTTTTTTTTGGCAGTGGGGGGGGGGGGGGTGCGAGAAGAGAAGTTCAGCTGTCTCCTGTCCAGATGGTATTTGGGATTCAGCGGGAGCTGGTGGCAACGTCCTCTAGGTTCCTCTCTGGCCTAGTCTGGTCAGGTCCCAGGACATCTCAGGACTGGGATGACAAAGGCTCAGGGTCCCAGGAGATAGTGGGTGTGGCACCATGATGGTGAAGCTTGCTCAAGTAGCCAATTTACCCCCCTCCCCCCAAATTGTTCTTTAAAGACCCACAAAGGGCCTATCCCCTAATTGTTTTGTCCATCAACTGGTCCTAGTCTTTGACACATCTATTTTGTTTCACTGATTTTCTGAATCCATGCTTGTTTACCAGGCATGATCTTAACAGTCTTGATTTACATCATTAGGTCTTTTCGTTTGGAGTAATTCAGTCTGCCCCCTCCCTTTCCCCTGCCTTTCATATCTTTTTCTTGTCAACACTCACTTCCTCCAGTTGAACTCACAATTAGGGTAAATTTGTAGGCCCAATTATCCCAACAGTGCCCACCTACCCTGTTGAGCATGCTGGGTTGTACCTTCTACAAAATTAAATGCAAACTATTTGAGCCTCCTCTCCAAGCTTCACACCAAGCAGCAGGATGTTTTTGTAGTAGCCTTGCCCTATTTGATTGTGTTCTTCCATGTCATATTGAGACCTTGGCTAAGTCTGTGTGAATCCCTACCTGACGCTTTCCCCTGTTGGCTGGAGTATGAGAGCACAGATGAGCACCAGTTATGATTTCATTCATTCCCAATTCAGTTCTACCAAAAGTAGTTCCCCCTTTTTAAAAAAACAAAACAAAAACCCTGGAATAAAACTATCCAATACTCTCTTGCTTTGTTCAAGCTTTGATGGCTGGGTTCAGAACATAGGGGACACAGGTCCCAGCAAATGGTGCTGTAGTTCTCCTTAACTTTTGTTTTAGACTAAAATTCCCTCACGCTCCAAGTTGGGAGGGGCTCTCTGCCAGCAGAAAAATCGAGGGGAATGATGAAGCTCAGCACTCTGTTTGTTTGGGGGGGGAAGGGGGTGTGTGCAGGGCAGGGGCCAACAGAAAATGTGTTCAGAGGGAGTAAAGGGAGCAGAGCGAAGCTCGCAGGAATGTCTGCGGAGAGAATGGATTGGGAAAGGTGTTTTTCAGTCCAGAGTCTAAAGGGAAAGTAACAGCAAAGCCTGGTGGCCTCAACCCTTCTACAATACTCCAGGCTGTTTTGAGTTGCTAATACACTTCACTGACATCTCCCAGTTTTTCCTCTAGACACTTGGGAGAGGCCTGGGAACACTGCTGGTGAAAGCAGTATTCTCATCTGTGCAGAGTAGAATTCCATCTTGCCCTGCAGTGTCTTATCTGGGACTCTGGCTTGTTTGATTCCTGTAACAGTAGCTCCCAGAACATGGTTGGTGCTGTGCTGGCATTTCACCTTCAGTGAAACTCTGCAAGATGAACAGGAAAGATCTCTTGAATCTCTTACTTGCAAACAGGGCAGAGTTCCAAGCTGTAACATTCCCATTGCCCAGCCAGCTCTGGAGAAATCGGTTTTAAGCAGGGCTGTAAATGGAGCTGACCCCTCCAAACTGACATTTGCCCTCCTTGGGAGTACACAGGAGTAGAGATACCATGAATCTTGTTGCATATGTGAATTTCACGTGATGCACTAGAGAACAATCAGTGCTGTTTGTGAAAGCCAGATGTTGGCACTTCTCCTAGGTTTGTTTTTCGGGGGCCTGTAGGCACAGATGGTCCCCAGTAGGCATTTCAAGTTTTTTGTTTTTTAGGACTGCCCTGTATGTAAACATAATGGGGGAGAAGAAGAGCCAAGGTCCCCACATAATGCTGTGAACTGACCGTGTGAGATGTGCCCTCTTGCTGGTGATCCCTGCTTGATGTTTCAGAAGGCAGGGAAATAACCCTAGATACTTGTTCCCATCCTCCACCCTCCTGCGAGAGTGGTATTTCTTCACAACCTCTAGTATTTAAGGATCCACTTGTTTCAGTACAAGAGGGGCAGGACCTTGTCCCTCCAGTTTCACAGGGCTCACAGAAAGTTTGTGCTGCTACCTCTGTTGCTGGAGGGAGTGCTGTGTCATGTTAAAGGCCACACAAACCACAAGATTCACCTGCAACCTAGATAGCTGTTGCAGGTGCCAGCAAGTAAGAGGGGCCCATCCTATTTTACAGTGCTGCATGAAGCTGTTCTGTTTAATGAGTAACATTGCTGGAACAAGCTGCACAGTAGCATTTCAACAGAGAACTCATGTTATTAGACAGCCTCAGAGTGCTTGGAGTTGCACACTTCATTTACTAAATATTGAACTAAAAATAAACCCTAGTACTCTGTTCAAGGGTTTTGTTCTAGTCTGAAAAGTTTACTGAAAATGGCACCCACTCGCCAAGTACATCAGAGGTGGAAGAGAGAATTTAATTGTATCATTAGCCTTGCAGAGTAACCCTGCCCTTGGGGAGTGAGCTAGAGCAGTGGTTCTCGGCCTGTGGCCCCCTGGGAGGCTGTGAGCAGGTTTCAGGGGGACCACCAAGCAGGGCCAGTATTAGACTTGCTGGGGCCCAGGGCAGAAAGCCAAAGCCCTACTGCACGGGGCTGAAGCCTGGGGCCCTGAGCCCCACCACCCGGGGCTGAAGCTGAAGACTGAGCCACTTAGCTTTGTGGGCCCCTTGTGGCTTGGGTCCTGGGCAGTTGTGCTACTTGGCTTTTATATGCAGAAAAACAGTTGTGGCCCAGGTGAGCCATGGAATTTTTATAGCATGTTGAGAGGGCCTCCTCAAAAAAGGTTGAGAACCCCTGACCTAGAGCATACTGGTTTGGTTCTCCAACAAAATTCATAATTCAGCTGATGTATTCAAGGCAGGAGCCAAGCTTTAATACTTGAGCCTCAGACTGAGTTTGCAGGGCTGGCAGCTAGGAAAAAACAGCAAAGACTTTCAAAAGTGACTGTGGGTTGGTGGGTTGTTTTTTCCTTTTGGGGTGTCCAACTTTTGAGAAGATGGGTGATCAGCATATTCTGAAGACCCAGGTCCCTTTAAAAGTCAAGTTAGGCACCCAAATTACCAGTCCCTTCTGAAAACCTTGCTCAGCAGCTCTTGTTAGCTGAGCGAATTTGATCTGGAAACTGAGAATAATAAATGTGAGATGACACTTCAGATTCAAACTGCATTTAAGTGAAATTTACAAGAATGGCTGTGAAGTGCTGTTTGCTCTTGGTGACTCTCACTGAATCTTCACTTTCCCTGGCAGGTATTTGATGAACTGGACAAAATTGGCGCATTGTTAACTGAAGAAGCCCAGGATGGAGGGCTCCCAGTGCATGATGGAAAAGGAGACCTGCGCAAGTGCCCATACTATGCCACAAAACTAGGTAGTTTTTCTTTTATTACAAGTACATTAATCTGCATCTCTGGGGTAATACAGCTAACAGTGCTTTCTGCCCTTCCCTGCAGGCAAGGGGGACCCTGGCTGCCCCTATCACATTGGCATGGCCATGCTGAAGCAGCCCACCCTGCAGTTTGTCCTTGCAGCTTGCATTGCCTTGGCTGCAGGCATTGCAACCTGGTACGTGATGTGATGGATGGACACTAGATGGAGTTATCTCATGGTGACTCAAGAAGATGAACACACCCTTTTGGGACTGCTCCTCTGGTGGTGGAGTTTTTAAATGCAAGATTTAAGTAAACAATAAACCAGAATCTACAGTGAATGCCTAGGACTATTTGCATACAAATAACCCAAATACTGCATGGTACCACACCTAGTAATCTATATAATTACCCAGCAGGGTTCTGAGCTAGTAATTTAATGCAGGAATTGTAATCTAGCTCCACAACTGCCACGTGGAGCCAAAAATCTATAGTGACCTGGTATGGGTCTTAAATCAGGGAATGGCTTTAGCCAGCTATTGTCAAATGATCAGCGCTTCATATCCCTGACCAGGCTGTGGTTTTCTCCCCAGCTGCCTGATGGAGTTTTCTTTGCTCCTTCCAACATAGTATTGCTCCTTACATGCTGATCAAGCACTTAGCTTGTGACACTGGGACAGAGCATTCAGAGCTAGCTCAAATCAGGAATTGCACTTTGTCCTGGTGAAGGTGGTGGGGAATTCAAAGTGCTCTGAAACCACTCTTATCCCTGATGCTGTGGCACAGTGTCAGTTGCCCCAAAGGCAGAATAACTTGCTGCTCATGTTGCAAGGGCCATTGGCTCAAAACCAGTTTTATAAATGAGGGCCCTTTTTGCCCTGGCATGTAGCAATTGCTGAGCAAATAGTTTCCCAGGGGCTGGGGGAGCAAGTCCTTGTATATATTAAAGTTAACGGTTTACTTTTTCATGTAACTTATATTGTGATAGAGCCTTTGACCCAATAAAGTTTATACTCTGAAGTCTTCATAAGGGAGTCTTTCTTCACGCAGAGAGGAGTCCAGCCCCTGAGAACTTCATTGCAACTGGCCTTTACAGTCAGTTCTTCTCTGCAAGGATGGATGCAAGGTCACACAGGCAGCATGAATTCACAGCACAGAATTCATTTAGGAGGCTCA
The DNA here is from genome assembly GCF_011386835.1 of Chrysemys picta bellii. Taxonomy (NCBI): domain Eukaryota; kingdom Metazoa; phylum Chordata; order Testudines; family Emydidae; genus Chrysemys; species Chrysemys picta. Next base: position 55,126,401 of record NC_088800.1, read on the forward strand.
GTTTGGGACTGGTAACGACTATGTGCAGTGTTGTGAAACCTTGACTTTCCACTCACTCCTTTCAACTGGCATGTTCTTCTGGGCACTCTAGCCAGACTAGCTTTGATTTTTGCCTCCAAAACTATTCTATGTCTGATGATATTAGAGTGACTGCACGAGCTGGAATTGCTTACTTACATCATAGCTGTATGTAAAACTCTGACATTCTTTCCTGCCTGAGAACCTCAAAGGAAGTAGCTTGCCTTCTGCTCCTTATGCCCAACAGACACCTGGTTGTTCAAAAGTGTGGGCTGTTTTTATCACAAAGGAACAGATCTTCCCCCTAAATTGCAGTGTAGATGTGTATTGGAGGAGCTCTGTCCAAGGGCTGGGTACGGTTTTGGAGGGATCTTCCAGCACCTGAATTGTAACTGGTTAACTAAAGAAACCAAGCTTCCTCATGCTGCACAGGCTGCAGATGAATATAGATTTCCCCCATTTCCCCCCCCCCCCCCAGCTTTAATAGGTAATTTTCTGTCTTTGTTCAGCTGAGATTGCTTGATGTATTATCCTCCAAAACCATGGGGCATAGCACGATCAGGTCTTCTAAACCTTCACAGCAGTGGCTGGTGCTATCAAAGGCACCATCGTAATGGTTATGCCATTGTATCTTTACATCAAGCCCACCGTGGGCAACCTGAATGCCTTTCGAGGAGTGGTGTCCAAATGCAGCCAGGTCAGTGCTGTGAGGCCTTTCCCTGTAAACAGACTGATTCAGGATGAGCTCTCCCCACCCCTGCTGAGGAGAGGGAGTGGTGGTGGGAACACAGAGAGCCTATGGGTAGGGGAGAAATACTCTCCCCTGCTGACACTGCTCTATTCAGCAGTAGCAGCACAAGTGTGTGGGTTGAGGGCACGGGCTGAGAGATGCTATGCTGTGGGCAAAGCAACTACCCCCTGCTGAGTGGATTGGACCACAGCCTCAGTGAAATTGTGGGTTTCTTCTACACAGGCTAACAAATCTTGCTATCTATGGCAGGGGTTGCCAACCTGTGGCACATGAGCTGATTTTCAGTGGCACTCATACTGCCTGGCCACTGGTCTGGGGGGGGGGATGGGGCTCTGCATTTCAATTTAATTTTAAATGAAACTTCTTAAACATTTTAAAAACCTTATTTACTTTACATACAACAATAGTTCAGTTCTATATTGTAGACTTATAGAAAGAGACCTTCTGGAAACATTAACATGTATTACTGGCACACGAATCCTTAAATTAGAGTGAATAAATGAAGACTTGGCACACCACTTCTGAAAGGTTGCTGACCCCTGGTCTATGGGGACAAAGTGGCTCTGGTGCTGACAAGGTGGGTTAATGCTTAGTAGCTTTGCTGTAAGCTGCTGGCCTGCATTTCAGAATCCAGCCAGCAGAGGTGGCTGCACAGCCCAGTCAAGTCTGTGGAAACTACCTCTTCCTTATAAGGGCTGCACTCTCATTTGTGCTGATGGCTGGATTCCATGAGGGAGCTGGCTTTCATACTTCAGGCTCATCAGCCCCTTTAAAACAAGGCAGAGCTGTGGGGGTATCTCTGCAGGAGGGCAACAATGTTACAGTACCAGGTTTACAATGGCTCCTTGGAGCTGGGTCCATGCTAAGAAGGGGCCCCAGCCTGCTCTGTTTGCATTGTGCCCCAAGCCCCCACTAGTTCCCCCTGCCCACCACTTGCTGCTCTTGGCCTGCCTGCCAGCTGGCCCTCAGTGCACCTCTGGCTCTGGGCAGTCTCTGCTTCCCACCACCTGTAGGGCCCCAGCCCCCACCTGTCTCCCCAGAGCTGAGCTGCCTGGGACTGGTGCAGAAGCCTGGCCAGTGTCGGGTGGGGGTGGGGGGGTGGAGGGCTTGGCTGGGCCCCTCCATGCAAGTGCCTCTTGAGGGACCCTGGCAGGGGCAGGTCCTGGCCTGGCTGATCATGCCACTCCCCAGGGGCTGGAGTGATTCCTGGTCCTGGGACCAGCACTGGCTGTGCTGCCAGATCAGCCCAGCAGACACAGTCACCTCCCAGCAAGGCCCGTGAGTGTGGCTGGAAGGCAGGGCTTGGGAGAAGGGGTGCCAGGCTGTGAAGGGGCAGGAAAGGTGTGTGTGTGTTGGTGCACTAGGGGGTGGGGTTCTGTGTGGTGGGGCTATGGGCAGGGGTGGAATGCAGAGTGCTGTGCATTTGTTGGTGGGTCTTGGGGAGGTGGTCCTGGGAATAGTGGGTCCAGGGGGACTCAGGCCCTAGGGAGTTGGGCAGGGGAGGCTGTGTGGTGTGGTATGGGCCTGCCCCCACAAGGAAGGGGCATGCTGGGAGCACAGGGCCAGGCTGGCCACTGTGCATCTGGCAACTGTCAGTTTGTAAATTGTGCCCTTGCATTGGGTGAAGCAGGGCCACCCCTACCATCCCCCTTTGTCTCTAGCTGGCCCCTCACTCCAGGGAACTGACCTCCCTCCCATCGTGCTCCATTGCCCCCATGGGGGCCTACAAAAGGTTAATCCAGCCCTGACAATGTACCCCAATTTAAGCACCAAAATCTGTATTTGTCCCAAATGACATGTGAACTGCAGCTGTCCTAGGCCTAAGCCCTTAGCAGCTGTGCTCCCTGGTGCTTAACTGCTTGTATCTCCCCTCCAACAGCTGTAGCCCCCCACAGCTCCAGCCCTGTGCAGTCACTGTAGAGACAAAAGTGGCTACTTGCATTTTTTGTATAGCCATCTCCTAGTGCCCAGTTGCTGCTGGAGGTGTATGTCCAGGACCATGGCTGCTGACCCCACCATGGTCTGTGGCAGAAGATTGAGGGGGCTGGGTATATTACTATTCACCAAGTGCAGTTTGTACAAAATGGGGACTACTCACAGGAGGAAACCTCCTTTCCATAGGCTGCTGCAGCTTAGAGGAGGGGAGGGTTGGAATGATCAGTGAACTGGAGCTAAAAAAGCAGGGGGTGGTTCAAACTCAGCCCCTCAAACAGCTGTTCATTCAGTGAGTTCTGCAGGCCTCTTCTGAGGGGAGACTGAAAAGTCACACACAATACTGCACTAGCTGGGATGGTAGTTAACTCATCCCTTGTAAGTGTTGTAGGAGCACCCGTGATCTGTATGCTCAAAAGGTCTGTTACACTTCTCTTTCCCTCCCCCTGCCTCATGTCTCCTCTTCCTCTTCGAATACCTGTGAAGTGGCTTTCCCCCTCCCTCCCAGAATGCCCGTGGAATGAATGGGCTGCTTGAACAGCTGGAAGATCAGAAGAGCTTCCAGGTAGACAAGGCATCGGGGACTCTAATTAGGCAGCGCTCACACACCCAGTGCATGGACACTGCCCGAGGTGGAGTGTGATGAACCAGATGCGGCCAAATCATCTCTAGGCACAGGCCATGGGGAGCAGGTCCTTAAAAGGGGAAGGGGCCATGTGCTCAGCAGTGCACTCACAAGCACCTCCTGTGACCGCCTGGCCAGTGGTTTGCAGCATTGCATTCCATTGTGCCTCAGGAAGACTTACCTTCATCGCACCGTCCATTGCTGTGCTCTGGGACACTTACCTTGAAGAATCCTGACCTCTCCAGTGCCATGCCTGTCCTGGGAGCATGAGTATGTGAATGTGAGTGTGACCCTCCTTCTCTCCCCCCCCCCCCCATCTTCTTTTGAGCTTAGCTATCGGTATAATAAACATGCTGCTTTCTGCCAAATTCTGGTGGGTCATTAGTCCTCCCTAAGCTTACTAGCTGGCCCAATTTTGGGTAACAGTAAGCCTCAAGGCCCCTGAGCTAAAGCAAAAACAACAAGGAGTCTGGTGGCACCTTAAAGACTAACAGATTTATTTGGGCATAAGCTTTTGTGGGTAAAAACCTCACTTCTTCAGATGCATCTGAAGGTGCCACCAGACTCCTTGTTGTTTTTGTAGATACAGACTAACATGGCTACCCCCGATACTTGGGCTAAAGCAGCCATTGCATGCTGAAGTCAGCTGTCATAGCTGACACTACCGCAGCTGTTAGCCAGGCTGTTAAATGTTTGAGTGAGGGAAGGCAGAGGATGGGCAGTTTCTCCATGCCTGTAGCAGGGAGGATGCTGTCCAGGCTAGGCTAGCAGGTGAAGCACACAGCCATCTAGCCTAGTCCCATCCAGCTTAGGAAACAGCTAATTCTTCAGGTGTTTGGTCAGGTGCCAGCAGTGGCAAATGTTCATCTCCCAAGTTGGACACCACCACGTGCAGAAGCTCATTCAGGTTCTCTAGTGATAACTGCGGAAGAGGTCTTCATTCCTTTAGCAGAGGGGTGTTGGTTCAGGTCATGCTGCCAGGGCCACTGCTCTTCCACTAACATGCAGCATTTAACCTCAGTCTCAAGGGAAGCTACAGCCTTCAAAGACAGCCATCATTGAGCTACAGCATTCTCCGCAACATCGTATAGCCATGAAGTATTGCCCAGTCTGTGCCTGACACCATGCTGGCCCATGTCAGAGGCTGGAATATTTCCCAGTGAAAGAACTGCTTTCTTTGTTATTCACACTTAGTGCAAGCCCCACTGCAAGTCAGAGCATTAGATTCAATGAGTAATATATTGAATCAGTTTCCAACTGCTGGGATTTAGTCCAGTCTGTGCAGGATTGGTCCCAGCAGAGCACAGGCATAATCTCCTTGTTCAAGGAGAGTTTCAGAGGCCATGTCTATGGATTTGGGCACACAGGACTCTCACTACAGAACTAAAAATAGCTATGTAGACATTTGTGCTCAGTCTGGCACTTCAGCTCTGAAGCTTAGGGAGTGGGGTGGGTTCCATGCCCCTGCTACTTACCCACTTCTCCGTGACTGAGAAGCAATAGGCAGACATTCAGTAAGTTTTATTAGATTCCCTTTACAGCCCAGCATGCAGATGATCCACACCAGATAATTCATTGCTGCCAGAGTATCCAAATAAATACTCACCCACTTATCACGTTTATTCTTGACAAGGTCTTTGTTGCATCTCAATCCCAGCTGCTGAAATTTTTTTTTATTCTTGCTAATCTCCAATAGCAGTGCTGTAGCTCATCTGTTCTCCACATATTAAATTTCACTCCCCTCATTTATTAGTGATTCTACTTTTCCCTTAGGTAGGATTTTATTTGCCCCTTCCACTTTAGGAGGGAGGAATGTATTTAAATCTAGCATGCAGTCAGTCAGTATTTGTCAATTTTTCCCTCCAACCAATTTGCAACTTTCTCTGACATTTCAATTACCAGTTGCCCTTGTGTCAGTTCAGAGATAATGAAGTATCAATATGATTTGATTTCAGAATGTGTAACCAATCTGTATTTCCGTATTCATTTGAGTGAGTTAGTGATAGGTTTTCAAAATGATCCCTGGAAGTGATCATTGATCTTATCCATCAAAACTCATACAGAAAAAGCTCCCCTTCCCAGCCTGCTCGCATGGGCTCTATTCTCACCAGGAAAGTTTCCTACCCTCTCCCCCACCCCATCCCCAGAGTTCTGGTGAAAGCCCCTTGCCTTCTAATGAAGCCACTTTGACCTTTTCATGTTTTTAAATCGGTTTTAACTTTTCCCCCCCACTTCAATGTGGGAAGGGGTCCAATTTGCACATACAATTTGTGTGCCACATACAACTATTATTGATGCCCTAGAGGGAAGTCTTTGTTTTAGTCCCAGACAGCACTGCAAGCTTCCCCAATGCCAGTGCGCCTCAGGCATGACCTGTCAAGGCAAGGCAAGAATTTTCAGTTCTTGGTCTCCAACCAAGAAACTGTGCTGGCTGTGACCATGGAAATCTGTCTGCCAAGGCCTGGGCTGAAACCCACTGAACAGCCATCAGGTCAATGCTGCCCTGGGCTGGCTGTGTGTGCCACATACCTCAGCCTGGAAAGACTGGCTCACTACCATTCCCTTGAGCCATCCAAACCTCAGAGCTTAAAGAAGAGCAGCACAGTGAGATCAGGGTCTGTCTTTTATTTATATACAAACATTATGTAAAAGCGCCAACAGTTTGCTTTTCTAAGCACAGAATAATTCACTCCTGACATCAAACAAAGCTGACACCTGAACCACAAGTCAGAACTCAACCCCAAAGGAGTTCATTTTAAGACTTCCAGTTGGTTTAAAATGTTTACTTGAATATACAGAGTACAAATACCCTTGCACTGGAGCAGTTTAAAATCAGGACCACGCTTTGGGCTGTGTTTCTTTAACCGATCAGCTTAAAGAACAAAATCAACCATTTCACATTCATGACCCGGAGGGCCAGAGCCCCCGCGTGTATACATCTGACCCAGTTTAATGAGGGGGGTGACAGACAACCAGAGAGAGAGCAGATGTTCACTGTGTTTTGATGGCATGCACTCAAGACACACAAACCAGAAAGGATTACATCAGCTGGAATAAACTGAAGTACAGAGCCACTGAAAAATGGAGATTCAGCAAAGGCTCGCTGAATAGCCTTGGGCTCAGCATCTCAATAACATCAGCTAGTTTTAACCCTCAAAATCTACATTTCCTCTTCCTAGTATAAAAAAGGAACCAGAACAGAACCACGTGCATAGAATAATTCATACCATACCCATTAGCGATGGACCTCTGGGCAGTGACTCTTCGTTTTCATGCAAAAACTGATTGGGCTTGAAGGGTAGAGGATTCACATTTCCGGTAAGTTAGTTACGACCTGGTGGCCATTTAATAATAATATAGTTAAATTAAATTAAAAACAAGCCCCCCTACAGTGCTGCGCTGAGTTATCTACACACTTGGACGCACTGCCATTAGTGGGGAGTAATGAAATGTCAGGCCCTAGGTAGCACAGTGAAAAAGTGCATTGAGGGAGATTCACCAGTTTTTCTATCCCCCAAACATAGACATTAAACAAACATGAACAGAACAAAATAAGAACAAGGCATACGATGCAAACCTACACGTCTAGGGAGAGACCGGCACAGCCAGAAATAGCTAGAGCCATACACCTTCCCTTTCACTGCACTGCGTGGGTTCGATAGACGGGTGGTTCATTAGGGGGTGGGAGGGAGGCTGCCGGCATCGGCTAGAGCGAAGGGTGATGAAGGTGGACGAGTGTGGGGACTCCTCAGGCATCCAGACTGCATCCCCACCTCTTACTCCGATAGGGGAGTGCTCTTGACTGGAGACTGCCGACTTGGTGATGGATTTGGACAAGACATCCAGTGAGGTCACCAAGCCCACTGCACTTGTGATTGGCCACCAATGTGAACCCAGGACGCTGGTGACAAAGGCTAATGGCTACACCACTGAGTCCCAGGTAAAAGCTTATTAGAAAGTCAAGGCAAAGGAAATGCAAATGCACACACAGTTTCTATTATCTTACACTAGACAGCTCCAGCTCGTCCATGTGGGAGCTCGGAGCACAGAGGGCCCGAATCTCCTGAATTCCACTGAACGAATGGGAAAAAGATAAGGCCCATTTTTCTAGCTCTCTTCCCAAGCTCATTGTCCACTAGATTTGGGGGTGGGGGTGGGTGGGGAGCAGGGAAAAATTGCTACTTAATGCTGAGTTCCAGAGAGAACCAACCCTCACCCCCTCCCACAGGCTGAGCTTTCACATCCCTCAGTGACACAGGCTCTGTTCCCAATGCCAGAGGCATAAGGTGGGGTCTACAGCACCCAAAGGGTAAAAGTGGCTTCATGATTCCAGCAGACTCACGGCAGGAGCTACTGCTCCGTTCCCCCTCCCTGGCTTTGTAATGCAAGTTTCTCAAGACTACAATTGAGGATGGGAATGTCTAGTAACTGCCAATTTCCATACAGAACTAGTGGGTTAACGTCTGCACCCGCACTGCAAGTAAAGGCCTGTCTCTTCATCTGTGCCTCAAGGTGGCAGATGCCCACTGCCTCTGGGCTGCTGTGTGTAATCACCCCGGGGCTACAGGAGCCGTTACACCCATGGAAGAGCCAGACCTAGGGAGATACAGCCAGGGACTGTCACCTGAGGCTCCAAGATCCCAAAGCACTTCAAAAGAAACAGAAAACATCCCCTGGCCACCTGCAAACTAAACAGAGCCGCTGCTTCCCCATCTCCTTCAGGGCAAGGCTGAGCTGGCTGGGCGCCAAGGCAGGAAACAAACGTTAGCTTTGCTCAGCTGCATGGCACAGCCAGATGTAAAAGCACAACATACAGAACTGAACGAACACTGGCCCTAAAATAAAACCTTTCCTTTCACACCACGTAGTCCAGCAACGTGCACCCCCCTTGTCGCTAGCCTACAGACAAAGCAGGGAAACTGAGCGAGTCTAGACGTCCAAAGAAAGCGACCAGTCAGAGGCACTGCACTTCCTGCAGATAGGTTGCCCTTTCCTGGGGATGGACGGATGCGCTTGCTTTGAATCTGTGGTTTGTAGAGAACTGCAACAGTCAACTAAACTACAGGATCTGTCTGCTTTAAAGAGACAGAGCTGGTGAGCACAGGAGTACCCCAGCAACCCTACAGTTCCTGTGGGAGCAGACGGGACATCTCGGCATATTCACAGCTTCTAGAGAAATAAGCGAGCTGCCTGCATGGAATGGAAGGAAAGCGCCCCCGTATTGCAATGGCTCAGTCTATCACTAATTGGGCAAGAGCCCATTGGAATGGCTGTCCCCGCATGCTGCCAGTTGAAGGATGTCTGCCTTACATCACTGTCTCCTTTAACAGTGGCTACCAACAGTGACTGATGGGGGGGATGCAGGAAGGTGAGGTAGGACAAACCACCAGAGGTGGCTCTGACGGGCAGACATAATCCGGGAAGGGAAAGTCTCTGTGCAGTCTGATGCCTCATTTGCAATCCTAGTTCTAAGCCCTCTGCAAACAGCCGTAAGGGTGAGAACAAGACGGGACAGCTGGAACGGCAAGGCGAGTGTTGCATCTATTGAATCTCACAGCCTAGCCCAGCTACCTGTCAGAGCTCACATCTACACACCAGCTCTAGCTGTTCAGTGTGGGCCTACAGCTTCCTTGTCAGTGTGTGAGTACCGTCGCTCTACTACAGCTTTCTAAGCTCTTTAAAATGGAAGGGAAAATAAACACACACTACCAACGTAGGGCTAAGCAAAGGAGCATTCTGCATGTGTAGATCGGCGTGGAGGAGGGGGTGATGTCATTCCAGCAAGTGTGGCTCCCGGGGGTGCTGTTAGCACATGCGCTTGTACGTGTAGATGTAGGCTTTGCAGTTGGGACAAGTGTGGGTCACATCCTTGAAGTCGTCTATTAAACATGGAATCAAGCAGCAGCCCAGATCACATCTGGAAAAAGAGGGAGAGATCAAAGCCAAGTGAGCAGGGGCAGGGCATGGCAAGCACCATGGGGGCCTCTACTCCACCCCTCACAGCCTGGCCAACTAACTACACACACACCCCAGAACAGGGACACTGCTGCCACTCCAGACACCCAGTAAAACCTGCTCCCACTGAACCCCAATGGCTTCCTTGGTAAGTCCTAGCATCCCTTTGGAGCCTAGTACAGATACCTCCTCCCTTCCCCCTCCCACAGGCTAAGAAGAGCAAAGCCTTTTAAGGGTCCATATTTAAAGAACACAGCAAAACACCTGATTTAACATCACTCACTGCTGGATGGAAGCTCACACTTGGAAGCGCAGGGACGCCCTGCAGGAAATTCCCCTTCCAGCTAAAAACCAGTCCCATCGCTCTGTAGAGAGATGCTCCCCATGACAGGAGCTTTCCTGACACCACAGTGAGTGCAGTGGAGGCAGCTTCCTGCTAGCACCAGAGCCTCTGGAGCAGCAGATGTACTAGGGAGTGGCCAGGGCCCACCAGCAACTGGCCTCAAGCCCAGCTAAGATGGAAGACGAGGCAAAGGGTTGGTGCAGAGCCACACAGGGACAATCACACACACACTGCAGCCTGGGGTCCCCGTGGTGCCTCACTACCTCCTGGTCCAATTTCCTCCTCCGCCAGCAGCAGGCGAGAGGGGCTTCAAGGCCCAGTCCTGTGTGGGACTCTCTAGGGGATAAAGCCAGCTGGATGAGTAGCCAGTTAACGGAGAGGAGAGGTCAGTGCTACTTGGGCAAGTCCATTGCTTGCTCCTTTAGTTCTTCCCTCCCCCAGTCCATCAGCGACCAGAGTGGAAGGCACTGGAGAATGGCAAAGTTCCTCCTCCTCCCGGCACGTACCCGACAAAGCAGCAGAAGAAGCCGAGGAGGAAGTTCATGAGCCCTATCTCATGTGTGATCGCGGTGGTGATGGCCTGCTGGCAGTGAGGACACACCGTCTGCACGGGGCTGCCCTGGAATATTTCTCCCTGCAGCACGGTGACCGTGGTTGCTGCCCCCGATGGTACAATGACAGTTGCTGTGTGGCCACCAGGAGAGGGGTAATGTCCCGCAGCCGGGTAATAGCCCATGGGAGGGTGAGGTCCTGGGGGTGGATAATAACCTGCCAGTGATAAATACACACAGTGAGAGGTCTTGGCACATTAACAAGCGATTCCTATGCCGCGTTTCTGAGCAGCGGGACTACGTTAGCACTCAGCTGCTCCGTGTTCCCCAGCTGGCTGGCTCTGTGGGCTCAGCACTGACAGTCAGTACACGGATTATGGTAATGCCTAGGGCCAGCCAGGATCAGGGCCCCACTGAGCTGGGTACTGTACAATGAGTCGTAGTTACGTTGTAGCTCAGCGAGTGCAACCGAGGACTCTGCAGCCCTGTAACTGCTAACCCAGCACCTGGCTCTGCGCAGAGTGGGCACTGTGGAGAAAGGAACCGCACAGAGTCAGTCGCAGATTACCACCGACGCCTCTCCGGAAAGGCAGGCTGCAGGGGCCCGGGAGCGGAGGCTCCTTCCTTGGTGCTAGGAGACCCCAGTGAACATCTCCTCTGCCCACAGCACAGAACCCAGCACCACAGCTCTGGGAGTTCCTGAGAGTACATAGCAGCCACTGTGTTTGCCTGCCTGGTCCTGACAGTAACTGGCACCGGCTCACGGGACACCAGAGCCTATCCTGCCATGCCACAGAGAGCAGCGACTGTGTATTCACTAGCAGGGCAGCTGGCATGGTGAGAAGCCCAGGCTGCTGCGGAGAGCAGGCAACAGCCCAGTCAGATTTCTGGGCTCCCCTCAGTGCACCAAAACAAGGCATCTGGAAGGGGCACACATTCATAGGAGCTCCTGCTGAAAGCCATTCTCCACATTACCCAGCCCCTCCAGTACTCACCATGGGGCATGTAGGGCATAGAGCCATCTGCAGAAACGGGAGCGGGGATGTACCCCGGCTGCAGGGGTGGCTCGTACGGGGGTGGCCCAAAATCTGAAGGGGGCACAGGCATCCCATGGGGCTGGACTCCAGCAGTGGAGACTCCGTCTGAAAGGAAAGGCAGAAGGCATGAAGGGTTAGCTGGACTGGAAGGAGGTCGCTGGGGAGAGTGGAGGGGCGAGGCAGCGAGTGGCAAAGCACAGCTGAGCTGAGGCGTTCTAAGCCAGGTTGCAGTGGCAGCCAGGCCCCCAGCATATAGAGTGCAATATTAAAGGGGGCCTGGCAGAGACCAACCAGGTGGAGAAGACCAACTTAATATTGCAGTGAGGGCCACACCCACAACAGGGCAGTGCCAGTGGGAAGAATCCAGCAAAACTGGAAACCCTGTGCTGTGCTAGAGGGAATTGGGAATGTGTCTCAGCCAAGCAAGCTCTGCCAGAGAAACCCCAACATCTCCCCTTCCCAGCTCGGGGGCTTTAACACCCAGCGTGTTCGGGAGCAACTCATCTCCAGTGAACATACTTCAGCAGGGGGCGCCCCTCCCTCCCAGCCAGTACTGGAATTCCCCTGCACAGGCAAAAGGTGCTGTGCCGATCCCGTCAAACCTAGAGCAGATCCGTGAGCACGGGGATTAAAGGCCCAAACTGTGGAAGGGGCATTAGCTGGAGACCAGCTGCATTTCGCTTGGGCACTGGCCTAACAGCCCCCTGCAGTTCCAGCCGACAGCTCAGTGCCTCACTCCCTGCTCTGCGACCATCTGAGCCATGGCTGAGGTGAGTTCTGTTGCAGAGCGCTATGGACTCTATGAACTACAGTCAATTCAGTCTGGCCAGCTGGGGGAGCAGCCAGGACGAGAGGGGGATGGGCAGGACCATTTGGGAGCTGAACTGGCCTGCCAATACTCTCACACGATATCAGACTCTCCTGCATCTCCCCTCTGGCTGCAGCTGTGCGAGACAGGCGGGTTTCAGCCCCAGTGCTCCTTTGGGATCTCCACATCTAGCCAGGCTCCGAGATGGATACGAACTGGGGACCATGGAGTCCCAATATATATGCATCCACCCCAGGGGTGCACAGCAGGTCCCAGCAGGCCTCCACCAGCAGCTTGGCTCCTTTTGCTCTTAGAGCACTAGGATTTTAGACCTGCCACAGCCACGCTGCCTCAGACTAATGTGCTGCGTGCTGCATTGTGTCAGCCATGCCTGCAGAGGCATCCCGGTGCTGGGTGTCTCAAGGGCCTCCTTGGACCCTGGGGAGCACCTGATCCATGCCCCAGTATAGACAGGCACTCGCTGCTCAAACCAAGCTGCAGAGTTACCGGGAAGCACAGCTCTCCCCCTTGCTCAACACAGGGGCAATGCCAGGGCATGGGCTGATACTCAAAGTGCAGTAAAGTTCCCGCAAAGCCGATTCACATCATTGCATTAAGGAGCTAAGAAATCCCACCCAGTTGCTACTAGCCGTTCCTCTGATTTTTTGGGAGGTACAAAGAATGCTGAGCAGCCAGCCTGACTCCAGTGATCCTGGGGCCAAGCATCTTCAGAAAGGAATTCTGGGAGACTCGTGAGCAGCCAATCACTATCCCTTTAAGGTAAAGGGCTCCTGGCATGCTGGGATTAATGCCCTCCTACCAGACAAGAGGTGCAGGTAAATGCACAGCCAGATGGGTTTGAGACAGGAGTTTGAGGAAGCATATCTTGGTACCTTTTCAGCAGGAGCAATGGGACCGGCTTGGAGCCCACCAAACCCCAAGTGGTCAGGAGAGCAGTGAGGCAGTATGGAGAGAAATACAGAACTGGAACAATTCTCTGGCTGTTTCAGTTCATGAGGGGTCCTGTGGCTATAGAGACCTTCTACAAACCTCAAGGAACTGTGCTGCATGCTCATCCGTTATACAGCACCGTGCAGCGGTGGCAAGATTTTGGGCAGGGCCTAGGTGTAAGGGGAGAAAAAGGGAGGATGGGATGGGAGGAGCTGGTATTGTGAGAAGCAGGAGGGGAGAAGGCCCAGTGGGAGACCTCAGGGACTTTGTTTTAGCCATGCTGGGTCTAAGGTGGCAGCAAGCCATTCAAGATGGGACACTGGAGAGACAGACAGAGAAACAAGACTGTACTGAAGATGAGAGGCAGATTTGTGAGGGGGTACAGTGGAGCCACAACAGCTGGTGAGATCATCCGGGGCAGGAGGAGGAGTCAAGGATGGATCCCCAAGAGACACCAGCTGAGAGGCAGGAGGTGGGAAAGCTCCCAAAGTTTGGGTCAGAACCCCTAGAAGAGCAGAGTTACTTGGAAGCCCAGAGAGACAAGGGACAGGCAGCAGGAGGGCAATCAACTGAGGCAGCAGCTGGGTCATGGAGCACAAGCAGAGGAGAGGAAGCGAGATTTGGCCAAGGGCCCTGGTGAGAGTGGTCTGCGTGGAGCCAGAGGCAGGGGCTCCTCTACAGAGAGGAATGAACCTGCTTTGACTAAGTCTGTCACTTCTTGGGCAAGCACAAGAAATACACTGCTCAACTGGCCAATAGCTGAGTCACTGGCTGGCAGGTTCAGGAGGCAGGAGAGGCAGGCCCTGCCACGCTGGGTTAGGGTCTGGCCTGCACAAAGAGTCACTTGGCTGGGTGACCAGACCTCTTGGGGGTCTGGGATGGTTTTATTACAGCTTCTCCAGCTGCCCGCTGCATGACAGACCTCTCCTTGCCTCCCTGTTAGGGAGTAAAGGGTCTGAAATCGAGGTGGATCAACGTGCTGACTTCACTGCTGTAGAGGCTCTGCATTGACCCCAGTGCGCCCCACCCAGGAGTGTGTCTGTAAGGAGACCACCTGCCCCGGGGTTTCCCCTGCATCTGCCCTGCCCCCACTGCCATTGAGACTGGATCACAACATAGCCAGGATGCCCCATCCTCTGCAACTTACCTGACATGGTGGGTGGGCCATTCTTCTCTTGTAGTAGTGGTGCAGAAGGTCCCCCTGGGTAGGGTGGGGGCGGGTCACTGGACATTGCTTACAGCTGGTCTGCAAGGAAAAGAATTACAGTACATACAAACTCATCACCCTTGGAAGTTCAGAGGCATCCACCCCCCGCACACCCCCAGTGCAGCTCAATGCAGGCAGACAGGGAGAGCTTTAGGGTTACCGATGGGAACCAGATTTTTCCGGAAGTGTCATTTTTGTGGGATCCTAATCCAGCTCATCAATGGGCACTCGCTGCAACCTTAACACCCTGGGCTATGATCTTGTCCTCATATCTCCTGAGCTAAGCAGCTCGAGTTGGGGCCAGAACTCACAGGAAACCCATGGTGCTGCAGGCAGCATGGCTGCTGATTCAGTTACCCTTGGACCCTGGAGCCAGTGCTAAAATTAACCCAGCTCAGTGTTCAAGGTGCCATGCTGGAGGAGCTGAGCTTGCAGAGGGGATGCATAATAGTAGACTGTCCTAATATTTTTCATGAAAGGGAAAAATATTAACCCAAGTGTCCAAATTTGATTTTAAGTAACTACATTCTACCTCCCTATATTCTCCTGCTGTTTCAATTGGATACATTATCCTTCTTCGGGCCCTACTTAAAAAGGCTGTAGTGAGTTAAACAGCAGCTGTAGGTCACTGATGCAATTCCTGCATATATTTCCTAAATGCTTTGGGATTATTCAGGAGGGAAGCTGTTCTACCAAAGAGATCAGCAGCATCATTGTAGGATCAGAGCTAGAGGATGCACGTCTGAAATAAACATAGGCCCTGAACTCTGGATCCACATTTCATTAAGGTTAGAATCAAAGCTCTGTCTTATGTTAAAAAGAACAACACCTAGGGGGCAAGAGCTGGAAGAAAAAGCCCATAAATCACTGAAGGAAATTAAATATTTGTTCCTAGAAGTGCCTAGTCAGCTTCTAAGAGAGACTTAGGAAAAGGATCATCTTTAGTTTCCAAATAGTTTTACCTTTCTTCTCCCTAGACTGGGCAAATCAGATGCCCTGATTCAGTTAAGAAAATGACAAAATTCTTGTCTAAATTCTGTAGGCTGAAAGTCATGTTAATCTGATGAAGCTGTGTGAGGGGAAACACACACACACTTTATCAAATGAGCAAAATGATTTCCCCACACCCCAGAGGCGAATTTACAATAAAACACAGGGTGCCCTGGCATGGCCGCCCCCCCCCCCCCAACAACAGGGGGCCTCAGGGCCAGGCAGCTGCAGGGGCAGAAGCTTGGTCCTGGGACTCCTGCTGCAGGCTCCACACCCACTGACAGCCAAGCTCCCCACTTCCCCTTCCTTCCAGCGCTTCCCCGCCGCCAAAAAGCCGTTTGCCAGCGCTCCGGTCGCTCCAGGACGGAGGGGAGGAGCGGGGCCGCAGCGCGCTCGGGAGAGGAGGCGGAGAAGAGGCGGGGGCAGGGCCTTGGGGAACAGGGTGGAATCAGGGCAGGGCGGAGCAAAGGCGGGCCCCCCACACTACTCCTACACGTACCCCCCTCCAGCCCCGTGCCGTGAGTGGCTCAGGGCAGGGGGCTGGGGTAGGGCAGGGAGCACCCCCACAACTCCAGCCCACACCCCCAGTCCTGACTCCTGCATCCCCCTGCCCTCCCTGACTCCTGCACCCCCCCCCCCACATTCCCATCTGCATCACTCGCACCAAATGGGAGCTGCCCCAGATAAGTGCTCCACACCCAATCTCCTGCCCCAACCCTGAGCCCCCTCCTGCATCTTGACTACTGGTCAGACCCTACACCCCAACCTGTTCCTGCACCCTAACTCCCTCCCAGACCCTGCACCCCCAGCCCCCTCCCACACACCAAATCCTGCCCAGACCTCGCACCCCAACATTTTTTCACTTTTTTTTTAATAAAGCGCTCTTATCCAAAGCACTTTACAATAGTTAGCTAACGGTACAAACAATATTTGGAAAGGTAAGTGGTCCGCCGAGACCCCCAGCAATTTTCAAGTGGTCTGTGGAAAAATAAGTTCGATTACAAAAATAATCAAGGTACCTCATTTTATTTCCATGTACTTCCTATTACTTATAGGAAGAGGAGGAAGAAAAAAAGAATGAAAAACAGGGATGGGGGGGCGGGGGAGATAAGAGAGAATGCTCTTTTTCTTGGCTGGGTCCCAAGGAGGGGCCCCAAAAATGAAGCTGAGCACAGGGCCCCACTAACTCTAAATCCGCCACTGCCACACCCCTTTCTGGATGTGTTTCTGTATACATGTGTGGAGAGTGGCACAGCTGCTACAAAAGAACTTTGTATCTGCACAAATCTCCATTCAGGCCAGTGGTTGTCCCCTCCCTGTGTGAATCAATAGGGAAGATGCATGGGCGGAAGGTCAGGATCCAGAAAGTCCTGGGTGTTTTATTTTGTACTTACTGGGAATGGCTTCTTTTCTGGATGTTTTAATGACTAAGAAAGCCCCCAGCAATAGAGCATGCTATCTAAAGCCACACTCCTCACGGAGACAGTGCACGTGCCAGTGGGAAACCAGGGCTCTCAGGGTCAGGACATTCCTCGGCAGATTATAAACTCATCACAATTGAAGCCTACATTTTGTCTTTTCACTAGGAAGTTCAGTCCAGGTCATGCGATCCCAGGCTGGTGTCAAGCACACTGGCAGCACTAGTCACCACTGGGTAGGTATGTAGATTATAGATAGCACTTTGTTGGGGGGCAAGAGCTGGGACTTGCCCGGGGGCTAGACTGAGACTGTGTGATAATAACAGAGTATTAATCATGGAGATCAAGCACTACCATACAGCCTTGTGATGATCAGACACATTCCTACCATTATTTCAAGACAGTTTTTCTACGTGGGTGAGGAATGCACTTCATATGGGAATCCATTTTGAAACTTCTCCCCCCAACCAGGATCTTTCCCTTGCTGCAGTCCGGACAACAGGGTCACTGGGAATGATCTGCTGAGCACCTCATGCTGAGGTAGGGCTCCTTAGTGGGAAGGGACAGGGAGAGGGAAAGGGGATGGGTATCAGTTTACCCGTAGGGCACTCATTTAGCAAAGCTTTAGATCAAGAGGACGGCTTATACACAAGTTTATACAGCATTTCTTGCCCCTTGAGCAGTATTTCACAGTGATTGGCAAGGGGTAAGAAACACTATTTCCCCTCCAAATAGAAGCACATAGCTATTTTGAAAAACAAGCTGCAGCATGCACAAGATCTATCTATTCCCTGGTACTCCAGCCCCCAGAAACAGAGTATTTTTTAGGGTCATTGTTAACCATTACTGGCTATTGGAGCAAACGGCACTGAAATGCAGCAATAATAAAACTGCTCAGACTCTGCCAGCACAGAATTCACGGCATCACATCCAGTTCTAGGGCAATTTCATCCCCTTAGCCGAGCCCAGCACTGAAGGACTGGGATTCCGGACTCCCATTGCAGGAGAGAAGGGGAAGAGTGACTTGGAGATACCCAGAACTGGGATGTAATTTTTGCCCGCTCTACCACCACCTGTCTCTGAACCACGCATCTGCTAAGTAAGGCAGATGTAGACATGAAAAATTAAACAAGGCAAGTACCTGAGTATGGACAAATCTATACAACAAACACTCGCCTTTCTCAAGAAACTTCAAACATGCAGCAAGTCTCCCATGTGAAGCATTACACCCATTTAACAGAAAGCTAAATTGAGGCAGAGGGAAACTAACTTCCATCTGTTAAGACTTATAGCTCCTTTTGCCTGTTTAGTTTATTCTGCTCATATTTTTCCCAATGGCCTTCCCTGTTTCTTTTATAACAGATCATTCAAAGCAACAGAGGGTTCTGTGGCACCTTTAAGACTAACAGAAGTATTGGGAGCATAAGCTTTCGTGGGTAAGAACCTCATTTCTTCAGATGCAAGAGGCATGAATGAGGGGGGATTTGATAGCTACTTTCAACTATCTGAAGGGGGGTTCCAAAGAGGATGGAGCTCAGCTGTTCTCAGTGGTGGCAGATGACAGAACAAGGAGCAATAGTCTCAAGTTGCAGTGGGGGAGGTCTAGGTTGAATATTAGGAAACACTATTTCACTAGGAAGGTGGTGAAGCACTGGAATGTGTTACCTAGGGAGGTGGTGGAATCTCCTTCCTTGGAGGTTTTTAAGGCCCGGCTTGACAAAGCCCTGGCTGAGATGATTTAGTTGGGAATTGGTCCTGCTTTGAGCAGGGGGGTTGGACTAGATGACCTCCTGAGGTCCCTTCCAACCCTGATATTCTATGATTCTATGATTCAGATGTCTCTATTTATTTACTTAAGCCAGATCTACACTACAGACCTATATCAGAATAACTACATCACTCAGCGGTGTGAAAAATCTACACCCCTGAGTAACAGTTGTACTGACCTAACCCCACATGTAGACAGCACTACAGTGGTTCTCTCATCAGCACAGTAGCATCTTCACTAAAGCACTACAGTGGCACAGCTGCACCAGTACACGAAGACAAGCCCTTAGATTTATGCTCTAGAGCACCCTTGATGTTATCTCAAAATGCATCGTAAATGCAGCGCTTGGGGAAAATCCATCAAACAATTAATCTTCGCCAAACTCCATTTTCAAATGCCTGAGGGAAAACAGTACTTATTTCAGAGTAGCTTAATCAATTTGCAGCATCTCTCTAGATCATCATTCTATCAGAGTGACCTACAAAGAAAAAATTGGGTTTAAACCCTTTTTAGCTTAATTGAAACAACAGGAATATCAGGTCTGCTCTTCCCCATTTGTGCTTGGGATCTCCACGAGTGACTCACATATGGATTGAGAGCTCTCTCTGCACTGAATTGAAGAGGTATTAAATCCGAGAGAGCGATAAACAAAAGCATTACATTTTAAACACTGATCTTTTCACTAAAATTCACTCCCCCCTCTCAATTGCTCAGGTATCACTTACTTGATACATGTAATCTCAATTATCCTAATAGTTCATGACTCATCCAGATAGTCTTCCAGGGCAGACAAGACCTAAATGTCTTATGTGAAAACCCAGGGAGGGGGGAAATAGCCCAGGAGGCCTTCTTTATAAATCATAAAGCAGCGAGAGAGCACAAACCCACAGTTTGTGTTTGCCAGTCACCTTAAAGGCTCTACAGATTTTGGCAGGGTAGGGCAAGAATTAAATACAGTAGATTTTTAAATCCTAACTCTCAGTCCAGAGATTATCCTGGCCACGAGCCTCTCTCCTGTTTCTAGGGCTAATGCACATTTTTTCAGGGTGTGAGACAAACTTCTGCTCACTGGAAATAGGGATTAAGGACGCTTAAGGAATAACCCATCTTTTAAATACTCAGAGGGACGGACCCTTCAAGCAACCATTAAAACACCAACTGCTCACCCCTCTCTGCCTGTGGCTGCTAAATTGCCATGTCCTCCAAATTGCAACAAGTCAGGACGCTGCACTACAACACGTAAGTCAAGTTCATTCAGGATGTTAGGAGGGGAAAGAATGGGGTATCTCAGATGTGACAAAAACAAAGCCTTTGGCCCAGTGAAGAGCAGTGCTGACTGAGGCATTCCCAAAGGGCAGGCAGTGGTGATACCAATCAGTCGAAGGGCTCATCATCTATATACAAAGTTTCACTGGTTTAACTCAAGGTGCTATTTTAAACTCATGCAGTTAAAGGGCTGCAAAAGGTATGTGGACACTATCAGTTTAAACTAGGCTTATTTCTGTTTAGCTTAAGTCTATTCTTAACTGATGGAAACTAAACTGAAATAAGCCCCCTTTTAAGCCAAAATAAGAGTGTCAATAAACTAGAGCAAATGTGTTTAGACAAAGCCTAAGGTGCTATAGGATCGAGGCAATGAGGTAGGACAGAAAGGATCTTCAGGGAACAGAGAAAAGGGACATACTAAACTATAGTCCCACAGGATCTGCCCATTCTAATAGACCAGGGGTCGCCAAACTGTGGCTCGCAAGCCACATGCGGCTCTTTTACCATTAAAGTTTGGCTTGCGGAGTCCCCCATGGACCCTATTCTCCACCTACCAGACTGGAGGTGGGGGGAGCTCAGGACCTCTGCCTTGCAGCAGGGTGGTGTGGTAGGGGCTTCTGTCCAGCGGGGAGGGGGGTCTCGGGGCTTCAGCCCTACAGGACGCACCTGCCAGGGCTCAGGGCTTCAGCAGGAGTGGGGCTGAAGCTCCAACCCCAGCTCCCAGCACGTGTGTCCCGGCTCTTGAACGTCTGAAGATTGCTGTATACGGCTTGGAGGGCCAGTAAGTTTGACCACCCCTGTAATAGGCAATGCGATTAAAGCGTTAGTTTCAAAGATTACAATGGCCCCAAGGGAGTGCTACGGTTTTCTGTGTGGTTTTTTTTTTTTTTTTTTTTTTTTTTTTTTTTAACCACACTTCATTTGAAGAATTTTATCCACATGGCTCCCTTTCAACAACTGAACCCCACTGCTGGGCACACCAGTGTGTCATGGAAAATAACCCCCTCCAAGGATCGGTTTGGAAAAAACATGGTGGGCAGCAAGATAGCTCTTCTAAAATAATCAGAAGTGAAACAGATAATAAGGCTGGCAACTAAAATGTCATCATTAGGCTTCTGACTCACCATCCTCTTAAGAGGAACAGAGGCAGTTCACACCGTGCCAAGCTATTGGTTCAGGTTGTGATTTTGCAGACTCAGCAAGACAGCTGCACAACAGGTCAGGGTCAGGATGTTTTCTTTGCTACAGAAAGGGCTAATAACTGAATTAGTTTGTAAATGAAAGTTTAAATTCTGTATAAACAAATGAGGCCATCGAAGTACTCATCCCTTTTCCCATTGTAAGAATGTGCCCATAAAGAGAAACATGTAAAGGCCAAGAAATATCTGTATACGCCCTGTTGTTTCTCTAAGGTGTATGCAGAAAGCCTGAAAGCTGCTAGCCCCCTAAAAAGAAGCTGCCGTTTTGCCTGCTTGTTTTTAACACTAGAAACATATGGCTTGTTCTACCCTGTTACTGCTGGAGGACTCTACGGCTGTCTGGAGAGCTAGTGGCTGGTGACACCACAAGATGCTGAAATCAAAGCTATAGGGGGAAAGAGGGTATTTTTGTCAGACCGTTTAAAGCTCTATTTTTCCATTTGCTTTTTGTTAACAGCAAACTCAAAACGCTGGCCAATCTGTTGGGAGCTGAATCTTTAACAATGGTATTTTCCCTCCACCTTCACAGGAGGGCTGACGGCCCTCTCGGAGGACTAGAGAAGAAAAACAGGGAAGGCAAAACTGGACATGCCTGACATTGCTAAGATTAAAAAAATAATCTGTCAGGTTTCATTTATACATCACGAAGCAGGAAAAAAGCCACGAACAATTTCCACGCTCTTTGCAAGTCACTTTTAAGTAGCACCACACTGTTCAGTATGCCAGCCTTCAAGACAGATCAGGAGCTACACCCCCTTCTGGGGATCATTCAGCCGGAAGGCTAAAGCGGACATGCAAAGGAAACAAAATATGGGTTTGTCCCCTTTTTGCTCATGATGTATTTGAGAAACAAAACTCAGGCCCTTCATATTTGTTTTTGTTTGTTAAGCAGGGAGCATTCTGCTCGATTTTTCATTAGAAATTCAGGTCTCGGCTAATGTGGCAAAACTAGGATTACAAATCAGTATCATAAGCACCAAGGAAACAAAATGCAAGCCATTGAGATATTAATTGAATATCTGAATTAATTTAATATGAATTAAAATCACTTCCTAAATCTTGTTTGGTTTAAAATTCATTTAATTCAAACATCTGACAAACCCACAGAATTAAAACTCGGTTACAGATTTAGCATCCCAGGCCCTTCAATTAAGGATGGAGAATGCTTCCAATGTACATCTCTGGGCCCTACAAGATCTCCAGCACAGCAGAGAGCAAAAGGCTCAAGATTCCAGATACTGCTAAACAAGCAGAATTCTCCCACTTTTCCCCCCAGCAAAAAACAGGGCACAGACCCAATTTTGAGTTTCTTTTACAGGTCTCTTTTCAGAAATGTGTAGCTTGTAAAGCTCTTTGGAATCCTTCAAGATCAAAGGCACTAAAGACATTAAATATATTTTACAAAGTATAAAACTAAAGCATGTTCTGCAGTCTGGGGAACATGCTGGGAAGCGAGGAAAAGAATAAATGACAACTGAACCTGACACCACACCTGGCTATGTTGTACTCTCCCTTTATCTCACCCAGGCACTTACATTGAGAGTACCTACTCACAAATGAACACTTGTTACCAGATACTGGGCAAGACAGCAAAGGGGTGTGACTACAGTTTGCATGAGCAGTGGAAACGGTTAGAAATCCAGTTAGATCTAATGAAAGGTCAGTTATGTTTCTGAACTACTCTACTGTATTTTCCTGGGCACAGGCTGTGTGTATTTAGCATTATTCTCCAGGACCAGAACCACACCATGCTGAAAGAGCCAGCTCTACACCGGTAGCCTCTTCCCAAAACACCTTGAAAAATAATTTGCCACTCACACCCTCCTGCCAGCTTCCAGCTGTAGAAATATTGCTGCTTCCAGGGTGGCAAGTTTCTTTGGTGCAGGGCTGGAGAGATCCGCTGGCAGAGCAGGACAAAAACAACACACACACACACACACACCAACAACGTTCACCTTGGCAAATCCATCTAGGATGACCAGACAGCAAGTGTGAAAAATCAGGACAGGGATGGAGGGGTAATAGGAGCCTATATAAGAAAAAGATGCAAAAATCTGGTCACCCTAAATCCATCCGAGTCAGACAGATAATGCTTCTCATCCCTGTTCTACAGCCTGCATTTCTCTGCAGGAAGATCTTGGGTTCCAGTCACCGCTGAGACACTCATTCTATCACATGACCCTGGGCAAGTCACTTGACCTTCCATGTGCCTCAGTTAACGCAGCTTGAAAACTGAATAAGTAGAAACCTCACTGAAAACCAGATGCTGCATCCAAGGCAAGATTCCCAGGGAAATAAATTACAAGCACAACGAAACAAACAGCATGCTGCTGTTACGGTTCACCTGCTCCTCGGCCAGAAAAATCAGATTTGTTTTTCCCCACCCAGCTCCCCAACAAGGGAATCAGGAAAAACTGCAAACAAATTCCCAACTAAACCAAAGGCCGATTCTCCCCCAACATCCCTCAAAGGGTTACACTGTGGGAGGAGCACTCAGAAGGACCAGTGCTGTACCATTTGTGCCTCCAGGTGGGCTGCTTTGATCATGCACGGTTTGTCTTCAGCATTGACAATGCCAGAGCCGAGTTAGCAGGAGATGGTTAACTTGAACATTTAAAACAAGCCTGCTTAAAAAAAATTAAAATTAAAATAGCAAACTAGACTGCAGCTCTTTGCTCTACACTTAAAACTAAAACCTTAACCAGAAACCAAACCCCAGCCTTGATACTGCTAAACGAGAGCACACAAGGACAGCTCAGGCATGCGTTCTACTTTGCACCATCAAAGCAGTTGTATTTGTTTCTTCAGACATTTTTCTAAGTATGACATGGAGACCCAGAGCACCACACACACTAGGCTGTAGCATTAATCATTGAGAAATTAATATCCCCAAAATTACTTGCTTGTCTTGCCCTATGCGGACAGTGAGGTGGATTCAGAACACAAAGGACAGGCTGCAGTATTCTGGGTGTTATAGTGGATGTAATTAACTCACTTAAAACGAACAGCAGAACCCAAATCTTAATTCTTCTGTCCCTTACAAGTCTCTGCTCTAGAACGGCTCCAAAGCTAGAATGGCAGAGGTGCTGCAAGCCAGAACTGAGACACGTTGGCAGAGAAGTTTGCACGTCTCACTGGGCTCAATCCAATGCTCCATAAATTCAGTGGAAAGTCTCCCCTTGATTTCAGTGGCAGTTGGATATGGCCTAATACCTGGATCTAATCTCTAGTCTAAAGTTTCATAAACCCCAAATCACATAATCTTGTCCAGAGCACTATAACTGTGGAAGCAGAGAAAAGAACTGACAGAAGGAAACTGCAATGCATGACGTTTGTTAGCAAGAGTTAGGCTAACTGTAACCCTGTTAACGCGAGATTTGTAGAAGCGAGGATTGTGTGAGGCGGGTGAGAAAGAACTGTGTAAGAAGTCATGATGACCTCAGCATAGATAAAGTGTAGAAGACCTTGTGTAGATAAGGAATAGAAAATAATTGTATGTTGGCAAGAGTCAAAACAACTGAGGAAATGAGATATCAAGATGGCCTATGTATAAACAAAAATGCTGCTGTCCCTCATTATTTTTGTAATGAAAGGTATAAATGCTTGCTGTAATTGTTTACCTGTTGAGAGACCTGTTTAGTTCTCTCCCTCTGCACATGTGAGAGTTAATAAAACATCTGACTTGTTGTACCTAACAAAATAGTGAGAACTCCGTTTTTCTCCGACAATTTGGGGGCTCGTCCGGGATGGCAACGCCCACTGAGGCAACGGCAGCTGCTACGGATCGTTCCCCTTCGAACCCCATGGCGCCACAATAGAGGTAGGAGACCTTTTGAAATCTCTATTGGGGTGTCGGAGGAGGACTGTCCGTGGGGCCGTCTGCCCCTGTTGGGCTCACGCCATCCGAACTTATTGACTGTGCAGCAAGGTCAGATGCTGAGCGGCGTAATAGGGGAATTGTTTGCCGCCCCCTGTAAGCATATGCTAGGTGCATAGGGTTTGCACCTGTGTTGAGGGGTTGTTACCGCCTCAAGTGATGCATCAAGGTACTTGGGAATAGTACCTGGAGGTACTCAGGAGTAGTACCTGGTATAAGGCCTTGGTGTGTGTGTGGTCTGTGTGTGTGTGTGTACACAGTGTGAATTGAGTGTTACCGGAAGACGCCCAGAGTACTCTGCGAAGTCTTTTGGCTCGTGACCAGAACTACTCTAACGCAAGCCCGGTAACTAGAGGATCTTTTAGGAGATCCGACCCATGTAGGTTGACTCGGCCTGGCATCGTCCGGCGAGGAGGCTACCTGGGTCTAGGAGTGTGTGCACCCATCTTCCCTCCCCTTTTCCTCTCCGTGTGAGCCACTGACAGTCTGACCATCTCACTGGATGCAACAGAGTAAGCGGCGCTTTCTCTCTGAGATTAGCCGACGCTCTTTGCTGAAGGGAGGTGTAGGGGGTCATGGCTATCCTCGTTAGTCACTCCTGTGTGAATACCCTGTAGGGAGAATCCTTAGTTTATGAACCGCTAGCGCGGACAGGGCATCCTTCCCCTTTGAGTGTGTGATTGGAAAAATGGGTGGGGGACAGTCTAAGTCTTCCCTCTCACCCCCTAAGGGTACCCCAGCTTATTTTATGTACGTACATTATGGTACTAAAACCTGCAGGTATTTAGAGAATTGAAATCATTACACGCGTGAAAATTCATCTAAACAATGCCCACTAGAAGGTACCTTCAATCTAGATAAGATCATACATCTCAGAGGAGCTTTTAATCACAAAAAAGCCTCTGACACACAATGGGAGCAATTTGTCTATTGAGGAAAGGAACGGGTTAATTTGAAATTCAGCTTGGTCCAGAGATAAAGAGAAAGTTAATCTGCGTTCAAGGTCAAGAATCAATGCAGACCAGGCTAAGTACAAAGAAAAACTGCTTTCGGCCCCAGCTGACTGTGAAAAAATATAGACATAGTCAAACCAAAGGCAATACAAGTTACAGTGCTGAGATTACATTTGCAAAGCTTAACTGTCCAGTGAGATCCAACAGTCTGCCTTTGCGACCCTGGAGCCGGCGTGGTTTGGGGAAGCTGAAGAAACCACAGGCAGCCGGCCTGGACTGGAATCACTGAAAAGACGCCCCAGGAGACCTCAGGGTGTAAAAGAACTGCCCCCCCAAGAGAGAGAAGGACAGTGCCCCTGGCTCTGTGTGGTCGAGCTGTCACTTTACTAGGGGTGCATGGAGATTTTGTAAGCACAAAAGAAACAGTTATACCTTGTGTAGAAATTGATGTGGCTAGTGTTGTGGAAATTGAATTGTGGAGAGGATGTGCATTTTCCCCAGAACATGTGCAGTGTATATTGTAGCAGAGGTAAAAGAAATGCAAACCTACCAATATAGGTTGTGTTGTCTCTTTTCAGATCACTGGGTGTTTGAAAGCAGGAGTTAGAAGTAAAAGGCAATCAAAAGTCTGGGAAAGTTAATTGTGTCCCTTTTTACATAAGAATTTTTAAGCTGTGGATAGCTTTGAATCTGGAAGCAAGCCAGAAAGCATCTGTATTAATGCAATTTTCTAACTAATAAGGTAGAAGCCACTGAAACCTGGGCTGCCTATGAAACAAATACAAGGAAATATGGGATAATTCCTCTGTTTTGTCTAAAATCAACAAGAGTATGTGTACATAAAGGAAATATTTTAAGCAATGACTGACTACCCAGAAGGGGTAGACCTCTGTTCTTTTGTCTTTCAGATCATCAGAGAAAACGGATGCCAGCTGAACAGCATTCAATGTACCATGCATTTACTGGTACAATAGGAATTATTTTTGTGTTCTTTGTCCTGTCTTGTGGTGTTTGTCTTGTGGCCAAAATTGTTGGGTTTAATATTTTCATAAGACCGTCTAGTTCAAAATTAAATAGAAGGGTTAAATCAAAAAGCAGATACTTGTTTTTATTCAACTTGGAATACAAAAAGTGTTTGGATAAATCAGGAAAATGTGATATACTAAAGTCTAATACAGTTGCTTAAGTAAGAAAAAGAAACTTCATTGGCCAGATTTTTTTTTAATTGAAAAAAATTGTTGTTAAAATTTGCATACCAACAGTCTTTGGAAGCAAGGACATGGAAGGTTAACCCACTCCCCATATTGCCCATGGGATCCTTCTGGCTACTTCAGATTTCTAGCCAGAGGGCTGGGGAGGGAGGAAAGCTATTGGACACCTGAGGTTGTACCGAGTGGACTCCTCAAAAGTGGGTGTGCTTGTCCTGGTTTGTTGCTCCAAAGCTCTGTAATAAAGTTATTTTACTGGAAGGGTGTACATGGCATACATTGAATAATAAGACTAATGTACTGTATAATGGCAATGTGTATGTGTTCATTGTTGGGAAAAGGTGTATGAGTGAAGAGTGGAAGTTTCCTTTGTAGGTTAAAAGAAGCCAAGAAGGGGAGAAGGAAAAAGAACAGAATGAGTTAACTGAGGAAAAATAGCTAGCAAGCTCAGTCCAAAGATAAGATGCTGGCACCATCCAAGGACACTGCCCACAGCTAAGACTTGGCTGATAGCCAAGAAAAGGGGGGCCTGAATGTGCCCAAGCAACTATGAGATCTGAAAAACACTGCCAGGCATTAATGAAATGTGTTAGGTTTCTTTTCTCACAGATAAAAGAAGTGCTACCCAAAGACCCTAGCAGCCCTGCCATTCATTGAAACCAGGAGACTGAGTCTATGTAAAGTCCATCAACGAAAGACTGCTTTGGCTCCACACTGGAAAGGCCCTTTCCAAGTCCTGTTAACCACCAACACCGCTGTGAAGTGCCAAGGACTACCTGCCTGGACCCATGCTTCTCACTGTAAAAAGACCCCTCCACCTCGGGAGGACTCTCCGACTGATGATAAGCCTATTTCTCCTTCTAGCTCTGCTGTGTCTTCTGGACAGCAGGAAAAAGAAAGAAAGAAAAAAAGACAAGGTGAAGTGCTAGTAACCTCTCCCTTGTCCACTGACAGACCTACTGTGCCTCTGGATTTTTCTAGAAGAAGCAAAACCATTACAGGGTGATGTGCTAGTAACCTCTCCCCTGTATGATGCTAAACCACACTGTTTCAGGAAAAGAGAAGAAGGAACACTTGCTTAATTGAAACCACAAAGTCCAGGGATTCCTGACTACAAGAGACATTAAGAACTGACCCTGGTGAAGAAACAAAGAATTATACACTGGCAGGAAGAAACTTGTGGGACCCATGCTTGGGAACGTGGTATTGATTGAATTTTGGGGTTTATTCTACAGGCTGCGCCCTGTGTTTTGGATAAGTCCTTCAGCATGTATTGCCCTCCCTAATTGGATTTTAAATGATAAGTACCAAAGGCACCTTGTTGCCATTGCCCCTGCCATCTCCTCCATTACACTATTACCCCTGTAACACATTCAAATACAGACAATGCCATATATTTGATAAAACCAATGACTAAGGCCTTCACACTTTAGTGATTTATTTAAATATTGTTTGAAAAAATATATTTTTAAGGTTCAGGATATCCCATATAAGCGAACAATTGAATGGATCAGTGGAGATAAAAGTATATGATATCACTACCAGTGAACCCCAAGAATTTATAATTGCTCACAGGGGGCTGCCATTAGATTAGCACAACAGAGGGCTCGGGTTATTTCCTCTAGAAAGAAGAGAGACTTGACCGGATCCCTTTGGGATGGGGCCAGTAATGCAGCAGCAGTTTGGAATATTTTTAAGAACCAAGAACATGATGAGAAATTGGGGCAACTAGAGAAGGCCATTGGCCTTGTTTCTGGAGCACAACTAACCCAGGTACAGGCTGGAGTTGATGAGTTACATGTTATCTCCGCCCTTAGTTCTATGACCCAGAAGTTGCTGATAGAGATGGTATTGAATATCACTGAGGCTGGGAAGGCATTGCAGTGGGATCTAGCATGCTCAGAGATTCAGGATTTTTTGAATGACCAGCTAATGGCCATTCGGAATGATCTAGAGCACCAGGCTTGGCCCACTGCCCTTACAGACACGTCAGGAGTACCATCTGATCTGTGGCCATGGAGACATACTTGGAAACTTTCTGGGTGGAAGTGTGGACGTTCTCAGTGCTCCTTCCAAGCATATGGACCGGTTCAGGGGGTGTGGGCTCCCACATACCGAATCCTGCCGGGTCCATGGGGAGGATGCATGTGGGATTGGGTAATTCACCGAGACATCTGGGAAATCAGACCACCTGGTATGCCCAATCGATTTTTAGTCAGTGCTCCTGGGATTACATCTGACATTTGGATGGGGTTAGGGAGTCAATGGACATTTTGGCTGTTACAACCCCCACAGCTTCAGTGTATCCGTAAACTGAAGCCAGGAGGAGTTGTTACTCTTCATGACTACGTTTGCTGGGAGGGTAGGGGACAAGGAACTACCCTGACAGGACACTTATTTTTTTAAGCTAATGATAGCTGTGTGTATGTTAAAGCCACCACATTGCAAGACATACATTTTAATCTCATTACCACTGCAGGTAATCATATTATTTACTGGCCTGCAGATAGAGTTTTTCAAATAGCCCTTAGGTTCCAGATACCCTTTAATTGGACTAGCTTACTATCTGATAGATTTCAAAATTTGCTTTCATTGTTACCTGAGATCCAGAAAATCTCTGAGGTACAAGGGCAAATTCACATGCTTCAAAATATGTATCAAGTTAAAAAGTATGCCTTTCAGACAGCTTATAGAGTATCTACCTTATGTACTAAATATGATGTATTGTGCTTTATGACAAAGGCTGTACAACAACCCCATTATAGTATTGCTATGGGAATGTTATTGCTTGTATTGTTATTAGTTAGCTTAGGATTATGTTATTGTTGTTGTAAAAGATGTAATAATAGTAATACCTTTCATGTTCATGCTAATCATGCATTGTCATTACATCCAATCAAACCCCTAAGGTTGAAGCATCTGATTTAGAATCAGAAGTCCAGGACTTGATGCAAATAGAGATTTGAGAATGTTTGTTGTACTAGAAGTACAAAAGGGGGGGTTGTGGAAGCAGAGAAAAGAACTGACAGAAGGAAACTGCAATGCATGACGTTTGTTAGCAAGAGTTAGGCTAACTGTAACCCTGTTAACGCGAGATTTGTAGAAGCGAGGATTGTGTGAGGCGGGTGAGAAAGAACTGTGTAAGAAGTCATGATGACCTCAGCATAGATAAAGTGTAGAAGACCTTGTGTAGATAAGGAATAGAAAATAATTGTATGTTGGCAAGAGTCAAAACAACTGAGGAAATGAGATATCAAGATGGCCTATGTATAAACAAAAATGCTGCTGTCCCTCATTATTTTTGTAATGAAAGGTATAAATGCTTGCTGTAATTGTTTACCTGTTGAGAGACCTGTTTAGTTCTCTCCCTCTGCACATGTGAGAGTTAATAAAACATCTGACTTGTTGTACCTAACAAAATAGTGAGAACTCCGTTTTTCTCCGACATAACTAATGTAGTCTAATAATCTGTCCAGCAGAAATCTGTGCTAGGCTTGTTACATTATTTTGTAGTTTAACATATTATTGAGTGAAATAAGATACATGTTCCTATTTTAGATAAACTCTAAATGCAGCAATTCTGCAAAGAATTAGAAAGTTCATCACTGCATATACAAAGTGCTTCTCTTCCTATTTCTTCTGCTGGAATGTGTAGTTTAATAAGTTACTGTTTATTGCAATAAAATGTATCCCATGAAACAAGCAGGAAGGACAAGGCTGAGTTCATGACGCAGTTGGCTTGTTCACACTTGAAATGTTGCAGCCACACCACTGTCGTGCTTCAGTGTAAAGTGTAGACACAATCTACGCTGACAGGAGGGGTCTCCCATTGGCATAGGAATTCTTCCATCGACCTAGCACTGTCTACATTGGGGATCAGATCGTTCTAACTACATCGCTCAGGGGTGTGGATTTTTCATTTTCTCTCTCTGCAGATATTCTTATCTTAGCACTAGTGAAGTTGTGCTTGCTTGCTATAAATGTCACGTAGCTGTTGTTACTGAAGACTTGTGAGAAATATCCTCTAAGCCATTTTGATTTTTCAGATTCCATGGTCATTTCTAGCAAGGATACATGGTCTTGCAGTTAAAACAGAAGCCTGGGAGTCAGGAGATGTGGGTTCTTTTCCCAACTCTGCCACAGACTGAGACACCATGGGCAGGTCACAGATGATCTGTACCTCAATTTCCCCATCTGCAAAATGACAACACTAACTCAGTGATGGTGTGAGGTTCAGTTAATATTTGCAAAGGGTCTGGAGATACTCAACCAAGGCTTATGGAAGATAAAACTTCCATCTAGAAGGTGGACTCCTGGCAATGAAAGGCCTTAGATTTTGGATAGCATGCTAAGCTAGGCACAGCTTCACGACACCTTCCTTGGGCTAACAGAGATGCGGGTGGGGCATAATCACTAAGGCAGTGTTCCAGAGAAAGACTCACTAAGGATGGTTCAATGATGAGGGCACTAGCCTAGGACTTGGGAAACCAGGGTTCAATTCCCTGCTCCACTTCCTTTGTGACCTTGAGTCTCTCTGTGGCTCAGTTCCCCATCTGTAAAATGGGATAACAGCCCTGCCCTACTTCACAGAGGTGTTGCAAGCAAGCATTAAAGATTGTGAGGTGCTCAGATACAATGGTAAGTACCTAAGACAGAGAACTGAATCCTAATTAAGCAGACCCTGAAGCCTTGGAGGAGGTTGCTTACTTCTCACCAGACGCTGCATGGGTTTTGTGGAGTTGTCTACCAGGAGAATAAAGATGGAGGGAAAGGATGAATCAGAAGCTGAAAGCCCCATGGCTCCCAATCAGGCAGATCAACTTAATAAGTTGTAGGCCATGAGATGATGCTAAGTGAAAAAGTGACACACCAACCCTGCTAGAGGTATCTCCACTGGAGGGAACTTCTAGAATCATAGAAATGTAGTGCTGGAAGGGACCTTGAGAGTCATCTAGTCCAGCCCCCTGTGCTGAGGCAGGACCAAGTAATCTAGACCATCCTGGACAGGTTTGTTCGAGTTGTTCTTAGAAACCTTCAATAATGGGGATTCCACAACCTCCTTTGGAAGCTTATTCCAGAGCTCAACTACCCTTATAGCTAGAAACTTTCCCCTAATATCTAACCTAGACCTCCCCTGCTGCAGATTAAGCCCTTTATTTCTTGTTTTACCTTCAGTGGACATGGAAAATAATTGAACACTGTCCTCTTTATAACAGACTTTAACATGTCACACTGTCTGGAGTGGCTCACGACCGTGAGTGCCTACCTCAGGGCAGACTGTCAGTAACAGGGCAGACACCCTGGTGGTATGTTCTATAATTAGATTCATCAAGCCAATAACAAACGTGAACCCCTGGATCACTATAACAGTCTTACCATGGAGTCACCAGACAGTCTCCTGAGACTCTCCAGTTTATCCGGCCACCCAGACAAAATGGACTTAGTGATCAATGGTCACTTACGCCAAAAAAATCACACTGCAGTCAGGTGGCTTCCAGTAACTTACCCCCCAGATCAGTTGGTACCCTAGATTTTATGCCAAAGACAATGTTTGTAGCCAATCCTGTAATAAACTATCCATAGATTTATTCACTAGGAAAAAGAAATAAGACAGTTATTTTCCGGTTAAAGCAAGCAAACATAGACACACAAATGAGTTATCATCTAAGTCCTAAGACTGACAGAGTGATCTGACAGTTAAAAGTGTCTTTCAGGGCAGACACAGAAGGTAGCCCCTGCAGATCTCTGGCTTCAATTTAGAGTCTCTGGTCAAACAGCCAAAAAGATGAAGTTTCTGGTCAGGGATTTTTATTCTCTTCCCCCCAGAATTCAAGATGATGGACAAGTTCATGTGCACATCTCCTCTTCATGCAGGTGTGGGGAGAAGCAATCAACAAAGTCTTTTGTCCTCTGATGTTCCACAATGGTTTGTCTGGTGTCTATGTGCCTTCTTTTGCTGGGCAGGAGATAACACCTCCTGTGTTTTGCACTGGGTAATGTTTCTCTCCAGACTGTGGAGATTGATAGTTAAGTGTTTGCTCTGCAACTATTACCTTATAACAGGGGACGTAGATATTAGAAGTGAGATTAATGCCCACAGCAACATACAAGCATTTCATCGAGTCTAAATACATTCTTATAAGACTAATATCTATTTTGAGCAAAATGAACACAGGTAACCTGGCCAGGTCTCCAGCTATGACACCATCAGTCCTTAGCTAATGCCCAAATGGCTTAGGCAAGAGCTGGCATCTGGTCTGCCAGTGTTGTAACATATTTGAAGACTGCTATTGGGTCCCCCTTCCATCTTCTTTTCTCAAGGCTAATCATCTCCAATTTTTTTAACCTTTCCTCATAGGTCAGGTTTTCTAAACCTTTTATCCTTTTTGTTGCTCTCCTCTGGACTCTCTCCAGTTTGTCCACATCTTTCCTAAAGTGTGGCACCCAGAATTGGACACAGTACTCCAGCTGAGGCCTCACCAGTGCCAAGTAGAGCAGTATAATTACCTCTTGTGTCATCCATACAGCCAGCATGGGATTAGCCTTTTGCACAACTGCCTCACATTGTTCACTCATGTTCCATTTGTGAACCACTATAACCCCCAGATCCTTTTCAGCAATACTACCACCTGGACAGTGATTCCCCATTTTGTAGCTGTGCCTTTGTTTTTTGCTTCCGAAGTGAAGTACTTTGCACTTGCTGTACTGCTGGCTTGTGTGCTCTATCAAACACTACTTACTGCCCACAGGATGTAATTAGATCTTCCTGCATTCACAAGGTAGGGAACACAACAGATGGTGCAGGCTTATTCTTAAATGCAGAGACACTGGAATGACCCATGCTTCTAGCAGCTCCTCGCCAGAACAGGGATTTAGTTCCTTTTAACAGTTTGGTGGTAGTGGTCACATTGTATTTTGCTCCTCACTAAGCCCCCTCAAAATTTAGCTCAGGATTAACATAGGGACACATTGGGAAGGTCCCAGATCACACATGGGGTAACTCATTGTGATACCCTGAAAAATGTTAGGGGTGCCCATCGCTAAGTCTACTCTGCCAGCTTGTGGTGCACCTTACCCCTGCACATTTCTGGGTGCTACAGACATATCGCTACACGTGTTCATACACACCAGGAGCACACATAGCTGCTGTTATATGCAACAGTGCCTAACAGAACTCCCCAGCTAAGCTGATATGTTTGGGGAGATGGTTCTAAGAGGGGCAGTAGCGAGAGCACCAATCTTTCACCTCTGGAAGCCGGAAGCCAGTTTAGATCACAAGTGCTTGGGAAGTGCTCAGTGTAGCCACTAGGGAAGGTTCGGTTACATCACAAAAACAAGGCTCTAGTTCCCATTCTCGAGGAGAGACTTTCTTGTTCAAAAGTTAGAATTTCACATGTGTAAGTGTGTGGGAAGTACTAGGCTCTTTGCCTTCCCCTGATGCCCCTCTTCTCTGCCAGTTCACCACCCCAACTCGGCGTTCTTCTCACCTTCACCAATTCACTACTCATCCCTCTGTGGTTAGGAAGAAAGGAGGTAGTGACGTTCCCCTCTGGTGTTGTCTAGATGGGTGATCCGCTAGGTGACTCTAATCCTTGACTCTTGGAGCCAGCCTTCCTCTGCTCTGCTGTGAGAACCCCCACTCCTGGGCTATTCACACACAGCCTCTAGCATGTAAGCTGCTCCCAGCTACATGCAACCGAATGACACTAGCCAATATCTCCGGTCCCAGACACAAACCTAGGAACCTCCGTCTTGCTGTGTCCAGTTATGCCCACTGGATTCTGCAAGCTTATATGAGTTCGTCAAATTAACAAATAAATTGATATGTACCAGGCTTGTTATCCCAAGGGGAGCCTCTGACATGCTTCAAACCAAACACACTGCTTCAGGTAGAATAAACAAACAGATTTATTAACCATAACGATAGATTTTAAGTGATTATAAGTCAAAGCATCAGTCAGATTTGGTCAAATGAAATACAGTAAAAGCAAAACACATTCTAAGCTGATCTTAAACACTTTCAATGTCCTTACAAACTTAGATACTTCTCACCACAGGCTGGCTGGTTGCTCTTCAGCCAGGATCTCCCCTTTGATCAGCACTTCAGTCGCTTGGTGTGGTGTCTATAGATGTAGGTGGAAGAGAGAGGGAGAGCATGGCAAATGTCTCTCTCTTTTATCATGTCCTGTCTTCCCTCTTGGCTTTGCCCCCCGCCCCCTTCAGAGTCAGGTGGGCATTATCTCATCGCAGTACCAAACTGAGCAAGGAAATGGGGGTGACTCCCGCGAGAGTCTAACAGATTCTTTTGTTGCTGCCTAGGCCAGCGTCCATTGTTCCTGTGAGGCTGGGCTGGGTTTGTCCCATCCATGCCCTGTTGAGGTGTGAACTGCGCCTCTGCTTCTGAAGAGTTTTTGTCTGGGCTTGCTTTAAGCTATGAGGATACACTTTCAGCCTCATAACCGTATACATGAAATTATAACCTGTAACAGGACTATAACATCACTATAGCAACTGCTCAGTACATCATGAGCCTTCCAAAGACACCCAACATGACAATCATTTTACAAGGATGAACATGGGGGTGCTGGGTGTTCCCCCGACGTACAGAGGTCTCTTGGCCTTTGCATGCATTAGTCTTTCAGGGAGAGGACAACTTATCTGCTAGGCCACTTCCTTCTCCCTGCTCCTAACTGTGCTGTCTCCCTTATCAGAGCAGGGCTAGAGCAGCAGGTCACCTCCATAAGTGAGACGAATGGCAGTGAGGCCTCAAGACCCTGCCCAGACCTCCAGGCAGCCACTCAGCAGATGCCAAGAAGAGGCACAGCCTAGACATGGTTGGCCTGGTCCTGTAGAGTGATACATCAAACAGGATCAAAGGAAGTGCAGGATGAGGTGAAAAGTGTGTGATCCCCACAAACACATGTTTAACAAAGTCACACCTTCATTTGACATAACTGGGGCTCAATAAGCAGGGCATTGAAGAGATGTTGTAAGTCAAGACTTCAAGGTTCATTGACAGATCTGGGATAGTGAGACGAATGGCAGTGAGGCCTCAAGACCCTGCCCAGACCTCCAGGCAGCCACTCAGCAGATGCCAAGAAGAGGCACAGCCTAGACATGGTTGGCCTGGTCCTGTAGAGTGATACATCAAACAGGATCAAAGGAAGTGCAGGATGAGGTGAAAAGTGTGTGATCCCCACAAACACATGTTTAACAAAGTCACACCTTCATTTGACATAATTGGGGCTCAATAAGCAGGGCATTGAAGAGATGTTGTAAGTCAAGACTTCAAGGTTCATTGACAGATCTGGGATAGGGAGCTCATGCAGTATTTACCAGCATTAGACTAAGCCAAGTCTGTTACAGCAACAAATAACGTTCACCCAAAGATCTCAAAATACCTTACAAGGGAAGGCAAGTATTATCCCCATTTTACTGTGGGGAAACAGAGGAGGGAGGGATGGATCACTTGATGTTTACCTGTTCTGTTCATTCCCTCTGAAGCACCTGGCACTGGCCACTGTCAGAAGACAAGATACCGGGCTAGATCGACCTTTGGTTTGACCCAGTATGTCTGTTTTATGTTCTTAAGGAAGGTTAAGTGACTTACCTAAGATCATTCCATGAGCAGGTGGGAGAGTCAGGACTAAACTCAGCTCTCCTGACCTCCAGTCCCATGCCTGTACCACTAGACCATATTATTTCCCCCTTCTCTGTGTGACACTTCCATAGACACCGAAATTCAAAAGAAAAATATTTTCTGATTGCAAAAGGATGCAGACTTTTGATTATAAGCTCTTTTGAATCCCATCCAAGTCAGGGCATATCCTACAGCAAGCCCTACAAGACCTTGGACTAACATCACCTTCCGGTCGCAGCATTTCAATGAGCCCAGCAGGTAATCTGGAGTGACTGAATCACAGAGAGACACAGGCTTGGCCTCTATCCCCTTCCCCCCTCCAAAACGACACTGATCCAAATTATTACACTGGCCCACCAGTGCAAGTTTCTCTCGTGTAGACAGACCTATTGTGAAGGCATTACAAATCTGTGAAAGTGTTCCCTAGTGCTGTTTGAAACAGTAGTACATTAAAGCACACTAGGGAATATTACAAAGAAATTACACATGACAGCATATACTGTACAAAAAGAAAGCCCACCCAAAACCCCTGATTTTGGACGTCTACATAAAACTCAAAAATTGCTAAATTAAATTAAATTAAAAAACCCTGAAAAACAGAAGGCCTACTTATGATGAATGTTTTATGGGAAGCTAGGAACACCTGAGACAGATCCTTGGGAATACAATAGTTTGATCTCTACTCTTGCACTGTTTCATTTGTCAGTAATTTGACAAAATTGGGAACTTGGTGGAATCTGCTAAGGTCCTCTCCAAAAGGGATGCCAACTGCCACCGCCAAGGAAGAAACCAGGAGTACTAATCCCCTATCTGTAATTAAGTTAGTAATAAGGACCATCATCACAAGAGATCCTGTAGGAGAGAAACATATTATCCATTTCTTAGTCAAGGTTGAATAAAGCTTTCCTACACAGAGAAATGCAGCTTCCTGTTGGGTTTTGGACAAAGTTACCCATTCTAGTTCTGCCTCCCCTCACCTGACAAAGGGAGCACTAATAAGGGGCTACCTGAGTACAAGCACTAACCTCTATCTGGAGTGGAAGGAACACCTCCTGCCAGCCAAATCAGGACTTGGTAAGAGATTTCCCCACGCCTAAACTTTGGGTGATTCTAATTCCCTCTCCTCTCCTTTTTGTCAGTGTAAATTAAAACATCACTGTTTGGGCAGGGTAAATGTATTATTGGCGACCAAGTTTCTAAAAGTCTAAAGCTTTCAAGACTAGCCACTCCTTCATGAGACTGATACCAAGTGCCACGGCTGTGAAACCCTTTCAGGGAAACCCCTCTTTCTGCCTTTTCAATGAGAGCACACCTTCAGCCAGTTTAGAATCGAACCCCTAATCAGTCTAATGCATCTTACAGCATCTCTTACCAACCTGCATGAATTGGTGGAGCCTGAAACAACTGCTAAAGGATTTCAACTTATGGCAATCATACTTTGAAGCAGAGTGTTTCAAAGGAATCTCTCAACTCTCAAAGGACAAATGTGTTCAGATGGCATCTCCAAAGAGGAATTGTAACAAAGCTAGTGAAATATTTTCCCTTTACACTCTGCCTCCCTTTCCCATCCACAAAAAGCCCTACATTAAAAGCAACATTTAGGGTTAGCCTCAAAATCCCATACACCAATAAATTCAGAGTCAAGGAATCTTACTCCATCCTTAACTTACACCATCATATCAATGGCACCACATAGAGATGAAAAAAAAAAAATCTGTGTTCTTTCCTGGACCATTTGAGGTGGATGAAGATGGAATCTACAGTTTAGAGAATACTTCTCTGATTTTTGTTAGTAGAAATGGCAGGCAGCTCAGGTCCTGCCTTCTCGCACAGTACTGGCAGAGTTTGGCAAGATTTTTGGAGGACCAAGATGACTGAAAGCCAACTTGCAGCTCTCTCCAACTTCAGGGAGAGTATTTTGAGCCATCAGAAAACTTGTTCTGTTTAAAAAGAGGCGCTCTCAGTTTATCATAAGGTAGCAATAAAGGCACAAACTGTGTTTTAAAGATTAATGGCCAACAATAACTATATGCAAACCAGGCTATCAGCTAGGATCCCATTTGGCTGATGTAAGGATGCAGCTGGAAGCTTCAACTCCGAATTTAGTTTTTGCGGGTTCACAGCTACTATTTAAACAGATTGTAATATATAAAAATGTGTACTGCAAATGTGACACAAATGGATGTAGCATCTCATCAAATAATTTATTCTCAAAGGGGCTAATTTATTCCTGTACTGGAACATTTATAGCACTTCCTTGGCTAGGAAGGTTTTTAGTTTGGTTGGCTAAACAACATGGCATATCCAAAAACATGGATGGGATTCTTAATAGAAACACTGCACTCTGTGTTCCAAGCCCTGTCCTACTTTTGTTAGTCTAATGGCTATTGGTAACCCCAGTTTTTGAGAAAATATACAATGCATCAAGATTCTATAAAAAGCAGCAGTTATTTCAAGTCAGGGGCTGCAATACCTCAAGAGTCTTGATAAATATAGTTTTGTTTTTGATACAATGTTATCTTAATCTGTCTCTGCGTGTGTCTAATACAAATTAACTTCAAACTGCCCCATCAACAAGTGAGGGGAGACAGCATGATCGGCCCAGCATGTGCCACTTGTCACTGGTAAGTAAGCCTCTTCCAGCCAGTGATGCAGTAAGTTGATGGACTCCCAGAAGAAGCTCAATAGCTCTCCACTATGAGAAGATGCATCACGCAGCACAAGGTGTTTCAAAGAGAACATAAAAAGAATCCCTGAAGCCCCCTCCCACACACACATTTTTTAAAAAATTACACAGGCTGTTTCTAATTAAGAAAGCCATCGAAATGATTCACACTATCTCCCCAATTGTGAAGTTATATAGAAAAAAGTAGGCTCCCAAAATGATCCTTATCCATTAGCTTAAAATGGGACAGCATTTTCCTCTAGTCCTGTGGTCAAAACTTGCAGTGTTTCTGCAATGCTGAGATGGTACAACACAACGTTGTGATGCACTGTGGGATTGTCTACAACCCTCACAATTTTGTCCTGCATGGCAGATCAGTGAAAACCCAAGCCTGACAGCAACCCGAGAATTAGAGGGATACAGTCAAGGCTTTAAAAAAGTATTATGATATACATATGGATAGGTGCAGCAGTGTCAGAGAAAGATGATTACTTCAGACTCTGAAAGAGTTCCAAGCAGCGGTACTGTTTGTAACACAGAATTGCAAAAGCACAACCATGCAAACAACCAGCTGTACAATGCAAACAGCCCCTGGAGGATTTGTTTACATAATATCGGGGCAACAATATGCCCTTGCTGCAATCCTGCATCTTAAAACAAACAGATGATTGGGAAAGAGAGAAAAGATCACAGGACAGACTGAGAAAATCTTTAACAGCACCCCTTGTCAGTCAACGGCAGGAAGCACTGTCAAGAACTGCCATTTCAGGCACCGGGAAGCACAGAAACATCAAGAAAGCACTGAATCACAAGAACCTGAAAAATTCAAAGGAAGGAAAGACAGGATAATGATTGTCTCAGCATTTAAATGTCATGCAGACACTCTGCCAGAATAACCTATATTTGCCTTTCAAAATATAATGTCCCGTTTTAGGGACACTGCTATTGGGTTAAGAGGAACTATTCCCACTACCCACACCAGAAGAATGCAATGTGCAGTGTGACATATCGGCAGACTTCACTACAACAACAACAACTCAGGACCTCCCAATTTCAAAACAAAAAGGATGAGAGCAATTATAGTAGGTCTGCTACCTGTGCAATTATTTTGCAGCCAACCTCAGTCCTGCCCACAACAAAGCAATAAGTCCACCCCCAGTGCTAAGCCACAGTTAAGTTTTGCTAAAATCTGTCCACAACACAATCTTTATTCTGTGAGCTAAATTAAAAATCAATATTTCATTAATTCTCTACAGGAATTTAAGCTTATTCATTTGTCTAACAGATTATACCTACTCTTCCAGCTGCATGGCTTTTGGAGGGAACACAGGGGATTTCTGAGTGATGGTGGTTTAGGTTTAATGCAATTAATATTCAGCTATTCTTCACATCCCATCTGGAGGGCTCTACTTCTCACGCAATGGCTATTTAGGCCTCAAACCACCTTTGGGGGGGGAAAAATCTGATCTCACTTATCTGGAGAGTCTGACACATAATTAAGTTAGAGAAACAATGAAGGCAGGAAGACTGAGGTCCACCAGCATACACCCCCTCACTAAACTGATTGTGTGAGATGCATCCACTTAGAGGCTGATGGATAATTGTGACTCAGAGTTTCAGTGGAAAAAGCCACGGTTTCTGCCCATATGCCTAGTTCTACTTGAAAACCCACCTTGCAAAGATGACTACAGGACATACACACAGCTCGCACCCTTTCCGAACGTATTCATTGTATTCTTAATGTTAGTGAGCACATCATAGGCTCAAATCCAGCCAAAAGTGTTGATGACCAATGACTGTGATCATATACATCCCGGATGGCTGCCTGTGGGAATAATCCAGTTCCCAGCAGCCAGGTGTACATGTTACAAAAATACCAGCACGACGGGCATTTCTGACTCTCTTTAACAGAGTCAGAGGACTGAATAAGTCACAAAGACCAAGCTGCCTTCTTACACCTAGGCCAGGTCCACACTAGAAGCTTTTGCTGATATAGTAATGTCAGATAGTGGTGATTTTTTTATGACATTTTTATACTGGCAAAAATCCCTAGCATATACACAGTTATACTAGCAAGAAAATGCTTTTACCAGCAGTGTTTACTTTGTTCATAAAACTGGTGTAAACGATACCAGCAAAAGCACTCTCCACTATATCGAGCTATATCTCCACTAGAAGGGGTTGCCAGTATAACAAACCAGTAAACCCTTTCCAGTACAGACCTAATGTACATCTGGCCCTAGAGTTGGTGCCTTCAGGTCAGGTTTGGAACATGGAGGAAGTTTGCCTCATCACGCACTGCCCATACTACATCTGTCTTGAGATTAAACACAGGCTTTCAGTCCAAGTCTGCCAGACAGGCATCTTTCACCAGTATAAAAACCACACCAAAAATTCAATATCTACAGAGAATGTTTCCCCAAAATTAAAGAGCCCAAAGTGACACCTTAGCACAGCAGCCAAATGTTTCCATCATCATAATTTTATGTTGAGTGCACACACAGTGCTCTGAACCCTCCACCAGGGGGCTCTCGGTACTAGTGATAAAATGATGTATGTATGCCGTGTTCTTGGAGCCACTTTCCCATTGTAACATGTGTTAACTACTTATGCTAAACAATCTGTTCCACCCTTGTATTTAGCTGCGACACTCTGAGTGCCTTTCCCAGCCCTGAAGAAGTCGAAAACTTGTTTCTCTCACCAGCCGAAACTGGTCCAATAAGATATTACCTCACCCACCTTGTCTCTCTTCTGAAACACTGTATGGTCCATCATGGCACCTACACTATGTTGGTTCATTTTAATAGCTGAAAAAGGCCCATGCTTTGTTCCATATTTAAGGGTCTAACATAACTTACGAAAATCAAGTTGCTTTCTTTCTGGTTTGCACATGATCACAAATTACTTCTGTCAGAAATCAAAGCACAAAAAGAACAATGTAAGTATCACATCAAAAGATAGAAGTTGACACTCTTGCTCTCTGAAAATAAAACTGCATAGCCTGCTCAAGGGCCTGATCCTGCAATCTTTATGAAGGCAAAACTCAGCTTTATTTTAGTGAGCTTTGCCTGCATAAAAGCTGCTGGGTCAGGCCCTTAATCAACCTTTCTCCTATTAAAAAAAAGGAGTTGATACAATAGCTCTGTTTCATATAAAATATCATTTCCGCCATATGGGGGAGGATGGAAGAGAACTAGATTTAAAGCTTTCCTCTATGATGTCACAGACGCAGCTCTTAAGAGGTAAGATGATATCTCTGTAACACAAAGCTTGCTTCTATTAGATTACTTTTTCACCACCCTTTCTCACCTTGGTTGCAAGCAGGACATCCTGTCCAAGCATCCTATGTAGTTAAGTTAGGAGAGATGGTTAAAGGTTGCGTGGGGAGAACAACAGAATCATCTCACAGTCGCAAAAAAACAAAACACAAAAACAAAAACAAAAAAACCCACCAACTTCACAAAGTTCAGTCTGGGGAAGCAGTGCACCCACAATTACATGGTTTGTTTTTTACCCAGCAGTTTGGTATGCCAGTTTAGAAGCTTGAAAATGTAAATTCTGCCAGGCTGCCATTTTGTCCTATTTGCACTTGGCAAACATTACACAACGCTGAAATTAACATGCCTGTTTGTATTTAATAACTACTAGAGTGCCTCCCAACCCCAAACTCTTTGTTCAGCCACATCAGACATTATGTTCACAGAACTCTGGAAGTGATGTCAGCAGGGGAGCACAAAACACTGTTTTGTTCTAGGTCCTACAAAAACCATTGCATTTTATTTTTTGTTTAAATATTAGGAGATTTGAATAAACTTCTTTAGAGCCCAACACACTTTCTTTCAGATTATAGCAATTATCTATATTATAGCCTATAACTCTAATATAGGCCTATTAAGGAACTTCTCCAAAAGGGTCCAGTTGCAACCTCTTTGCTA
This sequence comes from Chrysemys picta bellii, assembly GCF_011386835.1. NCBI lineage: Eukaryota > Metazoa > Chordata > Testudines > Emydidae > Chrysemys > Chrysemys picta. The sequence goes on from NC_088800.1 coordinate 55,169,498, forward strand.
CATATATTCCAACCAAATATCTCTGGATCAGAGAACATGCTAAAGGACTGTGTGTATCCCATATCTCCTTCCAAAACCAAATCACCCCCAGACTGGGAAGAGCTGTGCATTAGTCACTGCTTTTAACAGTATTTTCTACTTGGACCAACAACAACAAAAATCAGTTTTTACATAATAAAGTTCCTCAATGCTTTTTGCTTTCTAACCTGACAAGTACCCATCCTTAAGATCACCAATAGGTTAGAACAGAAGCTTGAGGAATTTAACGGCAGACACACTCATTCTGTCCTACTTCCCAAACTGATTCAAACTCATGCCTTTCTTTGAGTTTTCTACTATCAAAGAAAAAAGGCCCTCCACCTCCCCCTCTTTCAGGCTTCCAACTGTGTGAAGCTGCACTGACAGAAGAGGCAATTAATGTAGGTTTAACATTACCCCCCATTTTAAATACAAATGAGACCATTGCATTTGCCAATGCCACACACATTCCAATATGACAGGGTGAAAGAATGAAAAAGTGAGCTCTGGAAATTACCAGTGCCATGGACATGCAGGGTTAATAACATGGCTGAAATACCCCCTCCTCAACTTCAAAAAGGAACAGGCATCACTAATTACAACTTCCTCCTACTGTCTCCCCAATACTCACATCGCTACTCTTGTGTTTCCAAAATGCACCTGCTAGAATTATGATCTTGCCCATCGTTCAGACCATGTCATGCACATCTTTGAATTCCTTCCCTTGCTTCCCCCATTATTCACCACATCATCAAGTTTAAACTCTTGTTCTCACTCTCAAAGTCCTTCAGAACTGTGCTCTAGCCTATAGTCTCTGAACTACTTTATATGCATGAATTTCACCCACTTCCTTCCTCCATTGATGACTGCCAGTACTCCACTAATTTCCTCTCACTCTGTGCCTTTACCACGTTGCCAAGACACTCCCCAGCCCCTCTCTGGTTTCAAACCCCTCCTAAAGATTCACTTCTTACATGACACCCATAAGAAATGAAAAAAATACATCATGTTAATCCTGTCTCTGGGCCTATAGAGGCCTGCAGTCTTCTCAATTATAGATTTTTGACTGAAAGAGCTTTAGGGCAGGATCTTATATAAGGGCAGAGCACACCATCAGTTGTTTAGTTATTGTTAATTTGTAATCACCACTTTCTCCCAAAACAGTCATTTCCTACCTCAGCTCACTCAGATTTACTTGAAGGGGGAAGGCCTTCTTTGTAAATACATAAAGGTGAGCTCAGAGCAATACCATGTCAAAGTGGAACTCCGAATATTGGCATATTAGGCCCAAAGGATGCCAAAGGGGAACGATCTTGATGTTTTAAGTGTTCACAAAGTTCCTCTGAATGAGTTACGAGTTCCTTGGAATAACTTCTATTATAAAGAAGAGGGTTTTTTTTTTACCTTGTATTAGAGTTAAAATAAAGTTTTAAAAGTGTAACAAAGAAAATATTACCACATTTAACCAAGTCTGTCATCTGTTAAAAGTGAACCATTTTAGTCATGACATGGAATGCTACAATTTACAAAGCACTCACGAAAAGTTTAGTGGAATTCTTCAATAGTGCATGAAAAAAACCTATTTATGAAACCACTTTCAAAACTCAGTAAGAATATAAATCTGTAATCAAAAGTCTCATACCCACGAAACCAACACTAACAACATTTTACACCTACTTTCCTTCATAGGAGTCATACCAGGAAATATCTGAAAACTACAATCTGGGATATTTGGAAAAAAATCTGGGATATTTGGGAAACAATCCAAGGCACACCTTTTAATATAGTTGAAATTCACTGAATTGCAGATTTTTGGATGGAAAAAATAGTAGCTATTTTGCTAAAAATTAAGGACAGCTGTTAGTGTCCAGGACTTCTAGCACTGCATTTCTGACTATACCACTGCCTCATTCGTGGACCCTGGGCAAGTCACTAAGGCCTGCTCTACACACAGATTTTGTGCCAGGGTAACTATTTTGGTTAGGGGTACAGTTTTTTTAAACCAATTTAGTTATCCCAGTACAACCAAAAGCGTGGCTGTAATTCTATACTGGTACAAGCACTTTGATACCAGGTCCATGCCAGGAAGTTGTCTCACTTTCATTATACTGGTACTATTAAAATGAGAGAATTTTCATGCACCCCCCAGGCCTTACATTCGATCTGTTTCCACCTATTTATGATTTTCCACTTCTCTAAACCGCTTTGTGATGCTCACACTGAAGGAGCTCTACAAGCATAAAGTATTTTTATGGCTGCGTATCACGAGTGGGGTGCGTGGCTGGGAGCCTGACCTTTGCCTCGCCTCACAAGATATGAGGGGTAACGTAAGACCCAGGTAACGTTTGCCCCTGGGTCATGGTTTATGGACAGGGCTAAGAGGGCACGCAGCAGCCCGACTGATTTTCATCAATTCCATTCAGGAAAGTAAACAGAGACAGGGGGGGGAGGGAATCCTGCCCCGCAGACACACCCCAACAACATCCTCCAGGCACCTCAACCCGACTAGCGGCTCCTCTCATGCCCCAGGCTCGCCAGCTGCCCCGACCCTCCAACTTGCCGCCAGGTGGTGCTGCAACCCGCTAGAGTCCACAAACCCCGCAGGGGCGCCCCCAACCCGGTCCTGGCTGCTGATCGGCGCCCAGAGACACCCCCCACCTAAAGGACCGGGGCCGCGCCCCCCAGGCTTGCTGCCTCACAGGGCAGGTTAGTCGCGTCGCGGGGGCCGCTGGGAGTTGTAGTTCTCGGCCCCTCCCCTCTCCCGGCTCTCCCTGGAGCGCGAGGCCCCGCCGGACTCCAGCCCCCGGCATGCCCCGCGCGGGGAGCAGGGCCACTCTGTGGGACGCGCCCAGCTCCCTACTGCCCCAACCCTGCTGAGGGAGCGCGCCGCAGGTACCGAGCCGAGAGCGCACTGCCGCCCCGCTGTCGGAACCGCCAGGCCCCCCTCGCCTCACGCGCCACCTACCGGATAGCAAGGCGGCGACGCGGGAGGCCCCTGACAGACCCAGCAGCGGGAGGTAATGGGAGAATCCACTCCGATGTACTGCCTTGCTGTCACTGAGTATGCGCGATGGAGAGTTGAGCATGCGCAGTAACATCCGCTGAAGCCGCGGCCCTGCTCTGCCCTCACTTGGGATGACAGCGGCGTCCCTGCGGCTAGCGGCGCGGGGCCAATCCGAGGGGAGGGGTGGGGAGGGGCGGAGCCTGTGCAAGAGCGGGTCAGACTCAGCCAGCTGGTGGCAGGGGGCGGGACAAAGGGAGGGCATGGGGTGAAGGTCAGGCCAGGCTCTGGGGCCTGGTTAGTCCAGCTGTTGTTTAGGTGCCTGGTGGGGCACCTGGGAGTACCTGGCTGCCCTTGTCACTCACTGGGAGGCTACACACCTGGACAAACCTGGCCCACGGGGTTCTGTGTCTGCTAGCTGGAGTGAGATCCTTCTGTAGGCAGACTCCACTGTAATTCTTACATAGATAGATAACCCTGAGATAGATTGTCAGCCCCAAGAATTCAAAAGGCATGGGTTGTGCACCAAAAGTTATGAAACTGAAAAATACACACACACACACACTTTTTTTTATTTGCTTTTATGTGTCCAAGTCGTTGGTGGTGCACCAGCATCATACTTCTGCTGTTACCTTTCTCAAAGAATCTGTACCCTAAAATCCATATACCTAAAACGTTTGTACATTCCTATAATATTCAGTACTGTTTTGGACTTCCGTTAGCATGTGATTCCGCCCCCCTCCTTCCCTTTTTAACTGAAAATTTATTAAAAATCCTTTTTTGTGTAACTAATCCCCCAACACTGAACCACATGCTTTACTCATCTGTTACTTCACTTGTTGCATACAGAGATGGTGAATTTTCTACTGAATTGTTTATATTTCTAAATGCATATCTGACATTTATAGCCTTTTATATATGTTACATATTTTGCTATGATACATTGAAGTGATGTTTTTCATTCTGACAAGTTTACTGTTTTGTACTGCCGAAATCAGGGATTTTTAAAAATAAATGATTCTGTTACGCCTTTGCATTGGTGAGCAGGAGGCATAGTTTGTCTTTTGGTGAAATTAAAATACCCTGTGTCTACTATGTGTTTACAGTGGGATCGTTAATGCATGTTAATTACCCTTCGATAAAAAACACATTTTCTTTGCAGCGAGGGGACAAACGATAATGCTGACTCAAAGATGTTAAATGCACCATTATTGTTTATGACTTGACAACTCTGATACTGATTGTGCTAATAAGATGCCTCCTTTGCCATCAGAGGTATTTGTGTATGAATATCAGCAGCCTCCTCCCCATTTATGTGAGTATAATTGAAAACTAGTTACTGCATTTTAAACTAAAGGAATTAACAGAGGCTTTCCCCCACTCAGTTTCCCTTATTCCCTTTCCCTTACTAAGGCTATGTCTACACTACGGACCTTACAGCGGCACAGCTGTACCACTGGCGCTGCGCCGCTGTAAGGTCTGCTATGTAGCCACTCGGCAGGAGATGCTCTCCTGCTGACATAGAGCTGTCCACACTTGAAACTTATGTCAGTCAGAGGTGTGGTTTTTTTTCACACCCCTGACCAACAAAAGTTTTGTGGACAAAAGTGCTAGAGTAGACAAAGCCTAAGGGTTTGTCTACACAGACACTCTAAAGGTATGAAGTTAATGCACATCATTTACAGTGCCTTAAACCCCTGTGTGGGCGCTCTCGTTCAGAAGTAGTCGCCTTAGTTTTGACAATGGCAGTCAGGGCACCCATAAAAAATTGCTTGAGTCCTTTCCCAAACTACTACTAATCATTAGGCCATTGACCTGTCTTGAACATTTTTAAAGTTTTGTATAGTTCGGGTGTAATCCACATTTGATTTTTTAAGTCCAAAGAGAAGAAGGAAAGCAGTGGAACACTCACCTTAATTTTCCAAAATTCCCCTTTGTAGATAAGCTTTTGAAATATTTCACAGGTATCAGTTTTAGCCTGGCAAAATTTCAAACCATCATTTTAGATTCAAATTTAAGGTGATCTTGCTCCTTTTCTCTGCCCAGCACTGGTCAGGATGTTTTTTATGATCAGGAAAATGAAGACCTGATAGTGTAATGGTAGATTGTGATGTGCACACAGAGAGCGTTGGCCCAGCTGTACAGTTATCCCCTCTATAAGCAATGTATATAAAGTGATGGCACTTGTGTCCCATTAGAATTAACCAATTGATCCACCTTTTTCTGGTGATCTAAATTGTAAATATTCCTCTTTGATTTCAGGTTCTACCTGCTCGCAACCACTTGATGTAAACCTTATCCTTTCCTCTGTGCTCCCAGGAAAATGTAAATACAAACACAGCATTGTCTCTTACACCTTTTCCTACATTATGATGGTAATAATAATGAGTCTATGACTGCAATAGCCACAAAGGTGTGATGACACAGTCCAATAGGCTGCAACAAAATATTTTCAGCTCACTTAAAACATTTAGATGTTGCATCTAAGCATACATGCAGAGTGCAGGGCTGATCACCTGGCCCTGGAACATCCAGAAGTAGGGTGTGACAGTTACTAGATATGCTCTGAAATTGTTTCAGCCGTATAGGATGTTTTCATTGTAGGCAAGACACCTTGGCAAGTTGTTCCCTGTTTACTCCCCTGATACCTGCGCCAATCAGGTCTCAAGAGGGGAAATGTTATAACTATATCGGCTTAAGAGTCAAGACAGGCCTGTGGCATCAGTGGCTGATCAGGGCTGTGCGGGATGGGTTTGCTGACAACCTTGAGAAGTGTTTTGAAAAGAAGGAGGATGTTGACATTCTTATCAAGAACTGAAGAAGCCAGGCACATACACTGGAGGGATGAGTCACACTGGAGGGATGAGTCATGGTACCTATTGAGTTCCTGGGGTCAGAAGGCCCCTCCTCCAGCCTAAGGGGAGGAACTACTGGACACATTGCTCAAATACATTCAGGGGATAACAAATGATAAAACAGGGATGGGAGTGAGGGTCACAGGGCCACAAGCAGGGAGTCATGGGGGGTGGGTGAGTCATGGCAGCTGCATGAGCAGTCCTGGTCTGACTGCAGGGTTGCCTCACAGAAGGGGACCCCAATCAGGCACAAAATATGGAAGTCCCCAATAATCAGAAGGTGCTTTTAAATCTTTAGGCCTTAGTGTCATGTGGTCGAGGGTAGGTCTGCACAGCATCTGCGAGGGTTCTTCCCTGCATGGTTAGAGGTACACGTACTACCTCTGCTTGAGCCAGCATACTAAAAATAGAAGTGCAGCAGCGGCTTACACTGGCTGCCTAAGTACGTACCCAGGTGGTTGGATGGCAGGATTGTACTCTGATTGCTAGCTTGAGCTGCCACCCGTGATCCCACAGCCACACTGCTGCTTTTAACATGCTAACTCGAACAGAGCTAGTGCGGGTATTTCTACCCGGCCTGGGAAGATCCCACACAGCTATTGCATAAACGTATTCTTGGTAGCTAGCACCCTATACTGGGATTCGGGTGATCAGGGTTCTGTCCCTGGCTCTGTCACTGAGCTGCTGTTGGGCCAGTCATAACCTTCCCTGTGCCTCAGTTTCCCCATTTGTAAAATAGGGATAATGATGCTAAATCCCCAATGCTTAGCCTGGGTTAGCCCTAATGGCTACATAGACCTTGCTTATTACAGAAGCTTTTATAACTTTCTCAAACTTAAGATTGTACCTCATTTGTGTGTGTCTGTTCACCTGTTTAACTTTGTGAATAGCTCTCATTTTCTTCTCCTATTTAATAAATCTTCATGTAGCTTATTATAGGATTGGCGACAAGCGTTGGCTGTGGCGTGAGATCTAAGGTACAATTGATCTGGAGTAAGTGACTGGTCCTTTGGAACTGGGAATAACCTGAATATTGCTGTGATTCTGGGTGTAAGGGACCTTCTATCACACAGGACAGGTAAGCTTACCTGGGTGGCAAAAGAGACTATTGGGAGTATCCATGGGGACTATCTGTGACCCCATGTTTAGGCTATTACAGAGCCTTAAGAATTTACACTTGTGTGGAAACAGAGTTAAAGGATTTAAATATAGGCCTCTCCATTGTAAGAAACAGCAATTGTCATACTAAGTCTTATCCTAATATTGCGGGACCTGTAGAAGCAGGGCTCATGTCAGAAGCGGGTGGGAAGATAGCAGAGTAGAGTCAGCATGACTCAGCCTTGAGATAGCGATGTTTTGAGAACAGAAGTGAGAAAATATAGGAATGGGCAGGACATAACATAAACAAACTGCAGATGTTTTTAATTAATGCATGCCATTAAAATGTATAAATGCTTGTGTGATATTGCTTGTACTTTGAAGAAACTGAGGCAGAGATGCTCTCTGTCAGCTGTGTTCTTCCCTTGCAATTGCATGTCCTGAATAAAGCTGTCTCTAACTTCGTTGCTTCCAACCTGAGAGTGGAGTTCGTTTCTTCCACATTTGATAACTGATTGGTGAAACCTAAGTACAGAACTGTAACAGGGGAAACCTCACCTGAGAGCCTCCTATCAGCTGGGTGCGGTGCTGCAATCTTTTTTTCCTCCTGCTCCAGGCACTCCCTGTAGGTTGCCAACCTTCCTAAGGGTATGTCTACACTACGGGATTAATCTGAATTTACAGAATTCGAATTTTGGAAACAGATTGTATAAAGTCGAATGTATGCGGCCACACTAAGCACATTAATTCGGCGGTGTGCGTCCATGTACCGGGGCTAGCGTCGATTTCCGGAGCGTCGCACTGTGGGTAGTTATCCCATAGCTATCCCATAGTTCCCGCAGTCTCCCCCGCCCATTGGAATTCTGGGTTGAGATCCCAGTGCCTGATGGGACAAAAAACATTGTCGCAGGTGGTTCTGGGTACAGCTTCATCCCTCCCTCCATGAAAGCAACGGCAGACAACCGTTTCACGCCTTTTTTCCTGGGTGAACACAGCAGACGCCATACCATGGCAAGCATGGAGCCCGCTCAGCTCAAGACAGCAGTCATGAACATTGTAAACACCTCGTGCATTATCGTGCAGTTTATGCTGAACCAGGACCAGAAAAACAAGGCAAGGAGGAGGCGGCGATGGCAGCGCGGCGACGAGAGTGATGAGGACATGGACATGAACATGGACACAGAATTCTCTCAAACCGCGGGTCCCGGCGCTTTGGAGATCATGTTGTTGATGGGGCAGGTTTTATCCGTGGAACGCCGATTCTGGGCCCGGGAAACAAGCACAGACTGGTGGGACCACATAGTGTTGCAGGTGTGGGACGATTCCCAGTAGCTGCGAAACTTTCATATGCGTAAGGGCACTTTCATGGAACTTTGTGACTTGCTTTCCACTACCCTGAAGTGCGAGAATACCAGGATGAGAGCAGCCTTCACAGTTGAGAAGCAAGTGGCGATAGCCCTGTGGAAGCTTGCAACGCCAGACAGCTACCGGTCAGTCAGGAATCAATTTGGAGTGGGCAAATCTACTGTGGAGGCTGCTGTCATGCAATTAGCCAAAGCAATCATTGAGCTGCTGCTATGAAAGGTAGTGACTCTGGGAAATGTGCAGGCCATAGTGGATGGCTTTGCTGCAATGGGATTCCCTAACTGTGGTGAGGCGATAGATGGAACCCATATCCCTATCTTGGCACCGGAGCACCAGGGTACCCAGTACATAAACTGCAAGGGTTACTCTTTAATGGTGCTGCAAGCACTGGTGGATCACAGGGGACATTTCACCAACATCAACGTGGGCTGGCCGGGAAGGGTTCATGACGCTCGCGTCTTCAGGAACACTACTCTGTTTAAACGGCTGCAGCAAGGGACTTACTTCCTGGACCAGAAAATAACCATTAGGGATGTTGAAATGCCTATAGTTATCCTTGGGGACCCAGCCTACCCCTTAATGCCATGGCTCATGAAGCCATACACAAGCAGCCTGGACAGGAGTCAGGAGCTGTTCAGCTACAGGGTGAGCAAGTGCAGAATGGTGGTGGAATGTGCATTTGGCCGTTTAAAAGGTCGCTAGCGCACTTTACTGACTCACTCAGACCTCAGCCAAACCAATATCCCCATTGTTATTGCTGCTTGCTGTGTGCTCCACAATCTCTGTGAGAGTCAGGGGGACACGTTTATGGCGGGGTGGGAGGCTGAGGCAAATCGCCTGGCTGCTGATTACGCACAGCCAGACACCAGGGCGATTAGAAGAGCACACCAGGAAGCGCGGCGCATCAGAGAAGCTTTGAAAACCAGTTTCGTGACACTGGCCAGGCTACCATGTGAAAGTTCTGTTTGTTTCTCCTTGATGAAAACCCTCCCCCTTTATTGACTCATTCTCTGTAGGCAACCCACCCTCCCCCTTTGATCACAGCTTGCTTTCAAAGGAAATAAAGTCACTATCGTTTAAAAATCATGTATTATTTATTATAAAAAGAGGGAGAGAAATGACAAGGTAGCCCGGGTGGGGTTTGGGAGGAGGATCGGAGGGAAGGAAAAGGCCACTAAAAAAAGGTTAAAATAATGACAGCCTTTTGCTTGGGCTGTCCACTGGGGTGGAATGGGAGGGTGCACAGAGCATCCCCTCCCCCCCCCCGCGTTCTTACACGTCTGTGTGAGGAGGCTATGGAACATGGGGAGGGGGGTTATACAGGGGCTGTAGCGCCAGTCTGTGATCCTGCTGCCATTCCTGAAGCTCCACCAGACGCCGGAGCATGTCTGTTTGCTCACGCAGCAGCCCCAGCGTTGCATCCTGCCTCCTCTGATCTTCCTGCCGCCACCTCTCATCTCGAGCGTCTCTCCTCTCCTCACATTGGTCCCTTCTGTCCTCACATTGGTCCCTCATGTCCTCACATTCACTGGCATCTTTCCTATACTTTGAAACCATGTCCTTCCACTCATTCAGATGAGCTCTTTCATTGCAGGTGGAGTCCATGATTTCCGCGAACATCTCATCTTGCGTCCTCTTTTTCTGACGCCTTATCTGAGATAGCCTTCGGGACGGAGGAGGGAGGCTTGAAAAAATTGCAGCTGCTGGAGGGAGGGAAAAAAGGAGAGAATTTTTTAAAAAGATACATTTTACAGAACAATGCTTATACTCTTTCACGGTGAACAACACTATTCACATTACATAGCACATGTGATTTCTGTGCAAGGTCGCATTTTGCTTCTTAATATTGAGTGCCTGTGGCTTTGCTGCTAGAGATCACAGACGCAGGTCCGGACAACAGAATTCGGCTTGCATGCGGCCATGGTAAGCCATTGTCTTTCAGCTTCTGCGTCCTCCTTTCCCACATACCAAGCAAAGCCTGTTGAGTGCTGCAGTTTTCCTGTTAACCTTCAGCAGCAGAAACAAACTAACCCCCCCCCCCCCATCCAATTCTCTGGGATGATCGCTTTATCCCTCCCCCCACCGCATGGCTGGTATCAGGGAAGATCCCTGTTAGCCACACGTGAAAAGCTTAGCGCCAATTCCCCTCCCCCCCTCGCTTGGCTTACTACAGGGAAGGATTTCTTTTCATCCAGAGGCAAACAGCCCAGTAGGAAGGACCACCTCTGTCCCCTTAATTAAATTCCCGTATTTCAACCAGGTTACCATGAGCGATATCACTCTCCTGAGGATTACACAGCAAGATAAAGAATGGATGTTGCTTGAATGCCAGCAAACACTGGGACCATACGCTGCCAGGCTTTGTCATGCAATGATACCAGATTACTTGCTACTAGCACGGCGTGGTCAAGTGTCCTACCATGGAGGATGGAATAAGGCTGCACTGCCCAGAAACTTTCTGCAAAGGCTTTTGGAGTACCTCCAGGAGAGCTTCATGGAGATGTCCCTGGAGGATTTCTGCTCCATCCCCAGACATGTTAACAGACTTTTCCAGTAGCTGTACTGGCCACGAATGCATCCCAAGTCCTCAGGGCAAATTAATCATTAAAAAACACTTGCTTTTAAACCATGTCTTATATTTTAAAAGGTAAACTCACCTGAGGTCCCTTCCATGGGGTCATGGTCTTGGGTACTGGCTTGGGAGGCTTGGGAGGGTACTTCAGTCAGGCTGAGAAAAAGATCCTGGCTGTTGGGGAGAACGGAGTGCTGTGTGCTCTCTGCAAGTTCGTCCTCCTCCTCCTCCTCTTCCCCGTCCGCAGAATCCTCAGGTGTGGCTGATGAGATTACCCCCGCCTCGGAATCCACGGTTAGAGGTGGGGTAGTGGTGGCGGCCCCCCCTAGAATTGCATGCCGCTCAGCGCAGAAGCGGCATATCTGCAGCTCTGACCCGGAGCGACCGTTTGCCTCCTTTGTTTTCTGATAGGCTTGTCTGAGCTCCTTGACTTTCACGTGGCACTGCTCTGAGTCCCTATAGTGGCCTCTCTCCATCATGCCCTTGGAGATTTTTTCAAAAGTTTTGGCATTTCGTCTTTTCGAACGAAGTTCTGCTAGCACTGAATCCTCTCCCCAAATAGCGATCAGATCCAGTACCTCCCGTACAGTCCATGCTGGTGCTCTTTTTCGATTATCGGCCTGCATGGTTACCTGTGCTGATGAGCTCTCTGTGGTCACCTGTGCTCTCCTGTGCTGGGCAAACAGAAAATGAAATTCAAATGTTCGCGGGGCTTTTCCTGTCTACTTGGCCAGTGCATCCGAATTCAGATTGCTGTCCAGAGTGGTCACAATGGTGCACTGTGGGATAGTTCCCAGGGGCCAATACCATCGAATTGCGGCCACACTAACCCTAATTCAAAATGACAATATCGATTTTGGCGCTACTCCGCTCGTCGGGGAGGAGTACAGAAATCGATTTTAAGAGCCCTTTATTTCTAAATAAATGGCTTCGTTGTGTGGACGGGTGCAGGGTTAATTCAATTTAACTCTGCTAAATTCGAATTAAACTCATAATGTAGACCAGTGGTCTTCAGCGGCTCAGTCATTCAGGTGAGTCACACAGTCAATAATGGACAATGTCTGTGACAGACTTCCCCAGGGTGCAACCTGGGACTGGGGTACCACTGGCATACCAGAGAGAGCCCTTTGGCATACCAATCTGGGTCTCCTCTCAAGCTGTCAGGCTGTGACAAGCTGCAATCCTCTCCAGGCCTTACACAAGTAGGGACACACCCAACTGCAGTTACATGAAGGCTTCTCCTAGCCACTCATGAACTAACAGTAGAGAGACTCCAGCCAGCTCCCTACCCTCTCCCCTGCCCACCCAAATCTCAGAGCTGTCCTGTCCTGGTCAAAAGCCTGACCACTGTAAGTTTATTACCCAGTCCATCCCTCAATGTGAAAAGGACAATGCACCAGGTTTTTGTTCTTAAGCAGATTCCCCAAGCACAACACACTGTTTTAGGGGGAAAAAATAAAAAACGGATTTATTAACTACAAAAAGATAGATTTTAAGTGATTATAAGTAATAGTGTACAGATCAAAGTTGGTTACCTCAGAAAAACAAAATCACAATCTAAATTCTATAAACTAGACTGGATTTGAAATAAGTAAGGCTAAGATTTAGTCATGGGTATTTTTAGTGAAAGTCATGGACAGGTCATGGGCAATAAACAAAGGTCACAGGCCGTAACCTGTCCATGACTTGTACTATAAATACCCTGACTAAATCTTAGGTGCTCTGGGGGGCCTATGGGACACTGCTGCTGCTACTCCTCCGGGGCAGCCCAGGGCACCACTGCTGCTCCAGAGTGGGGGGCAGTCTGGGGCAACACTGCTGCTCCAGGGCCACGCCTGGGATCGCTGCTGCTCTGGCGACCCCTGGGGCCAGCTGCCCGGGGCTGCTCCAGCAGCAGCCAGTGTGGCTGGCCCCAAGCTGCCTGAGCATCTGGCCCCAGGGGCCGCCCCAGGGGCTGGGGCAGCCCTGAGGTCAGCCACACCAGCTGCTGTAGAAGTCCCGGAAAGTCACGGAATCTGAGACTTCCATGACAGACTCGCAGCCTTCGAAATAAGCAGTGTGTCACCCTAATGGTACAAATAGTCCACCAATCTTCCATACACAGGCAGGGCTTTCTTCTTTCCAGCCTGGGACCCCCTTCCCCAGTTTAGTCTTTGTTCCCAAGGTGTTTCCAGGTGTTGACTTGTAAGGGGACTGAGGCCAGGTGATGATGTCACTTCTCCCTTTTATAGCTTCTTCCATGTGGAGGGAACTTCCTTGTCCCAAACAAAGCCCCAGAACAGTTTGTGGAAAAGTACAGGCATGGAGTCTAGTATCACATGATCTAGTCACATGCCCTTGCATGCTTCGATGAGTCATAGCAGCCATTACCCATATACTGGCTGAAGCGTTCCCCTGGTCCATTGTTTTCCTTGATGGGCCATTACCTTGAATAGTCCCTTCACAACGTGCTGGCTAGACTGAATATAAACTACCTTACCCAGGAGCGAGCACATTTGAAATACAGATGTATAGTCAATATTCATAACTCCAGATACAAAAATGCTACATGCATACAAATAGGATAATAATATTCAGCAAACCATTACTTTTCCATTGACTCCTCACATGACATATTTTGTAGAAAATGCATCATAATTATGTCATAATCATACCACTATGGTGACTATGAGGTGCAGAGGGTCATAATCTCCTTCTGGGGTAGCAAAAGTCTAGCAAAACTATCTGCCCTCACCAGGGTCTTCAGCCCATGTCTGGACCCTATAATTCCCACCCTTCACTCAAGTTTCTAAACAAGCCTTCTCCCATTCTCAGGGCTTAGGCCACTTTCCCAATTAATAGTGGGGGAACCCAGGCCCACCCAGTACTCTAGGTCCCAACTCACGGACACTACACGCAGCAGTCATGTATCACTGCCTCCAGTTCACTGCTGCTATTCCATGGGCCTTTTCCCCCGTAGCCCCTTTCTCTTCGCCCTGAAGTTCTCAGATCCTCTTCCTTCCTGCTACATGCAAAATACCACCAGAATCCATCCTCTGGGACGCCTTTGAGTTCCTGTGACATACAACACAAGAGCCGCACCACACCCCTGCTCCTCTGGTCCCAGCCAAGGACTGCCCTACTTAGCCCCTATAGCTCCTTTTATCCGAGCCTGCTGTGCTCTGATTGGCTGCTTCTGTGCAGCCTTTCTGGGCAGGCCTGGAGGACCCACCTTCGCTGCTCCTTCCTGGGTTGGGGTGTGGTAGGACTGTAGGGCCTCCAGCAGGGGGCCTCAAAGGGCCAGGTGCACTGCGTCACAAGAACTCGCAGCCAATTTGGGGTTTGTGCCTTGGTTTCTAACAGACTGCCCTGAGGTTGGCACTCACCTTCTTGGGCCACTATAGACAGCTTAACACCTATAGGCCCAGCTGATCAGGACTCCATTGTACCCACAGGTGGCAAATGAGAGTCCCTTCCTCAAAGAGCTGACGGTCTAAAGACCAGACATAACACATGGCAGAGACAAACAAGTGGGAAGGGGGTGGGGAGGGTATGGTGGCAACTCATAGGCGTTAGCTCTCTTCCATGCTGAATACCCAGACTGCTGTGACATACACTCCATGGATTAAGCACATGTGATCTCTTAGCTCTCGACTTCACTCTTTTTGTCAGGAAATCTCCAGCAATGGCGATATATCCAGGCCCGCGGCGTTTTTACCATGGTGCCATCTTGACACAGCCTAAGGGGAAGAACTGGAATGTGACTGTTTTGTGCAGAAACCAAAATAACAATGCAGCCCACTGAGTTCTTTAAAACCCTGTGGCTTTGCAAAGCGCTATGGACAGTGGGCCAGCAGATTTGCTGATCGGAGCCGGGTGAGACAGGGCATCCATAACCCCAGCGCAGCCAACCAGTTGTGCTGTGTAAAGCTGCTTTGCAAAGCAGACAGAGTTTATCGGTCAATCTGGTGCTGTCTTTATTGTATTAGGGTTTGTATTTTGGAGTTAGTGTTGCCCAAGGCTAGAAATACAAGTTAGGAAGTCCTGGGTTTTACGTAAAGATCATGGGGCAGACCTTGCTGTCAGTTACACCTGCCTAAATCTGAGTAACTCTACTGACTCCATTGGAGTTACTCTACACTGGGCAACTCCAGTCAAGTCCATTGAGTGACTCGAGATCTACCCTGGGCTAACAGCTGGCAGAATCTGGCCCAGACGTGTTGCTTGTAGTGGCTGTCATCCAGGAGAATCCAGGGAGAAAGGGTGCCTGCCAATTAATTATTATTATGCTACCTAAGGGATCTGATGGCATCAGGATCCTATTGAGTTAGGAGCCGTATAAACAGAGAGGTAGACACAGTCTCTTGTCCAAACGGCCTTACAATCTCTCTCTCTCCTTCCTGCAGCCATACATCAGGGCTGGGAGCAGACTTACAAACTGCCTAAGCTCTCTGGGGCAGCGACTGCCTTTCTTGTCCTGTGTCTGTACAGCACCTAGCACAACGAGGCCCTGGGCCATTCCTGGGGCTCCTAGATGCTACAAAATAATAACCCAGGAAAAAATGCTGGGGCTTGGCAATTCCCTGTTTGGGTCGGGGGGGTCATCCTGCCAGATGGCAGCCCAGAGAGGCATGGCCCAAGGGACCCCCATTCTCAGCCAGCCTGTGGCGTTTTGCTGGTTCAGCTGGCCAGAAGCTGCCTCAGGTTGCCAGAGTCTGATGAGGGCTGCAAAAACCAGGACCAGCCAGCTGTTTCTATAGAAGTAACCAGGATGCCAGGCAGGCTCTGAGAACAGAGACTTTCCTGGCTGCCAGGGAGGTGGAATTACCCTGACGTGTCATGGACAGAAAAGCAAGGGACATTTTTTTCCAGACAACATGATGAGGGTCAGCTTAGGCAGGTGCCATATAATCCTTCCCACTGGAATCTGGTCAGGCTGCTGGGGTGAACACTCATTCTCTGATGGAGGACGTCCCGGGATGTTTTACACAGTCTAACTCTCCCACCAGAGTGGGGGGATTTGCTTTTGCCAGTGGTTTGTATTTTATCCCCAGGAGCTGAGTAAAATCCTGGGCGTGAGAGAGATGAGCACGGAATCTCAAGAAGAATCCCTAGGTAACCGGCCACAGTTACCTCGTGCTCTCAACAACCGGGCTCTCCTGCTTCCAAGAGCACATTCCTTTATTCCTGTTCCAGGTGTCACCGTGCTTCTGATTTGCCCTGGTCCACAGCCAAACAGCACAGTGACTCACCCCATTCATCACCATCTCGCCACGTTTCTTAAGTTGTCCATCTCCTTTCAGATCTCAGCACATTCCTTGGTATCCTAGCAACCAGCAGAAACTTTCCGAGGAGAGCTCAGACCAGACCGATGCTCCCATAAGCCAATCACATGCCCATGGCCGTGACTTATTAACTTTGAGCCTATCAGGGTGTGTTATTGTGGATCCCTAGGACGACTGGTCCTGGGAACTAACCTCACTGTATCGAGGCCGCCTCAGTGCTCACAGCTGCTGGTCTCCCAAGGCTAGAGACTGAACGAAAAATGAGCTTCTCTGTTACGTTCGCGGAGTTGGTGAACATTGCGATTGGCACGCCTGAGCTGGGCAACGTCAACTTCAATGCCCTGCATGTCCTGCTGCACGGCCTGTTGAAGCACCTCCAGCTCCAAAATGTCAAGAAGGAAATCTCCCAGGACGAGAGGGATTTTCTCCAGCCTCCCCCTAGCTTTACAGCGAAAGGCCAGGTCCAGGAGCAGGTCTCCCTGGAGAGGAAATCCAGCTCGCTCTTTCACCAGCTTCAGGAAAGGCTGACGAGGATCGAAAGTCAGCTGCTCCATCTGAATAATCCCCCTACCACAGCAGAGCTGCTGTCTCGGAGCCAGTCCCTCAACAAGCCCGCTGAGGAAATGTGGCAAATGATGCAGTTGAAGAAGAAGATGGAAATGAATGAGGAAGGAATGACTAAGGTGAGACAGCCCTGCTTTGGGAAAGCTCCTGTTTCCCTTCCCTCCGGTCTGTCAGGGCCAGATCCTCACTGGGTGTAAATCGTACTGCCTACAGCTCCTGCCACTGACATACGCAGGGCAGTGTCCTGCCAAAGCCAGCTAGAAGGGGTGTCTGGTCCACAGGAGCCCAGAGAGTGCAGTTGGGAATCATTAGGCCATGGACTCTACAGGGAAATGTCTCCTAGGAATCTGATCAGCCCTAATGCAGGTTTATCTGAGCAGGTTACAGTTCAGTTTGGTCCAGTTCATAGAGGAAGGATCAAACTGAGTTGACGAGCACTGGTTTGATGTGGTCTGTTTCATAGCATGGAGAGGACTCCCTCATACTGCTGTTAATCCACTCCGGGCAGAAGATGGGACACCCAGAACTGGGTTTCAGTCCCTGCTCCACTGGAATAGGCTCTCGCTATGTCTGTCCCTAGCAATAACTCACTTGGGGGCCCCTCTTGCGTCCCAAGAAGTCCATTTCAGTTTTGCTTTTGACTCCACTGGGAGCAGGCTCAAGTCCTTAGCAGGCCTGTGACCCCTGAGAAAGGTCCCTCCTAGACCTTCCCCACAGCCACATTTCAGTATTGATAGGTCATTACTGCGATCCAAGATCCTCTACCCATCGACACACCATGCCTCTGGTAAGACTCTGCACTGGACAAGGAAACCCGAGGGCCCACTTCTCTGCTGCCCTGCACCTTGTGTTATCATTGACAGCAAGGCAAGGTTGGTATAAAACGCCACCGAATCAGAATGGTCTCACATCCCCTCTGCACTGATGGGAATGACTGCACAAGGTGCAAGGCAATGGGGAATCAGGCCCCGAGACACATCATCTCCTGGCCTGAGCTAAAGATACACACAGCCATTCTGAAGACATGGTTCAAGGGCAAGAGTGCGGTGTTAACTTTTCCAGGAAGTGGTGGTCCACCCACTGCAGAAGAGCAGTGCGTTTGGTCTTGAGTGACAGGCCGAAGAGGAGACTTGAGCATGTAGTTAATTGGCAGCCCCTACGTGCTTTAGGTGACATTACTGATGGCGGAGCTGGAAAAGAACTAGGAGAAAGATGGTTCCTCTGGCACCTTCTCTTTATCCATCACTACTGTGTTATTTCATTATTAAGTACTATCAATTTGTCCTGTCCTTCACAGATGTAGATGGAGTCAGACCCTGACCCTGGGAACTTATCTATCACTCTCCAGGCAAGGAGGGACATTCTGTGTTATCTAAAACCTGATCCTTTTTAATTCTGTTCTCTGATGTTAAATCAATGGGCTTAACTCTGGGAGACCTCATTCATGTTAAAAGGCCATATTGTACCTAGAAAACGCGTTGCAATTGCACAGGGAATCTCAGTTTGCTCAGAATACAGCTTATGTTGTTGTTAAAGTGCAGTTTGTCACCCTGATATGTGACTATGTAAAAACAGCATCATCTTCTAGCCATGACTGCTTAGTGCTTTACCCTCCCCTCCGCCTTGTTCGGCTCTGGGAGGAGTTGGAATCCACACCTCCTCCTGCATCATCAGAATTGCCTGTGAGGACATAATCTATCTGCAAAGTCCTCACTACTGTTGCTACTGATGTGCAGAAGGAAGGAGCCCAGTGTGACTCTCGGAGTCCATGGGGAGGACACAGGACTGGCAGAAAAAAAAATCTTTGTAGTTATAAACAGAGCCCACGTGATCTGGCAATTGGGACCCCATGATGTGATTGTCACCCAGCCCCTCTCCAGAGCAGAACCATATGCTAAATTCTTCATTTACTTGCTCAGGAAGGGAGTTTGAAAACACAAGAGTCTAACCCCTTCCCAGTATAGTCAGAGAAAGCCCCTTCACTCAGAGCTCTGCACAGACAGAGAGCAGCACAACTAGCTCAGCTGTTGTTTCCATTCCCCATCCTCCCATGGTCCTCTTGGCTTTCCATCCAGGTAGCAAGTGCTGGTGTTCTCTCACTGTCTGGGCAGGCAGTTAACCCCCGACCAGCATTGTTGTTCCAGGAGTGTTGGTCTGAACAGAGTTGTTCGGTCTAGGTCCAGTCCAGTTGCCTGGTTTGGGTGTAGTTGAGGATGTGAAACAAGGGAAAGTTGTGAGTTCTCTAAGCACCATCTCCTTGTCCTGTTCCTGGTCAGATGGAGAGGGGCTTTCCTTGGCCGTCTGCACATGATCTTGTCAGATTAGCGGCCAGGTTAACAGCGGTGGCGGTGCCAGTGCCTCTGGGCCAGGTTAGCGGGGAAGAGGGTGCCGGTGCCCCCTGAGCCCGGTGAGTTGGGACCACTCATCCCACCTACAGCCCTTGATGTAATCCTTGGTCTGTCTCTGCAGTTCCCCTTGAGTATCATTCATTTCCCTTTTGGGAAAGGGTGTGTGGGGGTCACCCAGGGATGAATCTGTGCTTTCCCAGAGGAAATGCATAAGAATTGCCCTGTATTCCCCACCAGTCCAATGGCTCATGGGCTGCCATGCCCCTAGCAGGAGGGACAGGCTGGCTGTAATGGGCTGTTCTGAAGTTTCCCCACATAGGTCCCATGTGCTGTTCCAGGGTCATTCTCCTGCCTCCTTTCTCCACTGTGGATAGAGAGTCACTTCAGTCCACTTCTTCTCTACGTGCAGCAACATTTCCATGAATCTAACTCAGCTCCGAGGGTTTAGAAACAGCATGAGCAGAAGGACACAGATGAGTGTGACGTGCCCTGAGCGGGGTGCACCGAGCCCTATCACCTGGGAAGGCCACCTTGGCAGAGCGCACACTTCCTCCCCATGACTGACAGGTGGTGCTGCTGTGCCAGGTGGGGCGAGAGAAAGGAGTCAAACAATGGGGCAGTAGGAGAACAAATAGCGCAGACCTACACTCCCCCTGCATATGGTACCAAAGGGCCAGCATCGCAGTCTGGGCAGCTGGCAGATGTCCCTTGTATGGGCACATGCCAGACAGCAAATCACTTCAGTAGGTTGTGCCCCCAAAGGGGCACACAGCCAGTACCACCAGCAACCACACATCGTGGTGCTAAACATACTGCAAACCACAACACTAATAATACTCTGCACTTCCATAGCACCTTTCACCTGAGGGCCTTGCTGTGCTTCACAAATGCTAACTGACTACAACTGACAATGCACCTGTGAGGCACATGAAGGCCATGGAGCAAGGACGTTACCCACCACTGAAATGTAACCATCTCTGGGATGGAATGCGGCAGATGCTTAACAGCACATAGCAACATCACACAATACTTTAGGACGGACAGGAAATGAGATTCATTTGAACCTGCAGGGGGAATTTATGGAGGCCAGAATGTAATTGCCATATTTAGTCATCTTGCCTTTTAAGATTATTATCCCAGCATAAGCCCATGTTGAATTAGTGGTGTACTGAACTTGCTGGCTGACAAATGTTCAGCTGTGTCTGTCAAGCTCTAGCCAGTTAGAAACCCACTTCCTGGGACTTGACATTTTGTTTCACTAAATCTCCTGTCAGCTCAATCAGATGTAGCATTCCCATTCACATCTTCTCATCAATTGTTGTGTGGCGATGCAGCTGGGTTCCTTCCCAGAAGTGGCTGCATTTCAGTGGTAGGTGCAGTGATTCACACGTGCACCATACTAGAGTTTGCATATCACTGTAACAGTCTCCTTTAGGGCACTCAAGTCTAGAAACATCTGGTATTATTATGTTTTTAAATAAACATTTCGAGGACAAAATGGAAGCATTTTTTATAGCAGTACTAGGTCATAGAATCATAGAAATGTAGGGCTAGGAGGGAGCTTGAGTGGTCATCTCACCTATCCCCCAGGCTAAGGCACGATCAAGTAAACCTAGCCTATCTCTGACACATGTTTGCCTAACCTGTTCTTAAAAACCTTCAGTGACAAGGCAAGGATGCCATGACCTCCCCAGGTGACCTGTTGCAGTGCTTAGCTAGCCTCCCTTTGTTTGGTGCTTCTCCCTCCCAAGTTAGGACTATGAGAAAGTTGTTTCTGTGTAAACAAAGAGATTACCCAGCCCTGCTGCCTAGGGATTGGGCCCAGGGATTTGCACGGGGATTGCTGTTGTGTCAGCTCCTTATTTGGGACAATTCTGCTTGCTGATACACCAACACATGTGCAACCAGCCAGCTGGGCTCACTGCCCCCTTCTGTTGGTGTGCCAGCCTGCTCCTGTTGCTTGCCTGTGTGTGGCAGCAGGGGACAAGCAGCATCAGGGCAAAGAAGGTTAGCTAGGGTTACCATATTTCAACAAGCAAAAAAGAGGACGGGAGGAGCCCCGCCCTAGCCCCGCCCCTGCCCCTCCCACTTCCCGCCCCCCCCAGAACTCCCAACCCTCCCCCCGTTCCTTGTCCCCTGACTGCCCCCTCCTGGGACCCCTGCCCCTAACTGCCCCCCAGGACTCCACTCCCTATCTAAGCCTCCTTGCCTCTTGTCCCCTGACTGCCCCAACCCTTATCCACACCCCCACCCCCAGACAGACCCCTGGGACTCCCACGCCCCATCCAACCACTCCCCACCCCCTGACAGCCCCCCCCAGAACTCCCAACCCATCTAAACCCCTCTGCTCCCTGTCCCCTGACTGCTGCGATCCCTCTCCCCACTTCTACCCCCTGACAGCTCCCCCCCAGAACTCCCAGCCCCCTACCCCCCCGCTCCTTGTCCCCTGACTGCCCCCTCCTGGGACCCCTGCTCCTAACTGCCCTCCAGAACCCCACCCCCTACCTAAGACTCCCTGTTCCTTGTCCCCTAACTGCCCCCTCCTAAGACTCCCCCCAACTGCCCCCCAGGACCCTACCCCCTACCTGTACCCTGACTGCCCAAAACTTTTTCCACTCCCCCCAAAAAGCCCCCCCCCCGTTTCTTGACTGCCCCCTCCAGAACCTCCCTGGCCCCCTTACCCTGCTGCTCAGAACAGGGTGTTGGGCTCTGTGCGAGCCGGACACGTGGCTGCGCTCCCCAGCACAACAAAACCCGGTCCCTGGCCCTGCACAATGCTGCCGGACCGGGCTGCAGGAGGAGGAGCTGCCGGCCGGCTCAGAATGTAGGGAGGAGGAAGCTGCTCCGGAGTCCAGCCCGGGACTTTCCTGCAGCCCTCCCAGCTCTGCTCTGCCGGGGGAGGGGGGAAATCCCGGACATTGTGAGTGCTTTACAAATTCCCCCCGGACGCTATTTTTAGCACGAAAAGGAGGACATGTCCGGGTAAATCCGGACGAATGGTAACCCTAGGTTAGCGAGCCCTTAGGAGGGGTTAATGCAACAGATTCAGTGCTGGCTTGGGGCAGGCAATTGCTCAGATTTCTTATTTAATTTGTTTGAATCAGACCTAGAGGAGAGGGATACATTTCTGGCTTCCCCTTGCCTGGCCAGAGGGGACATTTGGGAGGAAAGCTCTCTGTGTGAACGGCCGACTGTGCGGGGCAATCAGCTGCTGCATGTTGGGGTGGAACCTGCTTGCTTGTAGGCTGTAAATGCATTATGGCACAGGGGCTGCTGTTGCTGGAAGCTACCAGGCACAGTCCGATCTCTTGCTGCTGCTATAATCTGGCTCCTAACATGCGCTGGGCCAGCTGCCCTTGTTACCCGTGAGTGCAGCCAACCTGTGGCTTGATTCAAAGATGCTGAACACCCGCAGTGCCCACAGAGTCAATGGGAGTTACGGTGCAAGGTCAGACCCTGGTAACCTCTGACCCCAGCGGAACCAATGGGGCGTGGACTTGAGAAGTAACTAGTGTGCTCTATGTTTGTCATGTTGTTACCATGGTGATGCCTGGCCCCGCTCTTCCCTGGCAGCCCCTTTGAGACAGGAGGTGATCAAAAATGTTTGTTTGTTTTTTAACCAAAAAATGGGGGTTTAAAGATGACAAAACTCTAAGGTGCCACAAGTACTCCTGTTCTTTTTGCAGATACAGACTAACACGGCTGCTATTCTGAAACCTGCAGAAAAATGTCATTTTTAATCAACAGCTCTTTGTTTTCCAACGAAATTTCAAAAGGAAAAATTTAAAACCGAAAAAAAAAATCAAAATTTTTCTAAATGTTTTGGGTTGAAATGATGAAAATCCCATTTCTCGCTCTCTCCTCTCTCTCTCTCTCTCTCTTTTTTTTTTTTTTTTTTACTTTTTTCCATTGGAAGGAAGGAAAAAAGAAGAGGGAGGGGCAGGAGAGATTAAAAAAAATAACAGCATGATTTTCCCTTCCACCAATAGCATTAAAACCTTGTTTAAAATGTTCTCATGAAGCATCATTCACAGCCAGCTCTAGCCGCAGTCTCTCGGGGCAGGCTGGCTGTTGTTTGGAAATGTGCTAGCTTGCCTGTTTGAGCAATCACTAATGGCACAGAACTTTGCATCTAGCCTAGGCAGGGCAAATTGAGTTTAATTATTATTTATTTGTATTATCCTAGCACCTAGGACCCCTTGTCATGGGCTGGGGCCTCAGTGTGCTAGGCGCTGTACAGATACAGAAGAGAAAGACAGTCCCTGCCCCAAAGTACAAGACAAGAAGTAACAAGTAGGGAAGACAGGGGAGCACAAGGAAACAAGAAGACCATAAGGCAATGGTCTCAGCACTGTGACAGCTGGCCGGGGCCAATCCAGGCTCCTCCTAGGATTGACCTGAGCAGGGGGCGTGTTTTAAAACATGGCCTGTTTTCTTAGTCTGGATGTGGCCTTAAAGGGCCCTACACAGCCTTCCAACTGCAACTTCCTGGAATGTTGCAAGGGCCAGTGAGGGAGTCCTAGGCCTGTCCCCTGGTGATGCCATGGGGCATATCCACCCCAAAAGGGCATTCCCCAATTCACAGGACAGCTGGCTGGCTGCAGAGGGGAGCTGCACACTCATATAGGGTGGGGGCAGTCCCCAGCATGCAGGGAGTTCTAGGAGGGATTATGCCTCCCCCACCCCCATTGTGCTGTGGGGAAGCACAATCCCTGGCTCCCAGAGCTCTTTATAGTATGGGACTGCCCTGCATTACACACCCATCCTGGGGGGCGAGTGGGGAGGGAGGATTGCCAAGCAGTGTCAGACCTCCTTGTGCGCACACACCTGTCCCCTCCCTAGGGTTGCCAATTTTGGCTGGACATATTCCTGGACGTTTCATCACATGACATAATCTGTAATTAAAGATTAATCTTTAATTCCTGGAGACTCCAGGACAATCCTGGAGGGTTGGCAACCCTACCTCTCCCTGGGCATTCCTGTCAGGGCCTGAGAGACACTGTGTCAAGTGCTAGCTAGGAGCACAAGCCTGGACACGTCAAGATTGGCTCATGCTCAGCAGCTCAGCTTGCGAGTCCCGCTGTGGGGGCTCTGTTAACAGCGAACAATCTCCCAGGCACCCCAGCTGAGCCCAAGTCCGACGTGCTCCGTTGTGTAGGAAGCGCTGGAATGCAGCGGGCAGCGTCTGCTTCTTGGAGAGATGGGCATTCCCCAAAGTTAACTGCCCCTGGGTGTGAGCACTGTGGTGGGCCTGGCACTGGGCCCTCTGGGCCTGGCAGGGCAGCAAAGCATTGGACTCCCGGGGAGCACTCAGTTCCCCCTGCTCCTGATGTTTACATCTACGATGCAGGAGTCACCCAGTCTACTATGGGGTCTGACAGGTCAGAGTCAGGGCCTTGAATTGCAACTGGAAGTGAAGAGAGTGCCAGGCTCTATGCCACCCTTGCCCTGCAACCAGGGCAGCAGCCCCACGCTCTGCTGAGTGCTTCCTGCTGGGTCAATCCCTTGGGGCTGTCGCTAGCCTGCACAACTTTACACAGCCTCCAGGCTGCTCTAAATTAGGCTGGGGACCAGCCCGATGTCCAGCCAGCCCTGGATTGAGCTGCGCTGCAGTCCTTGGCAATAGCCGAGGATTGGGGCCAGAGACTCAGCCTTGCCTTTGGATTGCCTGGGCCTGATTCTGATCCAATGGGCACTGGTTTCACACTGGGTTACTCTGGGGGAGTTACTCCTGATTTACACCAGCGTGAGAGAAGAATCAGATCCCTGCGTCTAGTCACTGAGGGCTTGTCTGCATGGGAAGTTTTACCAGTGAATCAGTCACAGTTATACCAGTCTGATCCTACATGTGGCTGCTCTTATATGAGCAGCTTTTTCAGTTTTGCTTTAATCCCTTCCCAAGCAACATCCATTGGGTGGTCACAATCCAGGCCCCACATCCCCACTCCTTGCAGGGGGGCTTTGCCCTTTGTGGGCCTCCTTAAGTCTCTCCAGCTGGGGGATCACAAGGAAAGTCATAAACCCCACACACATTCCAGGGGTGGCAAATCTACAGTGCTGCCAACAAACCAGCACCTGTACAATGACTCTGGCTGAGTCTGGGAGGCAGGCTCAGCCTATCTGTGTTACCAGGGAGTCCGCTGTACTCTTCTCGGGGCAGGGTGAAGGTTTCCTGCCTGGCAGTTCCCTCCACAGCTTCAAGAGTCACTCCTAGGGCAATCCCACTCCTTCCCCTCACTGACTGCAGCTTCCTCCCTTTTAAAGGTCTCCTCTCCTCCCTGTCCTGTGTGATTGACAGGGCCAGTGGAATGGAGGAGCCCTGCCCCCAGGACCTCTTTGGCCCCTTCCTCCTCCGAGTGGGGTCTCTGCACCCCCGTCACAGCTCCGTTGTAAAGTATTCAGGACCTGATTCTTCTCTGACCTACAGCAGTTCATACTCCCTGTGATGTACAGGGCTCGATTCTCCCCCATAGAGCCATTTACAGCCATGCCAAGCAGGCGGGACCACATGGAGGGGTCTCGCTTGGTAGCATTTTAGAACCACATTGCATGAGTGTAAATGACGTCACAGAGCCTCAGCAAGTCTCAGCCCTCTCCGCTCTGGCTCCAGCAGGGCGATGGAAGAGAGCGAATCCCTTCTGGAAACTAGATTTGGGGATTGTTTTTAGGCAGAGCCTTCTGCTGGGTGTTCTGTACATGACAGACTGCTCTGCATGGACTGAGTCCTGAGGGACTCCCCAAGGGAGAACAGCCAACAGGCTGCCTCCTCCATATAGTCAATATCACCACTGCCAGAGGTGGCTAACACCTCTTATGGCATGGCATTGCTTTCCTAGGTGTCCTGACAGAAAATGTAGGGTCTGATTCTCATTTGCACAAAGATCACTTCACACTGCTATGCCCATGGTAAGGGCCAGTGGGAGGAACCAATGACTAGAGAGGAAATGGGAACTGGGCTCATAGAGGCTGAACTGAATCAACCTGAGCGATGACGTGGATGCTCGCCTGATCACAGCCTGGTACCCCCAGGATAAAACTGGAAGCTAGATTTCCAGCAGGGAGGCATGGCTATTCCAGCTGTACCTTAGGCAAGATAATAAGCTCATGGTGGCAGGTAAGGAAGCGGACCATTCCCAGAGGTCCCTGAGGGTGTATTCTGTCACAGTTAACCTGTGACCACTCATTAATTTCTGCAGGATGGACAATGTGACCTGGGAGTCTCCCAAGGAGTTTGCCCCAGGTGCCCTTTAACACAGAGGTGTAATCCATGTAAACTACAGATCCCAGCATCCAATGCTGCATCTTTATCCCGGGAGAGGCTACTTGGCTCCAGAGAGAACATTGTTTTCTGGGCCCCCGGAGTCTCCATGGCTGCGCTCTGGGTTAAAGAAGAGGTTGGTTGGCTGTAGTCGGCTCGGTCGGCAGCAAGTCGGATATAGCCCTCTGGCACCAGGATGGGCAGAATGTGTGCTCCTGCGTCATGCCAGGCTGACTGTCCATGCAGAGCGCTCTTGGCTTGTTTCCAGTCGTGCCCAGTCTGCTTCGAGCTGGTGCTGACTCCTTCATTTCCTTGTCCTCTTCGCTTCCTCAGGCCATGAACACGCTGCAGGATCTGCTCACCAACATCTACTCCCTGCAAAGCACTGTCAGCACCTTCCAGGAAGAGCTGGGGGTCTTGAAGGATAACTTCCAACGAGTACGTACGTCTGCCCGTGGCAAAGGGGCAGCTGGGGGTCCTGCCCCTGGAGAGCTCTCCTGGCAAAGGGGCGCCCTGGTGACTCAGTAGCACTGCACTGGCCTGCAGGGAATCCGGCTTCCCTGCTTGTGCTCCTGCTCGCCATAGCAAAGAAAAATGATGGGGGTGGGGGTTGGAGTGAGACCTGGGTGCTCTGATGGGGGGACACAGGAACAACAAGCCTCCCCCCTAGACCAGGGGTTGGCAACATTTCAGAAGTGGTGTGCCGAGTCTTCATTTATTCACTCTAATTTAAGGTTTCGTGTGCCAGTAATACATTTTAACGTTTTAGAAGGTCTCTTTCTATAAGTCTATAATATATAACTAAACTATTGTTGTATGTAGAGTAAATAAGGTTTTTAAAATGTTAAAGAAGCTTCATTTAAAATTAAATTAAAATGCAGAGCCCCCCGGACCGGTGGCCAGGATCTGGGCATTGTGAGTGCCACTGAAAATCAGCTCGTGTGCCACCTTTGGCACGTGTGCCATAGGTTGCCTACCCCTGCCCTAGACAAAATTAAGTAGCCATGAAATCCTGAGTCCAAGCACAGCCGAGATCACGGCGTGCGCACACTCTTGCTGCAGTGCTGCCAACATCCTTCCAGGGCTGCTCCACGGGGTTCCTTTCACACTTTGGTCTATGCTCTTCCTTGCCGAGCCAAGGCATGAGGCCTGGTCTCCCTTGACAGAGTTGGGTGCTGACATGTAGCTGGAGGCTGCCCCCTGCTGGGGATTATTTTACGTGCTTATTGTCTTTCAAGTGAGGCAGTTCCCTTTCCTGCCTAAGCCCCTCTACTTTGTTCCCTGCGGGACCCTTCCCTCCAAGGCCCTGTCCCCCAGCTCCGGTCCATCTAACCACTGAAGCCAGGACACAGCGTCTTTGGCCAAGGGCATTCCTGAATTACCCGGAGGGGGCCACTGAGTCTCAGAGAACATTGCCTCACCATCAGAGGAGCTGAGCTGCTAATGTGAGGAGCACAAGACTGGGCTCCCTGCGTGGCTCAGCCCCAGTGCAGCTAGGATGACCAGATAGCAAATGTGAAAAATCAGGACAAGGGGTGGGGGGTAATAGGAGCCTATATAAGAAAAAAAACCCAAAATCGGGACTGTCCCTATAAAATCGGGACATCTGGTCACCCTAAGTGCAGCCCTTTTTCAGCCCTCTCGTGCTGTGGTGTGTGGTGTGTGTAACCACAGAGATCAGTGAGCCTCGGCTAGTCCCGGGTACAAGACATGAAGGCTCTCGACTGTGCAGTTAGTCAGGTATTCCCTGGCCACTCCAGAGCCAGGGCACAGGCTGGAGTGTGGAGCTGGCAGGACGCCGCTGGCCGCTCGTTCCCTCTGCACGTCACGCCGATGTGGTTTGTTTAACAGGTCAACATGGATGAAATGAGAGAGCGGCTCGCGCAGCTGGATCAGCAGAGCCAGCTCATCCAAGCCATCCTGGACAGGCTGGTGAGTGGGGAGATTCTGGGAGTCAGAGAGAACCTGGTGGCAAAGGGCTCTGGAGAAGGCCTGCACACTCAGGGAGCGTAACCAGGAGGAGCCAGGCCGGGCTGCCACAGAGACTGCTCCAGCCCTACCGTGGGCATTGGCCCCTTCGTTTGGGAACCTCAGGAAATAAGCTTTTCAGAGCCTTGTGCAGGGTACGAGCTGCCCAACTCCCCTGACCACTCCGCTCAGCCCTGCAGAGCACAGAACTTAGTGATGCTGCATTTTTAGTGCCCTTCACATAGACCCCAGGACGTGGCCTTTCTGAAGGGTTAATTACGCCGCTAAGTTCCATACCACATGGTGCAGGTGACCAGTCCCACGGCACTATCCGTGCCCAGCGCAAGGGAGCAGCTCACAAACCACCCCGGGCTGCAAAGGCAATCCAAAGCAATCTTTAGGAACAATGGGCCAAATCCTCAGCTGGTGTAAAAGGGTTCCATTGACTTTCGCGGAACGAGGATGATTTACGCCAGTGGAGGATCTGGACCCACAAGTTCACCTCCCCTGGTGAAATCCATCTCCATTCCCTAACCAGCCGCGTGGCTGTATTTGTGATAGCATCTGTAACAAACAGCTACACCAAAGGGCAAGCTAGGTGCGGTGTATAATATACAGTCCCTGCAGCAGTCTTTACGCCTGGTCAGTTCAGATGGGTAGAGGTCTCCAGCTCAGTAGCCATGTTACCTGTGCGCTCGTTGGATCGGAAGCCGGGCTCTGTGCAGGTGAGCAGCCGACAGCACGGCCAGGCCTCTACACCAAAGGCTGCCCGGTCAACATTCATGCAGCCGCTTCACACCATCCACTGGCAGTGGGGGAACCGACTTGTCTTCAAGGTGGTTGGACCTGCCAGCACTGGCCTGTGTCCTGCTGCTGTGCTGTGCTGCCCGAGAAGAGGGCAGCTTGTAGTATTGGTGCACCCTGCCCATCCAGTGCAGGCAGCTGTAAGTAGGGTGCCCACAGGAAGGGTGACAGAGACTCCTGCTGCCTTTGCACTCAGTGGGTGAGTGTGCAGAGTGTATCCTGTCTCGCCCCACACTCTGCTCCTGAGAACGGTATTGGCCTGGGGCCCTGGTCCCTGATTATCTGCAGTAATGTCCCCTGCTGCTCACAGGGTGTAGCAGCTGTACTCAGTCCATGGCCCGTGAGCCACATACGCCTTTTCTGGGCCTCGCATTCTGCTCTGAATTTGGCAGCTCAGATAATCTCTCGCTTTGCCTGGGGCTCAGCAGGGGGAGTTGCATTCGGCACAGCAGCGCACCCTGCACAGCCCAATGCATGGCAGCGGGTGGTGGGCGATCGGCCTGCCGGTTGGGGAGGTGCCGGCTGGGGGAGTGCCTGGAGAACTATGCAAGGGAGGTTGGCTCTAGAGCAGGCTAAGGGTGTCACTGCACAGGGTGTGCCCTGCTGGGTGTGGGTGCAGTGTCCCAGCATGCCTCTCTGGTGTGACCCCCCCTTGTGCTTCCCAGCAGTGATGACCCCTACACACACCGTGAAAGAGTCTCAGGTTCCCCTCCCAGTCCTCTCTGATCCCCTTTGCTGAGAACCACCTCCAGCCGCATCCCTGAGCCATGACATACACATTGGCCTCTCCCTGCCTGCCTGCTACCAATGGATCGCCCTCAGGCACCTTAGAAGGCCACCAGTTCCTAGGACCGGTCCTCTCTTCAACTTGCAAAATGGAGCTGACAATCTCCTGGGAGCTGGCTGCCTAATGAAATTCCTGGGGCTGGAGATCCCCCGCAGACAGGCTCTATCATGGTACTTCCGCACTTCCAGTCCCAGGTGGAACCTGAACTCCATGGCCATGTGCAAGGGAAAGATACTGCGGGGATGATGCCATTGCTGAATCTGCTGAGAGGTTTGGGTCTGGCAGGAGGCAGGATTGAGTTTGTTCCTGCACGCCCTGTCCCGGATTGCCCATCCCTCGCTCCGATATAAAGTGCAAGGCCATTCCTCTCTAATGTGCAGCTCCTTTTCTCTTCCTCTGCATGCAGGACAAGATGCAGGCACAGCTGAATTCTTTCCCCGAGCAGGTGGACATAGTGCAGTGGAGCGCTCTCTTCGATTCGCTCACTGACAAGGTAGGTGCAGATTCCCGCCTGCCTGGGGGACCTTATCCCGAACTGAGGGGTCACTCGAGGGAGAGTTGAGCAGAAGCATCTTGGGAGCAATGAGAATTGTGTTCCTGTGTCCATCACGACTCTTTAAATGGGGCAAGCCAGCTCCCTCTGGATTTGCTGTGGGTTATTGTTCACCATTTGATCAGATTTTAAGAGCCTGCAGGGTGAGGTAGGGCTACTGTACTGACTCATGCTGAGATCAAGATCATGTGGGTCTCATCACTGATCAGCTCCAATCCAGGGCACAAGAGGGTTGGTGTCTCAGAGAGGGAAGAAAATGCTGCAAAGTTGAAGCCTCTGAACTCTCAGGGTGTGCTAGGTCACACTAAACTCCTCTGCCATCACATACACTTGCCCTGTAACCCAGCAGTCCATGCCTGCTGCTGGGATCGGCTCACCCCTTCATGACCAATCCTCAGCATCCAGTAATGCCCCCTGGGGATTATTGCAGGGGTTGGTTATAGTCCCCAGCCAATCGCTCTACTCCCTGTGCTACTGGGCCTCTGAAATCTATGGGGGACCTCTAGCAGCCACAGCCCTGCACCCTGGAGTATAGCAACCAGCACCAGCCTGCATCCTCACTCAAGACACCCCTGAGCCCGCACACCAATAAGGTTAGCTCAGATACCTGGCTCATCTGAGCTCCATATAGGGTTACCATTCGTCCGGATTTACCCGGACATGTCCTCCTTTTCGTGCTAAAAATAGCGTCCGGGGGGAATTTGTAAAGCACTCACAATGTCCGGGATTTCCCCCCTCCCCCGGCAGAGCAGAGCTGGGAGGGCTGCAGGAAAGTCCCGGGCTGGACTCCGGAGCAGCTTCCTCCTCCCTACATTCTGAGCCGGCCGGCAGCTCCTCCTCCTGCAGCCCGGTCCGGCAGCATTGTGCAGGGCCAGGGACCGGGTTTTGTTGTGCTGGGGAGCGCAGCCACGTGTCCGGCTCGCACAGAGCCCAACACCCTGTTCTGAGCAGCAGGGTAAGGGGGCCAGGGAGGTTCTGGAGGGGGCAGTCAAGAAACGGGGGGGGGGCTTTTTGGGGGGAGTGGAAAAAGTTTTGGGCAGTCAGGGTACAGGTAGGGGGTAGGGTCCTGGGGGGCAGTTGGGGGGAGTCTTAGGAGGGGGCAGTTAGGGGACAAGGAACAGGGAGTCTTAGGTAGGGGGTGGGGTTCTGGAGGGCAGTTAGGAGCAGGGGTCCCAGGAGGGGGCAGTCAGGGGACAAGGAGCGGGGGGGTGGGGGGCTGGGAGTTCTGGGGGGGAGCTGTCAGGGGGTAGAAGTGGGGAGAGGGATCGCAGCAGTCGGGACAGGGAGCAGAGGGGTTTAGATGGGTTGGGAGTTCTGGGGGGGGGCTGTCAGGGGGTGGGGAGTGGTTGGATGGGGCGTGGGAGTCCCAGGGGTCTATCTGGGGGTGGGGGGGTGGATAAGGGTTGGGGCAGTCAGGGGACAAGAGGCAAGGAGGCTTAGATAGGGAGTGGAGTCCTGGGGGGCAGTTAGGGGCAGGGGTCCCAGGAGGGGGCAGTCAGGGGACAAGGAACGGGGGGAGGGTTGGGAGTTCTGGGGGGGCGGGAAGTGGGAGGGGCAGGGGCGGGGCTAGGGCGGGGCTCCTCCCGTCCTCTTTTTTGCTTGTTGAAATATGGTAACCCTACATAATGCAGGGTGGTGTCATGATTGATGCCATAAAGGAAGGAGTGGGATCAGTTTCTGTATTAGCCAACCCCTACGGTTTGGGAAGGCTGGTGAATGGCTCCAGTGTGGGCACAGTTCTCCTCAAAGGCAGAAGGAGGTAGCTGGACACCGGTTGCTGCTTTGTTCTTCCAATAGCGAGAACCTAGAATCTGAATATAACCCAGCTGCCCCGGCCAGTCCCCTGCACCCTCCCACTCTGATCAGCACCCTCTTTCTGAGCTCTCTGCAGGAACCAGCCTGCCATAAAGCCAACGCGGGGATGTTTTCTTTCAGAGCCCCTCAGACCCAGTGCCCAGCCTCGACTCGAAACGGGAAACGGTCAGGGAGGCCCTTGGCAAGCTGTGTCAGCTGCCGGACAAGCATGAAGCCTTGGGGACCCGCATCAGCCTGCTGGAGAGTGAGCTCAAGCAGCAAGCGGATCACCTAGGTGAGGCCCCAGCGTCCAGCTTGGCTCCCACCCCTGGGCTGGGCCTGTCTTCCAGGAGAAACCCGGGTCCTTAGAAGGCAGCAGAGGCCCAGACCTGACTGGGTGCAACCAGCTCCTTCCTACAAGCAGTCAGAGCCACTGTCTGGAGGGACACAAATGAGATTGGACGGCTTGCCAGTACTGCAGAGCCCAGCCTGGCTCTGGGGGAGGGGAGTCGGGGTCTATTCGGGGCCCAGCCCAGCTCCGGGGGAGGGGAACTGGGTGGGGTTTGTCCTTGCAGGGCCCAGCCGGGTTCTGGGGAAGGGGAAGCCGGCTCTCAGGGAGGTGGGTCAGGGGACTATCCTGGCTTGGGGCCTGGGCGCTGTCCCAAATGCAGCATCTTTCTTCCTGCTGGTGATGTTGGAAGCAGAGGGAGCCCAGCCCAGGGGGAGCTTGTAAGGCTGGGAGCTGGAAAAAGCATCTTGCCAGGGCTGTCCTTACCCATACGCAAAGTACGCAGCTGCATAGGTACCAGGCAATTTGGGGCACCAAATTTCCTGATGCCCTGCGCAACTGTGTGCTGCTCCAGTTCCTGCTCCAGCCTTTCCCCAGGGCACCCGCCCCACCCCTTCCCTGCCCCAGCCCCGGCCCCACTCCCCTGAGCTCTGCAGCAGGGCCGGGGCTGCACTCACCGGCGGTGGGAAGTGCAGCGACCCGGCCCCAGCCGCATTGCCAGTGAATGCTGGGGGGTAGCTCCCCCTGTCCCCCAAGTCAGCCCTGCCCCTCCCACAGAGGCCTGGGGTCAGCGCCCCCCCCCCCCCGTTCCCCTCTCATGGAGGCCTAGGGGCCAGCACCCCCACTCCGCCCCGCAGGGGCCTGCTCCCCACACCCCCGCGGAGGGGGCTGCGGAGGGCCCCAGAATAGCTAGGAATGGCCCTGCATCTTGCCTCCTGAAAAGTGAGGAGATCGGGTCTGGAGTCAGAGATACAGTAAGTGTGGGAGCTCGGCTTCCCAGATGTCCAGTTTTCAACCAGCATGTCCGGTTGAAAGGGAACCTGTACAGTGTCCGGTCAATACATCTGACCGGACACCAAAAGTCTGGTTACCAGTTACCACGGGTGGCGGAGGTGGGAGGGAAGTGCTGGGTCATCAACCCACACCAGTCCCTGCTCAGCCAGGGCCACCTCCTACCTGCATCTCATGGGCAGGCAGGCAGCAGGTGCCACGTCAGGCTGCAGCTCTCATCCCAGCCCTGGAGTAGAGGGAGCTCAGCTAGGGGAGAGGGAGGTGGAGAGGATCGAGCTAGGAGGAAGGGGGATGGGAGAGAGAAGTGAGCAATGGGGAGTGGGGAGAAGAGGAGTCGGGGAGCAGAGGCCTTGGAGGCAGGGCCGGCTCTAGGCACCAGCGTTCCAAGCATGTGCTTGGGGTGGCATTTTGAAGGGGCAGCACTCCAGCCTTTTTTTTGTGTGCTTCGGCTGCACCACACTCGGCCTTTTTTTTTTTTTTTTTGCTTGGGGTGGCAAAAACCTGGAGCCGGCCCTGTTTGGGGGAAGAGGAGGGGCAGGGCCTTTGGAAAGAACGGGGCGGGGGGCGAGGCCTCAGGGGAAGAGGCAGGGTGGGGCAGGTCTAGTTTTCAGAAATTAGAAAGTTGGCAAACCTAGCGGGAAACCCTGACGCCAGGTCTACAGAGCTGAGTTGCCCTTGACGACTTTCCCTAGAGCTGACTTGCCAGCAGGAACACCCTGCCTCGGATGGGGGCTCTCTCAGGGAAGCCCGAGGGCAGGAGGACAGAATGCTAAAGCATTGAGAAGTTCCTCCAGCTACCACTGCTGGCCTCACTAGCACCTACAGCAGAGCTGGGATTGCAGCCTGGGCTGCCATGTCCTCTGGGGCTCACCCCATCCATTCCCAACCCCCTTTATCCCACAGACGGTGACTTCTCTCCAGTAGCTCGGTGAGGCATTGCCTGGTCTTGAGTTAGCTTTAATGATGGGCTCCTACTATGAATCCAGGTCTGAGTAGCCCCCAAAGGCTGCTCTGAATTTCAAGCAAACCTTCCTTCCATGGTTCCTTTACTGCTTGATCCATTCAGGACCCTGCCCCTATGATGAATCATATACACGCTATAATTGTGGGGCATTCTCTCACCTCAGCTCTAGCACACTGGTGCACCTGGGACTGGCAATATTGGGAGCACTAGTGTAGACAGAGCTCCGGCATCTTCATCCCTGGACGTGCCCAGAGCAGGACTGGGTGATCCAGTGGTAGAACCGCTAGCAGCTGGACTACAAGACCATTGCTGGCAGGGATGGAGCTGCACCTGTAATGTGACAGTGGTGGGGGAATTCCCTAGAGAGCTCTGTGCAGACACAGCTTTGGTGTCTTTCATTTGGTTCCAGCCAAACTTGGGATCTCAGATGACGTAGCCGCAGATTTGGAGAGAATGAAAGACGAAATAAGCAGCCTGCAAAGCAAAGAAGACAAGGTGATCTGGGTCCAGGGCTGTGCGTGTTTGTTCCAAGATAGCGTTGTAGCTCAGAGCACCTCTTATTTCTCTCATGGTCTCTTGCAATGGCTACAATGAGAGTAGGGAGGGACCAGGAGCAGAATGGGGCATAGATACAGAAATGGGGTGATTGCAATGGTAGTTGTGTTCCCTTGCCTAAGTGTGCATGCATGCCAAGTGCCCCATGTAAGGGCATTCTCTATTGCATGGGCACAGGGTGTGATTTGCTAATGCTCCCATGTTACAGGGTTGCTGCCTCCTGTGCACCCCCTCGTGGCCTCGGATGGCTGTGCAGCTGCCCTCAGTTTCCCCTCTTCAGGGCACTGTATTAAACTTCACACAGGTTTTTTATCCAGTAATGCCCTTCCACTGGGGCCAGTTTATTGACATAAAACTCAAAACAAAACTCAGGCCTGGGGGCTTTTCTTCTCCCCCATTTCCCCTGGGGTCTGCTCTGGGCAGCCCTTCCCTGCCTTTGCTGACCACTCTGGCTAGAGTCAGCTATCCCTGGCCCTCAGCCTTCTTCAGCCCTTTAGCTCTGCTTCCAGGCCCAAACCTTTCACCCTGGTCAAGGGTCTCCTGCAGGCGCCTCCTGCTTTCTAATGCCTCTGTCGCAGCTTCCTCTCCCTGTTTCTTTTTGTCTTTTGTTTGGTTTTGATGCAGCAGTCATACGAGTCTAGGACCACCACTTTCTTCATTCTTTTTTTGCTAGGGTGTTTTTTTTTATGCCTTTGCACTCAGTCTAGTATCCTATAGAAAATGCAGTAAGGCTTTTGTTGCACTATTCCATTTCCCTGACATTCTCACTAGTCCCTTTGATTTCAAGCCAACTTAATTTTTCATAAAGAAACTTACTTTCCATGGACTATTGCCCACAATACCATAGAATACAATCAACAATTTCTTTGGCTTTGCAACATTACACAGCCCGTCTTTCTGTCTTTTTAATACGTTTAACTTATTATTTAAGGCACAATGACATGTTAACCCTCTAAAAATGACTATTCCACTTTTTCTGGCATGACTGAGGCGCATACAGTACAATTTCAGCATTATGAACACCAGAGTCAACCACACACCTCATTTGGAACCGGAAGTACACAATCAGGCAGCGGCAGAGACACACACAAAAAAGCAAAAATGCACAGTATTGTGTTAAACATAAACAACTAAAAGGAGAGCAGCATTTTTCTTCTGCATAATAAAGTTTCAAAGCTGTATTAAGTCAATGTTCAGTTGTAATCTTTTGAAAGAACAACTGTAATGTTTTGTTCCGAGTTACGAACATTTCAGAGTTATGAACAGCCGCCATTCCCGAGGTGTTCGTAACTCTGAGGTTCTATTGTAGAATTATCTTCGATTTTTGAGCATACATCAAACTTTCATTCTTTTGTTTCTTTAGTCCATAAGTCTTGCCATTCCTTTGTGAGTACCTTCATGACCACACTCTTGTCTACATAAGGGTATTTTAATATCCACCTCCTCGTTTTTTAGGGCATGCTTTGTTGTTTTGTCAGTCATCTCATTTCCTGGTATTCCCATATGCACAGGATTCCATGCTATTGTTACACAGATAGCTAGAGCCCTGCACAGATACAAAATTTGTATCTGGATCCAATCCACAAACATGGTCCGCGGATATCATAGAATCATAGAATAGCTGCAGATATAAGGTGGAAATCCTCAGATTTGCCGGGCCTTACAGATAGCACACATTATTTCTGTCGTTAGGAACATTACTTCACTTATTAGGTCATTTAATCTTTCTGAAGTTCCTGTTCTGATTGTCATTATGCCTGACAAGGAATCGGATAAAATTACAACTGCAGCCAGTTACTCATCTCTTAGTCAATTTAGTGCCAACATTACTCCATTAGTTCAGCTGTCAAAATGGCACATAATTCGATAGCCTTTTAGATGTCTGGGTTCCAAGACTAGGAACACAGAAGATTGTTCCACAGTACCCACATTGTCATCTTTTGATCTGTCTGTATAGACTTGGCAAAGCTGTCCCCATTTTCCATATGTAAATGCAGAAATGTCATTGGTCATAAAATGTTTGGGTTTTTTTCTTCCCTCATTTTTCTTTTTCATACAATTCCAAATCCACAAATAGGGGAATGATTGTCCAGCTATAATTGGACTTCCCATGACTAAAAAATTTTCATTCTTTCCATTTGTCTTTTGTACATGTCACCTTTACCTAGTTTTTGTCCCTGATAATATGAGGAAGTCTGTGGGATTCCATATTATTTTGTCTACTAAGATCCCAGCAATCCTCATAACTCTGTACTTCTGTTTTCTTGATTCCTTTTACCTTTGCCCAAAAGGTTAGATCTAATCGTTTCAACCTGAGATTTATAGGTGTTTCTCCAGGGGCTATTGGCAGCGCATACACTGGTGGGATTATCATTACACCACATGCCAAGCAGAGCGTGACCCTGAGCAGTTCCAAATTTCTAAGAATTGTTTTTGAGGCTGAATCAAAAGCTTGGCATCAGTAGTCTAAAACTGGCATCCGTAAAGCTCTATATATCATCACCAGAACCTTCTTATCTGTACTCCATTGGTTTCCAGCTACACTTTTAAGTAAGTTCATCCAACTTTTACACTTCTGTATGATATTATCTATGGGACCATTCCAGGTTAATTTATTATCAAACACTACTCCTAGGAACATCAACTGTTGAACTATCTGAATTTTTTCACCATAAAAAAATAAGTTCCATTCTTCCCAAATTTTCTTCCTGGTTAAAAGCATTCTCCTGGTTTTTGCAAGTGAGAATTTCAATCCCTAATCATTTCCCCACTTGGAAATGCTCTGGAGTTTCTCATTCGTCTTTCTATGGTTACTTTAAGTCTTTTATGCTTAGTCCCTAGAGCACAGTCATCTGCAAAAAGGGATGTACCTATTCCCAACTCACACTTTCTTGTTCCTCTCTGGCTCTTTATAGAGACCAGCTGCCCTCTACCAGGCCCCATTTGAAAGGCTGTTAAGGAGGCACAGGTAGGCTGGACCAATTCTCTCCTAAAGGGTCCCATCCACCCTGTGTCAGCTTTATTCTATGAAATCCAACCACTGCCCCCCAGCGAGGTCTCGTCCTTGCAAGGCTTCATGTTTCACATTTGACCCATCTAGGCGTTTGGGGAATGCCTGATGTTAGAGCATCTGAAAGCCGGGCGTTGGAGGGAAACTGCTTGGCAGCCTTAGCTCTAGAGAGCATGAGGTGGCGATTGCTGTGCTGGGTGTCTGAGATGGCGCCGTGCCTTGCTCTCTTCAGGGGAGGGAGTTTCGGAGTGACTTGCTGGCCCAGGTGCAGAAGCTGAAGGAGCAGTACGAGAAGCTGCAGAAAGGCTCGGAGAGGCTGCTGAGCAGCATGGGGGATTTCCAGGTAAGAGCAAACCCTCTGCGACCTTCCAGGCACCACCCAAGGAGGGGCCTGGAGAGGGCAGCAGGGCACAGGGCCCCTTGTGTGTGCCTGACCAGCCTTGCTGGGTGCAGAGCCTCCTGCATCACCATTGGGAAGGCCGGCGCCCACCAGGGCACCAGCAGGGACAGCCTTTGGCCTGCCCCCCATGTGGGGGAAGCAAGGGGGGAAGGCTTCTTGTGCCATTCTCCTCCTCACACACGTGCACTAGAGCCAGCAACAATCTGGCCCTAACTAGGGAAAATTCTGGGTTTCTGATCCCAGGGGCTTTCCCTCAGGAAACTGGCCTCTGGCTGCTTTGGGACCTCATAGGGATGGGGGGTGCGTTAAATAGTTTGTATGAGGTTTTCCCTTGGGCCCTTCATGACTCGTGGAATGCCACATACCACATTTGGCATTCCAGGAGTCATGAAGGGCCCAAGGGAAAACCTCATACAAACTATTTTGTATGAGGTGCATGCTGCATGCACCAGGCATGAAGGGAGAGCTGCCCAGATTTCCCAGAAGGCACTGGGACAAACACAGTTAGGCAGCTTGGTGGAGCTGCAGCACAAACATGGCTGACGCATGGTCATGTGGTGAGATAAGCAGCAGTGCAGATGCAGCTCAGGCCGTGCTCCTTGTCACTGTGCCTTGTGGGGACACCACAAACCCCGCTGTGCCACGGGGTAGGTGGGGCACAAGGTGCCCAGGTGGATGGGGAAATGACATGGCCCAGTTCTTGCCACTCATGGTCACAGACTGTGGGATGATTTGTGACCCTAGCATCTGCCACCCCCCTGTGGCTTGGTTGGCCCTGAAGTTCTGTGCTGACTGTCTCTGCCCAGGACTGACACATACAGGTAGCTTGACACTACAGGAGAAGAATGAGGCAGAGCTGCAGGCCAGTGAGAGACTAAAGAAGCGCAGTCTGTTTAGCTTATCAAAGAGACGGATAAAGAGTGACTTGATCATGGTCTCCAAGAGTCTACATGGGGAGGAGGGTTTCTGATTTAATCCAGCAGACACAGGTAGAGTGAGAGAGACCCAGTGGCTTGAAGCTAAAGCTAGACAAATTCAGACTTTTTTTAAATGAGGGAATTAACTATTGACACAACTTGCCCAGGGACCTGGTGGATTCTCCATCCCTTGAAGCTTAAATCGTGATTGGACGTCTCTTTGTAAAAGAGCTGCTCTCACTCAGCCCCGAGTTCCTGGGTTGGACGCAGGAAGGCGAGGTTCTCTGCCCTGGGTTATACAGATCAGAGGATTGTAGTGGCCCCTTCTGGCCTTAAGGAAGGAAGGAAATGCTAGGAAATGCTTGACTACAACAGTGTGTTTTGCCTGCCCACAGAACCTGCGGGCGATGGTTCAGCAGCTGGACCTGAATAAAGCAGACAAAGCCCTGCTGGAGCAGGAGATGAATGTGGTGAGTCAAGACATGCCGTGGCTTATTCCCTCCTCCCCCATAATATGTTTGGCCTTGCAGTACAGGGTCCAGCTCAGCACTCAATGGCCCAGGCACAGAACACGTTTCTCCCAATGGTGCCCTTGAACTTGCAGGGCCCCAGCCTGGCACTTATCCCACCCCATGCGGGCAGGTCCTGGAGCTTAGGAAGGAGCACAGGAAAGAATCCAGCAAAGGGAATAAACCCTAGCAGCTGCAAGCCTGGTGCCTGGACCTTAAATTCTGACCATGGTGCATAGAGCGGCCCAGCCTTTCCTGGGGGATCTCAGGTAGCCCCAGTCGCTGTTCTCCTTATGGGCTGACAGGGGAGGCTGCGACCACCTGGTCTCAGAACAGAAGGTGTTCCCTCCGCTACGGCTGAGATGAATTTCTCAGTATTTCTAATTCTCTCTCTCTCCTGCTGTGAATGGAGCTGGGTCCAGACAGTCCCTTGAAGTGTAGCCTAGTCACCTAGGGAGGAGAAGGAGGATAAGTACCTCTGTTGCTTTAGGACCAGGGCCTTGGTGCTAGGCATTTAACCCTTTCTGTTTCTTGCCTGGGTCGGGGACACCACCCATCTCTGACTGAGCCCCAGGGATCTTCCCCTCTTTTCACACTCTGGACCCTAGCCATGCCCTGTCACCACTGCCTGTCTCCTGGGCAGTCCCATCCTCTTCCTCCATGATAGGATGGGAGCTCACAGCACCGTGCAGGGATTGTGCAGCACCTGGTAGAACTGGGCTCTTAATCCCCCCTAGGCGAGAGAGGTGGGATCTTGCAGTTGGTACCAAATCCAGGTCTCCCATTACATAAATCCTGGCTCCTCACCACCAGTCTGGCCCCTGAGGCCTGAGGAACCTGGACCAGCCTTCAAAGTTCTGGGTCTGGTTCTGTTCAATATCTTCATCAATGATTTAGATAATGGCATACAAATTACACTTATAAGTTTGCGGACAATACCAAGCTGGGAGGTGTTGCAAGTGATTTGGAGGATAGAATTAAAATTCAAAATGATCTGGAGAAATGGTCTGAAGTAAATAGGATGAAATTCAATAAGGACAAATGCAAAGTACTCCACTTAGGAAGGAACAATCAGTTGCACACATATAAAATGGGAAATGACTGCCTAGGAAGGTGTACTGTGGAAAGGGATCTGGGGGTCATAGTGGACCACAAGCTAAATACGAGTCACCAGTGTAACGCTGTTGCAAAAAAAGCAAACATTATTCTGGGATGTATTAGCAGGAGTATTGTAAGCAAGACCTGAGAAGTAATTCTTCTGCTCTACTCCACGCTGATTAGGTCTCAACTGGAGTATTGTATCCAGTTCTGGGCACCACATTTAAGGAAAGATGTGGACAAATTGGAGAAAGTCCAGAGAAAAACAACAAAAATGATTAAAGGTCTAGAAAACATGACCTATGAGGGAAGATTGAAAAAATTGGTTTGCTTAGTCTGGAGAAGAGAAGATTGAGAGAGGACATGATAACAGTTTTCAAGTACATAAAAGGTTGTTACAAGGAGGAGGGAGAAAAATTGTTCTTCTTAACTTCTGAGGATAGGACAAGAGGCAATGGGCTTAAATTGCAGTAAAGGCGGTTTAGGTTGGACATTAGGAAAAACTTCTTAACTGTCAGAGTGGTTAAGCACTGGAATAAATTGCCTAGGGAGGTTGTGGAATCTCCATCATTGGGGATTTTTAAGAGCAGGTTGGACAAACACCTGTCAGGGATGGTCTAGATAATACTTCGTCCTGCTGTGAGTGCAGGGGACTGGCCTAGATGGCCTCTCGAGGTCCCTTCCAGTCCTATGTGTCTATGAATTCTTCCAGAAACCGCTTCCTTACAGTAACCGCCCCTCAGCTCACACCCCTTACAGTGCCTTTGCCCACATGCTAACCAACTCTGTCCTTAGTGATGCTGCACATGCAGCCTACACAGAGCTCAGCAGCCTCTGCTCCCGAATTGCAGCCCCCACCCCTTGCACTGAGGGAAAGTCCTAGCTTGTAGGGTATCCTCTTTGTAGGTTGCAACCATGGGGCAGGGGCAAGGGCAGTGGAATCCCCAAACCCACCAAGTCTGAGTCCCTGCATCACAACCACCTAGGATGGGACGAGCCCTTTAAAATGCTGCCTCTCCACTAGAAAGCAGACAAGAGTGCGCTGGAGGCCATGGTGAACCACGGGGAGCTGCAAAGCGCCACCACTCAACTGAGCGAGATGATGCAGGATCTGTTGCAGAAGATGTCCCTGCAAGACAAGGATTGGCAGAAGGCGCTGGAGAAGCTGTTCAGTGACATGGACTCCAAGGTAGCAGCTTCACCGGGGAGGGAGGGAATGGCCAGTGCATGAAATCACTACACTCCAGAGCAAGTGGGGGGAGGGGCCTAGGGTACAAGCTGCAGTTGAACAGGGTGTAAAGCACCATCAGCCTGATCTTCCTTTCACATCATATAAATAGAAAGACACCCGACTCTGCTGGAGTGAAACCAGGATCACTCTCCCTATTGCCCCCCTTCCCTGCAGCCAGCTCCCTGGGTAAACAGCATGCTGCAAAGGGACAGGTCGACCAGCCCCCCTCTGTGTGAGGGGCAGGGGATCAAGGAAGCGTGCAGGCTAGGCCTGGCTCTGTTCCACTCAGGTAAATGCAGTCACTCCCAATGGCAGCAGGATCTGGCCCACAGACTCCCTTCTATCCCAGGGCTGCTCTGAGCTCTGATGCCCTGGCCACGGGGCACTAATGTGGCAGGTATCTCCCCACGGAGGGAGTGGGCTGCCCCTGCTTTCGAGTCCTGTGCTGATACCTCACTGGGGGATCCATTCAGCTGACACAGGGATGGAGAGGGAAGGGCACAGCCCTGGGCTCCATTCTCTAATCACTGATGGCTGCACTGATGGGCTTATCTGCCCTGCCACCAGCAGGAAGGGACTTTTCCATCTTTGCTTATCGTCTGTCCCAAAACCCCTATTTGGAGTAGGTGGAAATTGCACTTTTCCTTGTTCAGCTTCAGTCCGGACTGACTGATTAGGGTCAGGACTTTGCTGAGGGTTTTGTGGTGTCCTTCCATTGAAGACCCAAATGTCAAAATATTGTCCATGAAAACTACAGCTCCATGTGTGTTCGTTAACAGTTCTGTTGTCTTTCTGTGAAAACATTCAGGTGCACTAGCAATCCCAAAAGGTAAACTTCAAATGCAAAATCCCTCAAAGGGTGTGATAAATATACTCAGTTTAGCACTTTCTTTGGCTAAAGGAATTTGCCATAGTCCACTTGAGACATCCAGTTTGGAGAATATTGTAGTTCGTTTCACTCTGGGGGGAAGTCATCCCATGTTGGGAGGATATATTTTTCTCTGACAACTGCTTCATTAAGTCTTTTCAGATCTACACAGATTCGTATCTTTCCATTTTTCTTTGTAACCAGTACCAGCGGGACACACCATACTGTTGGTTCAGACATTTTCTTGATATTCCAATCCACTCCGTTCTCTTTAACTCAGTTTCCACTTTATGAAGTAATGGGCTAGAAAGCCTGCCAGTCGTAGGGTTTAGCATTGTCTCTTCAGGTGATTTGTACTGGAGCTCCTTTCAAATTCCAATATCACAAAATATTCCATCGAGTTCTTCCACCTGTCTCACTGGGCCCATCAAAGGTGCCACACTGCAACTGAGAAAGCTGTTGGTCTGTGGTCTTTTGATCACATACATTCTGAATGCACAGTTTTTGTCTTTGTAAGTTGTTTCTGTGGTTAACTGGCCCTTGCAGTTCACAATACCTCCAGGGCTATTCAGAGCTGTGTCAGGTGACTTCGGCTCTGGAAGGGGTTCAAGGTGATTGTAAGTCCCTTCTGAGCTGACTGTCAGCTCCTGAGTCAATTTTAAAGT
This sequence comes from Chrysemys picta bellii, assembly GCF_011386835.1. Classification (NCBI taxonomy): domain Eukaryota; kingdom Metazoa; phylum Chordata; order Testudines; family Emydidae; genus Chrysemys; species Chrysemys picta. Next base: position 55,213,264 of record NC_088800.1, read on the forward strand.
CAATAGTCTTGCCATGAATATTCAGTTTCTCCAGGCACGTTCTGTATCATCACAAGTGATAGATCCCAGAAGCCATGGCACTTGAGTCAACTCCCTGACTGCTTTTGTGCAGCAAACAGCTGCAAAGTGTCCATATTTTGTGTGTGTATTACACTGTGAGCCTCTGGCTGGACATGCATCATTTCTTGGGATATGACTTTTTCTACACTGTGTGTACGTAGGCTGGAATTTGACCCTCTTAGCCTGGGAGTTCTCTCTCCTTGCGTCAGGGGTTTCATGATAATGACGTTTAACAATCAACTGTGTGTTTATAGCTTCTAAGCTAGTTTCAGGTTTTTCAAGTTGCTCCTGCCTTTGATTCTGCTGTCTGACTAGTTCAGACTGCTTTGTTATCTGTATAGCTGTAGGTAGGGTTAAATCTGTCTTCAACTGTAGCTGCTATGAAAGATTTTATCTGTTAATCCACTAAGGAACCTGTCTCTGATATTTTCATGTTCTGCAATCCCAGAATCACAATTTTCAGCTAATGCATGCAGAACTCTTATAAAAAATTCAATATATTCCCATGGTTGATGAATTCTCTGGTGAAAATTTGCTCTTTCGTAAACCACATTTCTCTGAGGTATAAAGTATGCATCAAACATAGCCAGAACCCTTTCCTAGTCATCTTTGTGCCTGTCTTCAGTAAACTGAAAGGATTTAAAGATATGTTTTGCCTGCTTCCCCATAGTATAAATTAAAGGTGATACCTGCGTATCTCCAATTAACTGGTGGAGCTTTGTAGCAATTTGAAATCTTGCAAAATACTGCTTCCACTGTGAAGATTTGTCAAAACTGAAGTTCTCGGGGGCATTGAAGAGTGGCATGTTGACGATCTCCTGCAACCTTTGTTGCTTTGTTCCTTCTGTTTGTTCCCCTTGGCACTAGCTTACATCTGACACCATGTCATGTACTTCTTGTACACGGTAGGTTGCAGGGCTGCTACTAGCAGGTCAGGCTTCTGTATCAGATATGGACTGACTACAGAGCTTACATCTCAGAGAGATACACATCAGATGTGTTCACTATGAGATCCTTTAGTGCTCTGCCAGGTATAAATAAGGTCTTTTACAGACAGTGCCATCTAATGGCTGAACAGTATAATACAATTTAGCATTCCATTACAGGGGGAGTAAAGTGCAAACTGACAGAGATGCCTGCTGCTGCTGGCAGGGCTCCTTTCTTGGTCACTTGGCTTCTCTCTCCCCCCCATCTCTATGCAGTTGGACCACATGGCCCTGGACCCTCTGCGGAAGCAGCTGGAGGAAGTGTGGAAGTTCATTAAGAAGTATTTGAGTGAGGGCCCCCGTTTTGATGCTGACAGTGCCGCTGGCTTTAAAAGGTGAGTTGGTGAGAGGCAGGGTCCTGTGGAGGGGACTGGAGTCTTGGGCCCTCCCTCTGTCTCTACCTTGGAGAGATCACAAAGGAACGGGTGGGCTGTGCCCCGCCAAGGACTGCGTGGGCAGGCAGCCCAGAATCAAGGGCTGCACTTTGCTGGATAAAATGGAGCCAAAGGCAGCCACGTTCATATAGATGCAGCCAAGTGAAGCACTAGTCCCAGCAAGCAATGCCACATCCTGCTGCTAGCCGCTAAACTCCCTGCATTGGTTTGAGCATTGACCTGCTAAGTCCAGGGTTGTGAGTTCAATCTTTGAGGGGGGCATTTAGGGATCTGGGGCAAAAATCTGTCTGGGGATTGGTCCTGCTTTGAGCAGGGGGTTGGACTAGATGACCTCCTAAGGTCCCTTCCAACCTTGATATTCTATGATTCTACGATCATGATGGAGCCCTGATTGCCTGCTGAGAGCTGTAATCTCTTTGGGCACCTCCCTTTAAAGACAAGGGCAGCTGTGGGAGCATTGTATACACAGGGGCTTATAGGCAGGACTTCACCAGTCCTGCCATGACCAATGCTCTGGATTCTAACAGGCTTGTCAGTATCATGTTTGATAGACTCTGGCTTCACACTCAGTCAGTCACAAACCCTTAGTCATGGGAGGTCCTGCTCTCTCCTGAAGCTCAGGAATTAACTTGGCAGCTTGCAAGGTTCTCAGTGAAACTGGAGCAGCTGCTCCACATCCTCTCCAGTTGCCCCCACACACAAGGTCCATGTGTCGAAAGCCAAGAACAGGTTGGCCTCCTCAACACCCGCAGCAAATGCTCAGTCTCACCTAGACTGTTTGGAGAATGGAGTTAATATTTCTCTTTCCTCTGTTACTCATGCCCAAGGCAAGAATCACTGACCTGAGCTCCTGGGGCTGATTCATAGAGGGGGCTCTAGAAAGCCAGTCTGGCCAGTGGACAGAGCACTGGGCTGGGACTCAGGTGACCTGGCTCCTGGTCTTGACTCTGCTCCTGAACTGCTGGGGGACCTTGAATAAGTGACTTCCCCACTTTGGTTCCTCCTTCCCCTTTGTACAGTGTAAGCTCTTCGGGAGAGGGACTGGCTCTCACTGTGCATGTCCAGGGCCCTGATCTCATTTGGGATCTCCAGGTGCTACGGTAACATAAATCAAAATAAATGTGTTTATAAGCTACAGTCAGTGCCACCTGTGAGCTCTGCTGTAGGCTACAGCGTAGCATGAGCACGGCATAAGGCAAGTCCCTGTGTCTGTTTCAGGCAGCTCTTTGAACGAGTGAAATGCATTTCCTGTGACAGACCCGTGGCTATGATGACTGGGCCGTGAGTATCAAGCAATGCCCCATTTCCTGCAGTTCTGGCTGAGCCAAGCGAACACAGGACGTTTCCACTAGAGGGCACTGTTTGGCTTTTTTCATATCATTATTTTCGTGCAGGCACCTGGTGACCGTCCGAAAAGCAAATCTGCTCTCCCGGCCACGTCCGGCTAGTGCCAACGGTTATGAGTACCTGGCACTTCAGCAGCGAGCAAGGTGAGCAATTCCCCAGGGAGCTGCAGGTCCCCAGCATGGCTAAACCAGCCAGGAGGCTCCTCTCGTGCAGTTGCGTCTGATGAGGGACGTGCCATGTACCTGGCTGCTCCTGGACCTGCATGGCGGACTCCTCACATGCTGCCTGTGTACTTCCCCGCCCTCTAATTCGGGTGCCCAGCTTGCCACGTGCCAGGGGCACCTGAATCAGCCCCGCTCTCACTCTGAAGACCTGCAACCCCGTTACAGGCTCGTGCTAAGCCACTTACCTCCTTTCAGCGGTGCCCCATCACTGGGTGCTAGATGCTCTCTGCCCTGCTGGGGTCAGGCATCTGGCTCAGCCCTTGTGTCTGGCAAGCCAGGGGCCTGTATTTCAATCCTGTGAGTGACTTGAGCAGGAATGGAACCGGGTTCCCAGTCCCTGCCACAGGGCTCCTGCACTGCCAGTGGATGTCACCTCTGCAAGACACCTGCCACAGGCAGTAGGTTTACGTACCCTTGTTCTTGCACACCCTACCCCAGGGCACTGCTCTGACCTGGGGAGAAACTCCTCACCCACTGGGAACTTAAACCAGATTGTAGAGCTGTCACCTTGCTGGCCTTGCTGCAGGCCTATCCCCTGCTGGCGCCGCTGACACCCGTCTGCAGCCCGAGGGAATGGACACCAGCACGTCACCCCTGAAGCACCTGGCTTAGCATGAAATTTCTCTCTCTCTTTGTAGCACCAGTTGCTTTTTTCCAGCTCTCTGAGACTCCCTGAGCCAGTCCAAGGGAGCTCCAAGTTCCCGGCGGCACAGGCTGGCTAGATCGCAAGATCCATGCAGAGCCCTGCTCATCTGCTTTCCTCTAGGAGACTGGCTGATTCTTGGCTGGTCAAGGTCAGGGTTCTGCAGCAGACTGCCTGCTTTCTCCTTCCCCAGGGAGCAAGCTTTAGAGGGCAATGACGGGCATGAAATGACTAGCCGTGGGCAGCTCTCCTCCCAGCAGTGCTGGCAATGCCAGACACATGCTGCCTACCCTGTCAAGCGATTGTCCAAGGTGAAGGCTCTTACCACCATGTACCCCTACGGAGACCCCACAGTCCTCACCTACGATAACGTAAGCCAGCCTGTGTTGCCCTGTGTGTTCCCCTTCCACGCTAACGTCAGCACAGCACTTCCCTTATACCAATTGGCTTGGGGCCACTTCTCCACTGGAGCATCGGGCCGAGGGCCAGCATGGGGAGATGGGGCCACCAGGAGAACCTGCTGGAGGGGATTGATCTGGCAGGGGGGCAGGGAGGGCAGTGGCTGTGAGTGAGAGGGTTAAGGCAGGCAGTGTTGGGAGGTGGGTGGCAGGGGGGAGAGGAAGAGATTAGCAGCGGGGAGGAAGTCGGGGAGCCCAGTGTGAGGAGAGCAGTGTTCAGGCGAGATCTCCATGCACATTGTGTTCTTCCTTGCAGAGCGAAGTGGATATCCTGGGCATCAACGGAGTTCTCTACAAGGGCAGGGTGAGCTCACAGCCAGCAAATCGGAGTGTCTCTCTGGAGAAGGAGTTCTCAGGTTGGTTGGAGGGGCAGCTCCTCTGGCAGAGGGTGTGGGGCAGGGCGAGGGTGCAGCTCACGGGCTAAACACAGCTGGGGCCACTTGCACTTTTAGAATGGAGATGCGCAGATGACCCCACCCCCGGCATGCAATACAGTAGCTCCAGGCAGTCGAGCTACTCAGCCCAAAATGGAGCATTGCATGCTGGGATCTGTAGTCAGCATGGGTGGCCCTGAAGATGAAGGGGGCTGCAATCAGCTCCATTGTATACACATTCTATGTGTCCTTAGTGGGTTCCCAGTGCAGCCCCCTGGGCTGGGCAGTTTGGGTGCTGCGGGGTAGCTGATGGACATACGCCATGTGCCCAGCCCGATGAGTGAGGCCATGAGGCATGAGCAGAGCCTGGGAAAGCTGCTGTGGGGAGTGCCATGTGGACAGCAATTCAGCCATTCCCATGGGGGCTTCACATGAACCCCTGGCCCCACCCTGCTCCATACACACAGGGCCAGAGCACAAGATGGCTGCTCAGGGGTGAGATCTCCTCCTGGTAGCCATGCACCCCCAGTCTTGCTCTGTCCTGGGGATATCCCTGCTGGGCTGGCCTCCCTGCACTCCCTGTACTGCTTGGACACGGCTTTGGCCTCTTGCCACGCTAACCGGTCTCTTTCAATTCCTCACTCTGCAGGAGCAAAGACCCCCCGGCCACCCTCCAAACATGGGATGGAAAGGACGCGCTCTGCCACCTCCTATGGCAGCCACTATGTGTCACCCTATGCATGTGAGTGCTGGGGTCCCTGCAGGGTGGCATTCTGAGGGGCTGGTCAGGGCCTGCCTCTCCTGGCTAGCATTAAGAGTGTCTCCTGGCTCCAGAGCTCTGCTCTGTGAGTGCACAGTGAAATACGTGCCTGTGATGGCAGGGGGAGTGCATCTGGCAGGCTCATGACGTGGGGAACAGCCAGGGTCACACAGCACGACAGTATTCTTGCGTACTAGCCTGCACACAAGCTGTGTAGAGTCAGGGAATGCAGGCGGAGGGAGCCGGGCATGGGCAAGGGGCAGTAGGAAAGACGTCACGCGCGGGGGCGTGACACTCCATGGAGACCTGGCAGTGGCTGCAGTGCAGAAGGCTCTCACACCAAGGGAGTGGGGGATTGTGGGGAGGGTTGTGCAGCGGCGCAGGGTTGGCGGGTGCTGGATGAGCAGAGGCAGTAGGGAGGAGACTAAAGTGAGGAGGGAGAGGGTCTGGAGACAGTCCGGAGCAAATCCAGGAGCGGGTCTGCAACTATGCAGAGTCGATCTGAGCTTCAGAGACTTGCAGGCAGTGGAGAGGAGAACGAGCTGCTAGGCCAGCCAGCCGGCTTGCTGCCCTGGAGCAGCACAGAGCTCCAGCCGCCCTCGGCCAGTGGCCGGCAGACCCTGCTGGGGACGTGGCTCTCCCAGGTGGACCTGGTGGCTGCCATCCTTGTCGATGTCAGGGGGTGGGGTTGGCCAACCCAGCATCCATGACGTGCACAGCGAGTGCCTTGCTGTGGTGCCAGGCAGCTCCTGGTGGTGAGAGTGGTGTGGCTGTGCCAGCTGCATGCGAGGCCGCCAGAGGAACCCCGCTGAGGTCAGCGCTGAAGAGGGGGCAGGAACCAGGCCCTGGCTCTAGCTCGCAACAGCCATCACATCACTGTGGGCTCTGGCCCACTCAGATCATTGTCCCATGAGCAGAGTCAAAGCTGAGTGGGGAGAGGCAGATCCCTGGAGCCTCCACACAACACCCCCTGGGGACCAGCTCCACCCTCTACCCCAGGCTGGCAGGGAACTTGGGGGTGGGCAGGCTGCCCTGTCTCACCCCCTTGAACTCCAGGGGTGGCTATAAAGTCACCCAGCCCATGGGCTGAGTGTGTTTTCTTCCCTCCATGTGTTGCAGCCTCTGTCGTCCGGACAAGGGCCACGTCCGCAGGGAGCAAGTCGCAGCCTGCCCAGGAGCTGCCGGCCTGCATGGTGCGGGTGAAGACCGAACTCCCCCCAGGGCAGCTGCCAAGTGAGGGGGGGGTGGCCGGCCTGTGAGCCACAAGGGACTGTGGCAGCTCCACAGGCCCCGCCCCCATCCCTTCCTTTACCCACCATTCCTTGTGTAAATACTGTGCTATGTTGCTGCGCAGGACGGCCATTGCTAGGCGTTCCTGCTGCACATGGCCGTTGGACGGCACCGCCAGCAGCTCTCCCTTACAACCGGGCCAACGAGAGGGATTTCTTACTGGGAAGGGCACGCTCCATGCAGTGGGGACTCACCATCCATCAGCTTCACCAGGAGCTCTATTGGGGGCAGGATGAGGGCTGGGAGGGCTGCCCCTGGCGGCAAGTGTCACCTCATTATAAACCAGTCGCCCCCCCACGACCAACCAGCTAATCTCTGCATTAACACAGAGTCACAGCCAGGATCCCTGGGGCAGAGCTGAGCCAACCGCCCTACCAGCAGGATTCCCCAGGCCATGGGAGCTTGTGATGAGGCCCAAAGGCTGCCCTGCTCAGGGGCCTGTGGCTAGCTTGGCTGTTGAATCACTATAATGATCACCTAGGCCCAGGTGTGTTGCATTGAGGTCAGGGGAGCTCTTCTGGGTCTGCAGTGGGAGAGCTCTGGCCCTTACACAGCTGGCTTGCCTCCCTCCATCACCCTTAACTGGGTTTCCAGGAGAATTCTCTCCCTCTGTCCTGCCACCACCAGACCAGCAGGCTCCTGCTATGTCACCTCCAGGGCCCCATACGGCTCCAACAAACTGGGTCCCTCCACCAAGTGCAGCACTCCTGGCACATGAGGATATGAACCTCCAGCGGGGTACATCACTGCATGGATCACCTCGATCCACGAGGCGCCGAGGCCTGGGGTTCTGAACAAGAGCCCGAGCGTGGCAGCATGTGCAGGCCTCCACCAGACGGTGCCAGCTCGGCTTGTTGTGCCTGGGCCTGTCCGCTCTCCAGATCCAGCAGGGACCCTTTGATATGGCCTGCGAACACACTCCCCCTTTCCCTCCCAGCATTGAGCTTGGAAAGCAGGCGCTCCGGAGCTGCTGGCCACCCTCGCAGCTGTGCATCCACAACAGACTAACTTAAGGAACTCCATAAAGTTTTCACTTTTCTAAGTGGCTTTGGGTGGGATCATTTCTTGCTGGCACCGAGGCGAGAGCCCCACTGCGGGTGGGGAGAGGTTACTGATCACACACTCACTGAGGCCTGGGCGCTGGGCCAGAGGGCATGAGGGATGGCTGGGGACATCTCCTCTTACCATGAGTAGCATCTTGCAGCCTATGCCTGTAGAGCCGTTGGGGCCAACGCTGACCTTGTTTATACCAGAGTTGTTAAGGCTGCTTCCCCACTCTGAACTTTAGGGTACAGATGTGGGGGCCTGCATGAAACTTCTAAGCTTAACTACCAGCTTAGATCTGGTTCGCTGCCACCACTCCCAATGTGCTAATTCCCTTCCCTGGGTAGCCTTGAGAGACTCTTCACCAATTCCCTGGTGAATACAGATCCAAACCCCTTGGATCTTAAAACAAGGAGAAATTAACCATCCCCACTCCTCTCTCCCACCAACTCCTGGTGGATCAAGAGCCAACCCCCTTGAATCTAACAACAAGGAAAAATCAATCAGGTTCTTAAAAAGAAGGCTTTTAATTAAAGAAAAAAGTAAAAATCATCTCTGTAAAATCAGGATGGAAACTAACTTTACAGGGTAATCAAACTTAAAGAGCCCAGAGGAATCCCCTCTAGCCTTAGGTTCAAAGTTACAGCAAACAGAGATAAACACTCTATCAAAAAGGTACATTTACAAGTTGAGAAAACAAAGATAAAAACTAACACGCCTTGCCTGGCTGTACTTACAAGTCTGAAATATGAGAGACTTGTTCAGAAAGATTTGGAGAGCCTGGATTGATGTCTGGTCCCTCTCAGTCCCAAGAGCGAACAACCACCAAAACAAAAAGCACAAACAAAAGCCTTTCCCCCACCAAGATTTGAAAGTATCTTGTCCCTTTATTGGTCCTTTGGGTCAGGTGTCAGCCAGATTACCTGAGCTTCTTAACCCTTTATAGGTAAAAGGATTTTGGAGTCTCTGGCCAGGAGGGATTTTATAGTATGGTACACAGGAGGGCTGTTACGCTTCCCTTTTTAGTTATGACAAGAGTAAATCTGGAGTAATCCCCCCCAAAGTGACAGGAGTTACACCAGAGTGAGATCAGCGGCCAGCCCTTTGCCTCGAGGTCAGGGGTTCTAATCCAGCCCAAGCATGGCAAGAGAAAAGCTGTTCCCACCTGGCAGCTTTGTGCTAGCCTTGGTCCATCTCGTAGTATGCAGTGTCAGTGTCACGCGAGGCCAAGGACAAGAGAGCTGTGGCAGCAGAGCAGTGAGGCACATTGGTGCTGGCCCTGTTTTGTGGCCTCACGGGGAGCGTGACAGTCCAATGCCGTGTTCTCCCTTCACACTGAGGAAGGCATTTCGCTGGCTGCAGTGGTTTGAAATCACTAGACTCTGTCTCTTACCTAGGACTAGTGCTGCCTTTGCTTACACTCATGTACCCCAATTGTCCCCCCATTATGGGTAGGGGAGAAAAGGTGGAGACAGGTGAAGTGACTTGCCCAGGGCTGTAAGGAGGAGTTGGTGGTAGCAGTGGGATTAGAATGCAGGCGATCATGGCTCCCAGGCATCTGCACAGCCCTGCACTTCTGAGAGAACGGCATGCTCTTGCCCACAAGTCAGGCCTGCAGTGTTGGTGCTTGTAGCTGGGGAAAGCTAGCTGGGAAAGACTGAGAGCACCTGAATCTGGAGGGGTTGTCCCTGAGAGGGAACTGAGAGCTGGGTCCTCCAAAGCTACATAACAGAGCCCCATGGAGCAGAATCTGTGGCCAGTGTCGCAGTGCATTGGGCTGTGAGAGCTGGTCCTGGAGCAATGCCAGCACCAATGCAGGCACCAGAGCATGCAACCAGTGGCAGCAGCATTGCTGAGGTGCAGAAGCATTGATATTTAATGCTGGGCTCCCTCTGACAGAGCCAAGGCACACGTTGTTCTGGGAACAAGTGTCCTTGTCAAGCAAACACAGAGAGCAGAAGACAACAGGACGGCCATGCAGTGCGTCCCTGCCAGCCACTGGCAGTGTGTCAGGCCTACGCCCGCACAGAGTGGGAATCACATTTATAAAATTCAGCCTGGCAAGTGGCTCCTGTTGTGCGAAGCGTGGGCACCACCAGTGTCGCTTCTGGCTCAGCCAGAGCCTCTCTCAGGCACTACGGCCTGGTGGTTCAGGCACTGGCCTAGGGGAGCCCTGGGTGTAAGTTCCTGTACTGCCTGGTTCTGAGTGGCCTAGGATAAAAAAAATCTGCTCTGAGTCAGGCAGAGCAGGGCCTTGAAGCTGGCTTCCCCCTCCCGCCTTCCTGGACATTTCAACACAATCCCAACCCATTTCACAATAGAGCAAGGGGGTGGGGTTGGCCCAATGAGGCGCCAGGTTTGTATAATTTTTGGTGGTGCCCAGAACGGGTCCAGCAGAGCCGTCCAGTCCATAGGATGGACCGGGGCAACCGCCCCGGCCCCGTGATTTGGAACAGGGGCGGGAAGAGGTGGCACCTTGGAGGAAGGGGTGGAGTGGGGGCAGGAGGGAGAAGGGGCGGGAAGAGGTGGAGCAGAGCGGAGCAGGGCAGACTGGGGCCGGGTCACTTGCTGCTGCAGGCACCAGGCCCCCCCCGCTAATCCCCCAGGCCGCCCTAGACCCTACGTCCCCCTGAAGTGCGGGGCCTGGGGCGGTTGCCTCGGTCCGTCCTATGGACAGGACGGCTCTGAAAATATCAGCCCAAACATTGGTGGAGCTGGGCCCATCTTCCTGAATACTGGTGGAGCATGGGCACCACAGGCCCATATAACTCACCACCTATGAAGGCACTGGGTCACGGCGGTTATGGTGAGCACCGCTGACCTGGCTGTTAAAAGTCCCGTCGCTGGTGCTGCCCGGCTAAGGCAGGCTAGTTCCTACCTATTCTGACACCGCACTGCGCCCCAGAAGCGGCCAGCAGCAGGTCCGGCTCCTAGGCATGGAGGCCCCTGCCTTGAGCACCAGCTCTGCACTCCCATTGGCCAGTTCCCAGCCAATGGGAGCTGGGGGGGGTTGCCTGTGGGTGAGAGCCACGTGGAGCCACTTGTGCGCCTCTACCTGGGAGCCAGACCTGCTGCTGGCCGCTTCCAGGGCGCAGCATGGTCCATGGTGCCAGGACAGTCAGGAAACCTGCCTTAGCACCCCCGCTGCACCACTGACAGGGAGCCATGCACGGTAAGCCCACGACCCAACTCCGTGCCCCAATCCTCTGCCCCAGCCCTGAGCCCCCCACAAACCCGGATTCCCTTCCTGCACCCCAAACCCCTCATCCCCAGCCCCACCCCATAGCCTGCACCCCCAGCCCAGAGCCCTGACCCCCTCCCACACTCCAACTCCTTGCCCCAGCCCAGAGCCCCCTCCCACACCCTGAACCCCTCATTCCCGGCCCCACCCCGCAGCCTTCACCCCCATACCTCAACCCTCTTCCCTAGCCCTGAGCCCCTCCCACACCCCAAACCCCTCATCCCCAGCTCTGTTGGGTCACGGGCATCAACCATTTTCTTCAACTGGGTCGCCAAAAAAAAAGTTTGAAAACCACTGCCATAGGGGGCAGAGATGCCCTGGAAGGCACAGCTAAGTACCTGTACCCTCGCTAATCTAGCCCTCAGCATAGTGACAGTAGGGTTACCTTACGTACAGTTTTTCCCGGACATGTCCGGCTTTTTGGTAATCAAACCCCCGTCCGTGGGGAATTGCCAAAAAGCTGAACATGTCCGGGAAAAATACCGGCCGGACACTTCCCCTCCTGCGGCTGCTGTGCTCTTCCCCTGACTCTTCGGCTCTGTTTAAGAGCCGAGCTGCCCGAGCGCTACTGGCTTTGGGCAGCCCCCATGCCTCCGGACCCTGTGCCCCCGGCCGGGCACTTCCCCTTCCGGGCTCCGGGGGCGCAGGGTCCAGAGGCATGGGGGCTGGCCGAAGCCCGAGCCCTACTGGCTTCACGGTTTGCCAGGTAGCCTCCAGACCCTGCACCCCCAGCTGGGCGCTTCCCCTCCTGGGCTCCAGCTGCACTGGGGAAGCGCCGGACGGGGGTGCAGGGTCTGGAGGTTGCCTGGCAAACCGTGAAGCCGGTAGCGCTCGGGCAGCCCTTTTCGCGTGGCTGGGAGGGAGGAGGGGGAGTTAGGGCGGGGACTTTGGGGAAGGGGCGGAGTTGGGGCGGGGGTGGGAAAGGGGTGGGGCCAGGGCCCGTGGAGTGTCCTCTTTTTTTATTTTTTAAATATGGTAGCCCTAAGTGACAGTGCATGCATCCCCTCTCCCAGCAGTCCTGCACCCCCATGTTATGTGATGGGGAATCTTTAATATACAGGGGAAAATTACACTGAAGTGCCTTAAAAATATATTCGTTGTTGCCTAATATGCCAGGCATGTGGGGCAAAGCAGCCCTGCTGCGCTGTCCCATGGTGCCCTGCTGCAGGGTCAGCAGCCTAGCAGAGTAGGGCCCAGCACCGAGGAGGGGAAGGCCAAGTGACACTGATTTTAGGTGCCTCGGCCCCCCAGTGCCCAACCTGAGACATGGCATGCTGGTTCTCAGAGGCACTAAGCACCTGCTGTTCCCCTTGACTTCAGCTGGGGTTGGGCTTCCCCCACACCCTGGGAAATCAGGCAGCCCAAAAGCAGAGATTGCCCAGAATGAGAAATCCTTAAGCCATATGGGGAGCACAGGGCAGCCTAGGGCCTTGCCTACAGTAGGAAAGCAGGTGCTGATTTCAGTCGAGTTCACTGGAAATGAGGCGTGTGTTTACAGTCAGTCCGAAGTCACCCAGGCAGTCAAATGAAAAGGAATTGGATTAATGTCATGGCCAGGTCATGGGCAGCCAGACCTAGTAGTCAGAGTCCACAGTCACGAGACAGGAGCCAAGAGTCAGCTGGGTCAGGCTAGTGGGAGATCAGAACCACAAGTCAAGAGCCAGAGGGTCAGAGGCAGGTGAGAAACTGGAGGTCAGGAACCACAATCAGACGCCAGACGTCATGTGGGGCCAGGGTGCCAGGAAGTCAGGCCAGGGGAGCAGGCAGGGGAAGCACAAGGCACACAGTCCAGAGTAGGGTGGAGCCCAGATGCTCAGACAGCTTCCTGGTCTTGCTGCTGGCTTAAGTAGGGCCAGCAGGCCAATCAGCTGCTCTGGGACTCTTCCAATAGGACCTCGGGGGCAGAGTATAAAACTGGGGCTTGGCTTCATGGGTCCTAGGTAAGTGGTTGTCAGCAGGCTGTTAGATGGAGGGTTGAAGCATGGCTGCTCCAACAGACATAGGTTCAAGACCCAGGAGTCATGGCATCAACCCCTCCCCTAGGGGCATCCCCCACCAGGCAACGTTGGTCCAGGTTTCTTAGGGGCATTCCTATGGAAGGCTTGAACCAGGGCAAGAGCATGAACATTTTCAGCTGGCTCCCAAGTGCGTTCCTCTGGGCCGTAACCTTCCCAATGTATGGGACTGGCGTCTGGGCTAGCGGTCACAGCTGAGGTCTGACCACCAGGGATGGTAGTTGCCAAGAAGGAGTTGGAAGAATCACAAAAGCAAGAATCAGGGTCAGAGTCAGGCCAGGGTTGGAGATCAGAGGCAATAAGAGGCTAGAATCAGGAGACAAGGTCATAGTCAGGCTGGAGTTGGAGACTGGAGATCAGACAAAGTCTGGTGTTGCAACAGGCCAAAGTTTGTGTGGTTGCCCAGACAACTTCAGGCAACCCAGTGGTTTAATATGGCAGTTGGCCAATCAGCAGGCTACAGGGTACCATCAATCTGGGTGTCTTCGGTGGTACTTCCTGTGGCACCTACTCTCCACAGTGCCCCCAGCTGTGCTTCCATGTGGTCTCCTGGTGGCACTGTGGGAACATCATCTGTCCCAGGTTGTACAGATCCAGATTCTAGTCCCCTGATCCTTACATCACTCTCCTCTGAGTGGGCGCTGGGCTAGGTTTATCTGGGTGGTCTTGATTAAACCTTTCTACCAGGTCAGGAGCAGGGACAGAAGGTTCCCAGGAGCACTTTTCAGGACCGTAGCCCTTCCAGTTGATTAGATAGTACAATCTCTCCCTCTAGAGTCAAGGATAGCCCCTTTACACATCTCGAAAGTGGTCCTTAAGCTCCTCCTGGATATGGTGAATTCGCTGGATCCAGTTGGCAGCTGCAGGGTTCAGGGAGACTGCTGGCAAGGCTGGGTGGAAGCGAGAGTGGAAACCATAATTGGCAAAAAAGGGATGGGGAGGAGGGATAGCTCAGTGGTTTGAGCATTGGCCTGCTAAACCCAGGGTTGTGAGTTTAATCCTTGAGAAGGCAATTTGGGGATTTAGTTGGAGATTGGTCCTGCTTTGAGCAGGGGGTTGGACTAGATGACCTACTGAGGTCCCTTCCAACCGTGATATTCTATGACTCTGCATTCTTGTATGAGAACTCAGCATACAGAAGGAGGAAGAACCAGTTGCCTTTATGGTAGTTGACAAAGCTTTTCAGGTATTGCTCTACTGCTTGGTTTACCCTCTCTGGCTGCCCATCTGTCTGGAGATGGTATGTGGAGGAGGTAAAAGCACAAATGTCAATTAGCCAGAACACTTCAGCATGAGATAAATTGCAGGTCTCAGTTTGAGGTGATATAGTCTGGAAACCCATGAAGGCAGACCACACGATCAGTTCATCTACAACAGTCAAGACCATTGTGAGGATCAGAGTCATGATGAAGTTCAGGGTGATTGAGGCCCAGGGTCTAGATGGGGTCTCCAGAGGTACTAGGGTGCCAAGGGGCTTAGCACATGGCATCTTGGTGCATGCACACAGCTCACAAGAGTTAGCAGTCCTGGACTGACTTCAGCTCACATACATGGCCATCAGAAGAAATGGGAAGCCATGTGGAAGGTCTTGGCGGGGGTAACTATGACTCTCTTAACGTGTTCTACATGGGGAGTCAAGCTTTTGAGGCACGAAGAAGCAGCTTCGTTGAGGAGGGGGGGTTGACTCCTCCTGAGCGTCTGGGGCTCCAGCTGGATAAGGAGGTTCCACCTCTCCTCTGGAGGTTTGCTGATTCTCTCACTAGTCTGTATCCTTTTAGGGGGAAAAGACGTGGTTCGCCACTGTTTCTCCTAATCAGGTCTAGTTACTGGGGCAGCGAGAACAACAGATACTTAACCTTTCCGCGGTGCCCGCTGGATGCCACCTATATGGTGGTAACCAAGAGGATCTGCTGCCCTGCCCCAGAGGGTGACTGGGCTGAAAAACACCCTGTGGGAGAAGCCAACACACCGATGTTGAAAAACAAAATGTAAGCCGAGCCTTCGGGTTCGCAGCAAACTGCCCTCCATTGCATTGAGAATTGCGGGTTCTCTTGAACTAAGACCTACTCCAGCCTAAATGTCACTCCAGGACTGGAGGTGGCAGGCGCTCCTCGAATGTAAAGGACTGAAAACCGGGACCCTCCAGACCTTGAAAAGATCAGCCTTTGTCTTCGGACACTGCTGCCCAAGAAGGTTTGGATGATAACCGTTCCGTGAGGTCCTTTCCCTCATGCGATGTCTTTTCCTACTGTTCTTATCCAAGCTATCTACCCAGCCTCCTTCATGGGATTCTCGTAATGATTATATTAATCATGCTCGCTGTCACACTGGACTTGACCTACGGGTTGGACAGGCCACCCAGGAGTTGTATTGCACACTCCGAATAACCCGAAAAAGAAACCTGCGAGGGTTTTCAAAATTGCTAAAGTGGCCTGTCAATGGAGGGGCTTGGCAGAGATGGAGCACTTCTAGCTGGGGGTGCCCTGGTGGAATGTATATGCACCCATCAAGGTAGGTTATACCATCCTGTGCGGAGTGTTGCATCTTGGTTCTGGCTTTTGTTTGCACAGACTGTTCTGTCACCTCCTGGACTAATGGATTGCCCTGCGAAGCAGACCAGATTAGATCAAGCAAGTCTTGGTGTATTGTGGCACTGACAACATTAAAAGGTTTTAGGAGACAGGGTGGTTGTTGGCTAGGCTCCTCACCCTCTTGGTATTATTCCCCCTTTCGAGATAAGGCATCAGCTTTCCCATTCCTGGTTCCCAGGCAATAGGTGATGACAAAAATCAAACCGAGGGAAGAATAATGCCCACCTGAGCTGTTTTGCCCAGATTCCAAGTGCATCCTGCTATCTACACTCCCCTGCAGTCTCTACTGGATAGAAGACAGTGTTGCTGTTCCTCTTTAACAGCTGCTGTGCCATCCCCGAGAGGTGGTAGCATTTCAATGGTGGGTGAAGCGACTCTGATCTGTAGAGTGCTTTGGGGAGTTTTCAGCCTAAAAGTAGATGGGCATATGGGGGGAGGGCCTTTCACCAGCATAAGGAAGACAGTAAGCGGCATAGATGGTATTGTTGGTAGGGCCGGTGTTTATTTTAGCAACACACACAGAAAGGGATTGAATTATTAATGAGAGTCCACAACTATTGTGGGAGCAGCATTGTTACAGCCCAGGGAGATGCCATGGCAGGGCCCCTTGGAGTGACAGTACCGCCTGGGAGCAGGAGAAGAACCAGGGCCGCTGGGCATGCAACTAGTAAGTGAATCCAGACAGAAGGGGAATCGGAAGATTCTCCCAGCGCTGCCGGCAGGGCAGAGACAGTGCTAGCCCATTGGGGGCCATAAGGAGAAATATGTTTGTCACTCCCCACACACATCATATACTAAAAACACGAATAGGGGGCCCCCTTGAACTGCTTGGGGCCCTAAGCCATTGCTAAGTCTGCTCATGCCTAGCGCTGGTTCTGCGGCAAGGAGTGGAGGCTGGACTGGAGCTGTGCATCCTAGGCCTAGCTCAGGGAGTGCCCCGTGCTGGTTGGATTCAGCACGGGTACGAAGCTGGCCCTCCCACTAGCCTGTTTTCTTGCCCTCCTCCATGCCCTGCCACCCAGGGCAGGTGCCTTCTCCGGCTGGAAGCCAGTCCCTTTCACGCTGCTCCTCTGCCTTGGAGACCTCTCGGCTAGCCCTGAGCATGAGAGAAGCCATGGCTTAGGGTTTCACTCTGTCGACTGCTGGCAGCGGGACCAGCATGGGAGGGTTGGGCCATTCTAGCAGCCAGCCCTGGGAAGCATTACTGTGCCCTGGGCCATGAGGGCGGAACTCTGGGGTGCTAACTAACCTGGAGACACTGCATGTGAAGTGGTTCCATCCTAGCACATCTGCTGAGCCCGGACACTATCCCTCAGTGGGATGGATCTATGGGCAGTCCTGCCCAGCCAGTGGGCTACGCCACATCCACTAATACCCAGTGAGATCCACAAAGTGGCTAAGGAGGGGCTTGGGGGTGCTCAAAGCAGCTGGGATTGACCTGCCAGCTTGCAAATCCGCTGCCAGTGCAGCTGGGCATCTGCTTCCTGCACTATGCAAGCCCCACCTAGCTCTGGCCCATTTTCTGTCACTAAGGGAACTAAAATGGGAGTACACGTGCCTGCTTCCTGAGCCAGCTGCCACACCACAGAGGGAGCAGGGCTCTGAGGGCATTGGGAGCAGAAGAAAGACAAGGACAGTATGGGAAAAGCTAGCTCCTTCCAAGGGCTGGGCATGGAAGGATGGAGCTCAAAGATGTTGCATGGGCACAGAGCTTCCTCTGCCAGCAGTGCCAGCTTGTGCCAGGCATCAGGCATTGAAGGGGGATGTGCCTGCGCTTGCAGTGGCCTCACCCAACACACCAAAGCTGGTCACTCCTGCCAACGTGTCCCGGGATCACGTAGGAAATGCCAGCACGGACCCTCCTTCGATTCTCCATCCCTGCATCCTGCAGGGTGAGCTTCCTGGAAGGACTGCCAGCTGCTCGGGGCGGCAGCAGAGGATGACGGGACAGATGTGGCCCATGCCACGGACTGATCTTGCATGCGGGGGCAGCATGAGGGACTGTCCCATTCCTGCTGCACATGAACACCTCTCCTCCTGACTGCCAGCCCGAGGGCCCACACGGAGCTGACTGCAGGCTATGCCCTCTGTGCCCATCTGCAGACACACTGTCACCTCCCCACACCAATGCCCTGTGAGTGAAATCTACTGAAATCCCTTCTGAGATCCCCTGTCACATAGGTCCACAGCAGGACAGACCCTACAGCAATGGGCACAGCCAAAGGGCCGGTGCAGAGATCCACCAAAGCATCCATGCATTGGGCTGCAGGCACAGAACTCCCAAGGGCTGTATGGAGCCTGCAAATGGTCCCATGGGTGATGCTGGGTTGGGCTTCTCCCCATCCCTGCCCCGAGGCCTCTGTCTGGGCTACAGCATCTTCTCCTTTCCAAGCCGTTTTCCAGCTCCTCCCATGCACTCGACCCAGGTAACACGGGCAGCCACTGGGCCAGAGCACCGACCCGAGCCCCCAATCAGCAGTGCCCCTCAGCCAGCTAGAACGGGCTTAAAGTTCCTCGAGTCTCTGGCAGGCCAAGAAAGCTGCAGCAGCAATGCATTTTGGGTAGAGAAGTCCTGGTTTCGAGGGCTAACTCCAGGCCATTGTTGGGGGGGGAGGGTCATGCTGGGCATGAGGAGTTCTGGTTCTGCCCAGGGAGCTGTGCCAGGCTAGTCTGTGCCACTGGCTGCTCCCCAGAGACCCGTCCTGCTTCCAGGACATGCCTCACGCTGAGCCTGTTGCTGGGGGGAGCACTGAGAAAACCCAGCAGCACACCCCCCTCTGCTGGGGTGTGTCATAGCCCAGCCATGCTTTTTTGCCCATCAGTCCCCCGCCATGCCAGCCCCAGCAGATGTGCTTAGCCCATCCTAGGCTTCCAGCAGCCTCACCACCAGGAAGGAACAGTGCACTGGCTACTGCCAGAGCCAGAGTCCAGGTCCTGCTGCCCCCAACCCCGTACCCTGCCTCCCATGTCAGACCCACGGTGTCAGCACTGAGCAGGCCATGCAGAGCCATGTCCCAGCAGTTACCCACCACTCCTGGCTTCCACAGGACAGAGCACTAAGCAGCTCAGATATCTGCATCTCACTCACAATCCCATGGGGTTCATTGTTCCAGCCACTCCAGCTTTCACTCCTGGCCACCAGCCTGTCCCCTCTTCGCCCCACTGACTGCTCCTCTCCAGGGCCTTGGCCAACGTCCTGACTGATCAAGCGATGCCAAATGCCCGTGCTGCTCAGCGTTGGCTGGGCAGCGCCCTTGTACGAGGCACGCAAGCAGCTTTGGCTAATGCTCTGCCTCTGGGCAGAGGATGCTGCCCCTGATGCCTGTGGCAGGTCCTGCCATAGCGAGGAGCGGGGTAGCTTTCCCAGCAGTCACTCAGGCTAAGGAGAGCTTGGGGAGTTCTTAGTGGCATGGCCACTGGATGGCTCCTCTCCCGCCACCTGTCTGACGTGTATGGAGCCTGTCTGTCTCTGAGCCACATAACTCTGGATTCCTCAGATATGGTTGCAGCAAAGCCCTTGGGAAATGTAGCTTTCAGTTACCTCTGAAGCCTGAGGGCTAGCTGCTTTCCTGCTCCCCCTTGGTGCAATTCCCCACACATAGCACCTCACCCTGGAAGAGAAGTGCCTCTCAGGCCAGAGACCCCACCCCATGCAGCCACCTCTGGGGTAGAACGCAGCCACAGTATAACATTACAGCAAGCCCACACAGGCAGCGAGGGGAAAGGGCACTCCAGCCAAGCTGCAGGGGCAATTTATGGAGGCAGTAGAGGTCTCCTCATCCCAACTCTCCTGAGTCTGTCGGGGGGAGAATAAACTCTTGCAGACCCCTGGTAAGGAGTTCAGCAGCCCCCAATTACCTCTGGGGACCCAGGGTTTCCCAGCCTGTCAAGCTTCCCCTCTCAGGTCTTTAGCCAATACAGTTGTGAGGCCAGGGTGAGCGCTGCCCCATGGCCCAGGCCTGGGGGTGGGGAGGGAGGAAGCCCCACTTCCCTCCCCCTTCCCTCATGAGCCCTGTCTGCGTGTGACTGCCTGGCTGGGCATGCGCCAGGAGGCGTCGGGTGAGGTGAGGTCCCTGATCCCGGAAAAGACATTCCCACCTCCCCAGGCCGCTGAAAACGAAGCACGGACACTAGGGTTCAAAGCAGAAGAGCGTGTATTGCAAGCGGCCCCTGCGGCATGCCCAGGCCTGGTGCCGCCAGAGCGCGTCCGAAGGGCCTTCCCCCCGCAGGGAGCAAAGAACAGAGGGTGTCAAAGCAAGCCCAGCCTCCGTGGGGCATACGCTGTCATGCAAAGGGTGCCAGCCCCCCATCCCAGCGGCATGAGACTGCCCAGTTGCGCCCAGCCAGCCTCACCCACACGTCTCAATGGGAATCTGATCCCCCAGGCTCTGAGAGGGGGTGCAGGTCCTCGCCCTGGGGAAAGCAGAAAGCTGGGGTCATAGAAAACAAGTGGCTATATTCTCCAAAGGAGTCCCCGTTCACCTCCTTCTCAGTACAATGCGAGCTCAGTGCATGGTTCAAGGCCCGCACCTGAGCAGATTTTTTTTTCCTTTTTCCTTTAAAAAACCCCATTCGGCGGGGTTGGGGGAGCCGTGTAGGAAGGGGGAGATGTGTATTACCCACAGCCCCGTTCTGCCTGCCAGTGGGACCCCTCCAGGTGCTAGGAGGGAGAAGTGGGTCATGAAGAAGGGATTTACCACTCCACCCAAAAGTCACTCGCATGCAAAAATCCAGCATCCCAGCAGGAAAGATGGGAAGGGGGTCCCCTCATTGAGAGATTCCTATAAAGTCAGGCTCCGGGACGCAGAAGCCAGAGATGGCTCTTGCATTCACCGTGGCCTCCCTGGGTCTCTGGGGAGCTCCGGTCAGCTCTAGGACAAGTAAAAACTACTTCAAACCAAACCCATGCAAGGTGGCTATTTGCTCATGTGTCTGTCTGTCTGAATGTGGTTGCCAGTCTCCGAGGCAACAAAGTTCCTCTCTTCCTCGGAAAGGGGAAGGGGAAATGAATGCTGGGGCCATGTGGGCCCTCCCCACATTGTGTTCCCACTCCCCCACGGCCTCATCTCTCGGCCTCCATGGTCACGTTGGCCTTCTGTTCTGACGTGGCTTGTTGGGAGACTGTGGCAGGCCAGTCCGACGGCTGCGAGGGCGAAGTCCACATGCTCTGCTGCTGCTGGCTGGAGGGGAGAGCCGCAGGCCAGGCTGGGGTGAAGCCCCCGGGCTGGGGGAGTGGTGGGGGTGGGGGAGGAGGGGAGGTCGCCATAGACGCTACAGGGCTGCTGCTGTGGAAGCTCTCGGAGGCCTTGAGGCGGGAGAACATGGTGAGGGCATCGGGGAAGTTGGGGGGCGTGGCGGGCGTGTTGGCTGGAGTGCACATCTGCAGGGGAACAAAGAGACAGAAGCTAGTCAGAGACACAGCCCCTCACCCCCAGGGCCAGAGAGTGCAGTGCACAGCAGTTCTGGGGCAGAGCATGGGCGCAGTGTAACAGCACGGAAACACCCCACCAGTCATGAGGGCGAGAACTACGTCCAAGGGAGGCTGCAGGGGCAGTTAGGGAGGCTGACTGCAGGATGCCATTAATGACCCAAGGGCTCAGGGTCTCCCCCAAAAGCCAGCAGCCCAGGACCCCCAGCACCACACAGGGGCATCGGTACTAACTCAGCGAGAGCACCAGCAGCTGGATTGCCAGCACAGATCCCTGCCACACCTGGGCCTTTCCTGGGTGGTCTCTACCCAAGCACTAGCCAGGTCCAGGCAGGCAGGGCTGGGGGAGAGCTGGAGCAGGCCAAGCAGCTGGAAGATGGCACCAAGGATGGAACATTTATCTATCTTTAAAGGCTCGTCTATGCAGGGAAATTCATCAGCATAATGAGCCCCCAGTAGTTATACCAGGGTAACCAGTGCCCCCCAGGGAGTGCTGCTAGCAGAATTACGGCAGTACCGGTATGCTGGCACATTCCTCGTGTACTCCAGCACTGAATCTGTGCCTCAGTTTGATGCCCGTGGAAGCAAGGGGCTCGCAGCCCTAGCTAGAGCCGGCCATGGTGCATGGTGCTGCTGGGCAAGCTCTGCGGGTGTCCCTCTACCCCAGTGGCTCTCAAACTTTATTACTGGTGACCCCTTTCACACAGCAAGTCTCTGAGTGTGACCCCCTTTATAAATTAAGAACACTTTTTTATATATTTAACCCATTATAAATGCTGGAGGCAAAGCGGGGTTTGGGGTGGAGGTTGACTGCTCGTGACCCCCCATGTAATAACCTCACGACCCCCTGAGGGGTCCCAACCCCCAGTTTGAGAACCCCTGCTCTATCCTAACCACAGCCCCCTGCAACTCCAGTCCTGGGCTCCCCCCACGCCCAGACACACATAAAGCTCTGCCAAGGTCCCTCAGGCCTGCTTTGCCTCTACTGCTGCCCGGTGGAGTCAGAGGCTCTGCACTCCTCTCCTGCTCTGCCTTTCCAGCAGCGCTGGTCTTCGATAGAACCTGGAGCTGGCTAGGAGCCAC
Source organism: Chrysemys picta bellii (assembly GCF_011386835.1). Lineage (NCBI taxonomy): Eukaryota > Metazoa > Chordata > Testudines > Emydidae > Chrysemys > Chrysemys picta. Next base: position 55,235,203 of record NC_088800.1, read on the forward strand.
CGCAAGGTCAGGTAGGTCCCTGTGGCTTCCCCGTCACTGCGTTTGGGAAGATGTGGCCTCCACACTGCAGGCCTCTGCCTCCCCACAGCCTGCACTGGCAGGGACCGTCCGGGGCGCGAGGAGCACTCACAGAACTCGGAGTCACTGTGTCCCTGACAAACTTGCCGGGAGCTGTCGTCTTCCCTTACCACTGGGGCAAGGGTGCGACTGATTTGTGTTAGCCCAACCTGGGCCAGAGAGGATCCCAGCATCCAACCCCCGGGCATGACAGGCAGCACCCCACCCTGTAACTCCATGGCAAGCTCCAATCAGTAATCGCTATTGCTACCACAACACCTCCCCCTCCAGGGCTTTAAAGAAGCCTGCCAAGGTCGAGATATTTGGGGATCACATCACTCAGCAGTCAAATACATCCACCCCTGGTGCGTAGCCCTGAGCGGCAAAGCAGCACCTCACCACAGTCTGGGATGGGAAGTGAAGAGCGCCGTACCCAATTGAAACTGCAGGGGGTAGATTTGGGGAGGAATTCAGTCCAAACGCTGACATGAACATTCACATTAACACCCAGAGAGCAGCTCGCACATGTCTGTGCACAGCTTGTGAGTTGTGCTAGGTGACCTGTACTAAGCATTACACTGTTATTACTCGAGAAAACCGTTTCAGAGCCTTACTCCACAAGGGTGCAGGACAGACATTTTATGTCTCATCCTAAAGCCCCATGCAGGACAGCACCCACTAGCACCACAGTGCACTCAGCACTGCCAGCAGAGAGCGCCCCCTACTGACCCACCCTGCTTGCTGCAGCACCGCACCCTTTAATGCCCTGGGGTCCGCACTAGGAAGGGAAAGCACCCCTAGCTCTGCACTGGGGACAGCACTGACTGCGTAAGGAGAGCACCCCCTACTGAGCCCTCATCTCGCTCCCTGCAGCACAGTGCCCGCTAGCACTGCACGGGGGCCAGTGCTGACTCAGAACCCCCTCAATGCAGTGATTACATCACTCATCATTCTGACGAGTGTCTGGGAGTAGCCAGGCGAGGCGCAGCAAGGTGCCCCACACGCTGCACTCAGGAGAGGCTGAGGCTCTGTTGGGTCCTGGCACAGGGGCTGCAGTAGAGGCTGGGGCGGGTGATTGCACCTGCAGCCTCTCCCCCTCCTCAGGTGGCCCAGTGCCCACGGCAGCAGCTTCCCCGCAGGTTCGTGCAGGCAGGTAAGCGGCTTAGACCAGGCGCTCGGCAGGGGTGGGTATTGGAGCCAGCACGTCTGGATGACTTTGCCAGGCTGCCAGCTCCTATCAAGGCTGCTCCCTGCAAGAAGCAGTTATTTCAGGCCGCCGAGGACTAATCCTCTTTCAAGAGCTCATGTCAAACATCCCAGACAGGAGCTGTACATGGTACCCTTGAGATCCAGCCCCTCCCTGCACTCTCAACCCTCCCGGGGACAGACCCTTCGGGGGTGTCCATGAGGGAATATGAACGGCGAAGCTACGTTGGGAGGGAGAAAAGGGGAGGGGTAAGTGGGGGCCTCAGCCCCACTGTGGTTTATGACATATGCCAGGGGCCCTTCTGATGCTCAGAAAGATCTCTAGGAACTGTCAATACAACCCCATTCCCCCAGTCCAGATGCCCTGGCCCCCTGGTGTATGCTCAGCTCCTGCTGCCCATCATCCAGCTCATAGCAGGATCCCCCTCCCATCTAACCAGCTGGGGACACATCACTCAGTTTAGGAAGGATGGGGGGGTGGCCCCCCTGCCTCAGAGCCCCTGCTTTGGGATGGACTGGACTCCAAAGCCAGGGCTCCCCCTAACCTGCGAGCTTGTGCCACCCCAGGAATCAGCTGGCCAGGAAGCATCTCCACACAGCCAGCCCCTGCCCTGAGCTCACGGTCTGCAGCCCAACTGACTCCAGGATGTCCAGCCCCATGCAAGAGGGTTTTGCTCCTTGCTGGGGATGGGAGGGCGCGGTGAGCTCATCCCCACCCCCTCGGCTGCCAGCGCTGGAGGCTTTTTGCAGCGTGGCTCTTGCTGGGTGCTTGCTCTGCATGCTCACTGCATGCTCCAAATCCCTGATTGCCCCAGAGAACGGCAGAGTCAAATGAGGACACGGCAGTCAGCAAATCCCAGGGACCCATCTGCACAGGCAGATTACAGCTACCCAGGCACGAGAGTTAAAGGGGCAGAGCATAGGGACCCCAGGGGCTGCTGGGGGCAAGATTTGACAGGGAAAAGCGTTGGGCAGAGGATAAGGGGGGGGTCACAGGCTGTCAAGAAGCAAATTGGCAAAGTGCTGGGCAGCCCAGGGGCTGCTGGGAAGAGAGATTTAAAGGGAAAGTGTGTGTGTGTGTGTGTGTGTGTGTGTGTGTGTGTGTGTGTGTGTGTGTGTGTGTGTGTGTGTGTGTGTGTGTGTGTGTGTGTGTGTGTGTGTGTGTGTGTGTGTGTGTGCGCACAGACGGGACAGGTGCCATCGGCAGAGCAATGCCTTGACCACCTGGCCCCTTCACACCACGGAGGCTGCAGGAGACATGAGAAGGGTCTCCAGGCCAGAGAGCATCACAGCGGCCTCCATGGAGCTGGCAGCTCCTCCAAACACCGCTGGGAGCTGCCGTAACACTGCGGTTCTGTGCAGCCTTAGTGTCAGGGGTGCGGGCTGCACTGTGGGCTCTCCTGGGACCCAAACTTCCCCAGCCAACAGCAGTAAGGGCCTGGCTGGCCACCAGCAGTGCAGGGCAATGGGATTAGCCCCAGCACCCAGCAGGAGGGGCAGGACATTGCTACATTCCTGCTCTGCCTGCTCATTGCAGCACAGTAGCTCATGGGACATTCAGGGCCACCACAAGCAGCAGTGGGCCACCAACACCTGCCTGTGGCCAGTGCACTGAACTACGCTGGACTCCATGGATGCATCACCTCCAGCACCCCCCACAGAAGGACTCTTGGGAGAAAGCTTTCCACTGGGCAGAGCAGGGTTCAGTTTCCTGTCAGGCACCTTCCTGGGCTGGGGGACTTGATGGAGCTAGCCAGCTCATGGCTCTCTAGCTCTCAGGGAGGCTCTCACAGCTGGCGCCCCAGGAGGGGAAGGGAAGGGTGGCCCATTAATGGGGATGAGGGGCCAAAGGGAGTGAGTCTGGTTCAGCTCCAAGCCGTTGGGTGCGGGCCCTGTTCCCGTCACCTCTCTGCCTGCTTCTCCTGCACTCAGAGCACTAAGGATCAGCCTTCCGGACAAGCCTGGCTTTGCTCTGAGTGCCCCCCTCCCAGCCCCTTCCTCTATGCCTGCCCCCCATCTCTGCTCCCTCCCACCTGCTACGCCTGCCCGCCCCTCCCTTCTCTCCTGCCGCAGTCTCTGCTTTGCATTATCCGACAGGTGAAAATTACAGCTTCTTCCTCCTCCCATTTCCGTATAGAGCGTCCCCCGCTGTACAGGGCACACTGCATGCTGCTGCACCCTGGCTTGCAGGCCTCGTTTACCCTCACCCTAAATAAGCCACACTGCATGCACGAGCCTGTGGCCTTTGGCTCCCCCCAAGCGATGTTTCCAGAACACAGCCCACCCCCAGCTTCTCTCTCTTGGCAGGAAGTTTCCTGCCCCCCCGCCTCCCCCGCCCCGTGGCTTTGCTGTGTATTTCTGCCCTCCCTCCCAGAGGGGTGGAACAGAGGCCTGGACATTAGCAACATCAGCCCAGCCGTGCAATGCCAGCACTGCTGCTGCACCGATTTAGCAGAGGGAAGGGTCGGGGAAGCACTTACCATCTGATGGTGATGGCTGTAGGGGATGTTTGTTTCTTGGAAAAAAGCACTGAGCGCAGTCTGCAAAAGAGAAAGGAAGAGATTTATCATTTGGCTGGGAACGTGACGCTCTCTCCCACCTGGCCCTCTGGAGCACAAGCCTAGGCCTTGGTCTAGCTCTCTCATTCCCAGAGTAGGGCTCTGGGATCGGGGTCTGAGGGCACAGCTCCACTCTCGGCTCAGCATGGGTGGCTCTCGACTGCCAGCGTCCTGCTCTCTGTTGGTGGGTGGGGCTCCCGGAGCAGGCAGGACAGCAGAGAAGAAGCCCACCTGTGTGTGCGCAAAAGCAAAATCGCCCCTTCGTTTGCCACCAAACTCTGGATCCTGCGTCACTTCTAACCCAACTCATGTGATCAGAACCCTGCAACCACCCTGAAATAGCCCCTTTGGGCACTGGCCTCCATGCCGTGCAAACATAGGAAGGGCTCCTTGGTCAGCACATGCCATGGCTCCAGAGAAACCCCCTCCAGACTGCCACTTCTTCTTAAAAAGACATACACAACGCTGCATGTGGAACAGCTCCAAGGGCCTCTGCAGAGCAAACGGTGTTTGCCATTTAGTTTCACAGACAGATGCTACACATATGGACAGACTTCACTCTCTGATGAAATGCAGCTACTTCTGGGGTGGAGCCCAGCACTACATTATGCAGCCGTTTGGCACAGGAAGTGTAGAAGAATACCAAATCCAACTGGGGCTCTAGGGAGAATTTAGGTTAGTGGAATGTAATTACCCAAGCTTCAATTAGACAAGGAGACCAGGGCGAACACTCCTACGCTCATGGAAAGTGCCAGGGAATTTATAATGACCACAAGCAGTTATGTCTCACCTCCAGCAGCACAGCACCCCCTAACATCAGGCGGAGGCACTGGTGTAGAAATCCCCATTTAGCTGACATTCTGAGGAACATCCAAATCATTTGGGAGTTTGAGAGACTCTGGAGAATTAAACAATCAAACAGACCAGAGGGAGTGGACACCCCTCTCCCACTGTGTAAATCTGGAGTAACTCCAGGTGAGTCAGTGGTTCACACTGTATAAAAACAGAGATGACAGAAGAATCAGGTCTGTGGTATTTTACTGTATGTTCCCGGTGCAGTGTCTTTTCATCATATTGTTAATTGATTTCTATAGCAAGTTTTGCCATCCTTGCAGCATTTTACAGTCTCAAACAATATCCTTGTAGAAATCAATCTGACCACCCCCCAAAATGCAGCCACTTCTGGGCTAAACCACAGCAGCTGTTAACAGCAATGCTGCAGAATAGTTCAGGGGCGGAAGTGAAGAGTGTAAGTTAGCGCAGAGGTGCCAATGTCTGCAATACTGAGGGCCATGGTGGCATCTGCTTGGCTAGCTGCTTGTGTAAGCCCAGGGTGGGGGGTAACAGGTGTGCCTCTCTCCAGAGGTGATATGGGAGGACAGGATGGGCTCCTACCGGATAACAGACTAATATTCATATGCTGCTCTCTGGCTCCCCCTATAGGCAAACTGGGAAAGCTGAGGGTCTCTGTACCTGCTGGCAGGTATAGTTTGCATATACCTCTGGGGGTTCAATAGCATGCCCCAAACTGAGCAGTCTGGCCTTTCCCTACACTCCCGAACTGTGATCTCTTTATTGTGCGATGGCAGGTATGTGAAGGGGGAAGTGAATGTGAACACACCTGGGGTTACCTAATAGGGGAAAAAGAACAGGAGTACTTGTGGCACCTTAGAGACTAACAAATTTATTAGAGCATAAGCTTTCGTGGACTACAGCCCACTTCTTCGGATGCATACCTAATAGGGGAAATGGGCCCAAAGTGGGTGCCAGGACCAAGCTTTGGGTGCTTGTCTGAGGGTCTGTCTATACTGTAATCACTGGGTGTGATGATAGCCCTGAGCTAGCTTTAATCCTGCTAGTTCAGGGCTTTGTGGCTGTGAAGCTATGGCAATGTGTCAGTACAGCCTCGTCCCAAGACTAATTGTGAAGGATCTAGGTGGGTTTGTACAGCCTATGCTGAGAACACATAGCTGCAATTTCACTGCGCTGGGACCTCACCTAGCTAGATTAAAGCTAGTCTGGGTACGGCTACTCAAACTGTAATTATACCGTGACTACAAGGCAGACATACCTTAAAACGGGCTGGGGCCCTGGCAAGAGGAACTGCAGAGGGTAGCTTATCGGTTGAGAGAAGTCACATGAGATGGGGTGGATGGCTGAGGTGGGGCTGGGAGCTCAGGTTTTATGGGAGCTGGCTACCAGCCAGTTGGTTGGTCTAGTAGTCGTTTAGTTGGCTTCTTATATCCCCGTAAATGTTAACAAAACTCATAGAGGGGAAGGCAATTATTGCTGAAGGAGACCAGGAAGTTTAAGGGGGTTTTTTGGTCACAAACCCTTGAGGGGCATATGGTTTTAGTTAAGGGTAGGCACCCTCTGTTGGCTGAGCTTCTGAGGCCCTACACTCAGCTTGCTGGCATTTGGCTGTTTGGATGTAAAGTGATAATTTTTAAATGCTAAATCTGATCAATTGCAAAATTCCAGGCAACATTCTAGACCTCAGTGAGCAGAATCCTGTTGATTGGGGGGGGGGGGGGGGGGGGGGAGAGTGGAAAACTGGGAGGGGGAAAATAGGGGACATATGGAGCCCCTGGCATCTGGTTGGCAGATCCCTCAGCTGTAATCAGGTCCGAAATTGTCGGAGGATCAAAGAACTGGTGGATGGACCCATTAAAACCTTCTAGCAGAACAATAACCCATCTCACCTCTGCCCTTCCTCCCAAGGACTTTAAAATTCTGACACCCGGAAAGGAAAAAAGAATGGCGGGTGGGAAGAATGGAATGCACAAAGAGCCTCTGGCATGGGGGAAAGGGTCAGTGGGGAGGGGCCCCCAAAGCCCCGGTAGAGCTAAAAGCGTTCATCAATTAACAATGGCTCTTTGCACTCCCTGGTGAGCTGCCTCCCAGCAGCAGGGTGAGTGCTCAGCCAACAGGGGAGTCGGAGGGCAAAGAGAGTGAAGGAGGCTTCGTTCACAGCCTGCCCAAAGTCTGCTCCAGGCTGGGGGTGGGGAGGAGGGGACACCAGCTGCCCGCCCCTCCCTTCTGTCCAGGGGGATGAAAGGTCCTTTGGAGCAGGAGAGAAAAAGGAAACAGCCCCTGGCATTGGAGAGATTGGAGGGCCCAGAGCTCTTGGCATGTGGCCAAGGGGGCAATGGAGGGCCACAGTGGCCCTGGCATGAGGGAGGAGGTGGGGGTCTGTAGCAAGTCCCTGCAATACTTGGGAGGTGGGAAGATGGCCCACAGGGAGCCCCTGGTGTGTGCAAGGAGCTCGGACACAGAAGCTAGGAAGGGTGAGACTCCCTGGTTTTAGTTAATTTAAACAGGACTCCAGGCACTGTTTGATCCTGGTGCCCACTGCTACTAAAGGCACCTGGCAGAGTTACTAGTCTTCCTGCCTTTCACCAGAGAGGCCCAATAATTGCTCGTTAGCTGTGTTCCCCAGCAACAGAACGGGCAGTAGATCAGTTCAGCAGTTGGAGGGCGAGCACGGGCTGCAGTTTCGGAGTCTGGGGGAGAAGGGCAGCAGGATACGGCCACTGGGCAGGACTGTGGTTTGCCCTGCCTCACAGCAACAAAGGAATGTAAGTGGGTGAAGTGGATGGTCCAGACATGAATCTAGTCAGGACACAGAAGTGCGTGCACACACGCAAAATGAAGCAACTAATCCTCTTCTCGTTCACTCTGGTTTCACCCTGGTGCAGCCCCACTGACTTCAGTGGTGTCTCTCCTCTTCCTCCTCCCAATTTACAGCAGCAGAAAGGAATCGAACTCTAGGAATTATTGCAAGGTCTTATATTTCACAAACAGCCCCATGTGTGCTCTGTAAATAGCTCAGCAAAACCCTTTTCAGGTCCTTCCACTGGCTGGGTGGAGTTACTGTTCCTGGCCCCTCGATAACAGCCTGGCCCATGGGGAGAGTCACCCACCAAGAGCGGCTCCTGAACGTGCCCCTCCCTGAGCTCTGGAAAGCCACCAGTCTAATCCAAGGATAGAACGCCTCCACCAGGAGGAGGGGCACTGGGAACGGCCAATCCCCTGATGGCACACACCCTATCCCACCCCCTAAACTGTGGCAACAAAGTTGACATCATTGCAACAGCAGCAAACTTAAAAAAAAAAAAAAAAAAAAAAAGGCACAGAGAGAAAAATCTGCCCTGGTTTCCGTATTCAAATGGGAGAGAATTTAGGGCTAGTGAAAGAGCCAGTGATGGAATCCTCAAAATACCCCCAACTCCCCGGAGCTACCCCAATCCCCAGAGACAGAAAAATGTTCCTTCAAAATGAATGGTTTCCTTCTCAGGCCTTTGTTAATGTGTTACAGGCTGTGATCCTCTTAAACGGATACAATCTAACAGTTTCCCAACCTCCGGCCCCACAAACGTGTGTTGTCTTTGGTGATGTTTCCCTCCCCACTGATATGAGACACCTACTGGGAGCTCCTGGCCTGCTGGATCTGACAAGGCTGTATAGAGACTTGCAGGACATTGAGAGCATCATGTAACATGGCTGGGACCCATGCAGTGTTCTGACACCATGGCAGTGCATCACAACACAGTAATGTTTGCATTGCACAAGGATGTCAACATGTGGGTTTGAAGGTGCTTCACCTACCAACAGTTACTAATTGACAGGCAGGGCCAGGTTCTACTCTCAGGTACATTGGGACGAATCTGGAACAATTCAATAGACTTGAGTGAGTCTCCTCCTGAAGTACACCGCTATGATCGAGCGGATGGAATCCCTGAAATCTCGGCTTTGCTGGCAACAGATTTATCTTCACTCATTGGGAAATGCTGGATAAATCCCTTCTGGAGACCAGCCTCTGATCAGGCCAAAGTCAACACACATTTTACAGAGTAAATTACCAACAATCCCCAGCTCCAGTGAATCAAGAGCACCCAGCCCCTTGGTTTGTCTGTCAGCTTTTCCCTGAGCCTGCGTGGGTTACTGGGTACCAGGGCTCTTACGGGACCAGAATTCTCCTCTGATGTGAATGCACAGATTGGGAAATTCCCAAATAGCCCAGAGAGGCTGGGTGGCAAAATGACAGGAGCCCAGAAATTCACTACTAACCCTTACAATGCCGAGAACATGTGAAGCTCACCCCAAAGGAACTAAAGATAAGTGTGCTTATCCTCAAGAGACAAATGCCTCCTACAGCTCCCCAAATGCTGATCCCTGCTCCCTCCCATCAAGATTACCTTCCAGTTCCCCTGCCCCAGAGCACCCCAACTTGGCCTCTCCACCCACTGCTGGTTCCCTCCCGTGCTGTGCATTCCAACCCTGCAGAAGGAAATGCCCCCTCATTAGTATGATGTGCATTAACCACAGGGCTCAGAAACCTAGTCATGGAGCAGGACCACCATTGTGCTAGGCACTGTACAAACACAGACAGCCCTTGCCCCCAGAGAGTTTGCACTGTATGTTCACGTGATCCTGTGCAACCTGCCTCCCAGTAGCTGGAAATACTTCTCAACCTCCAGATCCACTCCCTCCAGACCTTAAGTGAGCACAGCCCAGGTGTCACATGCTTGGAAACAGCACAGTGTTCAAAGGTTAAAGCATTACCCTGCTGCGTGGAGCAGTCCGGAAGGGCTGTAAATGGGGCAGATTGTATGTATTTAAGGGCTTTGTCTAGATGGGGAAATTTACCAGCATAACTCTACTAGTGTAATGATACCACTCTAGTTAAACCAGTATAACCCCAGAAGGATATCCTTATTCTGATATCAGAGTGTCCACACAAGAGGTGATACTGGTGTAACTAGACTGGTAGAATTATACTAGTAGAGTTATGCTGGTAAATTTCTCCTCTAGACAAGCCCAAATATGCAAGCAGGAACAGCCAACTCCTGTTGCTTTGTCACCAGACCCTCCGGCTCATTTCAGCTTCGTTGTCAGGCAATTTATTACCTTGAAATGTTAAACGGGAATGGACCATCCTGCCCAAAGAGAGTGGGAGCATCAGCTGCCAGCGAAACACTGGTGGCTGGGCCGCGCTCTCTGTCCCTGGGCCATGGTGTGATGCAGGAGTGGCACGGTAATAATGCTCTTGGCGCACAGCTCATGGGATCATGGTTACGGAGTTCTGAGTAACAGGAGCAATGTGGTCCCCCAAGTGAAAGAGATTGTATGCATCAATACCCTCAGAGTGTGATTCTGCCACCTTCACACTGAGCAATCCCTTGCTGCAGCAGTAATGCTTCTGAAACCAAGGAGATCACTCACTGGACCAACTCCTCAGCAGGTGTAAATTAACACAGCTCCACTAAACTCCACGGAGTCGTACACGCCGAGGAGCTAGTCCAGCCTGGAGAAGGGCACCTGTGAAAGGGGGTGGAGTAACAATTCTCTCCAAACGCAGATCATGGGCTCAGACTACGAGGGGTTTGGAGTACCCAGAAGACAATACTCCTAGAGCAAAGCTCTGAGAAGGGGGCATGCTCAGCAACCATTTTGCAAAGGGAACTGTCTGACCATTTTGCACCAAAAGTGACTGGTAACTTGTCCCATTGGGTTGTTTACAGCTGAGCTTCCTCTGAGTCATGTGAGTGCCAAACCAGCACGGGAGACCCACGGCCAGCACACTGCTGTTTCCACTTGTGCAACTTGCCAAATAGTAGCAAATTTCTGGAAAATGTAATTAAAACAATAACTTTCTGTCGCAAGTTCCTACTCCTGGTGCTTCACCTGTAAAAGGCGGTAGGGTCTGATCCTTCTCTCACACCTGTCTTACAATGTCCAGTAGGGCTGCTCTTGATTTACACTGGTGAACAGAATCAAGGTCATACTACATATGTAAATGTGTCCAATATTTCCTTTTGCAAAATCTGCAAATATGCAGGTGGGCTTGCCTTGTGGGTGCCTCTCTCAGTATGCATAGACAGTGCACAGAGAGAGAGTGAGATATTCATCTGTTTGGATTTACCCACACACACACACACACACACATACACTCTGATTTTGACCAGCAGCCTCTGATTTTGCACCCGGAAAACCTGTGACTACAGTATGTAGCTGTCTGAACTACCTGATCAAACCAGCAGCGCAGGTCATTTGACTCCCTGCTATAAAATGCACCCAGAATTGTTTCTTTTACAGATCAGGGCTGTAGTGCATATAGAACAAGGGATGCCCCAGCCATACAAATGTGTGTAATAGAAACCTCTTGCTCTCTACACGGACTCAAATCTCCTTCTGTGTCACAGAACAGACACGCTAATTACAACAGTGCCATTAGTGACAAAACCATCACACTCAGCTGCATAGAGCTGCTGGTGCCGCATGGAAAACGTTTTGTTTGGACACAGCCCTCCCTGCTACATCCCCTGAGCACGCACACACTCCCATTCTTTACCACCAGGGAGCTTCGTAGGACTATTGCGCCCACACAGTCCGCCTGCATGTTCCCCACCTGAAGCTGCAATCACGCGTGTGACATCACAGTCACTTCCCCAGCAATCACTGCTGATGTCACAGAGGATCCTGACTCCAGGCCAGAGGAATAAGCAGCTGGAGCCAATGAAGTTTTAACCAGCAAAATCTCTTCTCCTGGTGCTGCCTTAGGAATCAAACCCCAGGGGACAGGAACACAGGAAAGGCCAGACTGGGGCTCTTCAACCCATAGCCACTAAGGGGTGTCATTCTGCCTGCAGGAAATGGGGAGGTGTTGGGGGAGTCACATAAGGTCAGTTATTGCTATGCTCCCACCAAGTACAGGTGAGCACGGAAAGACTGCCCCAGCAGTGCCAGAGCTTGCCCCAATACTGCGTGTATGCCCTGTGTGTGTTCCTTCTACCCTTTAAAAGCAAATCCACTCCCAAAGGGGTGGGTGGCCCCTGCAGATCTGCAGCCAGCCCGGGGAAACCCTGACCATCTGGGAGCAATGAAAAAACAGTCCCACTTTAATAACACAGGCAGAAGACAAGCACACCACATACACTGACATACACCCCTACTATACAGTACTCACATGCATGGACAATTGTCTATACAAACACACACTAGACATATATACACTCCTACACACGCGTGTAATACACACAGAGCTGTACACATATACCCCATCCACGTACACACACACAGTTCACACCAACACTAAAACAGCACCGGGAGTGACAGTACTGATTGTGTCTCCTTTCCTAAGGGTTAGAGACAGAAAAGCCACCCCTGGCCTAGGGAGGCTGACCAGTGTGGGCCTGACAAACAACAACACCATGACAGCATGGAGCATTCCCCATCAGTGGGTGTGCTGAGCACACGCACACGGCACACACACGTATATCTGTCAGGGCAGCACAGAGATGCTGGCACAGGCGGTCTATACCAAACAACTCCCGGTCCCACCACCCGCTTCCTGAATGGTGGAGGTACCCCCAGCCATGGCGCCTTCCATTCCGCCAGACGCTGGGGCACCCGCAGCAGTTGGCGGAAGCTGAGGTTGGACGTGCCTGGGATTAGCCTCCTAATGGGCAGGATGGGTGCACATGGCACTGGGGCCTCCGAGGCTCCCCGCTCCCCACAATCACTCCATGGCAGCCTGCTGAGGGCGGCTGTGAGTGCCCTGGGGGCTTGCTCTGGACACAGCAGCCAGGCGGGCAGATCAGATGGTTAGGGTCACTCCCTGGGCACAAGGCTCGTCCCGGACTGACCCCCCAGCTCAGCACTGGGGCTCCTCCCCGCAGCGGCACTGCCCAGGCCCTGGAGCCCCACGCCCGGGAGCTCCTGCCTCCACCGCCCCCTCAGGCTGAAGACCCCGGCCCGCCCGAGATGCAGGATGGGGCGCCAGAGGCACCGATCGGGGCTGGCCGGGCTGAGCTCCCCCCCGGCGCTGGCTGTAGCAGAGCGCCAGGAAGCCCCTCCTGCCCTACCCGCGCCCTCCGGCTCGGCAGGGTCTGCTCGCCAGTTGCCCCAGTGCCGCTCCAGCCTTTCCGCTGCCCCCCAGGCTGCAGGGCCAGGCCAACCGTGACCTCGCTGGTGCTGTAAATGGGCTGCGATCGCGGGGCCCCTGGCAGGACGCCCCCCCGCCCAGCTCTGCCGCGCCCCGGGGGCTCACCTCAAACTGCCAGTGCGCCGCCTGCAGCAGCTGCTTCGCCTGGTCGGCGGCGCAGCCCGCGGTCAGCACGAACTGGTTGATCATGACCTGGTGCTTCAGCTCGTCCATGTTCACCGACATGTCGCCGCCGCCGCTCGCTGCCTGCCGTGCCCTGGGGTCCCTGGGTCTGCGCCGCTCACAGCGCAGCCACCATTACAGAGCCGGCTCCTGCTAATACAAATATTTACTGGAGGCAGGGGACTGACTCACCCAGCCTGGCCTCCCTGACGGCACAGCCAGGGCGGGGCTGGGCGGGCAGGCTGGGAGCTGTAGTCCAGAGGCTGGGCTGGCTAGCTGCGGTGCCAGGCGGGTGGGGTAACAGCTGGCATTGGACCAGCCTCTCTTGGTGAGAGAGACAAGCTTTGGAGGTACCCACCCGTGCACACAGGCAGACTTGCAGAGGAAGTCCCCCTCTGCGCGCCACAGAGCAATATGGGTTATTTGCAGGACTTCAACTCCATGCACTGCTGCCACGGGCTGATGGACTAGCCAGGCCTAGCCAAGGGTATCCTAGGCTGTGTCAAGGCCGCAGTTGTTCACGTTGGCTAAGGCGGTGGGGATAGCTCCCCCGCTGGTATCCAGGCCATAGCAGCGTTGCTTCCTAGCATGTCTCCTTTGCCTGGTCCAGTTTTAAAAGCAGAAAGCACCGCAGGGCTGCTCTGTGGGCTCCCCTCCATGCCCAGGGGGGCTTCACCCTGCACACACTCGTAGCTGGGAAATACGACATCACATGGAGTGTGTGAAGCTACGCCAGGGAGCCAGGGCAGTAGCGTAGCAGCCCTGTCTGCCATGCCAGCTGCTCTCAGACCCAACGGCAGCGCTCACATTCCCAGGGCAGGAAAGTGGCTGACTCTGGCCAGCAAAGCCAGCGTTATGCACAACCAGCCAAAGCAATTGCTTCAGACCTGGAACAGCTCCAGGAGCCCCCTATTAATTATAGTATGTGTTGTGTGAGCAGGACCCCCCCCAAAATATTCCTGCTTAAGGCCCTCAACGGGCTAGTAGCAGCACTGCCAAGCAGTCGGTCCTCACCCTGCACCAGGCTGAGCAGCCAGCAGACACCCCGTTTCGAGGTAGGTAAGATACCCAGCACTACGTTTCCCAGGAGCCCTTGGTTTGTTTGCATAGTTTTGCTGGGGGGCTGGCGTATGCTGAGTGACGTGTCAGGACAGCCAGTCATCGGCCATGCTGTGTTAGTACCTGACCATATAAGGTAAACAAATCTGGCGGCCCCAATGAGAACGCGAGGGAGGTGGGCGCTGGGCTGGGCTGGGCTGGGAGCAGCCAGGGTTGTAGTGAGGCTGGCTTTGCTGCGCCTGGGCCCATTGCCAGCATGGCAATAGCATGGGAGGGAGGCTCGCAGTGTTTACAATCAGCCGCATGCAGCTTCCTGTTTGTGTGCAGGGAGATTCAGGCTGCAGCCAATGCACTAGCACAAAGGGGCTCCGGGCACCAGGATCTGGCTTAAGTCATATTGTATGTAAACCCTTGTCTGAAACTAGGGCAAAGCTGGGTGAACGCCAAGGTACGGTGGGTTCCATGCCATACACCCTATGGGAAGGCCCTGTCATACAGCCCATGCCCAAGCTGCCCAGCTAAGGGCTGATTAGGCCGGAGCCGAGGATGTGAAAGGGAACAGATCCGTGCTCCCCATATACACTGAGAACGGCAGTGACAGGTTCCAGGATACTGTGTTATGTGCATCCAAGCAGGAAGCACCGCAGGCTGGAGATTGTCACCTCTGATCCGATTTCCACATTGATAATGAGACTCACAAGGACGTTTTATAGGTGCCTGGATTCCAGCCGGCTGCAGGACAGGACTGAGGAGTATATACTTTAGCTTTCCCCACGTTCTACTGCCACATGAAAATCTGCAGGGGCAATCAATATGTTGTTCTGGTTAAACCAGGGTAATGTTTAACCAGGGAAAGCTACAGCAGTGAATTAATTATTATGAGCAGCTGCATTGTCCATTAGGAGGATCGTGGATGTGTTCTCAATGTACATTGTCATTTATGATGCTCGTACACACAGTAATGATCTGTATGCTACATTCACCAGGGGTCAGGAATCCAACTCCTCAGATAAACAGGTTTGAGTTCAGTAGGGCAGTTCTCTGGCCTGTGTTATACACAAGGCCAGACTAGATGATCACAATGATCTCCCAGTGGCCTTGGAACCTATTGTCCAAATTGAAATGTCTCTGAGCTTTGGGAAGACAAATCCTTATCTGGATCCCGATTCTTCAAGTGAGCTCCAGGTACATAATAGGACAAACTGAACCCCAACTCCCCAAACATAATGTTCTGTATCAAAGCATTTGGGCCAGGGACTGTCTTTCTGTTGTGTTGTGTGCGTTTATGGGTACACGACTGGCACCAAACTAGTAACTGTAGAAAGAATGGAAGCTGCTCAAGGCTGAACTAACATCCCCTCCCTGCGGTCCTGCATCCCCGGACTTCAGCATCTGTGATATAGATCCAAACTGTGTCCCTTGCTCCCATCACTACCCAAGCAGAACTAAAGCACTTTGGGGCAGGGACTGTCTGTAGTGGGGTGGCCCCTTACTGAGGACTCCCTCCTTGGCAGGGGTGTTTCTGCAGGCTCCTTACCTCTGTTTCCTCTCTTTGGGGCCCTTTAAGAACTCACAGAGACTTTCTCTGATTACTTAACAATACCCCTGCCTGTGGCTAGTTTAATATCAGAACCAGTTCACAACAACCCAGAGTCCCAAACTGAAGTCCATACATAGCACTGGCATTTTTTCCTCGGTCCCAGGGCTTTTCTTTCAACTCTGAGCTCCTCGCCAGTCCTCCCAGCACTTCCTCCCTGGGGCTCTGACATCCAGTCCCAAACACAGTCAGGGGTCCCCTTGCCCGCTGCCTCCTGCTCACTGGGCTTTACCCTCCAAGCTCCCGCTACCAGAGTCTTCTCTCATTTTTTGGTTCTCTTTATAGGGAAGTGCCTGATTCCCCTCAGGTGGGGCTCATTCCAAAGCCAGGGTTGGCTTAGCCCCAGGTCTCCAACCCAGCAGGGCAAGCCATCCGGTTACAATGGTTCTCTCTCATATTTGCACAGCACCTAGCACAACAGGGTCCTGGCCCATGACTGGGGCTCCTAGATGTGACCACAGCACAAATGATAAATAATAATAAATACACTAATAAATAAAAAGTAAAGCAAGATAGTGAATTGTGCAGCCTGCAGGCCCATTCTCATGTCTCTAGCTTTGCTGAACCATGTTCCCCTTCCATTTACATAGTTGTCAAGTTGTAAAACAAGAGCCCATAGTGTCTGAATGCTCTGGAAAGTGGCCGGGGGCTCCTGGTGACATGAAAGGCTCCTTTGAGAACCCAGCATTACCATAGCAGAAGAAAGCACGCAGCCAGGCAGGCACTGCTGGGCTACTCGGTACTATCAGCGAGGGAGACAAGGAAATAATGGCGTTGCTAAGTACCAGGGAATGATAAGCAGGCATGGACCTTCAGTGTGAAGGGCTGGGAGATAATAAAGCAAAGGGAAAATGGCAAGTGGAGCTGAAAGGGAAAAAAAACATTCCCAAGTCCACAATGCTCCCTGTGCTTAGCAATGAGCACGCAGGCCCCCAGCAATGGCTGATTAGTTCTGGCCTCCTTGCTGTGTTTTCTGGTGGGTGCAGAGCACTAGTCTAGGAGCCATCTGAGTACATCGCTCTCTAACTCCTCCATCCCTTGGCTGCATTTTGGGTGCAGTCGCATATACGTCAGGGCCAGAAGGGTTCATGGAAAGCGCTCTAGCAGGTCCCATATCTAACCTGTGTGATTTGCAGTGCTTTCCATTGCTTTTATACAAACATGCCACAGTATTGTCCATTACTAGTACTAGGGTGCACTGCAGTCACGGTGCAAAGCAGGGCAGGCCTTACACCTACTTGATCCCATTGGTCTACATTTACACTGGGGGGTGACCATAAAATAACAGCAGTGCACTCTAGAGGACAGTTACCATCCGGGCCCATCACAGAGTTTGGAGAAGTGCGCCGTGTTCCAGGATGCAACTAGTGCTTTTATAAGGTCAAGCCAGCCCCCACAGAACAGTCCAGAGGGCTCTTTAGCCAACAAGGTGTAAACACGGCAGGGATTTCCCCCAAAAGCTGGTTTAATTAAAGAAAAATAGATATTTTTAGAAACTACCTTTGTTTGGTTTTTTAGAGGGGGGAGGCTTTGGGCTCTAAGCCAACAGAGGAGTGTTCAAAGCCCTTGGGAGCAGGGTGGTGTTTATAGAGGCAGAGGTCGCAGTCCCGACTCCTCGGTCACAAATAAATTGCCTTGAATCTCCAGGACGTGTATTTGTTATTCTAGGAGTAGGTGGTGAACGGTAGCTTTTACAGCTGGAACACAAGTGGCAGTGAGGGGGAAACAGCTGCCTAGCAGGAAAGACAAATCAGATTGTTTTAGTGGGTAATAAAATCCTAAAGCACTGGACTTTGGATGAGCCAATCTGTTGTTCTAGGGTCTGCAGGCAAACACATTTCCTTATTCAAACAAGCACGCCTCCCTCATAGCCCAGGAGGCAGCTGAAGGGCAATTCTTTTTAGCTGGAGAAATACTTTAGCAGTGTTAATAAAGACTGAGGGCCTGATCTACCTCTTACTCCACTTTATCCTGGTGAAACTCCATACCGAAGTCACTCCTGATTCACAGCAGGTAGACTTCACTGGAGTTACACCAGTTAACTGCCTAGATGTCACTGGAGTTGTCTTGATTTACATCACTTAACTCCATAAACTTAATTGGGGTCACTCCTGATTCACATTGGGGTAAGTGAAGTCAGATTTCAGAACTCAGTTTAGGCCAAATTTTACATGCCAGGTGTGATCTGGTCAGAGAATGGGGCAAGTGGAAAATGGTCACGGGCACTGTTCGGTGTTCTGTGAGTGTGCAAATGAGGGCTCACTCACCTGTCCAGCTGCAGCTCCTTTCAGCAGAGAGACTGAGGGGGCTTTGCTGCTATTGTTACTCAAGCTAGCTGTGATCTGGCTAGATCACAGCTAGCTTGGGAATGTCTACATGGGCACAATATCCCCTTCCAGTTGCAGCGTATTCAGTTCCTTAGGGAGGCAGCATAGCCTAGCACGGTGGTTTTCAACTTTTATTCATTGGCGGACCCCTACAAAAATTCAAATGGAGGTGTGAACCCCTTTGGAAATCTTAGATGTAGTCTGTGGACCCCCACAAGTTGAAAACCACTGGCTGAGTATATAGAGCACTGGACTGGGATTCAGGAGTTCAGGTTCCAGTCTCAGCTCTGCTGGTCAGCGACCGTGGGCACATCACGTCCCCTCTCTCCACCTCAGAGAAATGTGAATAATGACGCTGGCCCCTTTGTAAAGTGCTTTGAAATCCCCTGAGGATAAGAGCTGGGCATTGTTTTTTGTGCCAGACTTGTCCCTGCGGCAATGACAGCCTGTTTGCTTACTTCAGTCAAACTACAACCCAAGCTTCAGATTCATGGGACAGGAGCGGGCTATTGCTGCATGAGGTGCACATCCTGCCTCTGCTCTATGAAGAAAGGGCCCTTTGCCCCAATTCACCTGGCCAGCACTGAAGGTTCCTTCCTAGCCTCCGTGACCATGCTGCCCACAAAAGCAGAACACCTGATTGCTCTCCTCTTGCCATGCACAGCTGCTGGGGTGCTACTGGTCACAAGCACTCCCCTTTCTTTCCCAACAGCTAAAGCCAGCCCCCATTCAGCATTCCCAGGGTGGCGGGATCTGGCTCAGATCTCTATGTGAACGTGTGTTGTGCTGCTGTTCTGACCTCGAATTGTTCCTGCTGCTTTCAACATGCCACTCGCTGTAATATCCTGTCTTTCTGTGTGTGACAGCCCCTGGGCCACAGAGGATAAAGGACCTGCTACTGCTGTTAGCTGAGGATGGTGCCCTTTAGCTCAAGCAATTCTGGGTCTATGGGTTTTGTAGCAGAAGGGCAACATCCAATCCTAGCTCCTGCATGTGATTAATGGAGCAATTCTCTGTTGCCTCTAGCACAGTGGTCCCCAACCTTTTTTGTCTGGCGGGCGCCAGACGACGAGCCATGGAGGACTGTGGCGGTGGACGAGCATTTGCCGAAATGCCACCAACAAGCAGCAGCATCCAGAGGCGTCGCCGCCGAAATGCCGCCGAAATTCGCATGTGGGCGGCTGCTCATCTGCCGGCCAATACGCGGGCACCGCATTGGGGACCCCCTGCTCTAGCACATGGATTCTGTACAGCAGGGCCCATATGCAGATATTCTATAACCCAGGCCTCTGGCCTCCAAGATGAGAAATAAACCCTCAGGAGTGGGCTTACCTGGGGAGGCTCCCAGTCAGCAGTGCAGAAGGGGTGCTAAGGCCAATGGGAGTGCAGAGCCAGTGCTTGGGGCGGGGGCAGTGCGTGGAGCCCCTCCTTTAATTTTTTATTAATTGAGTCCTGTATCAGCCACTCCATTATCTTGCCCAGGATCAATAACAGGCCTGTAATTACTCAAGTTGTCCCATTTACTCTTTTTAAATATTAGCACAATATTAGCTTTCTTCCAGTTTTCTGGAATTTCCCCAGTGATCCAAGACTTATTGAAAATCAACATTATCGGTCCGGCAAGGCCCTCACCCAACTCTTTTAAAACTCTTGGATGCAAGTTCTGCTTTTTAACATCCTCCTGAGATACTAGTGGGATGGAAAGAGTGTTATCATATGATATAACTAATCACCTGTGCTCTTCCCAAATACAGAACAGAAATATTCATTGAATACGTCTGCCTTTTATGCATTATTATTGATAATTCTACCATCTCCACCTAGTAATGGACCAATACCATTGTTAGGATCCTTTTTGTCCCTAATATACTTAAAAAACTCCTTCTTATTGTCTGTAACTCTGCTGGCCACAGGTTTGTCCTTGTGTCCCTTTGTCTCCCTTATCTATTTTCTACAATTCCTAGCTTCTGATTTATATTCATTATTATGAACTTCATCTTTCTTCCATTTGTTTTATATATATACTTTTATAACTGCCTTACTTCCCCTCTAAATCAGGTCAGTTTTTGAACCAATATGGACTTCTTCCTCAATTGGAGGATTGTGAGGGTTTTTTTGGGGCATCTAGTGAGGTGTTCTTAAATAATTCCCAATTATCATTCACATTTTTCTGATTACATTCTTCCTTGCAGCTGATTTGGCTCATAATTGTTTTAATCTTTGTGAACTTGGCCCTTTTAAAGCATCAACTATATATATCACTGGTTAGGACTTTATTCTGTTCACACATTATAAATGGGATCAAGTCATGATCACTTGTACTTAAGTTAGCATTAATTTTTAGTTCTGTAATCAGTTCCTCTTTATTTCTCAAGAGGAGGGCTACTATAGAATTCCCCCATGTGGGATGCAACACTTTGAGTTAGGAAATTGTCATCTATAAAGTTTAGAAATTCCAATGTCTTTCTGTCCCCTAGTGTGATTTGACAGTCTATAGCAGACACCAGCTACTACCCCATCTTGTGCTGTATCTGGTAGGACATTGACCCATAAGCATTCAAAATCATTTTCTTGTGAGTTATCCAAGACCTGGAAACAGGTAATGACATTTTTGACAGAGTGTCATTCACGGACGGCAGGTTTCATAGGCTGGGGGAGGCTGTGCCTCTCCAAACAGCCTAGCATGGCCCCGCCGATGCTCCATCCCTAGACCCTCTCCGGCAGTTTCCGGCACTTTGCTCTGGCCCAGGCTGGCAGGGGCTGGCCAGCCTGCCTCCCGCGCGGTGCTTGGACCATGATGCCCGGCCACCCGGCACACCAAGGCTGGGGGCAACTTCCCAGTATACCGGGCCTGAGGGTGCTGTCACCACGCTGCCTGGCCTCCCGGCACACCAGAGCTGGGGATGCTGTGGCCGCACCACCCAGCTGCCTGGCCACCCAGCACACCGGGGCTGGGGGCACTGCCACTCCGCACTGTGGGGCTGGCTGCCCAGCACACCAGGGCTGGGGGCTCTGCAACCATGTTGTCCAGCCATGTGGCGCATTGAGGCTGGGGGCGCTGCTGCCTGGTGCTTCAGGGGTGGGGACGCTGCAACCGCACCGACCGCCCGGGCTGGGGCCAGGGGCTGCAGTGGGGTGCTCTGGGCTCCTGTGGGGGAGGGGTGGCAGAAGAGGAGGGGAAGGGGCGAGGTATCGGGCACAAGGGGCAGGGCCGGGGGCTAGCCTCCCCCAAGGGCTGGGTCACTGGCCACCCATGGTGTCATTCCCTCTTCCCTTTTGCCCACTCGATCCTTCTTATTATGATCATTGATTTGTAACATTTGAATTATGGGAATCATCCCACTAGGTTTCAGTAATAGCAACTACATGAAATTTATGCTAATCAATGAGCAATTCCACTTCCTCTGGTTTGTCTCCTGTGTCCAGTGCTCTGTCCACTAGACCTCACTGCCTCCCAAATATGTGAGGTAGCTCTGAACTTCTGCTCTTAAGGTCTAACAACTTCTTTCTTCTTAAAAGAATCCAGACAAAAGTGCACAAAGGGGAAGAGAGAGACAACGAGCAAGAGCCAGGGAAATGCAGCTTCAGTCTCTGACACTCCCAGCTCAGTTGCTGGATGATTACAGACTCAGCAAACGGCTCAGCAAGCCCCTTGCTTTGCTCCTGACGCTGATTAGATTGCTCTTATGTGCCCATCTGTGGGTTGTAGTTTTTTTCTACTGAGATCAGGCTGCTTTTGGCTTCTCACACTGCCCAGTGATGGTCACAGCAAGTGATGCACTCTGCATAGATTTCTTCTGGCTGGCTACTTCCTTCCCAGCTAAGTAGCTGCTCATGACCCAGCCATGGAGACTGGGATGTCATCTGCTTCCTCATCCTGGTCTGGCCTGGACTATTTACAATCCTCCCCCATACCTCCACATACACACCCACTTATACATTTTCACCCACATACAGACATCCCACTCGCACACAGAATCTGCATCCAAAAACACTCTCTCCCACACTCTTTGATCCACCCTCCCCTACAGCCAAACACCTAGCAGCCCCAGGGCTCTTGCCTCTTCTCTGTTGTTCATTCATGCAGTAGCATGTGGACAAAGATATCGTCAATGAGGAGAGGGGCAGGTTGGCCCTACAGCCAAGAAAGTGACAGGCCCACTGGGCAAGTACCTGGTGGTCCAGTCTGATATCATCAGAGGCTGCAGTGACAAATGGACGCTGTAGAGAAGAAGGCTCTTGCACCAGCTACAGTGAGACTAGGGCTGTGCCTACACTTAAAATGCTATAGCAGCACAGCTCAACTTCTGCATCGGCCCTGCAGCATAGGCAGTACCTACAGCAATGGGAGGGGTTCTCTCCTTGCTGTTGTTAATTCACCTCCCTGAGAGGCGGTAGGTAGGTCGACAGAAGAATTCTTCCACCATTCTAGCACTGTTTACACTAGGGCGAGCACTTGGCTGGTATAGCTATACCGGTATCCTATATGCTAGCTATACCTTGCTGTATATTATACTGGTATAACCGTACGGACCCACTTGCTGGCACAGCTCCGTAGGGCCAAACCCAGGGCCTCTGTTCTTGAGCGCCATCTACTGACACCTGATCTATTAGCTAGCTAGCTGTCTACGTAGGCACAGCCATAGAGCGGTGGAATGCTTGGGAAGTAGAGAGGTGAGGGCTCCGAGAATGGCTGGCTGATGTGGAAAGGGGAGGGGGAGCAGAGGATGTATGTGCGGGTGGGGGAGAGGTGAGAAGGCAGCAGCACAGCTGGTGCCCAGGGAGGCATTGATGGGATGTTTTGCCCAACTTACCAGAAGGTCACGGAGGGCATGCCCTTCGTCTCCACTCCCTGCTCTGGGACTGCACACACACCAGGAGCACAAAGTCCAGCCCTGGGACTTCCCCTGCACTCACAGCTCAGCCACTGGCACAGGGAGCCAGAAACCTTGACTCTTGTGCCGTCCCCTCAGTAAGAGTGTTAATGCTGCACTTTCCTTTGCCCTGCCACATGCTTCAGATCCTGCCTCTTTCCTTAGCAACCCCCCCACAACACCTTTTCTCCCGATCATCCGCCTGGCCCTCAATCTCCCCATCACTCAGCTCCCCTCCAACTCTTCTGCTTACATGGCTTGTGAATGGATCAAAGCAGTTTCCCTTGTCTTTCTCTCCCATCAGCTTTCCCCGTGGCCAGAGCCTGCCTCCCTGGCTTTCACAGGTCCCTGTTTCCAGTCCCATCACTGCATGAAGCATGAAAGTCCCATTCAGTTACATCACATGAAGGCAAACAACTAAATAGTGACACATTTTATAAGTGCTCATATTCAAATCCTAGAAGCCGAAATACTCAGATGGGTGAACTTGAGTGCCTGGTATTAAATGAGGATATGGATATAAGAGGCATCACAGAAACTTGGTGGAACGATGATAACGAATAGGCCATAGTAATACTAGGGTACAAAAGATATAGGAATGGCAGAATAGGTCGCACTGGTGGGAGAGTGGCACTATATGTGAAAGAAAGCATAGAGTCAAATAAATTAAAAATCTTAAATAAATCAAACTATACCATAGAATCGCTATGGATAGAAATTCCATGCTTGAATAATAAGAGTATAGCAGTAGGAAAATGCTACCAACCACCTGACCAGGATGGTGACAATGACTGTGAAATGCTCATGGAAATTAGACAGGCTAGAAAAACAAAAAGCCCAATAATAATGGGGGATTTCAACTATCCTCATATTGACTGGGAAATGTCGCCTCAGGACAGGATACAGAGCTAAAATTTCTAGACACCATTAGTGGCTGCTTCTTGGAGCAGCTTGTCCTGGAACCCACGAGGGCAGAGGCAATTCTTGATTTAGTCCTAAGTGACGCACAGGATCTGGTCCAAGAGGTGAATATAGCTGCACCGTGCAGTAATAGTGACCATAATGTAATTAATGTTAACATCTTAATTCCAAAGAAACCCAGCACAGTAGCATTTAATTTCAAAGAGGGGAACTACAGAGAAATGAGGAAGCTAGTTAAATGGATATTAAAAGGAACACTCACACAAATGAAATGCCTGCAAACTGCATGGAAACTTTTTTAAAGTACCATGACAGAGGCTCAAACTAAATGTATACCCCAAGAAGCTTTCTAACAATGGGTGGGCCATTGGTGCCCAAACCATGGTCCCACCCTCTGCACTGCCCCTTCTCCCCTGCCCTGCCCCTTCCCTCAAGGCCCCACCCTGCCCCTTTTCCCCAAGCTCCTACCCCTTCTCCCCGACACCCCACCCAGTCCCTTCTCTCTGAGCCCCCACCCTCACACTACCCCTTCCCCTGAGGCTACACCCCTACACTGCCCCTTCTCCCCAAGCTCCTGCCCTTATGCTGCCCCTTCCCCAGAAGCCCTGCTTCCACACAGCCCCTTCCCCCCAAAACCCCGCCCCCTCCAGTCGTTCATCCTTAGGGCCAATAAAAAGTGGAAGGGCATAGCCCTGCCTCTTTTAAAAGTGCGAAGGGCATGGCGCTCGGCAGGGCCGGCTCCATGCACCAGCTGAGCAAGCTGGTGCTTGGGGCGGCAGATTGTTCGAGGCGGCATTCTGCCCAATCCTAGGGTGGCACGGCCACTTTTTTTGTTTGTTTGTTTCGCTCCGGCCGCCCTTTAGGGGGCGGCGGCGCGGAGGACCGGAGCACCCTGCAGGGCAGTCCTCTTCCTTCCCTCCCCACCGACCGGAGCGGAGCCCTCGTGGCAGGCGGCAAGAGGCGGCGCAGCGGGAGGGGCCGCGTGGCAGCGCCCCTGCTGTAGTCCTGGTCGCCTCTTCTCTCTCTCTCCCGCCCGCTCCCTCCTCCTTCCCCCCACAAGCTGATCCCCCTGCACCCGCGCTCCGGCCGCGCCGCAGGTTGTTTTTTTTTGCTTGGGGTGGCCAAAAAGCCAGAGCTGGCCCTGGCGCTCAGCTCCTCCTGTTCTGGCACCCCTGCTCTGGACCCCTTCCTATGGAGGGCCGTCTCCTCTGCCGAGGTAAATCACCGTAGCTCATTGAGTTTATAGATCTACAGTGATTGACACCAGCTGGGGAGCTGGGTTGGCCCGTTGATGAGAAGTCTGAACTGGTGAATCTCTGGTCCCTTTGAAGGTTAGCTGCATCTCTGGTAACACGGCCCAGGTGAATGTATCTAAACAAATATGTGTTTGGGAGGCGCTAGGTACTTCTGAGCTTCTCACATGTCCTGCCGGTGCAGCCCTCACATAGGGCCAGATCCTGGGAGGTGCTGAGCATCCTCCTCTTCCTGTGAATATGGGAGCTGCGGGCACTCAGCCCTTTGCAGGATCAGGCCCAGAGATGGGTGCTGTGATGTGAGTCCCCAGGCTGGAAAGAGGCTGCCTCCACAGGTTTCCGGCAGGAGACAATTGCAGATCAAAGTGCACAATGGGGACCCATCCTGGGCGGATCACTGAGAACTTTGTATGAGGGGAGGCAGTAAAAGTCATGTGACGCACCTGTTCCTTGGGTGGGTGTTTTAGTTAGCATGAACACGGAGCATTGTATTTCCATTCAAGTCACAGCGAGGGTCCCTGGAGACTATGTGCCCTAGCATAGTCCGAGGCCAAGCCCACCACGATCCAAGCTAGACACTGCACCCTAATCAGCTGCCTGGACTGTGATGGCGCCTCCCGGGGGCCAGTCATCTCCGCAGGACCCACAGCAGAGAAGTAGCATTTCCAGCAACATCCATCACCTGTCAGCAGTCAGAGCTGGAATCATCCTTGACCCCCCTCCTTCCATTCCTGGGCTGGGACAGGACTGCTCCCTATTGCATATCTGCCAGTGCTTCACTGGTCTGGTGTCAACTGTCCCAAGTGAGGGGCTCCCAGGCCATTTGTGGGAGACGATTCCACAGCCCAAGCCATCTCCTGTCCAGGGCATGTCCCCTCCAACCTCACCCATTCCTCCCATGACATCCCTGGGTCTGCACTGAGTACCTGACGGGTCTCCCTTGATCCAGGCAAAGCTAGTAGGCACAGAGAGTGCCAGGCCCCTTTGGGGGAATGGCCCTATGCCTGTGGGATCCCGGCAGCTAGCACCCTGCCCGTGGCTGAGCACTGCAGGGCAAGAACAATCCCTTACTCTGGCAGCAAGGTCTACCTGTCTCTGTAATGCCCCCAGCCTGCAGATCATGTCATAAGAACATAAGAACGGCCATACTGGGTCAGACCAAAGGTCCATCTAGCCCAGTATCCTGTCTTCCGACAGTGGCCAATGCCAGGTGCCCCAGAGGAATGAACAGAACAGGTAATCATCAAAAAGCAACAAAGAGTCCTATGGCACCTTACAGACTAACAGACGTATTGGAGCATAAGCTTTCGTGGGTGAATACCCACTTCGTCAGACGCATGTAGTGGACTCTTTGTCGCTTTTTACAGATCCAGACTAACACGGCTACCCCTCTGATAGGTAATCATCAAGTGATCCATCCCCTGTTGCCCATTCCCAGCTTCTGGCAAACAGAGGCTAGGGACACCATCCCTGCCCATCCTGGCAAATAGTCATTGATGGACCTATCCTCTATGAACTTATCCAGTTCTTTTTTGAACCCTGTTATAGTCTTGGCCTTCACAACATTGTCTGGCAAAGAGTTCCATAGATTGACTGTGTGTTGTGTGAAAAAATACTTCCTTTTATTTGTTTTAAACTAGGGCTGTCAAGCAATTAAAAAAATTAATCGCAATTAATTGCACGATTACAAAAATTAATCACGATTAATTGCACTGTTAAACAATAATAGAATACCATTTATTTAAATATTTTTGGATGTTTTCTACATTTTCAAATATATTGATTTCAGTTACAACACAGAATACAAAGTGTACAGTGCTCACTTTATATTTATTTTTTATTACAAGTATTTGCACTGTAAAAAAACAAAAGAAATAGTATTTTTCAATTCACCTAATACAAGTACTGTAATGTAATCTCTTTATCATGAAAATTGAACTTACACATGTAGACTTATGCACAAAAAAAACTGCATTCAAAAATAAAACAATGTAAAATTTTAGAGCCTGCAAGTCCACTTAGTCCTACTTCTTGTTCAGCCAATCGCTCAGACAAACAAGTTTGTTTACATTTGCATAATGCTGCCCGCTTCTTGTTTACAATGTCACCTGAAAGTGAGAACAGGTGTTCTCATGGCACTGTTGTAGCTGACGTCGCAAGATATTTACGTGCCAAATGTGCTAAAGATTCGCATGCTTCAACCGTCATTCCAGAAGACATGCTTCCATGCTGATGACGGGTTCTGCTCAATAAGAATCCAAAGCAGTGTGGACTGACGTATGTTCATTTTCATTATCTGAATCAGATGCCACCAGCAGAAAGTTGATTTTCTTTTTTGGTGGTTCGGGTTCTGTAGTTTCCGCATCAGAGTGTTGCTCTTTTAAGACTTCTGAAAGCACTCTCCACACCTTATCCTCTCAGATTTTGGAAGGTACTTCAGTGTCTTAAACCTTGGGTTGAGTGCTGAAGCTATCTTTAGAAATCTCACATTGGTATCTTCTTTGCGTTTTGTCAAATCTGCAGTGAAAAATGTTCTTAAAATGAACATGTGCTGGGTCATCATCCGAGACAGCTATAACAGGAAATATATGGCAGAATGCGGGTAAAACAGAGCAGGGGACATACAATTCTGCCTCAAGGAGTTCAGTCAGAAATTTAATTAATGCTTATTTTTTTAATAAGCATCATCTGCATGGAAGCATGTCCTCTGGAATGGTGGCCAAAGCATGAAGGGGCATACGAATGTTTAGCATATCTGGCACGTAAATATCTTGCAATGCCAGCTACAAAAGTGCCATGCAAATGCCTGTTTTCATTTTCTGGTGACATTGTAAATAAGAAGCGGGCAGCATTATCTCCCGTAAATGTAAACAAACTTGTTTGTCTGAGCGATTGGCTGAACAAGAAGTAGGATTGAGTGGACTTGTAGGCTCTGAAGTTTTACATTGTTTTGTTTTTGAGTGGTCATGTAACAAAAAAAATCTACATTTGTAAGTTACACTTTCATGACAAAGAGCTTGCACTACAGTACTTGTATGAGGTGAATTGAAAAATACTATTTCTTTTGTTTATCATTTTTACAGTGCAAATATTTGTAAGCAAAAATAATACACACTTTGATTTCAATTACAACACCAAATACAATAGATATGAAAATGTAAAAAAAATCCAAAATATTTAATACATTTCAATTGGTATTCTATTATTTAACAGTGCAATTAAAACTGTGATTAATCACAATTAATTTTTGAGTTAATCATGTGAGTTAACTGAGTTAATCGACAGCCTTATTTTAAACCTGCTGCCTATTAATTTCATTTGGTGACCCCTAGTTCTTGAATTATGAGGAGTAAATAATACTTATTTACTTTCTCTACACCAATCATGATTTTATAGGCTTCAATCATATGCCCCTTAGTCGTCTCTTTTCCAAGCTGAAAAGTCCCAGTCTTATTAATCCCTCCTCATACGGAAGCCGTTCCATACCACAAATCATTTTTGTTGCCCTTTTTTGAACCTTTTCCAAGTCCAATATATCTTTTTTGAGATGGGGCAACCACATCTGCACACAGTATTCAAGATGTGGGCGTACCCTGGATTTATATAGAAGCAATATGATATTTTCTGTCTTATTTCCTATCCCTTTCTTAATGATTCCCAACATTGTCTTTGCTTTTTTGACTGCTGCTGCACATTGAGTGGATGTTTTCAGAGAACTATCCACAATGACTCTAAGATCTCTTTCTTGAGTGGTAACAGCTAATTTAGACCCCATCATTTTATATGTAGCATGCCCTAGAATGCTCTGCCTGGGGGCGCCCTGTCACCCTCCCCCACCGTGCTGGGGGTGGTCTGGTTATGCTACGGGAATCCCAGTGCGGGGAGGCTCCGTCGCCCTGTCCAGCCATCCTGGTGGGCCCTATCAGAGATCCCCATCGCCCTGCCGGTCCGGGGTGGGCCCGGCGTGGGGCTGTCCGCAGCCCACGGCTGCTCCAGCTGACCCCGCTGCAGTAAGCTCAATCTTCCCAGGCTGCTCTGGTCTGCCGGACAGGAGGCAGCGCCCTCTGCTGGCGGCTGTGCGCGTTACAGCTCCCACACTCCCGGAAGAGTCCATTGGGTGAGGCGGCACGCACAGCCCCTACTCGCACCTCCAACTGCGCTGTTGGTACGGCCCGGCCGAGCCGTCGGGCTGTAGTGTGGCGGACCGGGCGCGGTGGCTGCTGGGAGTTGTAGTCCCAGGGGGCGGGGGCTGCCTTGCGCGACGGGGCGGGCGGACTCGCTTTCCCGTGCTGCCCCGCGACTGGCTGTGGTGGTGCGAGTCGGTGGGTCCGGGGCGCTCGCTGGCCGCTCTCGCCGCTGCTGGGTCCCCGGCCGGTCCGGTCCGGTCCCGTCCCGCCATGGGCTCCCTGCTGAGCCGGCGCATCGCGGGCGTGGAGGACATCGACATCCAGGCCAACTCGGCCTATCGCTACCCGCCCAAGTCCGGTAAGGGCGGTTCGGCCCGGGGCAGTCCCCCCCCAGCGCCTCGACCCCCGGCCCTCCCCCCATCCCCCCGGGCCTCGACCCCCCGCCCTGTCCCCGCATCAACCTCCTCTCAGCCCCCCAGCGCTCCCCCCGGGCCTCAGCCCCCTCCATTCCTCCCAGCGCCCCTGAGCATCGCGCTCTCCCCTGGGCCCTGGCCCCCCCTTGGCGGTGCTCAGTTTGGGGCTTGGCCCCCGATTCTGCCCCCCAGGAGGTGCTTTCACCCTGCACCCGTTCCCCGGGGCCTTGGGAAGGTTGGAGGTTAAAGGCCACTGTGTGATGCAGTTGTGTAGGTGTGATCAGTGCAGTCCCAAGGTACACTGACCAGTTAACGCCCATCCGCAACACCCCCCCTTGTGTTATTGAATGTGAAGTTATTACTTCAGACAGAGCTTGCTGGGCCTCACCTGTGCAGTTTGATTGCTGCTATCACTGTTTGGGTGGCACGCAGCCGGCCAGGTCCCTCTTTTGGGGCCCCTGTCCTAGCCCAAGGGTGCAGAGTTTGGGTTGCACACATGATGGGAGAATTTACATCATGGGAAGATTTTTTTTCACCATGGAACTTATAGAGACCTTTGCTTATAAAACACTTAAATGATGGGCCTGTATTGCCTGCCAGGAGTCCTTTGGGTTGTGTTATAGAACAGGAGAGGGGAGCTACCTGGGAAAAGAATGGGTGTGGATCTGCAAGTGGAGTTTTAAGAGCACTTCATGGGCTTTTGGGGCTTAGCCCTGCTCTTCTAAAACGCAGAGCATTTGACTTCTTTACACCATAAGGGCTGTTCTCTATTTCCCTATCTCTGCATTTAACTTCCTTCTTGTATGGTGTAAACAATACAGGGTGTGTGGTGCTCAACAAAAATTACTGGGTGGGATAATAGTCTCTGTCAGGGAAATGCTTCCTTCCTGCCAGTATCTGAACTCAGGGTTAAAGACACAGAAAGCAACACCTTGCAGTAAGAGGACAGCATCTCCTCAGACTAAATGCTTCCTGCTGTCACTGCATGGACTGGAGACAGCCCCTTGCACCATCAGAACTTAACAAGAAACGCATGCCTCCACAGAGCAGGGAGAAACCGTGATTCTTACTGAATCAATAAATCTGTAACTTCCAAGCTGTCCGGCCCCAAAAGTCCTACGGAAAGGATTTTTTTGCCTGACGGTATAAATGTGTTGCTTAAATAAAAAGGTTCTGTTTGATTTTTTTCCTTTCACTCTTCCCTGGGACCTGTATGGCTGCAAAGGCTCCCAGCCTGCCACTTCTGTTTTGCGCCATCCATCATTTTCCTTTCTTCCTTTCTCCTATGAATGGGAGGCTTGTTCAATATCATTAATTCTGCTTACGGAGGGATTTTTGTCTATAGTCCATGGGACAAGGTCATTTGATTCTTCTGATTGGTGAATTCCTCAAACTGGGAGGTCCAGAGATCCCAGAATGTGACTACCAAGCTCCAGCCTGAAGGTTGCACAAATCTGAACTGAAGAGGCGATTGCCTGTCATTGGTTAAAGAGAGTTGGGAGGGTTCCCTCAAATTTTTCCCACATGTGGTCTGGACTGGGTTGGGGCTGGGGAGAGGTGCCCCTCCCCTGGCCGTGGCAGGTTAGGGCTGGGGGAGGGGTGCCCCTGTTGTGGCAGGTCTGGGGCTGGGATTGGACTGGGGGAGAGGCACCCCTCCCCCGGCCGTGGCAGGTCCTGGCTGGGCGGGTTCCCTGAGTGCCTGTGCAGCGCTTAATAGGCGCAGCTTACAGGGAATTTAGGTTGGGACATCCAGACCTGAATCCCCACAGCCTTCAAGACTCTAGGTTCACCTAAAAGTTGCTCCTGAGTATTGGTTTGCAAAGGAAAATAGGAACCAGACTGATGTGTTAACTTATCTGTTAACGTGAAACATTTTTATCAGGCCTTCTAGCTGCTCTCCTAGCAATGACAAGCACACACAAACATCTGTGTTGCCAATGCCATGTGATTCTTTATCCTTTGTGTCTCTTACCCTCCCCAGGATAATTAATTGGCATCCAAATAAATCAGGGGCATCTGTTGCCATGGGACTGTAGAGATGTGGGTTAAATTAGATTTAACGGCGAAGCTTTCAGTGGGGGCAGAAGTGTTTGTGTTCCACCGTTTAAGAGGTGGCTGTCAAAGAGCTCTGTGTTTCTGGCATCTTTTCCCAAGGGCTTCTTAAGCAGATGCCCTTGTGCTTGTTCTGGGGAGAGACTGCTGTGATCAACAAACCTGAGGCACTGTTCACTGGTATATGTCAGCAGTGGTCAAACCAGTGTATCAATATAGTCTTTAAATGGCCTGATGAGGGGGAAAGGAAGGGAGATGTTGGTAGTCTTGGGGTGATTTGAAATGTATAGGGGAACCAGCCTACTAAATGAAAAAGCAAGAGACTTATGGTGCTGCTTTGTGTAATTGGGATGTAAGGCCGGTTATCACAGTGGGTTCTAGATGTAGGCTCCTGACGGCTGTAATTTCAGTCCTCCTGGCATTTAGATTACTGTGACATTTCTTCAGAGGGAATGATGAACTAATTCATCTTATTTGAAGAGGCTCAGAGTATGTATAGACAGAAGACATTGTTTGTGAGACATTTCTCAGTAGTTGCAGCAGTTTGATTATAGGGATGTTCATTGATTGGTCCCCAGGCAGTTCTCTATTTCCCACAGTGGGTACAGAACTCCTGACCCTGAATTTCCAGAGATGGACAGCCACCTTCAGCATTGTGTTCTGTGGGGATAGGCCTGCTTCCTAAAGGCATGCACAATCCTGACCCTGCCTAAAAAGGCTTGAAACTCAGGCCTGGTCTACACTACATGGTTAGTAAGTTGCCTTGCGTCGACCTAGTTGTGAAAGCGTCTTCGCTTAACTTTGGCTCCTCACAACAGACTTCTTTACGCCGATTTAGTAACGCCACCTCCTCAAGCGGCATAGAGCCATGGTCGATGTCATTAGGTTGACACGGTGTCAGTGTAGACACTGCATTGCTTATGTCAACTGTTACTGGGTTTCAGGATCTGTCCCGCATTGATAGTACGATCGACACAAGTGCTCCTGGGGAGGACGCGCACCGCCGACACAAGAAGCCAAGTGTGCGCACACAAACAATTTAATAACTGCGGTGGCTGTATGATTTTGGCACCATCCCATCTTGTCCCAGAGTACCTCTACAGAAAGGGATACTTCTCTATGGTTATGCAAGTGTTGGTGGATCATGGGGGACACTTCGCCAACATCAACATGGGCTGGTCCAGGAATGCGCGTGATCCTCGCATCTTTAGGAATGCAGGACTGTTCAGAAAGCTGCAAGCAGGGACTTTCTTTCCCAACCAGCGGATTACCATTGGTGATATTGAAATGCTAATAATGATCCTGGTGGATCC
This sequence comes from Chrysemys picta bellii, assembly GCF_011386835.1. Taxonomy (NCBI): domain Eukaryota; kingdom Metazoa; phylum Chordata; order Testudines; family Emydidae; genus Chrysemys; species Chrysemys picta. Next base: position 55,268,069 of record NC_088800.1, read on the forward strand.
AGCCTACCCCTTACTCCCCTGGCTCATGGAGCTGTCTACAGGCCACCTGGACAGCACCAAGGGAGAGATTCATTGGCTCAGCAGGTGCAGAATCCCAGCTGAATGTGCTTTTGGTAGATTGAAGGGATGCTAACGTTGTTTACTCACCAGATTGGATCTCTGTGAGAAAAATATCCCAATGGTTATAGCTGCCTGCTATGTCTTGCATAGTATCTGTCAAGCAAAGGGGAAAAGTTGCTGCCAGGGTGGAGATGAAGCAGCTGTCCACTGAGTTTGAGCAGCCAGATGCAAGGGTTATTAGGAGGGCTCAGTGCAGAGCTGTACAGCTCAGGGAGATCTTGTGGCTCACTGTTAAAATGCTCTTTCAGTAATGCATTGTGGTGTACTGTGCTCTACCTGGCTCTGCTGTTTTGGGGGACTGCTAGGAGTTGTGTGCTGCTTGGTGTACATCTGTGAATATAACACTGCCAATGCACCTATTAATTTGGTGGTTCTTGCTGTACATTTATGATTATTACGCTGTCACTGATCCTATGAGTTGTCATGCTGACTGTAATAAGTAAGTGGATGCTTTCAGTTCTGGTAGGCATTCTGCAGCACATGTTGGGAATTAATAAACATGAATTATTTTCCGAACAATAGAATTTAATTGAGTAACAAAACCCGTGTGCAAAAATATTTGTGTGTGTGCGCAATTTAAAAGCAAATACATAAAAATCGTAATACATGAATGGAACTTAACAAAGAGAAAGAATGTTCATGTCCATTTTGGCTACACATACAACAACCATGGCTTTCATAGGTCAATGTATGTGAAGCTACTAGCCTGTGTGCTGCAATGGTGCCTGGCAATGTTATCACCCACTGGTGTGGGAAAGTGTCCTACTGCGGAGGAAGAAATAAGGCTGTCATCCCTAGAAACCTTTGGGAGAGGACTGCAAAGTACCTCCAGGAATGTTTCATTGAGCTCTCTCAGGAGTATTCAGGGGACATCCCTGTGCACACAAACTGCTCTGTATGGCCCCCTTTCTCAAACTGTACAGGGCAATGAAAAGCAGAGAACTCCTCTACCTCTCCTAGTATAAGTAAAATAATGTAAAGTTGATAGCTGCTACATTAGGGATGCCATCAGTATATCATTATAATGGGACATACATTTACACGGTTACCTGATGTTCCTTCCCCCGCATCAGGCTCGCCTGTGCTCAGTGCCATGACTGACTGAACTGCAGTAGAGTCTCAAACCGATACTGGCTTGAGGTATAGCTGGAGCCCCTGGATGCATGTAGCAGGCATAGTCGGTTGGGCAGTTACATACAATAGTAGATGACTGCTAGGTGTGCTTGCCAAGCTGTCCAATCGGGAATAGGCATTTCAAAAAATTGCGGGGTTTTAAAGGTCAGCTGCTGGAGGACTGTTAAGGTCGACATAGGTAATGCAGTGTCTACACTTTCACTGCATCGATCTCAGTATGTCGACCCTGGCTCTACACATCTCAGGGAGGTGGTGCTACTGCATTGCTGTAATATAGAGCACTTACATCGGTGGAAGACAAATTTAAGTATAGAGACACATGCACAGCGAGGTTAATACAAGGTGGTATATGTCGACTTAACTTTGTAGTGTAGACCAGGCCTTAGAGTAACCTTACTTCTGGACTAGGTAAACTCCAACCCTCTGACTTCTTTGGAGGAGAAATTAAAATGATTGAATTGGATCAATCTGGAGTGAATGTACAAACTCCATCCTCAGTGGTGGTTACTGCTTATAACAAAGGACTGACAAAAGACAGTGCTGGGTTGAAAAGCCAGGTAGAGCTACCAGTAGACCAAGCATAATCCCAAAATACGTGTATTCTGGGCTGTCCAGCAGAGAGGGAAAATCTAGAGCCTGGAGCATTTATGGAAAAGCTGCTGCCCTAGTGTTATATAAATATTAAAGGTTGATCCCTTTGAGAAAAGAAATAATTCACCAGGAGCCAAGATAGCCGCCTCCTGGTATGGAGACAAAAAGTTATGAATACAGCAAAAAATAAATCCACAGCAGGGGTCCGTAAATAGCTTCTGCTGCTTTTGCGCCACCTAAGCAGCGCAAAGGGAGCAAAATAGGGCAGAAAATCTGTCCCTAAACTGTTGATTTGTGACCCTTGACTTTTGGGAATAACATGTTTGGCCCTCAGGCTGAAAGGCTACCAGAGGACCAGGGCCTGAGAACTGAAAATGAAATAGACCGGAAACAAATGCAAGTGACTAGTTTTGATTTCATAGTCTAGGTTGGGAGAAATACAAAAGTTAAACTGTGCAAAGCAATTATATGTTAATTATTTGTGGATCACGATGTGGTAGTTAAAACTTGTTTTTAATAAGATTTTTAACTTGAAGCTGTCCCTTTGCATCTACCTCTGTTACTGATAGAGATATTAAAAGGAATCTTTGTATTTTCTTTAGTTTTGCTGTGTGTCCATGCGCGCACATGCCTGACCAGTCTCCTGAGTACATATACTGTGTTTTTGGCTGTCTTTCAGAACATCTCAGCTGACATTTTTATCCACAAATTCTATCCTATTTTAATTGTTAATTCGTCTCCAAGTGTCTCCTGTTGCACATCAGGTTCTCTGCCACCTGTGATTTGAGCCCCTACAGGCTCACTGTGAGCGTGCATGACATGCTGCTGTGACAGCTCAAATCGAGTGAACCAGTCTCTGGATCATTTGCAAAGACGCAAGTTTTCAACCAGGGACAAAAGCCTTTAGGCCAAAAATGGCTTTAAAGAAGGCTCCCAGAAAGGACACTGTTAGAAATAATGAAATAATGCGGTTTTTAGATAAGAAAGATGACAACCTTCATGTTGAAAGGAACATGACAGCTTGCCAGGTCATGCAGAGTGACAGCCCCTTGGTGGGCTATCACTGGATACGAGGGCTGTGATGAATGCTTGGTTTTCATGTATGCCCTTCTGATGTGCCTATGCTATGATAGCTATGCAGGAGAGTTAGCAGAGCACTGGTGCTGCTTCCAACTTGGCCCATATTCTTTGTCTCTTTTTGTATTTCTGATGGATCATGTTGGAGGATGGTTACCAGTGAAGTGTTGCCAGGCCTTTTCCCAGCTATCTTTGTAGAGGAGATGCTTATACGCCATTCTACAGCAAGACTTCTCTGAAAACACTGTCTGCACCCCCAAGAGAGTTGAGTCAGTTTTTTGGCTGGCCGCATTGTCCCTCATAGGGAGGTGGGGAGAGAAGACAGGCACTGATACAGCTAGGATCTTGCCTGTTGAGTGATTTGTAGAGGAAGAAAAGGACCTCTTGCTAGTCCCGCAGTCATTCTATGGTTGCTGGACATGCAAAAGTAGATTAAAGCTGTCGCTCCAGGAGCAGAGCACCATGTTAGCTATTCCCACTCCTCAGCTGCCTTCTCCATGTGCTAGCAGAAGACCTGGAGCTCTGCCTTGGTGCTGTGAGCTCCCAGCTTAGCAGGGTGAAGTGAGTTAGGATTCTGTCTAAGCCAGGGGTGGGCAAACTACGGCCCGTGGGCCATATCCGTCCCTTCAGATGTTTTAATCCAGCCCTTGAGCTCCTGCCGGTGAGTGGAGTTGGGGGCTTGCACTGCTCTGGTGCTCTAGACGGGGAGCGGGGTTGGAGACTTGTCCCGCTCCGCGCATGCCGTGGTTCCACAAGGCTCCTGGAAGCAGCGGCATGTCCCCCCTCTGGCTCCTACATGTAGAGGCAACCAGGGGGCTCAGCGCGCTGCCCTCTCCCCAAGCACCGCCCCCGCAACTCCCTTTGTCTGGGAACCAAGGCCAATGGGAGCTGCAAGGGTGGCATCTGCGGACGGGGCAGCGTGCAGAGCTGCCCGGCTGTGCCTCCGCATAGGAGCCAGAGGGGGGACGTGCCGCTGCTTCTGGGAGCTGCTTGAGGTAAGTGCCATGCAGAGCCTGCATCCTGTCCCCCAACCCCCTGCCCCAGCCCTGATTCCCCTCCCACCTTCCTAACCCCTTGGTCCCAACCCGGAGCACCCTTCTACACCCCCAACCCTGCATTCCCAGCCCCACCTCAGAGCCCGCACCCCCAGCTGGAACCCTCACTCCCCCCCCCTGCACCCCAACCCCCTGTCCCAGCCCAGAGCCCACCCCCACACTCTGAACTCCTCATTTCTGGCCCCACCCCCGAGCCCGCATCCCCAGCTGGGGTCCTCATGCCCTCACGCACCCGAACCCCCAATTTCGTGAGCATTCGTGGCTTGCCATACAATTTTCATACCCAGATGTGGCCCTTGGGCCAAAAAGTTTTTGCCCACCCTTCTAAGCACTCCTTCACTAGAGCAAAACCCATGATCTCCTTTCATTCCTTTTTACTAGTACCTTTTAGCCTCATTCATCTGCTGGATGGAGACTGAGCTGGCTCTACTGATGGCCAACTAGCTTGAGGGGCAAGCCAGAAATGGGCGCACATGCCAGCTGGTCCGGCAAATTTTTGTGTGGGGAAGGGGAAGTGGTGCCCATACAAAATGGGCCACAAATAGACAATCACAGGGGAACAACTGAGTCCCCTCCTGCAGCTCTGGCTGGATCAGCAGCATAACACGCAGGTCCTTGTGCAGTCTTCATGCTTGATGTTCCTCCTCCCATAGCTCTGCATAATGGAGTTGACTCCATTACTTAGAGTCCATTACTTGGCAAATGTTAGTAGCTGCTTGTTGGTATTTTGTTTGAATGGCCAAAAAAAGTGATTGGTTCCCTTTATTTTATTACTGCTACTATAAACTAACAACACTGAGAGGCCTCAATTAGAACTAAGGTTCCATTCGGGCTACACATACTCAAATAAGACAGAAGCCTTACTTTGAAGAGCTTGTAATATAAATAAACAAGACAGACAAAGGTGGGAGAGAGGAAGCATTAGCCCATTTTGCACCTGGTTTCCCATGTACAGAAGCTGTTGGAGAGCTGTGCAAGCTTCCATTGGTTTCTGGAATTTATTGTTATTTATAACCATCATAGGACCTAATCACATCAGCCATACCATCAGGGACTTGTTCACCTGCACATCTACCAATGTGATATATGCCATCATGTGCCAGCAATGCCCCTCTGCCATGTACATTGGCCAAACCGGACAGTCTCTATGCAAAAGAATAAATGGACACAAATCTGACATCAAGAATTATAACATTCAAAAACCACTCGGAGAACACTTCAACCTCCCTGGACACTCAATTACAGACCTAAAAGTCGCAATTCTTCAACAACAAAAAACTTCAGAAACAGACTCCAATGAGAAACTGCAGAACTGGAATTAATTTGCAAACTGGACACCATTAACTTAGGGTTGACTAAAGACTGGGAGTGGATAGGTCATTACACAAACTAAAAACTATTTCCCCATGCTAATTTTTCCCCCTACTGTTACTCACACCTTCTTGCCAACTGTTTGAAATGGACCATCCTGATTATCACTACAAAATTTTTTTTTCTCCTGCTGATAATAGCCCACCTTAATTGATTAGTCTTGTTAGAGTTGGTATGGCAACCCCCATCTTTTCAGGTTCTCTATATATATATGCATCTTCCTACTGTATTTTCTACTCCATGCATCTGATTAAGTGGGTTTTAGCCCACGAAAGCTTATGCCCAAATAAATTTGTTAGTCTCTAAGGTGCCACAAGTGCTCCTCGTTCTTTTTTCAAAAAGGGCAGTAACTCATAGAAATGTAGTTTAACTTTGACCAAAATGGCCAGAAAGCTTCTAAATCCAATTAATGCAACTTGGTGCTCAAATTGTACCGTTTTGGAAAGTTCAGGAAATATTTAGCCCCAGGTGATATCCATTTTCTTGTGTTTTTCTGCCTTCGGTTAAACAAAGTTTGTAGTCCTATGACAGTATGAACTTGTTTGTACCATGTAATACATCAAAGTACTTGTCATTATTTTTAGAATGGACTGATTGGAGAGAAGTTTTTCTGTCTATTTTGATGCAGTTAGGCAGATCAGGCCTACCCCCTTATTATAACATACTTTTGATATCTGCTCTAAAGCTCCTGTGGTACAACTGTAAATTATCTTCTTGCTATCACTGAATACAACAGTACGTGTAAACGGCATCTAAGTTTCATTAGTGTTGTATAAGGGCTGTAGAATGTCTTGAACATACCTTGTGAATAAGGAAGTATAACCACATACTCTTATGTAATTCCTACATATAACGATGAGCTAGTGAAAGTCTAATGCAACACCCCTTCAAGCTATATTTACTCACAAAAATAGTCTCAGTAATTTTCAGATAGTTGATACATTTCTACTCCCCCTCAGAATCTGTGTCTGATGAGTTTGTTAGTCTGTTGCTACACTTGTCACTTTCCCAGCTGCATGCGTTGGAGCACACCAAATCTTCCCTGCGACATTTGCGTCTCCTTGTTGCACTGGTACACTCTCAGCCACATTGCACGAAGGTGAGGATGGTTTCTGGGGCAGGCGGCAGCACCATCGTGTTCGGAACAAGATGTCCCGTGCTGTCTATCACCCATCTGTTGCAGACGGGACATATGAAGATTCTGAACTGTTGCATGATTCCATATGGCTGACTGATGATTTCCATTTTTCAGGTGCTCTCTGAAGGAGGCCACTTTTGGTGGCAGTTTCTCATGTGTTTTGTTGTTCTTAGCAAAAACCTCATTGCACATATTATCCAGAGATGCTTGCCTCTTCCTTTGGCCGTTTTGTGTGGAGCAAGGCAGGTGCCTCACTCACTCCCACAAGAAACACAATAGGTGCAGCTGCCTGACTGGAGTGGGGGACGGGAAGGGGAAGGGAGGAGAGGGGAGGTTCCTGTTTGTGGGTAGCTAAGCAGAACTTACTTACCTAGAGAGAGGGAAAAGGCTTAGCACATACCCCTCTCCTTGGCATCTCCAATTGACAAGCTTCGTTGGCTCCCTGCCTAGTGAGCTGACTTTTGTGAATTGCCTTCTAAGGCATTGCTCTCTCACCATTCATTGTATATGGAGACAAGGCCCCTAACTCAGGCTTTGTGGATTGCAGTATTGCTCCTGATTTTTTTTTCTAGGTGCCTAAAAGTTGGGCATTGCAATACCTAAGTCCTTTTGTGGGTCTGGGCCAAAGTGTCTAATGGGAATCCATCCTAGTTAGCAAACTCTGTTAGAAACCAGAGGGATATGGAGGCATGTTTTCACTGTACTATTCTGGTTCCATCATTAAAAGTTTCAGAGTAGCAGCCGTGTTAGTCTGTATCCGCAAAAAGAACAGGAGTACTTGTGGCACCTTAGAGACTAACAAATTTATTAGAGCATAAGCTTTCGTGGACTACAGCCCAAAGTGTCACCATAGTGTCAAGATTGCCTAGACTTCTCCCAAATACTGATTTAACTCACTTGGATTCTGTCCTGGAGCATCACTTGCTTCTCTCCAAACCCTGTATGCAGTACCCTGTTGTTTGCCTCCTTAGCTTCCTCCTCTGATCAAGCTGCTGAGCTCTAGTTTCCAGCTACTGGGCCAAAGGGTTGAGCATAATCCTTTAGCACAGCTGGCAATTGTTAAGCAAGACTTGGCCAGCAGCAAAGAGCGAGAGATGCTAGTCATTCACAAGACGATAATGTGATGGGCAGAGATGCTAGAATGAAAGTTGAGTTCCAGCTCCTGCTTTTTTTAATCAACATTCCTCTATTGAAGCAAATACTATATACAAGGAGAATGGCAGACTTCTGCTATCGCTAGTAGGCGTTTTGTTTTTGTAAGCAGAGGCCTCTAACACTTTGACTTCAGTAGGACTATTCATGTCGAATTTGTTCCTACTTGGTCCTTCATTGAAGGAGTGCATGAGTATAGGGTGGTGGTGGTGGGGAAATGTTAAATATTTAACAAAGACTTCTTTTCTCCCAAGCATGTTGGGCAATTGAGTTAAATAGCTGTTAACAAAAAGAAACAAAGATTTAATTAGTATGAATAAAAATAGCTTCCCATGTCTGTCAGATTTCACTTGTGTGTACTGTGGTTTTGTGGTAACCCTATCAGTTCTCTAATGCTCTGTAGAATATTCTGGGGTAAACAAGACCTGAATTTCTAATGTAAAAAGTAACCAGAAAACAACGAAAACAACCACCCACCCAACTTTCATGCTGCCATTATACATTCTGAAGAAACAAATTAAAAAGAAAGACGTGATTTTTTTTCTTTGCAGGTCACCTTTAACTCAGTCACAAAATAAGTATGCACTATTTTTATTCTGTCTGTGAGAAAAGAGAGATTTACTTTAAAAAAAATTCTATTATGGGCACGTGGAAGGGTGAATTTTATATGTCACCAAAATAAACAAGAGCATTTTATATTCCTCTTATTAAAGGGTGAAACCTTAATGTTTGCATCATGAAACATATAGGATGCGTAGCAGATCTGAGTTCCCCACTTTGAATGTTTGGAATTTCTGACTCTAAAATTGAAGTCAAGCATGCTAAAGTTGCAGTAGCACTAGGTAAGGCGTTTGGGTCTTTAAAAATATATTTAAAACAAAAATCAAGCCCAAAATCTGAATTTTGCTTAAAAAAAAATAAAAGGTAGGGGGGAATGGGTGAGCACACAGTGAAGTTCAATGATGCAGTTTCTTTAAATGTAGTGTAAACCTTCCAGGACAGTATTCGAAGCCTATCACTTTGTGCTAAACACATGGAAGCCAGAAAATGAAACTGACTAATTTAGTACGTGTCCAGAGGAAAATGCAAGAAGCAAACAAAGCATGAGCAGGGAAAACTCAATTGGATTTTTTTTCTCTTCAAATTCTCCTTGTTCTAAGACTCTGAGGTGCTAGTTAAACAGGGTAAGGACTTGAGAGAGTTCTGTGTTCTCTTTATTTTGGGCAAGCTTCAAAAGTCACCTGTGACTGTGGTTGAGCAGCTTGTGTCATTGGTAGTAGAGGGTTTAAATTTAGGCCATGTCTATGCTACAGAGTTAAGTTGACTTAAGTTACGTTGACGATCATAAATCGCTGTAATTACATTGCTTGTGCACATTCACACAACACTCCTTGTGTCGGTGGAGCACGTCCCCAGTTTGTGCTCTCGCACTGACAGAGAGAGCAGTGCACCGTGGGCAGCTACCCCAGTGTGCAACTCACCACCTTCTGCCACAAGGAGTTCTGGGAATGGATCGCGGTGCATCATAGGCGGGGCCGGCTCCAGGCACCAGCTCAGCAAGCAGATACTTGGGGTGGCGAACGGAGGGGGGCAGCACGTCCGGCTGTTCGGCGGCAATTCGGCGGCAGGTCCCTCAGTCCCTCTTGGAGCGAAGGACCTGCTGCCGAAGAACGAAGCGGCAGCGGTAGAGCTGCTGCCGAAGTGCTGCAGATCGCGATCGCGGCTTTTTTTTTTTTTTTTTTTTTTGCTGCTTGGGGCGTCAAAAACCCTGGAGTCGGCCCTGATCATAGGGGCAGGCTCACCACCCCACGATGCAGTTTTCTCTGTCTCATTGTTCCATGGGCGGCTGACTACATTTCGTGCCATTTTTCAACTGCCCCTGTGAACTGTGTGCCCGCCATCTCTGCCTGAAAGCATGGATCCTGCACTGCTCTCCAGTGTTGTGCTGAGCGTTATGAACACAGCGCGGCTGATCCTGCAGTATTTCATGAGCTGTGAATCTGAACAAGAATCTGTGCAGCCTGCCCTGCTGTGTGCCATGGAAAGAAACAATTCAAGACTGATGTTGGCATTCATGGAACAGTTGCACCCGGTGGACTGTCACTATTGGGCTCAGGAAACAAGCACTGAGTGGTGGGATCGTACTGTGATGCGGGTATGGGATGAGGAGCAGTGGCTGCAGAACTTTTGGATGCACAAAGCCACCTTCCTTGAACTCTGTGCGGAGCTCACCCCTGCCCTGCAGCGCAAGGATACCAATATGAGAGCTGCTCTCACAGTGGAAAAGCACGTGGCGATTGCTGTGTGGAAGCTGGCAACTCCAGAGTTCTACCAGTCACTCACAAGTCAGTTTGGAGTTGGGAAGTATCCACCATGGGGGTTGTGGTGATGCAAGTGTGCGGGGCCATTAATTGCTTCCTGCTGCAAAGGACTGTGATGCTGAGCAATGTGCAGGAAACAGTGCATCGTTTTGCTGCAATGGGATTCCCTAATTGCAGTGGGGTGATAAATGGAAGCCATATCCCAATTTTGGCCCCAGAGCACCTTGCGATGGAGTGCATCAACAACAGAAAGGGCTACTTCTCTATGGTATTGCAGGCGTTGGAGGATCACCAGGGTCATTTCACTGACATCAACATGGGGTGGTCAAGGAGGGTGCATGGCCCACGCATCTTCAGGAACACTGGCCTGTATAGAAAGCTACATGCAGGGACTTTCTTTCCAGACCAGAAGATTCCAATGCGGGATATTGAAATGCCAATCATGATCTTGGGAGACCCAGCCTACCCCTTACCTAAGTTCCCTCTAAGTCGCACGGCCACGCAGCAGGCTATCAAGGGCTGAACAGATGTGCAGCCACAGGGGCCTGGACTGGAGAGGAGAGAGATGCCTCTCCCCCGGCCCCAGAGGTGCCACGGCCAGGGAGAGGCGCCTTTTCCCCTGGTCCCGGAGCTGCCGCGGTACGAGAGGGCTGGGCAGAGTCCTCTCTCCTCGCCATAGCCCCGGGGTAGCTTGCACCCCAAACCCCTCATCCCCGGCCCCATCCCAGAGCCCGCACCCTCCCCACACTCTTAACACTCTGCTCCAATGCTGAGCTCCCTCCCATACTCTGCATCCCTAGCCCCACCCCAGAGCCCGCACCCCCAGCCGGAGCCCTCACCCCCCGCCCGCACCCCAACCCTCTGCCCCAGCCCTGAGCCCCCTCCCACACTCTGAACCCCTGCCCCTCCCCACATCACCTCCATATTGGTGCACATAACAAAATTCATTCCGCACATGGATGTAATTAGTTAGAGGGAACATTGCCCATTACCCCCATGGCTCATGAAGCCTTACACCGGAATCCTGGACAGCAGCAAGGAGCTCTTCATGGACAGTTCTTCCGAAGTAATTCTGTAGGATAGACCAGGGCTAAGAGTGTCACACGTGGAACAGATAGTTTAGTGTATGTAGTTAGCACACATTCTAAGGGACCAATAAAGGTGAAGAGGCCCGTTAACACCCCTGTAGTCATAGGACAAAAACTGGGGTTAATGGCTTACAGGTGGTTGTAATAAGCCATAAATCCCATGTCTTTATTAAGACCATGATTATTAGTGTCTAGCAAAGTTATGAATTTAAGCTCCCAGGCTCATTTTTTGAAAGTGTTGAGCGGGTTTCCTTTGCGGATGAGGCCTGATAGGTCAGACATAGTGATCGCTTTGTGAAAAGTGTTTGTGACAGTGTACCCCATAATGTATGTATGACATAACTGGAATATGTTTTGTGCTGCCTGTGCCATGTAACATATCTCTGTAAAGGTTATGGTCTACTATATCTGTTCATCCTGTTTGTACACATATATCATTTTCTACTTGAGGTTAAGAATATGGGCTGTATACTTGCTTGGTTTCTAAGTAAGCTTTGTGAGGCATTTGGTCAGCTTTAGGAAGGTATTCGCAAGGCTAAGTACCTGATCAGGAAGCACTTGGGGTACAATGCATCTTGGAATGCTCCAATCCACATAAGACGTCTTCCTGGAGACATACAAGATACCATGTGGACAATGGCTTCGGCCTGTAAAGACTGAGTCATGCAGGGACATGTGACTTGCCCAGGTGAATCCAGAACTCCATCTTGGAGCTGGACTTTGCATAGGAGTGAGGAGGGGGGTCTCCACCCACAAGAGAGAGTCTATTTCAACCCATGGGAGACCCCTCCATTTTGTCTTCAGCTGGCTAAAGAAGGAGCCTCTCCACCCCCAGGATACTTGAAGGAAACTGGAACAAAAGACAGTAACTACAGGGGGTGTGAGTGATTGCTGGACCCAGACTAAAAGGAGATTAGCCTGTAAAAGGGAGCATTCTGGAACTGGTGAGGATCTTATCTGTATTTAGTTTGATTAGACATAGATTTGTGCATTTTCTTTGATTTTGCTTGGTAACTTACTTTGTTCTGTCTGTTACTGCTTGGAACCACTTAAATCCTACTTTCTGTATTTAATAAAATCACTTTTTACTTATTAATTAACTCAGAGTATGTATTAATACCTGGGGGGGGGGAGGGGCAAACAGCTGTGCATCTCTCTCTCTATCTGTGTTATAGAGGGCAAACAGTTTGAGTTTGCCCTGCATAAGCTTTATACAGGGTAAAACGGATTCATTTGGGTTTAGACCCCATTGGGAGTTGGGCATCTGAGTGCTAAAGACAAGCACACTTCTGTGAGCTGTTCTCAGGTAAACCTGCAGCTTTGGGGCAAATAATTCAGACCCTGGGTCTGTGTTGGAGCAGACGGGAGTGTCTGGCTCAGCAAGACAGGGTGCTGGAGTCCTGAGCTGGCAGGGAAAACTGGTGCAGGGGTAGTCTTTGCACATCAGGTGGCAGCTCCCAAGGGGGTTTCTGTGATCCAACCGGTCACAGTGTTCACCTCCTTATATTTTCCTGACTATTGCACACTGTATTATGACTCTGTCACCACAGGTAACTGCCATCTTTGACTTGTTAGGTAACCATCTAGCACTAATTTAGTTTATTTCCCCAAGTCTTTACGAGTACCCCCAAGGGCTTCTGATGCTGTTCTGGCTCTTTTCCTCTTAGCTCCTATAAACCCCTTGCCCTATGCTCTCTAGGATTTGCACAGTGCTGCGTTTCTTGCTTGGAATGTCTGCCTTTCAATGAGCACTTTACGTGCATATGCACTCATACATCTACTAGTTGCCCTAGGGGAGGAATGGAGGAATAGTGTTTGGGGTCACATAATGGCTGTCCTCTGGATCATGCACCTCTGGCTCAAGGCAGACCCTTACTACTTTAAGGCAGAAGGGCCATCCGCAGAGCAAGAATTCACATTTTGACTTGGAAGTCCTCCCCAGCTTTGGATGGCATATACAGCCTGCCATCAGTATGGCAAGCTTTATTTATAGACTTTTCCATAGCACTGAGTGCCTCACACATTCATTATCCTTCCAACACCCATCTGAGGTAGGGCTGCGATATTGTCAGATACTTTGCAAGCTAAATGATGTCAGGCCTGGGCAGTACTTGTGAATGAGAGGCCTCTAGGGCAGTGGTTCTCAGCCTTTTTTTGTTTGCAGACCCCTAAAAAATGTTGAATGAAAACAGGGCCGGCTCTACCATTATTGCCGCCCCAAGAATGGACGGAGTGCCGCCCCTTAGCATGTGCTACCCCAGGCAGGTGCCTGGAGCCTTAGCAGGTGCCTGGAGCCGGCCCTGAATGGAGATGCGGACCACTTTGGAAATCTTAGACATAGTCTGCAGACCTCCAGGGGCCCAGTGACCACAGGTTGAAAACCACTGTTCTGTGGTAACAACAAACTTTCATGGACCCCTTAGACCAGGGGTCTCAAACTCAATTTACCTTAGGGCCAGTGCCAGTCCTCAAATCCTCCAATAATGTCACTCATGCTGCCCAGAACCTGCCCTCCAAACTCCGCCCCCCACCTGCCTAAGGCTCTGGGAGGGAGTTTGGGTGGGGGAGGAGGTCTGCGATAGGGGATTGGGGTGCAGGCTCTGGGAGGGAGTTGGGGTGCAGAAGGTGTGAGAGGTTGGGCTCTGGGAGGGAGTTTGGGTGGGGGAGGGGGTCTGGGGTGCAGACTCTGGGAGGGAGTTTGGGTGCTGGGTGCAGGCTCTGGGCTGGGACAGGGGGTGGGGTTGCAGGCTCTGGGAGGGAGTTTGGGGGCTGGGGGGTGTGTGGGTAGGGGGTGCAGGATCTGGAAGGGAGTTTGGGGGCGGGAGGGAGTATGTGGGGAGGGGATGGGAATGCAGGCTCTGGGAGGGGGTCAGGGGGTGCGGTGCTTACCTGGGGCTCCAAAGCGGGGCATGCTGGGGGGGACTGCGGGCCGGGGGGGACTCTGCCCCCGCAGCTTCCCATTGGTCGCAGGGGCGCTTGGGGTGGGGGCAGCGTGCGGAGGCACAGCCCTGCCCTGGGGCTTCAGGGAGGGGCCAGCAGCCATGTGGAGCGAGCACGCAGGAAGCCTCTCAGCTCAGCTCCACTCCGCTGCCGGTGGTGGCCGGGGCCACAGGCCATTTTAAATCGCCCGGGGGATGCACGGGGGGGGGGGGGGGGTGTGTGCTCAGGGGCAGGACCAAGGGAGAGACCCGGTCCCAAAATTTCTGGAGCCCTGCAGCCCACATTGGAGAGGTTCTCAGGCCACAGATGGCCCGCGGGTCGGGACTTTGAGACCCCGCCTTAGAAATAGTCTGCAGACCCTCAGGGGTCTGGGGACCACAGATTGAGAACCACTGCCTTAGGTAAAATCCTGGGTGCTCCGGGATGTAATATAGTGGAGGAGAGATTCTTGACTGAGTACCGAACAGATGCTCTAGCTTGTAATTAGAGGGTGGCTGTGTTGCTAGGTGGGCCATCTTCTGGATGAGAACAAAAACAGAGATCTAATCATTTGTGGACGTTAAAGATCCTAATAGCACTTCTCAGAAGTGTGAAAATACTAGCTGCAATGTCCTGGCCAGATTACAGTCGGCCAGTTCTGTTCCACCTTCCTAAAATCCCTCCTGCAGTTCCAGTTGGCTATGATATTCTGCCTCACTTCTCATCCGGAACTGCTACGTAGCGTAGCATTGCTGTGCTCTTTTGAACAGCTGCTGGGGCTGCATTTCAGTGGTGGGCAAAGTGATCTATGTGGGGATAGTGCCTGCTCCTGCAAACCTTACTCACACGAGTAGGTCTATGCAAGGTTGGTTCATGGTTGTATAAAGCACTTTGAATTCCTGTGGGAGAAAAAGCACCATGGATGCTCTGATGAGGCTACTAAAGGATACAACCTCCTTTGAATATATGGGGATTTGTGTACAGTAATGTTAATGTGAACTGCACATAAATCCAGGTTTATTGAGATGAGCTATAACCCTGTTAACACGTCCCATTCATGGAATACAAAACCAGAGTCAAGAGCAAGCCATCTGACACTGAGCCAGGATAATCAGCCACTGAAATTCTGAGATTTCTTGCAGAGGAATTTTCCTTGGAGTTAATCAGATCAAATGCATCAAAACATCCTCCTGCGTGACCTACATAAAATGTAAAATTGATTCCTAAATCCTGCTTTCACAAACCACAGCATAAGCATAAATATCACAATGCATCCTTGGCTGAGTGGCTATATTGAGCAAAAAAATCTGGCTTGGATTTGTAACCGGAATAGCTTTTCCTTTTGCTCCTAGTTGCCTGGGGGTCTGTGGTTTGGGATACCTCAATACTGCCATGCTGCTGCAGTGGACTTGGTACTGGACCTAGGCGAAGCTTGTGATTGGTGTATCCAGGGAGCAGGCTTGTTTTTAAAACACAAACATCTGGAGGTCTGTGAGCTTGTTAGCTGAGCTCAGCAGTGGGGAGCTCATCATTAAAGTGGTACCAGCTGTGAAGGGTAAAAAAAAAAAAAAAGCCTTTCTTGGAGCCAAAAGGAACAAATATAATTGAAAAAGCAGAAACCTTTCATGAAACCCCTCTTGTTTTTAGAGAGCAACTCACCAGTTCTGCTAGCCAGATGGATGGAGAATCCCGCCCATTGAATTCCTCTCCTTCCTCTCCATAACCTTCCAGATGCAATCATTCTAGGTAGTGCTCTTTTGAGGGGCCCAAAATTCCTGTATATTGCACCGAGCCAAGACAGTGAAGCTATATTCGGCCCATTTCCTTTCTCATTGTGGGCATGGAAAAGCCCCAGTTCAAAACTGCAGGAAGATCGCTCGGATGGGTCTTAATAGGTCTGTGCCACCTCTCACTTCTCTGTGCTGTGAACATGTGACAGCTGCATTTGAGAGCTGCAGTTGCCCAAAGCGGCTAGCTCTTTTCTGCAAGTGACTAGATTGAGTGTGGCATTGTGAGTAATTCAGTTACTGCTGGAGGGGGGAGTTTCAATGACCTTGCACCCAGCTTCGTCTCACACCCTTTGCTGCCTCAGTTCATCCCCTTGAAATGGAATTAAATGAATCTGTGGCGAGGGAAAGTTGTGTTCAGTCTTGGGGTTTATCTCTTACAGATGTCTGTTTTTTACAGTTATAGCCGTCTGTGTTTAATCAAGGCATGCATCTGTGTGGGTTACCTCTAGCACCCTATCTGTAAAGACTTAATGTGTTTTCACCCTAGGGGCATGGGGAGGGGAGGAGAACCAAGCATTGCTTGACAGTCACTCCTCTGGCTGTATGAGGAACTACATTCATGGGATCTGAAAGGAAATGTGTCTGTTCCTTATTGGCTAGGCAGATGGCGGACCTTGAAAATGAGGTTGGAACGTGGGAGAATTCCCAGAATTCAGCAGTTTTGTGAAGAATCTGCCCCTTTCCTTCCTTGGGGGAGAAACTTATGATAGGGTTAACAACCCTGTAATACATGGATTCCAAGGCCATGAGGCCCCACTGTGATCCTCTCCTCTGCCCCCCTGTATGACACAGGCCAGAGAATGTCCCTGATATAAGTCCCATTTGAAGTAGGGCATATTTTTATGAAAAACGTCCAGTGACTTGTTTTCTGTAGGGTTCTGGATGCTGCTTCTTGCCCAGTGCTGTTGGCGCTGACTCCACATGATGTAGCGTTGCCAGGAGCTGTCTAATGCGGCACTGCGATTTATGGCTGTTGCCTAAAAAAAAGTCTTGTTTGTGTCTTATGCTCCCCCACTCAGCCACCTTCCCCCCCAACTAAATGCTGCACATTTCTGCCATGCTCCAGGAATGAATCTCACATTAATTTTTTTCTCTTTCCAGGAAACTACTTTGCAAGTCACTTTTTCATGGGAGGTGAGAAGTTTGATACCCCACATCCCGAGGGTTACCTCTTTGGGGAGAACATGGATTTAAACTTCCTGGGGAACAGACCCGTTCAGGCAAGTTCACATGTGCTGTTAATTTCACATCTGTATGCGTCTGTCAGTAGGAAACCCAGCTTTGATACTTACCCAGAAGGAGACTGAACATTTTCTTGGAGCTGGTGCACAGTACTAGGGGATCGGGATGTTCCATTTCTGGCTCTGCCAGTGACTTGCTGTGTGATCTTGGGCAGAGGTATATTGTGAGTGGGCATCTGGTATAATGCCCCCATCAGCATGGAGGATGCCATTTTGAGAACAAAATGGCATCCTCCATGTGGCAAAAGTGCCATCCTGCCACAATCCAGCCCCACTGCAGCACAGGTTTTGGGCAAATCACATAGCCTGTCTCTGCTTCTGTTTTCCAATTTGCAATATGGGGATAATGCCTACCTCTCAAGTGTCTGACAAGACTGTAAAGAGGTCTGAGATCCTGGCATGGACAGCAATATGGAATTGCAGAATGCTCTGTTTGGAGAGAGATTTTTTTCTTCTTGTGATTGCTTTGGTATGAACAGGAAGTAACAGTGCTGCATGGTTCAGTTTGTTACGGGTGACAGCTCCTGACTCTCAAATTTGGCATTTTATACAAGCTTCCAAGTCTTATGAACAGCCTTGATATGAATAGCCTAATTGCCATTAGTTCTTTTTCCCTTTAATGCAGACTGCTGAGCTGAGTAGTTCTGACCTGATCTCAGCACTGAGGATGAGAGACACTGATTCCCGTATAGTTACCTTGGAGTCACTTGTAAACCTGTTGCACTGCTATAACCTCCTGGATTCTCCTGCAGGGAGGTTTTAGACCTGGGGATAAATTCAGTGCAGGCTTTCAGCTAACTCCCTACTGCCAAAGACCCTGTCCAAGACCTTTTTTTTTTTTTTCCCTTTGTGTGCACCTCTGAGGCTATTAGTTCTGACTGGGAGAGAAAGTAAATTGGTCTCTCTTGCACAATGACAGTAGTCTTGGTCCTGGATTTCCCCGTGGGTCTTTTCCTCAGACTTTCTCCTTTTGAACAGGAGAAGAGCTCAGGTGGCCAAGCCTAGGCTGTAGTACTTAGGAACGTGTTATATTCCTTCTTATCAAACTAAGGATGGAGATTTATTTTAGACTAAACAAATACCAAACTTTCCAGGAGGGGAGTAGAAAGCACAAGCATGAAGAGGTGCCTCCTCCTGCCTGTGGCAGACAAGTTAACAGTAGATGTGCATGAGCTGTGCGGTATTTAAGAGATCGATGTCTGGTTGTGGTGAAAAGTGCTGCATTGGGACAGCATGGGCAGCTTCAGGACAGGCTCTGCACTGTGTCCTGCCAGTGTGCATACACTCTGCTGTGGGGACTACTGCTGAGCTGGAGAGGACTGAGTAGTCTCTCTGGCCTATTCAGCTTGAGTCTCTCTACTGAGCCTGCCAGTGGGATTGCTGGTTAGTGCCAGTTGTGGTTGGTTGCAGCCCAGTGTTGACATAAGCATGATCTCGGACAGTGTGGATGTTTCTTGTATTAGATAGGCTGCATCTTGTTTAAAGTGTTAATTCTCAAGCTGGTGTATTAACAAAGCAACTCCTTGCCTCTCATTCTAGTTTCCCTATGTCACACCAGCCCCACATGAGCCTGTGAAGACGCTGAGAAGTTTGGTGAATATCCGCAAAGATTCTCTACGTCTTGTGAGGTACCTTTACTGACCAAACTGTTTGTTGCATTGAGGGCAAAGGGTGGGTCATACCTACATTTGATGGCCTTCTCTTCAGAGCACTAAGTGACAAGTCCTTATTCCAGTGACACTCCCAAGGGAGGTCAGAATATTCAGGGTTCACATGTGATTAGTGCTGTCCAGGGCTTTTCAGATAACTCCCATTAGTTATTTCCCTAGAGTCGGGTAATCAGCATTTCCAACCAGCACTTGGGGAGGCATCTTTCTCCAGAGGCTGAGTAGCGCAAACGCTGCCTTGTAGGAAGCTGTGACACTTGGGTTTCACTCAGGAACACTAAAACAAATGGAAAATATTAGTCATGTCACTAAACCTGCAGACAGATTTCTTTCTGAACTTTTGTGTTTGCAAAGCTAGAAGTTGGTTTTGGTGCAAGGCCCAGGCAAGGAGGACTGATTAGTTTTGAATAAAACTCTGCCTCAGATTTTTCTTGCTGGCTAAGACACAGTGTAGTCCCACTTGATCCACATGCTTTTAGGTGACTGTATCTCACACTTCTAGGGAAATAGATCATCCAGCCTAACGGGTCTGTATCTCACTGCTCTGCACCTAAATCAAATGCAGCGATAGCTAGAGTTTGGTCTGTGGATTAAACGTAGCTGTGGAGTGTCTTAGCAATCAGCCTGCAGCTGTACTTGTTTAATACAGGTGTAGAGCCTTGGGGTAGATCTAGGTCCCAGCATACAGTCTGAGCAGCCTGGCAGCTGCATGGAGCATTTCATACAGCCCCTAGAGTCTCTGTGCAGTTTGTCATTTTATGGAAATTTATGCATTCCTGGTAAATTGCCAATTTCAGGTCATGGATGGGCAAGGTTTGGGTGCCTTGGTATAAAGTGTATGGCAGTGTAGTTGTAGCTGCTGGGAGCTTAAATGTATTACTTTGCTAGACACTAACAATCGTGGACTGCACAGACACCAGATTTATGGCTTATTACAATAATCTGTAACCTACTAATCCCCTCTTTTTGTACTATGACCACCTTGAATGGTCATAAGAACATAAGATATATGCTAACTACTTATGCTAAACACTCTGTTCCACCTTGCATTTTGCTGTGACACTGGGAGTACCTTTCCCAGCCCTGAAGAAGAGCTCTGTGTGGCTTGAAAGTTTGTCTCTCTCACCACCAGGAGTTGGTCCAATAAAAGAATTTGTCTCACCCACCTTGTCTCTCTTGGTAGAAAAGGGATTAGATTAGCCAGAACTGCACTTGAAACTGATCAACCTTGTTTTTCTTTGAAAACTCTGATTTGTCTTTTTTAATGGTCAAAAACTCAGTGATGGTCTCAGAATGAGCTGGACAGGTGGAGAAGGAAGACGCGCCTGCTCAGATAGTGGGCCTTGGTAAACGTCCATGTTCTGAAGATCTCTTGGCTCTTCCACCCAAAGGATATGTGTGTCTCCATTGGAATAACACCTTAGTTTCTGCTTCCTCTGAAGCCAGGACTCGCTCTGTAAACAGTGTCTTAGTCCTCTAGGACAGTGCTTCTCAAAGTGGTGGTCTGCGGACCGGTGCCGGTCTGCGAGCCATCGGCTGCCGGTCCGCGGTGAGTTTCCTCATAAGATAATAATATGGCACTGGTCCCTGGCACATTGGGGAAAAAAAATTGCCGGTCCCCCACATCAGATAGCTTGAGAAGCACTGCTCTAGGAAGCATATGTTAGCAATGCACCAGCTCTCAGATATGCAGTCTTACATCTGTGAAAGGGCCTGCTGCTAGTACAGGAATTTGTAAGTGCTAATCTTAGCTCTGTCATTGGCCTGCTGATGGACAAGTCATCTCCCTGCTTTGTGACTTAGTTTCCCTGTTTGTCAAGTGGGGAGAATGAGATTGACCTGCCTTCCGGGGGAGTTGAGGCTGCATTGCTGTTTGTAAGGTGCTTAGTGGTGCCACAGCGATGAACCCACGTAGATGCAGGTGGTAGCACTACAGGTCTGTCTCATCTTACACTGGGGTTACGTTCCGCGATCAGCGCATAAAGCGAAAACCACGTATAGTCAAAATTACATTGAGTGTAATAGCGGGCGGAATCGCCCGCACTACAGGAACAGTATTTAAATTGTTATTTTTCTCTTTTTGTTTTGTTTTTTGTTTTTGCTGACCACGTAAAGCTGAATTTGCGCATGTTAAATGCGTGTAAGATGCCACAGACCTGTTGCTTTCACATGGCAGCCAGTCTTACTGGTCCTGGGTCAGCTCCAGAGCACGGTCAGCGCTGCGTTGTTTAATTTTCTCTTGAGATCAGTATGTTTAGGAGTTCTAGTGACCCAGATACTTAAGGAATTTTAACACTTAAGGGTTAGCAGCCTTTTTCACAAGGGAACAGTCTCAGTTTGCATTGTGCTGCCTGTCCTGAGTGGAAGTTCGACCCCCTCTCTAGGAACATGCAAAACCCCCTCCCTGACCTCTCCAGCAAGGGTTTCTTTGTGATTGCAAACATGGAAAAACAGCCAGTTCATAGTTCTCTGGAGATTCTCCTCTTCTCTCCCTCCTGTCCCTGTAAAATGAGGCTGAATTTGGCTCACTTTTTGATGGAAGGTGAGATCTGACTGTAAAATTCCCACCAGCTCTTTGGCTTTCCCTGGCTCCGGATTGTTAGCTGGAGTCTCACCTGTCTAGAGGGCGAGGTGATTCTTCTAGATTGCAGTTCAGAGCTTTGGCGGAGGGTGTGAGGAAACTTCCACTCTGGCTCCCGGCCATGCTGTGACTGGTGAGCAAGGTTCAGTGTGTTGCCAATCCTGAAGTATTTATGGTGGTCACCTGAAGAAATTCCACACTCATGAATGTTCCCTCCTGAACCTCTGTGTCTTTGAGAACTTTTGTGAATTCCTGATTTTCTGCCAGGACCAGACTGTGTTAACTTCAGAAGGGGCAGGGGTGGGCTCTCCTGTTGAATGTAACTGAGTAAGATGGCCTCACTTCCCTCCTGCCCTGCCACTTCATAAGCTGACTGTGAGTTCCTGGTAGGAACTCTGCCAGCTGCTGAGTCCCCACAGGAGATAGAACAGCTGCAAGCAAATTCTCACCTTGCAAAGTCCTGGGAGTCAAATGGCTGAGGATGTTTTCTCCTCTTGGTGCTGTGAATAAGTTTGAAAGTAAGTCAGGAAGCCAGCGTAAGTCAGCAGCTCCTAACCTGGATGGCATCTCCAGTTCTTGGAGGGAGATTCAGAGTCCTGAGGACATTATGTGTGTGGAAAGAGGCCATCTCATGGTGGGATCTTGTTGCCCTCTGCCGCTGCTGCTTTCTTTGGACTTATCATAGAACTGGAAGGGACCTTGAGAGGTCATCTAGTCCAGTCCCCTGCACTCAAGGCAGGACTAAGTATTATCTCTAGACCATCCCTGACAGGTGTTTGTCCAACCTGCTCTTAAAAATCCCCAATGATGGAGATTCCACAACCTCCCTAGGCAATTTATTTCAGTGCTTAACCACTCTGACAGGAAGTTTTTCCTAATGTCCAACCTAAACCGCCCTTGCTGCAATTTAAGCCCATTGCTTCTTGTCCTATCCTCAGAGGTTAAGAAGAACAATTTTCCTCCCTTCTCCTTGTAACAATCTTTTATGTACTTGAAAACTATTATGTCCTCTCTCAATCTTCTCTTCTCCAGACTAAACAAACCCAATTTTTTTAAATCTTCCCTCATAGGTCATGTTTTCTACACCTTTAATCATTTTTGTTGCTCTTCTCTGGACTTTCTCCAATTTGTCCACATCTTGCCTGAGTTGTGGGGGCAAAGGGAGGCTGCATGGGAATGCTGGAAGAGGCAGGCAGTATACCGCTTGGGAGTCTGCCCAGAGCGATTTACCTGGCACTTGCTAGCAGCGAATAGTTGCTTGTTTGTAATTGAGGCCTGCACCTTTGGGCTGGTCTACACTGGCGGGGGGGATCGATCCAAGATATGCAACTTCAGCTACACAAATAGCGGAGCTAAAGTCGAAGTATCTTGGATTGAATTACCTGGGGTCCACACGGCGCAGGATCGACGGCCACGGCTCCCCCATCGACTGCGCTACCGCCGCTCGCTCTGGTGGAGTTCCGGAGTGGACGGTGAGTGCGTTCGGGGATCGATCATATCGCATATTAACGAGACGCGATATATCGATCCCGGATAAATCGATTGCTACCCGCCGATACGGCGGGTAGTGAAGACATACCCTTTGTTGCATCACCCTACTTCTGTAACTTGGCTCCTGCTTTGTGGCCAGTTCATGCTGAGAACCGACAGGCCCAGGGATAGAAAGTAAAACTCCTGCTGTCCCCAAGAGAGAACTTCAAGGAAGAGAGACAAGCAGAGGAACCCATGTTGCAGTGGGTGCGTCTCAGATCAAAGCAGCCCTGGAATGTGTAGGTGCTCAGCAGAAAATCAACTGCCTATGCATCTCTCATTGACAGCACTGGGAGCTGCAGGGCTATTTCATCCCTGTGTGACTTCATTTAACTTGGCCCAGGTTGTTTTAGGGGCCACACAGTCCTGTTCTCTCCTTTCTTCGTCACGCATGGCATTTGCTTCTCTCACTTGTATCACTTCTGGAATCAGGTGGTAAGCTCCTTGGGGCAGGGATCAGAAGGGACCATTAGATCATCTAGATATCACAGGCCATATTACATTGCACCCAGTTCCCCTGTGTTGAGCCCAATAGCTTGTTTTTGACTAAAGCATCTTCCAAAAAGGCAGCCAGTCTGGATTTGAGGACATTAAGAGATGGATAACCCACTACTTCCTTTGGTCATTTGTTCCAATGGTTAATTACCCTCACTGGAGGAAAGATAGTTCAGTGGTTAGGGCACTGGCTAAGGATGTGGGGGACTCGGCTTCAATTACCTGCTATGCGATGGTCTCCCTGTGTGGCCTGGGGCAAGCCTCCCAGTGCGACAGTTTCTGATCTGTAAAATGGGGATGATGTTTCTCCGCCTCAAGGGGTTTTGTGAAACACATTGAGATCTGCTGATAAAAGAAGCTCTATAAGAAATAGACTTTATTATTGTTGTTAATACTGATAAATATTTGTGCCTTATTTCCAGTTTGAAATTGTCTGGCTTCAGCTTCCAATCATTGGTTCTTGTTCTGCCTTTCTCTGCTAGATTAGAGAGCCCTTTAGTACTCAATATTTTCTCCCTGTGAAGATACCTGTTCACTGTAATCAAGGCACATCTCAATCTTTCTTATAAGCTAAACAGATTGAGCTTTTTAAGTCCCTTACTCTAAGGCACTTTCTTCAGCCTTTGAATCATTTTTGTGGCTCTTTTCTGCACCCTGTCCTATTTTCTCAACATCCTTTTTAAAATGTGGACCCCAGAACTGGATGTAGTATTCTAGTATCAGTCCTGCCAATGCCATGAAAACGCTCTTCACTCCTCAGTACTCCCTGTGTATCCATCCAAGGAAAATATTAGCCCTTTTTGCCACAGCATTGCACTAGGAGCTCATGTTCAGTTGCTTGTCCACTATAATCCCTAAATGCTGTTCATAATCACTGCTTTCCAGGATACAGTCCCCCTTCTGTAGGTCTGGCCTACATTCCTTGTTCCCAGGCATGTAACTTTTGCATTTGGCTGGATGAACATGTTTTGTTTGAATGGGCACAGTTTAATAAGCAATCCAAATGACTCTGTATGACTGCCTTGTCCTCCATCATTATTTCGCATTATATCAATCTTTGTGTCATCTGCAAGTTTATCATCAATAGATTTATATTTACTTCCAGAAATTTGATTAAAATTGTTGGCTAATATATGCTGGCTAGCATGTGTGCACGTGTGTGTGTGTGTACACACTAACATATATTATCTGCAACATATAAATATATTGGTATGCCTTGTGCACCATTACCGTTAAGCATAAATATTGCAACAGTGATCTAGCCTAAACTGGCCTATACCGTGCCTCCGCCGGTGATATTCCTGGCCAATGCCTGCCTGGTTGCCTATATGAAATGAGGTCTAGGTTTTGGTACATTTCCCACTGGAGAGGTGTCCCCATCACCATCCCCTTCCCCATCAAAATTGGTACTGATTTACCCCCCCCCCATGTCAGTGGTGGGTGGTGGCATGGAGACAGACCTCTCCTGAGCCTTTAGGGGGGGTTCTTCGAGCTCAGGGGCAGGCACACTGGCATGGGATGGTGCAGGGAAGCTTGCACTGCTGCTCTCTGTGTTGTACCTGTCTAGAGCAGTGGTTTTCAACCAGTGGTCTGCAGCCCCCTGGGGGTCCACAGACTGTCTAAGATTTCTAAAGTGGTCCGCACCTCCATTTGAAATTCTGTAGGGATCTGCAAGTGGGAAAAGGTTGAAAACTGCTGGTCTAGAGGTTTCTGCTTCCTTCAGTCTCCCAGGCTGTCGGTCTGCTTGAAATTCCGAAGTTACACTCGCGCTCGCTCGGAGAGGTTGCTGATCTGGCTATGCCTTGCCACGCTTACAGCCTTGAGCTTTGCCGTGTATTTATTCTCTTGAGTGGCACTGGTAACCACACTTAAACCAGGTCTTTATCTATTTGCATAATCGTGCAAACGCAACCTGGTCACGTTCTTCTTTGGCTGCCTTATGTAGGTCACAGCAGCCACGGTTTCAGAATGGCAGCTATTTCTTGCTTTTGTCCTTTTTAATCTAGCAAGTTGGAAAAGCTCTGGTGAAGAAGCCAGTTCCTGTTTTGACTTAGGTGAACCCTGGAGAAAGGTCTGTCATCTCCTGCTTGATTTGTGTGGAATATTCCAGATAGCTGTGCACTAAGGAAATAAAAATAAGGCTGTAACCATTCCCTGCATTGCTGGTTTAATTTGACTATTTTTAATCTTTATTTGGCAGCTTTTATATTAAATCGTCGATGCTTTAAAACCTCATACCTATTAAATGCCCGCTTAAGGTGGAATTTATGTTGGTGTTGTCCAGAGGAAGCAGCAGTTATTGATCTCACTGAATGAGGTCTAAATGGGTTCCCTTGGAGACATCCTGCTAAAGTTACATCTAGCTACATCTACTGTGTATTCCGGATAGCTTCATAAAGTGCTCTATATGGCCATTTGGGAGAGAAGATCTACAGGTGCTCTAGAGCCAGAAGGATTCTAGGCAAAAGCTCCTTTGTTATCCAGACCTTCCTGAATGGTTTGTCCACCTAATTTAACCAGCTGAGCCTCGATGTGCTACTGGTAGAATGTTAGAGGCTGGGCTTGGGCAGGAAGCTCAGTATCATTATAGGCATTTAAAAGGCAATCTGTTTAAAACTGATCCACAGAAATAACTTTTCTACAAGCACATAAATAACTAAGGCACTGTAATGGGGCGGGACTCACCACCTCGGTGCCTCCTGCTGGCTGTGCTGGGAATTTGCTCTTGGTTGCCGGTGAGCCTCCCTCTAGTAGCGTCTCACCGCCGTCACTTCTGCTCCACCTCTAAGACCTGCATTGCTCCCTGGATCGCAGCGTCCTCTTCTGGGCATGGCCCTCTGGCCGTGCCCAGCGCTTGAGGCCCCTGCAATGGCAAGGAACTAAGTGAGATAGACCCAGCTAATCCTGGCAAGTGACCTGCACCCCAAACTGCATAGGAGGGTGAAAAATGCCCCAAATCACTGCCAATCTCACCTAGGAGAATATCTTTCTCGACCCTCCATATGGCGATCAGTTAGACCCTGAGCATGTGAGCAACAGCCAGCCGTCTAAGCACGTGAGAGAGAGAATGCTCGGTGTCACCTCAGAGCCCAATGTCCCATCTCCAGCCATACTCATCGCTGATGAAGGAAGGAGATATTAAAAAAAAAAAAAAAAAAAAAAAACTCCCCAAATATGTTGTGGAGGGAATCCCTTTCTGACCACTGCAGGTGTCCAGCTGAAACCCTGAAGCATGGCCCTCAGAACATAAAGGTGGTGATGGAGTAGCATTTTAAATTACATACTTCTCTGATTTCCAAGTGCATCTTGTCCTTTCTGTATCTTTCTGTTAGGGCATGTCTACACTACAATCTTAAATTGATCTATGTTAGGTCAACTTACAGCCATCGCAGTAATTAATGTGATGGCTGACGTCCACGCTGCCCTCCCGTCGATGGTGCGCGTCCTCACTAGGAGCACTTCCACTGGCTGAAGAGGGGCAGTGTGGGGGACTGCGATCCAGGGCTCTCAGCTCTGCACTGCTTCCCACCGGGAGCCCAGCTGCCTGGCCAGGCCTTCTTACCTCCCTACTGAGAGTGGAGGGGAAGCTGCCCGGTGTGTTTCACCTCCAGCGGCGTGATCCATGCCCAGAGTCTGGTCAGCTGCCATGCTCCCAGCAGGGAATCGGGGAGCCCGGGTGGCAGCCTAAGCCAGGAGCCTGGGTGGCAGCCCAGCTTGGGGCGGAGACCCAGCAGCAGCCTAGCTGGGAGCTGGCTTTCTTATCAATGTCATGGCTCCAGTGGAGCCGTGAAATTGACAAGAATGACAGCCAACGGCAGTCGATGTAAGGAACAGTGTCACGCTGACGTAAGCCCTATGCCTCTTGTGGAGATGGAGTTATTATGTCGTGTACTAGGGCACTTACATTGGCGGAAACCAGGCTGTAGTGTGCATTGTCCATTGCGCAGATAACTTCATTTATAGTGCTTTCTCTTCTGTAGGATTGTGAATGTCACCTCCCAGGGACTGAATAGAGTGACACTGAGATCAGCTAACAGATGTCAATAGCAGGCATTTTGCAGATAGATAACCTCTGAATGAGATTCAGGTGCTTCTTAGGGCAGATCTCCTCCTCTTGGTTTAAATGTTCATCTCAGTGAGACTTGCGCTTCTTGGGGTTACTCCCAAGAACAGGTGACTTGGATGGGTTTAGGGGGGTATCTTGATCTGAGGCAGATAACAAGGAAATTTAGGCTGAATATCAGAAAAACCTTCCTGACAGTGAGCTCTGCCGGAACGGTGGAACTCTCTGCGGTGACATGGTGACCCATCGCTTGAGTCATTAAGACTGTACTGGACAAAACTTAACATACTCTAGAAACACTCTTACACTGGCCTCTGGGGATGAAGTAGGTGAGATAGTAAGTCTCTTCCATCTGTAATGTTTGTCCTGACTCTGGCTTTTTCTTGTAGGTATAAAGATGACCTAGACAGTCCTACTGAGGAGAACGGGAAGCAGAAAGTCCTGTACAGCCTAGAATTCACCTTTGATGCTGATGCCCGTGTTGCCATCACAATCTACTGCCAAGCTACAGAGGAATTCATCAGTGGCATGGCAGTGTAAGTCGTGGGAAAACAGATTTAAAGGGGCACTGGCGACTTACAGGTCACAAGTCTGTCTGAAATTTTTCTCCTGGTACAAGTAACACCTAAGGAGGCAGGAGAGAGCGTGAGGTTTCTCCTTTCCAGTTTGCTTGCTTTGTGCATTTGGCAGCTCTGTTAGTTGGTTGTGTGGGTTCTTCCATGCACATTTGGGAAAAGAAAACTAAAACCATACAGTTTGTCAGGGAGACACAAAGTGTAACTCCTGAAGGTGTAAACTCATGTTTTTAAATTGATTGACTAGATTTGAAGAGGATGTCCCTTTTCATTGGGACCCCTGGGTCAATGGAACTGATGCGGTGAGAATGAGCACCCTTCAAGGATCAGGAGAGGGAAAAATGTGTAAGGAATCAAGCTGCCTCTCCCCTACTTTTGTGATTAAATGACCATCTTATACAATTAATTATACTGAAGGGGCTCTCCTGTGTTTTATAGGCAGTATTGCCTGTTAGATGTTTCCCTCCAGGTGTCTACTCTAACATTTGTATGGTCGATGGGGGTGGTCAAAGTTCAACCAATGCAATTTTAGTGTGGCTTGTATTGTCAATATAATTCAGTCATGAAGACTCAAAGTCCGAGTATGCAATGCTTAATGTAGGTCAGCATATCTAGGCTGTGTCCAGTCAAGGCGGAGTTTCATATTTTTGGGCTGTTTTAGTCTCAAGGGACATGCTTCTGTGTTTAAAGACCTAGGGTGCTCTTTTTTTCCATGCAATTTAAGTACACATTTGGGGGCCTGTTGACTTACTACTGCAGGCCTCTGATGGGCATGATTTTTAGACCCCTCTGTTTATAAATAGCTCAGGATCTTTTGTTGCTAACAGAAATCTGCAACCTGGAGAAGCTTCATGTAGAACTATAATTGATGACTGACATGTCTCTACAGTTAGCATTAAGGGCTTCTGCAATTGTGTTCTACATCATACTGGCTTTCAAAGGAAACTTGTGTAATTTAAGATAAGTGATCTATTGATGATTAAAGTGAAAAAAAATCAAACAGAATTCATGTCAAAAGACTTGCTTTAGGCACAATATAAACATCCTGCTAATGATCAATGAATGTTATTTTTAGAAATGAGGCCAAAGGCTGAACATTCCCATCCAGATGTGAATTCCTCCAAACTTGGAGGGTGTCCAAAGTCAGGATTTTGATCAGGCTCCTCTCTAGTTTTGTTAAAGCCTGCAGCTGTCTTTACTCTTTGTGAAAAGTAATAAATTAGCTCCTCTTACAGAGCTTTGGCACCTCTTGGGAAGCTTTGAAAACGCAGCTCTTTAGCCCCAGTCTCTCCTGAGCAGTGCAGTGTATAGGCAGGCTCCTAGAAATCCTAACTGTTTCCAGGTTATGTTTTCGTAAGTCTTTAAAAATGTTTCCTGTGAATTTAGTGCTAGCAAAGGTCTTGGCTTGACACTCTTGGCACTTGAAGTCCTCTGTCCCTAAAACTGGTGCAACATGGCTAGGCAGCAGTGCCAGCTTCTCTCCTACTGCCCTGCAGAATATCCCTCGCCCTTGCTCTGGAAAGAGGACCATCTTTAGGGACTATGCCTTAATGTTGGGGTGGCATAGCTGTCCAGTGCGCAAGCCCTTAGACTGAAAGAGCACAGCTGGGTTCTGTTCCTGCCTTTCATTGATCCCTGAGCAAATCAACCATGCCTCAGTTTCCCCACCCATACAAGGAGGATAATGAGGGCTTATGACTGGTAGTGGTTACAGTTGCAACAGAAGCCGGTGGACTCTTCTGAAGCCAAGATCCTGTTTTCATGCAGATGTGGTAGGTAATAGGGATCTGGGGAAGAGAGCAGCAAATATAGACTTTATAAGCTGCTTTAATTCAACCCAGACTATTTTCCCATGTGATGGTGGTGGCGGCTCTGTAAGCACATCTTGGGGCTTGTGCAGCTGCCCGAAGTGGGTATCTCTGCTTCTCTGGATTTAGCATGCTGCTACTAAAAACCTTCTTTTAAAGCCCCGATTTTAGCTTTGCCAAGCAGTTCTGTAAGGGCAAACACTATAATTACTTTGATTTATTCTCTTCAAGTTCTGGTGGAAAAAACAACTCTGGGCTGCATTTTTAGAACACCTCAAAGTGGAGAGCTGCATTTTTAGCACACTAATTGGAGTGAACGATCACTGAGGGTACTTTATCTCCATTGGTTTGATGGTAACATCTAAACTGAAGGGTCAGTGTGTGCAACTGTTGTGTGTTTTAGAATCAATACCCCCCCCTTCAGACTGATATGCCCAACGCTTCCGGGGGAGGAGCAGGATCTCTCTGAAAACCAAACTCACTTTTTCTTCTTAAGTGGAAGCCAATCTCTGAAGCAGGAGAGGCTTCCTCCAAAGGGTGCCAAGGCGAACGTGTTCTCTTAACCACCAGTCTGCAGTGTGCTCCTTGGAAGTTCTAAATGGCTGAAGCTCACTTCCCTGGCTGCTTTGCTGAAAGACCCACCCCACAATCCCTAATCACACTAACATGATGTTTGCTTCAGTCTCCTGCTTGGAGCATGGCTTGGGCCTCTTAGAGACATTTTGCTGCATTTTGGAGGAGGGACTCTCAGGTCTTGGGGAGAGGCATCCTGTGCAGAGACCATTCATCCATGGACCACAACCCCCCATGGCCTGCTTATCCTACAGTTCTATCCAGAGCTAATAGGTCTCCTTCCCTTTGCTAAGAGAACTGGGGTCCATTTCACAGACAAAAGGAAATCTCCTCCTGGAATGGCTCAGCACTCCAATTGAAAAAGGAATGACATCAATACCATGGGAATCCATCTTGAAGACACAAGGAGGGGAGACTTGTCTCTTCTCTGTCTGAGACTTGTCTGTCTGTTTCATGGGACCAGCTGCGTTTTCTGGAATCTGTTAGGCTGGGGAAGATGGCATGTGTGTGTTGTATGAGCAGCCTGTGTGTTTCATTTGCATGATTAGTAGCTTTGAGATCCCTTCCCTCATCTGTCCAAAGCCTCACATCACACTGGCATGTCATGCTCTTTGTTAAAACAGGGTACCTAGGGATTTTCCAGCTGCAGGTGTCTTGCTGAATGTCCCAGAACCATTTCCTAACTGTGAGGTCTGAGGGTTCAGTAGTCCCCTAAGGGAAAGAGTTGGAGTCAGCCCCATGACTGGAGTCACTTAAAACTAGCCATCTGGGCTGGACGTGCGCTTTAAGGACCAATTCTGTGCTGCCAAAGGTGACCTGATAGTCTTGGTTTCTAACTGCGTGAGGATATTGCTTGTGCAGAGCTTTTCCTCTCCATGTGCTTTAGAGACAAGAGATACTATTCCCTGGATTACTTATCCTGCACTGTTTTCTTGCAGGCACAATGAAGCACAGCTGATTTCATTGGAATGATTTATTACATTTCATTTCTATTAGTATTAGGTGTTGCAAAACCACCCCACCCAACCCAGTCTCTCTTAAACTGACAGCACATGTGACATGGGGTCACTTACCTGTTACACATTCTGTTTGCATGTGGGATTTTGAACTTAATTCCTTTTGATGGCGGTGAACCAGCTAATCAAATGTATGGCTTGGCCTACTGGCTGCATTCAGTTGAGTGTGTACAAAAAGGAGGCAGCAGTACTAGATGAGCCTCTTGTCACTTAATAGTCTCATGCTTATTAAGGGGGAGGGATAGCTTAGTGGTTTGAGCATTGGCCCACTAAACCCAAGGTTGTGAGTTCAATCCTTCAGGGGGCCATTTAGGGATTTGGGGCAAAAAAAATTGGTCCTGCTAGTGAAGGCAGGGGGCTGGACTTGATGACCTTTCAAGGTCCCTTCCAGTTCTAGGAGATGGGATATCTCCATTAATTAATTTATTTATTTATTCATGGCCTGTGAAAGTCCTTTCTGCTATAGACACTCATGCTTAATTTGGCTTCTCTGTACAATCAAGGAGAAGGGTGTGAAGCAATCCAGGGCTGGGTATTTGCTGCTGGGCACAAGCCTACTCCTGTCTTTAAGGCCAAAGCCTGCTTTGAACCATACAGATAGCAGCCCCCAAAGAAATGCTGTAGTGCTTGGAACTCATATGCCATAAAACTAAGTTCCAGAGATTTCACTGCTCACAGGTAAATAAGAGTTTACCCCCCTCTTGCCTTACATGCTAGTGCAGCTGCAGAGAAACTGAGCAACTTGGGCATGCTGGTTAGAGTAAATATGAATGCAGCACCTCTTACACAGCAAGTCCAGCTAGCAAATCTAGATCAGCTACAGTCTTGGGATGGTGAAACCTGCCTGCCAAAGAGCAGATTTCACACACTCAGCAGGCCAGAGTTTCTCTGGGGCGGTGCGGAGAAGCTGTCTCTCTTCCTGGGAGAAAGGAGAGAGATGACATTGCACTATAT
The DNA here is from genome assembly GCF_011386835.1 of Chrysemys picta bellii. Taxonomy (NCBI): domain Eukaryota; kingdom Metazoa; phylum Chordata; order Testudines; family Emydidae; genus Chrysemys; species Chrysemys picta. The sequence goes on from NC_088800.1 coordinate 55,300,328, forward strand.
GGCAACCTGCCACCAGGTCAGGAATGGACACACAAACGGACACGGGATCAAACCCCAAACACGGTGCGTGACCTGTCCTGCATGGGTCCTAACTGCTCTGACGGAGACCTGAGGGGTCTGACTTTTCATACTCAGCTGTTTAGCAACATTTGTCTAGCTTATTCTGCCAGTAACATCTCATTGAATTGAAGTGATGCCTATGCCTGACTTGTTACGCTTACGTCTGAAGGGGAAGTAAAGTTGACTGCAGATCCCTTTCCTAGGTGAAAGGAGAGGATGCAGTATGGGGGAGCGGGGTGTCAATTCCATGCCAACTCCTGGGACTCAGAACATCAGCAAAGCACTATTGGCTTTCCCAACTCTTGCCGCTCTCAGCATGAAAATCCACCAAGAACACCCAGACCAAAATGCAAGCTGCCTACACTCAGACTTGCAGATGGAACTCAAGTGCATCCCCAAAAGGCAGACCCATGCTCTTAAATTTTCTTCTGTGCTGCTTATTGTAAGGCAGGCTGCACACAGGCGGTACATACAGGCTTTTGAAGCAAGATAATTCTAAATGTGGGACTGGTGTGGAATGCTAACTACATTGGCTGACAGTCCATGTGGTGGTAGTTGTGCCCATCGATAAAATGTCTTCCTAGCTGCGATGATGAGAACGTCTGCCTTCTTGAGCAGGTCTTGTCTGAGGAGCTCCAAATGCTGTGCAAGCTACAATGAAGTACAGTCTTGTGGCTGGGGAAGGCTGTCTTCTCCCTCATCTCTTCTAGCAAGTCCTAAGAATTGTCTAGTGATTAGCTCAGGGGATGGGGACTGGAACTCGAGGCATTTGTGTTTCATTCCCAGTGCTTCTCCCAGTTGGATGTGACCTTGGGCAAGTCCCTTTCCTTCTCCACTTCAGTTTCCTCATCTGTATGATGGGGCCATTAACACCTAGCCAGCAATTGAGTTGGTTCTTTGATGTCATTGATGGAAGGAGTCAGACAGGTACACAGTGTACTCGCTTTAGCTGATTTGACTGTACGGTAAGTAAAACCACACTCACCTGCGTGCCCTATAATTCACACACAAAGCAGCTGTCACTTCCCACCTCCCCACAGCACTTTAATAACAGAGGTTGCAGCAAGATCTCCTATTACTACAGCTGTGTTATTTTTATGCTGTACTGTTCTGAACATTTTTTAGTACATTGTAAAGTATTGTCATAAATCATTAAAATGAAACTACCCCAGCAAGAATGAACAAAGCACGTTTTAGTGCAGTCCCCTGGATTGTTTTTATTATTTGCCCACCTGTCAATTTGCAAAATCAGTCTTTTGCACCCCGTGCAAGTGAGTCCACTGACCGTCTAATTAGCCTGGCAAAATTCTACCAGCCAGGTCCTTAGCTGGTGTCAATGTCGTGGCAATGGATTTCCGGTGTAACTATGCCAGTGTACACCAACTGGGGAGGAGGTCCTGTATGCTCACTTGTCTGGGGCATGTAATTTTTGGCTCAGGCCGGCTGGGTAAGACATCCTCAGTTCTTTCTCCTCCAGACATTTATGCTGTGCTCATCACCAAGATAGCTGAGGCCAAACTGGGAGGCCTAAAATCAGAAGTTTAAACTCCTAAAATAGAAGTGGTCTCTTTTTCTCCAAGCTTCCTGCTCCCACTGGCTTGAGTGGGATTTGTAAGTGCTCAGCTTCTCTGACAATCGGCGACTAAATCCTAAGGACTTGATTGTGGATTTAGGAGCCTAACTTTAGGCCCCCCAGTTTGAAAGTAGTGGCCTAAGCGCGTAAGGGTAAGGGCAGATGAGCAGGCGCTTTCCCTGGGTTGGTGCCTTATAATGGTAGGTGTGCAGTGGTGCTCCAAACAGGCCATGGATAGCTAACTATTGATCATGTGTGTCAGAACAGCATTAAATCTCTCTGCTATTAGGTGGGTGAGTGGTGTAGCTGTCCTGGAGCAGCTTGCTGTGGACTCCAAAGAGAACATCCCCTGCTTTAGACTGCCAACCAACAACTTGGAAATGGAACTGTCAGCTAGTTAAAAGTTCATCTAAGGAGCCAACCAACTGTACCATGCAACCATGGCAACAAAAGCATTACTATGGAGCTCTGGGAAGCTTTAAGCTCTGAATGCAAGACAGAAAACATGAGGGAGATGACTGCTGTTGTGTAAATATGTGGGAGCTGCATCGTGCTCCTGGCTGGAGCAGAGGCAGGGCACAGTAGGTGGTGGCGGCTGTTGTCGTGTTCTTTGGAGTCCTCGTGGGAGCTGTTCCTTACCATCTCTTTTCTGCACGCGCTGCGTTAGTTACCTTGGCCGAGTTGTATTTTGTGGAAGTTGCAAGTGTGCTTCCCAACCACAGCAGGCGCTTTAGTTCCTAACAGTCTGTGAGCTCTGCTTCTGTATCACAAAAGGGCTAATCAGATCCTTAATCCTTTTAAGATGCTGAATCCAGATCTCCTAGCCATATGTCTACTCCCTGACTTCCTCTTTCCTTGCACACTTTCCTCAGAGCCATGGTCTTGCCCTTCGCACACCTCTGCCCTTCTCTCATTCTCTTTCACCTCAGGAGCCTCGTCTCCCATTCTCCTTGCCTCCCTTGCTTGGTTTCTTTCCATCCCCTGCTCTTTGAGCAAGCACAAAGCCCCTGTTTCAAACCATTTGTTTTTACAGAGCCGCTGCTATTCCTCTCCCTTACAATGGAGGATACTGAGGATAACAGCCTATTACTATGGCTAACCAATGGAGTTACTCCTTTAACTCAAGTACATAAAGGTCTGGACTGTAGGTCCTGGGTTTGAACTCTGCTAAACACCCCTTTGCTTCCCCTGTGATTTGTAAGACATTACTTACACCCTGGACATGGTAAATAGTTGCACCAGGCGGAAATTTCCTTGGATGCTTACAGCCCTGCTGGAACTTCTAACTTGGGTTAGGGCGGAGAACCCAGCTGATTACAAGTGCAGAAGGCCTGGAGGGTGGCAGGTGACCCTATTGCTCCAGGTGATGCCTTGGTTTCAGAGTAAGACCCTATACAGTGAAAGAACTGTCACTCCACCGTAAGTGTGGAGGGAGAGTCGGCCAACACCCCTGGATCTGGTGTTGGTGCAACTGGTGGGGGATGTCCTTGAGCTAGTGGAGTCGTACTGCCCTTAGACCAAGGGTGCTTCTCTTGCAGGGAGGGAAGGGGGCATGGGGCTTGGAGACTTGGGTGTGGGAGGAGGATGTCAAATTTAGTTCCTGCTGCTTGGCCCAAATGCTGATCCAATGCTGAGCTGCTGCTGCTCTCTGTGTGCAGCCATTAGAGGGCACCAAATGCCATCTCGCAGGCGGGGCGCAGACAGCCTGTCAGCAAATGGGGGGAGGTGTGGAATGATTTATCACTGTTAGATCACTGCTGAAGCTTTCAGCTGTGCGTGTGAGGGGACGGGCCAGGCTTCCTCTTCAAAAGTATTGAGGAGACCCGAGCCTGCTAAACCACATGCCGGCAGTGCCCATACTCCAGATCTGTGGGGTCAGCCTTTGCTAGCCTGGGCCCCTTGTCTGCAGTGCTGTGTGCTGCCCTGTTGACTAATATTCTCAGCCAGGCCACTATGGAACTGATCAACTTGACTGCAGATCAGGGCTGTGTTCCTGTGCTGTTTCCCTCTCCTGAGCCCACTTTCCCTTCCTTTTTGTGTCCAGAGTGAATGACTGTCAGCCCCTGCCAGCGTCGCTTCTCAGAGCAGCCATTTGTGATTCCTGGGAGGCTGCAGGCATGAATGACTTTCTTAGAGTCCAGCACAGAGCAATCACTTGTTACACTGAGTTTTCTTTTTTGCCCCCTCTCCAGATACAGCACAAAGAATCCTTCTCTGCAGTCAGAGACGGTTCATTACAAGAGAGGGGTGAGCCAGCAATTCTCCCTGCCTTCCTTCAAGATTGATTTCTCAGACTGGAAGGACGATGAGGTAAATCTCTCCTTAGATTTCCCTCTTCTCCAAAACCCTATTGTTCCAGAAACACTGGGCTCTGTTTGTTTAACTTCCTGAGTTGTAGCTGGAAAATTATCAGTCACAGCTGCTGTGGCATGATCTGTCAGCGTGGGGTGAAGGGCCCTGGGAAAAATGGATCTGAAATATTCAGGACAACTGTTGGGTAGGTACATTAAGCCTCCTGATCCTACCCCCCCCCCCCCCCAAAAAAAAAAAAAAAACGGGCATGGGAAGGGGGCAGGTTGGACTGTCTGTCGAGATCTCAGATACCTGGAGTAGGATGGAACTTGTCTACAGCTCTCGGGGTGAATGATACTGGTGCCATCTCCAAAGGAAGCAGCTTGTTTTTCAGCCAGTCTTGATGTGATGCTCTCCCAACTGATCAGGGCACTGTGGGAGCTCAGGAACGTAAGTCCCCTTCAGAGAGGCGTTTATTGCCTAATAACATGTCTGGTTACACACAGCCTGCAGAAAAGTTGGTGTCCCCTTTCTGTAGCAAATGTATTAACCACATGATTGATAAGTAAACTTCTTTTTAAAGAGAGAGTTTCCAGGTACAATATTGACCTTTTTTTTTTTTTTTTTTTTTTTTTTTTTTTTTACCCCATCAAAGGAAGTCAGAATCGTCCAAGCAGGGTTGAATTTGATCGCTTTGAAAATAAATACTTATCTTCTCTAGAAAAAGAGTACAATTCTGAATTGTGTTCTGAGCTGTGAATTAGTCTACTTCTCATAATGTCCTACTGATGAATCAGTGTGTGTGTGTTTTTTCCTAGTGTGTGTCTGTTACAGAATATTGAGGGGGGGCATATGTATTCATAGATTCCAAGGTCAGAAGGGATGAAAGCCACTGCGATCATGTAGCCTGATCTCCTGTGTAACACAGGCCAGAAAACTGCCCCACAATTATTCCTATTTGAACTAGAGCAGGTATTTTAGAAAAGCATCCTCCAAATCTTGATTTAAAAATTGCCAGTGATGGAGAATTCACCACAGCCCCTTTGGAAAGATGATACAAAGGTAATTGAACCAATAAGGCATATCTGCGTTCATTCAAGGGTTTCAAAGAACTCAAGATCACCATGACTGAAACTGTGTTGGTTGGGAAAGTGAGCATTTATGTATAGCCTTCCATAAGCTTCCCTTTTCATGGTATCTGATAGATAAGAAGATTCTTACAAGACAATGAAAGGGATTCTACCAAGTCTTGTGGGCCCAAAGCGTAAAGGGATATGTCACCTCCAAAATCATACTCTGTGTGACATGTTAGTTACAGTTATTACAAGTAATTTACCTACCTTCCTAGAACTGAGAGATTAGCGAGAAAAAATACTGGTATTTTTTCTGGGGTTCTTTGTATGTTTAACAGCACTTTTGGTATGTTCAATTTCACTGTTTCATCTGGTTTATCACCCTTAGGGTGAGGCTTTCATGTTTGCTGATTTAATTTCAAAATGATGGTGCACCTTACTACAGAGGAGGATTGTGAGGTCAGAGGTGACTGAGCCAGTCACTGCATTTCTTTTCTTTGGTTTCCATTTTTCCCAGCACTTGCCAATTAGGTAAATATTGGGTGGGATCTTTCTCAGTTTAAAATATTGTGTTTAGCATAACTGACGTTAACCACCCTTGGACGGTATAGTTGTCAAATTACTAAAATACTGATGGTGAATATCCCTCTAAACCTAGCTAGGGAGCTATAAGACTTCTCTGTTCATATAAATTGCCTGGTATTTTAATCATGCTGAAGTCTATCTCAGTTGCATTTGTGGCATTGAGATCAACATGTGAACTACACTCTGTACAAAATAGCATCTTCTCTGATTGGTTTTAAATTTGCCTCATTTCAGTTCCTAAGTTCCCTTTGTTTTTGTCTCTTGGGACAAGATTAATAGGCGCATCTGACTAGCTTCCTCGATAGCATTTTCTTTAGCTTATCCTCGGAACTTGTCACATATCACTAGCTATGGAAGGCTGGGTTTTCTTTAGCTAAGTACTTATCTCGCCTATGTGCTAGAGGAAGTGGTGGTGACCCAATAGTCCTTTGAGTCAGTAACATACCAGTGCCCCAGCACGGAATTGTGGGAAGCTGTGCTGCTAGAATTGTTGTCCTTGTTGATGGGCCATAATACCAAGGTCTTGGCCATTTGTGGTTAATGATGCTCTCTTCTTGTAAGAGTATTATGGGTGCTATTAATCCGGGTGTCTTGGCCACATTCCAACCAAGATAGGGACCTTCTCTAACCCTCACCCTACTGTCCAAGCTCACCTGGATATGATGATACTCTCTTCCTGTCCCAAACTGTTGTAATGCTGCAATGCATGGTTAAATCGGGGATTGGGGGGTAGAGAATAAAAAAACCTGTATATTTTGTGCAATCCCAGCAGAGGGAATATCCATTGGTAAAATACACCCCAACCATAGTTTCAAAACAAACCACAAGGCAATTACCAGCCTCTTCCCCATGATCCTCAGAAATCTGGGCTGCAGATGTTCTGGCTTCTCTGCCAATAGATGACCTCACAAGTACACCTATGATGGCCTGAAAGAACTGTCCCATTCTCAGCCCTGCTTTTCGTTCCCTTTGTCACTCACTCTGACGAAGGAAGCAGGATGCTGGCAGTCCAGACTCTCCTCAGCCTCTTAGAAAAGCAAATTTGTTCAAATCCTCTGTTAATGGCATTTCTGACCAGCCAGAGTTACTTGTAGTTGTGCAAACAGGTTTTTAACTCTTAGCAAAAGTTTTGCAGCTCATCTTTAAACAGCTGTGTGTCAGCAAAGGTGGAGGCGATCTGTGTATTGCGCATCTGTTGGTCAAGTCTTCAAAGCTCTTTGGAGTCAGAGGTACTATAGAAATGTAAGCTATAAACCCTCTTCCCATCCCCTCTTCAGACCAAATTCTGCTGATCCACTCTGCTGATCTGTTGCCTAATCAGCACTGCCGTCTGGCAGGTGTGCAACTGACTTCACTGGGAGCTCTGCTTGGGGAGCAAATGTAGAACAGGAAACATGGCTCAGAGGAGAGTTTCTGTGTGTGTGTGTCTATCTTTCCTTCCCCCCTCCATGCCCAATAACATGCATGTGGCTAGATCTTCCTAACTACTCTCTGAAATGCAACACTCCTATGTCTGACATCAAACTGCCGCTGTTCAGCTGTATACTCCTAAACCCTGTGGACTGCTTGCCAGCTTCACTGTTGGTTTGTCAGAATAAGATAGAGTTCATGCTTTTGCCTACTGTAATGCTTGTATATGACATAGCCCTTGACCAGATGACAGGATGGAAAGTGGTATTGCCTGAGGTGGTTGGTTGGATAAACTTTACTAAGTGCATGTTTTACTTTGTCTTTACAAATGTGTTGGTTCATTGGCAAGCTGTACTAAGAGGCTTTCATTGTCGAAAGACACTCTTCTACATATCCAAGAGTGAATGTGAAGTGCAGCCTTTGGGAGACTATACGTTCAGATGCGGCACAAATTCAGATTGTAAAGCAAAAGTAGTTCTGGCCTATGCTTTCTCCACCAAATGTGCAAAAACGTAGCTGTGCTCTTGCAATAGTAGATTGGAGCAGGAAGCAAAGCAGGAACCTAAGAGCTGCTTTCAGCAACACCGTAGTCAATTATCTTTAATGAGTTGAGAATGTTTGGAGCGAGACATGGTAGTTTGAAAATGGCTAGCTAGAGACGCAGCGTACCCCTGCAGAGGATCTCACAGTGTTTGAGGGTGAGCTGAGACAGGAAGTGGTTGCAGTCACAAGACCTTTAATAGCAACTGGTCTGAATTGATACACAGTAGTGTCATTATATAATTGAGAACTGAAAGTTTTTTCTAGGAAGCCTGTAGACTAAATATAGTTAAACATTTCCTAGAACATTTGGCCTCTGTAATGATTAGACTGAAGCTAGGAACAAAAAGGTAGTAGATTCCCAATTTTCTATTTTCCCGCACACTCCACAAAGTAACTAAAGCCTGGTCTACACTGCAAAGTTAGGTCGATGCAAGACAGCTTACGTGGACCTAGTTGTGCATGTGTCTATTCTTAACTTTGTCTCCCACCAATGTAAGCGCCCCATTACACTGACACAATAACATCAGCGTCCCGAGCAGCGAAGAGCCATAGCCATTTACTTAGATCAATGCAGTGCGAGTGTAGATGCTGTGTTACTTATGTCGACCTTAACTGTCCTCCAGCAGCTGTCCCAAAATGCCCAACGCTGACTGCTTTCGTCACCAATGTGAACTCTGCTTGCAGAGACCGGATGTCCCGTCCGCCCCCCTTAAAGCCCTGCAAATTTTTGAAATTCCTTTTCCTGATTGCCTGGCTTGGTGACCACACCTAGCAGCTCTCTATTGTTGATTGAAACTGCCCAGTTGACCATGCTGGCTGCACATTCCTGCCTGGAGTAGGCAGAAGATATTGGCACTTCTGGGCCTGTGGGGAGAAGAGGCTGTGTAGGCATAGCTCCGAATCAGCAGTAGAAACCTTGACATCTATGAGCAGATTGCTCAGGGGATGCAAGAGAAGGGTCATGACCAGGGACCAGCAGCAGTGCCGCATGAAAATCAAGGAACTGCAGCAGATGTACCAGAAAGCCAGGAAGGCCAACAATCAGTCTGGTGCCGAGCCACAGACCTGCTGCTCTTACAAAGAGCTGTATGCCATCCTTGGTGGAGACCCCACTACCACTCCCAGCACCGTGGATATCTCTGAGGAGCCTGAGTCACAGGTCCCTGCCATGAACAGCAAGGAGGAGGTGGAAGAGGAGGAGGAGGGATATGGGAGACAGGTGACCAGGGGAATCCAGCTGCACAGTGAGGACCTGATTTTGATTCCACCGCAATCCAGCCAGTCCCGCCTGTTGATCCCGGGCAAGCCCATTGAAGGGAAAGGAGCCTTGGGTAAGTGTCTGTGGATAAATATTCAAATTACAGGGGTAGCATCCCCAAAGTAGCAGGACATTTTTATTAATTGACTCATGTAGAAGAGGGAGTGGTACAACCAAGAGAGGTAGAGTTGCTATCAGGTTTTCATTCCCCTCTAGAATTAGGCGAGGGGGCCAAGTGGAGCAGTTTGTTTATGTACACAGGGGGATGTCCCTTGAATCCTCCATAGAGATCGCAATGAAACTTTCATGGCGGTCCTCTTCCGTTGTCAGCTGAAGGTTGCTAGGGAGGGCTGTCTTATTTCTTCTTCAGTGGTAGGACACTGTCCCATGCCACTTGGTGATCATTTTAGCAGGCACCATTGCAGTACACAGGCTAGCAGCATACGGGCCAGGCAGTTTTGGGATGCCAGCAGCAGCTGTGGTCTCTCTGCCTCTGTTACCCTCAGGGCTGAGATATCAGCTAAAATCACCACCATCTGTGCCATTGCCCTGTATGGCTAGAATCATGTGATCAGACAATTCCCTCCTCACTTCCCCTACCCCCAATGGATCATACTCACCATGGCTGGTGCAGTGACGGGTGCCGTGCACAAGCAATCCCAAGTAGAAGCAAGAATGCAGAGCTTAAAACTTTAGAGGAGCAAGGGGTGTGAATTCAGCATCTTAAGTTTCGCTTTCTGTAGTGAATATGCTGACAATGCTACCTCTGTGTGTTTTATCTGCAGCTGCTGCCATTGCGACCTTCAGGGTCTCCCACTCCACACCCGCAGAGCCAGATAAGGAGGGGAAAAAGGAGATCTCAGGATGACTTCTTTAATGAGATCCTGCAAGCCTGTATTGCACCGTACCATGAACCCGCGGCCTGGAGGATGAACTGTGCGGACAGCCTGGAGAAGGAGTGAGTGGAGAAGAATGGCTCAGGAGTCCCTGCAGGACCAGGAGACGGAGATGCACCAAGACATAATGGGGCTTCTCAGGCAGCAAACACAGATCCTGCAGATTCTGGTGCAGGTTTAACAATCCCAGGCTCGCGCCTCTCTGCAGCCCATTAAGAGCCCAACATTGGGACCTTTCTACACCCCCCCTCAACATTCCACGCGGAATCAAGGGTCACTGCAGTACCCTTGCCACTCCACACGGGGGCACATGGAAAAACAATCATAGCTTTACATACACTGAATCGTGACGGCCACAGTCGGTGTATTTGTTGCTGAAATAGGCATGAATGTTCTTTCCCCTTCACAAGTTCTGTTCTCTTTAATAAATTCAGTTTTGTTCTGTTTTTAATGGATTTGTTTTGAAATTGCACAGGTTCTTTTTGCACTGAATTTGTTACAGAATAAAATTCTATTATTTGTAACTATTCATTTTTATTAGTTCACAACATATGCTGCTGAGTGCTCAGCAGTTCTGAAAGCAACCAATAACCAATTACCTATTACTGCACAGTGTCTCACAACTCATAAGGTCATTCAGAAACAAAATTAATAGGTGCATTGACAATGTTATATTCCTACATGTACAGCAATAACCACACGATTCTTACCAGGCCACTAAAAAGCAGGATGAGTAGAGCCCACTACAACAACACATGCTACTCTGGTTCACTGTTAAAATGGTCTTACAAAGCTTCCCTGAGCTGTGTAGCTCTGGATTGAGCTCTTCTAATAGCCTTTGTATCTAGCTGTTCAAATTCAGCAGACAGCTGCTCTGCCTCCACCCACCAGAAACTTTTTCCCCTTTGCTTCACGGATGTTATGCAGGACACAACAGGCAGCGATAACCATTGGGCTATTTTTCTCAGTGAGGTCACTGAGTAAACAATGCCAGCGTCCCTTCAAACGACCAAAAGTATGCTTAACTGTCATTCTGCAATGCTGAAAGAAAGTCCTTGCTTGCAGCTTTCTGAACAGTCCTGTGTTCTTAATGATGAGAGCATCATGCACCTTCCCTGACCAGCCCACATTGATGTCAGTAAAGTGTTCCCCGTGATCCATCAACACTTGCCTAACCGTGGAAAATTAGCCCTTCTATTGATACACTCTCTGTGGCGTGGTGGTCTGGTGCCAGAATAGAGATATGCGTGCTGTTTATTGCTCCACCGTAGTTTAGGAACCCCATTGCTGCACATCCATCCACTATGTTCTGCACATTGCCGAGAATCACATTCCTGCGTATCAGGAGGCAATTAATGCATCAAAACAGTCCCCGCAGTGGATTTCCTGACTCCAAGTTGATTTCCTGCTGACCGGTAGAAATTTGACGTTGCAAGTTTCCACCGTGCAATCTCCACTCGCTTCTCTGCTACCAGTGCAGCTCTCATTTTGGTGTCCCTACGCTGGAGGGCTGGAGCAAGCTCAGCAAACAGATCCAGGAACGTGGCCTTGCACATCTGAAAGTTCTGCAGCCACTGCTCCTCATCCCAAACCTGCATTAAGATGTGATCCCACCAGTCAGTGCTTGTTTCTCAGTCTCAGAAGTGGCGCTCCACCATCTGCAGCTGCTCCGCAAATGCCGCCGACAAACTTGAATTGGTTCTCGATATGACCCACAGCAATCTGTCCTCCAGGGAAATGTCACATTCCTCCCTCATTCCATAGTTCTTTCATCTCTGCAAATTCCACAGGATCAGGCGCCCTGTGCTTGCAATGCTCATTACATTAGTGCAGAGCTATACAGGTGCCATGCTTCTGTCAGACGTGGCAGACAGCAAAGAGGGCCGTGTGGGTTTGTGGGATTTTGAAAAAAGGTGCAAAAATTTTGGAATACAGATAACATTATGGGATGGAGACAGTTGCAAACTGGGAAGTTGACCCCATTCTCCCAGTCACTCTTGTGACACTCTTTTTGGCAGAATCATGCATTGCCAAGACTTCCCAAAATACAGTGTGCTGGAAGGTGGTGAGTTGCATAGTGGGATACCTATCCAGGATGCACCACACTCTGCATAGAGACAAGCAGTCCTGATGAGTACGCACACTGGCAACACAAAGGGGCCGGTATGCGCTCACATGAGCAATGTACCAACTGCAGCGGCTCTGTGCCGACCTAATTTCAGTCGACACAAGTTTGTAGTGGAAATCTGGACTAAGGCTAGATCTACGCTAAAAAGTTGACTTGACCCAGCTACCTCGCTCAGGGGCATGATAAATCCACACCCCCTGAGTGACATGGTTAAGCCAACTTAACCCCAGTGTAGACCCCATCGACCTAGCTACCGCCTTTTGGAAAGGTGAATTAACTAAGCGAGGGTACTAACTAAGCCCCCCCGTGCTGCTGCAGCATTTCTAGTGAAGATCTACCCTAACTCTGGGAGCTTGCTGCAGTCTGATATGCCTAGGATATTACTTATGGTGCCCGTCTGTTGGCAGTGCAGCAGGGTGTTTAATGGGCCATGTTGGTAGGTGGTGCTAGTATACTTCAGGGCTGATCTACACTTGAAACTCTACAGCAACACAGCTTCAGCTGCATTGCCATAGCGCTTCAGTGTAGACCCTACCTACACCAGTTGGAGAGGTTCTACTACCCATGAGGCCATCAACCTAGCGCGCTCCGTACTGGATCGGCTAAACTACATCGCTCAGAGTGTTGATCTTTCACAACCCTGAGTGATGTAGCGGGATCGACCTAACTTTTTAGTGTAGAGCAGGCCTAAGAGACCCACTGTTACACCTTTTAATATTAGGTTATAATTAATGGAAGGAAGCACACTGAACAGAGAGAGATAATGGGACAGTGGGTCTCTGTTTTCTATAGAAGTGCCCCTTGTGCCGTGGTTTGAAATTGAAGCCGTTCTCAGCATGCTAAATGCTCCCCTGAAGGAACATCATGAACAACTGTGGGTAAGATACTAGGTATAAAATTAAGCTCATAGCAGTTAGAGATGGAAAGACACCCTAGAACTTCAAGTTCAGTACAGGATAGTTATCCAACACAGAAGCTCTCTTGGGTATTATGCTTTTAACTACATGGGACTTTACTCTTTTGTTTCTCCTCTTTTGCTCCCCTTCCCCATCCCCCCCCCATTTGCCAGATGTACTCAGGGTCTCCTGCTGAGAAACTACACAGCTGAAAAGGAGTGCTCTGGATGTTTGGAATTCCAGTTGTCAACAGTTATAAAGCATTCTGTTTTTGAGATACTAGCTGATAAAATCAGTCCTAGATGAAGTCTTGGGGAAAAAACAAGATAAGAGGTCCAATTGGACAGGCTTGTGGCTGCTCCGTGAGCACTGCTTTTTCATTGGTGGGCATCTTGTGCTCTATAAAATAAGCATTGTTGCTTTGAAATTAAGGTCATGGCTACACTTGCAGATGTAGAGCGCCGGGAGTTAAACCAGCCCTCGGAGACCGCAGCAGGGAAAGCGCTGCCATGTGTTCACGCTGTCAACTGCAAGTGCAGTGGCGTGAGCACATTTGTGGCACTTGCAGCAGCATTGGGAGCGGTGCATTATGGGCAGCTATCCCACAGAGTACCTCTTCCCATTCTGGCGCTGTGGCTTGTGAGAAGGATGGGGGGGCGCACGCGGGGCATCCTGGATCCTGTTCCAGTGCCCTGTGATGCATTGCTTCGCATCCCAGCAATCCCTGTGCTTCCATCCACATTTGGCGCCATCTTTCAATGGTTTTTTGTACTGCACGCTCTGTCTTCCCTTTCAGTCTGCGGGAATGGATCCTGAATTTGTAAGGAATATGCTGATGGGTCTCACCAGCACATCACAAATTGCAGTCAAGTTACTCCTTAAGCTACAAAGTGACAGTGAGGAGTCCGACGATGGTGTCGACACGCATAACGCATACAACACAAGATTGTTTGTGGCATTCATAGACATGCTCACCACAGTGGAATGCTGCTTTAGGGCTTGGGAAATAAGCATTGAATGGTGGGATCACATCATCATGCAAGTCTGGGATGACAAGCAGTGGCTGCAGAACTTTCAGATGAGGAAAGCCACTTTCATGGGACTGTGTGCTAAGCTCGCCCCTACCCTGCAGCACAAGGACACGAGATTGAAAGCTGCCCTGCCGGTGGAGAAGCGCGTGGCTACTGCAATCTGGAAGCAGTCTACTTCAGACAGCTACCGATCGGTCGCTAACTAGTTCGGAGTGGGAAAGTTGACCGTTGGAATCGTGTTCATGCAAGTGTGCAGGGCCATTAATCGCATCCTGCTCAGAAGAACCGTGACTCTGGGCAACATATGTGACATTGTGGCTGGCTTTGCACAAATGGGTTTCTCTACCTGCAGAGGGGCGATAGATGGACAGGTATTCCAATTCTGGCACCAGAGAACCTAGTCTCCGAATACATAAATCGGAAAGGCTATTTCTCGATGGTTCTCCAGGTGGTGTGGATCATCTTGGGCGTTTCATGGACATTAACGCAGGCTTGTCTAGACAGGTGCATGACGCACGCATCTTTCGGAACACAGGCCTGTTCAGGAAGCTGCAAGCCGGGACTTTCTTCCCAGACCAGAAGATCACCATAGGGGAAGTCGAAATGCCCATTGTGATCCTTGGAGACCCCGCTTACCCTTTAATGCTGTGGCTCATGAAACCCTACACAGCGAGCCTTGACAGTATCAAGGAGCGGTTCAACAACACGCTGAGTTGGTGCAGAATGACTGTTGAGTGTGCTTTTGGCCATTTAAAGGGCTGCTGGTGCTGTCTGTATGGGAAACTGGACCCAGCCGATGACAACATCCCCACAGTTATAGCCGCATGCCATACCCTCCATAACATTTGTGAAGGGAAGGCTGAAAGCTTCACTCAGGCATGGACCATGGAGGTTCAACACCTGGAGGCTGAATTTGAACAGCCAGAGAGCAGGGCTATTAGAAGGGCCCAGCGCGGGGCTATAAGGATTAAGGATGCCTTGAAGGAGCATTTTGATGCTGAAAGACACCAGTAATGTTTGGTGCCCTGCACGGGAGTGAAGTGCAGTGATTCTAATTCTAGTAGGCATCTGTGTTTGCTACATATGATGCTCTGACTTGCAGTGCCTGTTGGTTTCCTGGGCTATGCTATCTTTTACTTAATGCAATAAAGAATGTTTGCAAAGCCAAAAAATTCATTTATTGAAAAGAAACACAACTGCTGGGGAAACATACATGACATGACACATCTGTGCTGTGTGGGAGGAGGGAATGGGGTGGGGAACGGGACAATCACAGATTTGCGTATGTTCTGTTATCATATTCAGCCTTCCTGTCTGGAGTGCCGTGCAATGAGCGCTGCACTTCAGGTTGGCTAAAACGCATGGTGATGGGGGTTGAGTGTAGTGGGTAAGGGTTGTAGTTTGCAGGGCTGGGTGGTGAAGCTACAGGTGTTGGAGGCAGCTGGTGGCGATAAGAAACCAGATGGTGGGGAAAGTGGGTTGGCAGTGACAAGGGAGCACAAGGGAAAGAGTTTTGTGACAAGGGCTGTTGGGGGGAAATGGGGGAGGCAGATCTGCTTCATCTGCAGTGCTATGAGGGCCTGCTTCGAGTCCGCTTGGCGTTTCATAATGCTTAGGAGCCAGTCCGTGGCTTGTTGCCAGCGATCCACATTCTCCTGGCGGAGCCTCCTTTCGGTCACCCACCACTCCTGTACTTTTTGGTTTTCAGTAAGGGACTGCTGCATGACTTCATGCAAAAGGTCCTCCTCGCTTCTTCACGGACACTTCCTGATTCTTTGCAGCCTTTTGGCTGTTGATAACAAGAATGGCTGGGATCTAAAGGTTGCATCTGTAAAGCCAAAATGCAACATTTAACACCGGCAGCATTGTTCACACTAGACAGAGCAATGATTTGGCCGAACTTAAAGACAAGCACAGTGCACGCAATAGCAGAAAGTGCCTGTCCCAAAGCGAGTGCACATAACCCACAAGAGCCCTGAAATGGTGAGTAAGCACAGGGGCAAGGGGGGACTGATTGTTTCAGGGCCGTACTGTTCTCTGGGGTTCTGTGCCTTTGGAAGAGCCAACAGCTGCAGGGGCCTCTATACTGAACACTGTCCCCACATTTTCCACAGGATGAGTTCGTCCTGGAAGATATCTCGCTGCTGAGGGTGACCTGGGAAGCAAGGGAGGGTCTTCTACTACAATGCGGCTTCTGCCCTGGCCCTTATGCAGCTTGCCTGTGTGCAGCAGTGGTCCCCCCGCCCCTCACGGCACAGTGGCGCGAACTTATTAGCCTTACTGGGACAAGGAGCATAGTAGCTCTGCCAAGGAACCTGCGCAAGCGGATTGCCCAGCTTCTGCATTAGACCTTTGATGAGATCACTAAGGCCGATTATCGCGATGTGAAAGAGCACATCAATGCCCTATATCCGCATCTAGGCATGCATGCAGCCCTAACCCTTTTTTCGGCAACCCTCCTCGCCCCAAGAGCCCACACCGAGCAACTCCCTTCCCAAAATAAAAGCCGCTTATCGGGCACCTCCTCTGCTGTTTGTTCTTCCACAAGCACCGTCCCCTGTGACTGGCTCTCTTCCTCCTGGCTTGAAAACAGCTTCTGGCTGCATGCATCTAAGGGATACTGGGCTGTCCTCTGGCTCTGGGTCCCCCTCCTCCTCAGCACCCTCACTCCCACTTTCCTCCTCCTGCTTTCTTGAACTCTGGGCTGCCACGGCTTCTGAAGTGTCCATGGTTCTCTTCGAAGTGGAGGTGGGGTCGCCCCCAAGTATTTCGTCCAGTTCTTTGTAGAAACAGCAGGTTGTGGGCGCAGCACCGGAACGGCGGTTTGCCTCCCACACTTTGTGGTTATCTTCATGGGGCTAGAGATTTAGGCCTTGGCTACACTTGCAAGTTAGAGCGCATTAAATCAACCCCGGGCGCCCTAACTCCTGAGGTGTCCACACTGGCAAGGCACATAGAGTGCCTGGACTCCGTGACTGGAGCGCCCCTGGTAATCCACCTCCATGAGAAGCATAGAGCTTGCTGTGCCCCGGCAGGAGTGCTGCGGTGCCAGTGTGGATGCCCTGGTCTATTAATGTGCTCTGATCGGCCTCCAGAAGCATCCCACAATGCCTGTTCTAGCCACTCTGGTCCTTACTTTGAACTCTACTGCCCTGCCCTCAGGTGACCAACCATCAGACCCGCCCTTTAAATTCTCTGGGAATTTTGAAATTCCCCTTTGTTTGCTCAGAAAGGCATGTAGTGCTCTCAGCGCATCCTTCCAGGTGACCATGCTTCCACGTGCCAGGCGATCCCTAGTATGGAGCAATGGCGAGGTGCTGGACCTCATCAGTGTTTTGGGGGAGGAAGCAGTCCAGTCCCAGCTGCACTTCAGCCATAGGAATTACGATACCTACGGGCAGATATCAAGGGCCATGACTGGGACGCAGTGCATTGTAGGGTTAAAGTGAAGGAGCTGCGGAATGCCTACCACAAAGTGTGAGGTTTCAAATTGCAAACTGCCTGTAACACTGTGCAGTGCTGTCTGCCTCTGGCTGCAGACAGCCTGAAACAATACCTCTGAGAGGAGTGAGCTGCTCCCATTTGACTCATTGGGTGAGAATGGCGAAACATAAAGATTAAAATGTTCTGACCTTTTGCTGCTGATCAAACCCAATGAGAGAGAGTGTCTATTTAACAGCTACCTGATGTTGGATCCAGAGAAGCTGGTCATCAGTACAGCTAACAGGGGGAGCGTATCTGGATGCCTGTCTGTGACCCAAGGAGGAGATGTGGTGTATAAGCCATCTTATACTGTGGACCATCATTCTCATGCCTTCATTTCCAGAGTGAACCTTGAGCATCTGGAACTTTTTTGTAACCTCCTGCAATAATTCATCATTCTGTTCCTTTTCCAGTGCGCGCACACGACACTGGCATGTGGGGATGTGTCCCTTCAGAACGAACACAGACACTTTCCTTTCTCACAGTGTTTTGCTTTTGTGAAGCAGCTGTGTGAGCCTTTTCTGGAATCGGGTCTTCCTGTGGCTTTGAGAGACTCCAGTGCCCCATAGCATGCAGGCATTGATTTCTTTATTGTCACTATTGCTGGATTGGCAGGGCTGGAAAGTGAAGCCATCAGGTAGCCATGGAATGAGCCTGGGCAGTGTCATCCCCTCGCACCTAAGTTACCTCCTGCCATTGTGATTCAGCCTAGCTTGAGGGTAGGGTGCCAGCAGTCCTGTATTACAAGGGACATCCCTTATTTAAATGGAAAATGACCTGTCCCATAAATCTGCCACCGGCGCTCCAGGCAGCGCGGTAAGGGGGCAGGGAGCAGGGCGGATTGGATAGAGGGCCGGAGAGTTCAGGGTGGTGGTCAGGGGGCAGGGGTGTGGATAGGGGTTGGGGGGAAACAAGGGGTTGAATGGGGGCAGGGCTCCCAGGGGGGCAGTCAGGAGGGGGGGGGTTGGATGGGGCAGCAGGGGGCAGTCAGGGACGGGGAGCGGGGGTGTGTGGATGGGGCAGGAGTCTCAGAGGGCAGGGGGAAGGGACAGATAGGAGGTGGGCTGGGCCATGACCCCCTCCCCTAACTGGCCCTCCATACAATTTACCAAACCCGATGTAGCGCTCAGGCCAAAAAGTTTGCCTGCCCCTGTCTTAAATTGTCCCTCAGCCCTAGGCAGGATTGCAGCCTCCCAAAGGGTAAAACAACTGTATCTCATGCTTGGTGCCTGCCGCTCAATTTTGTTTGTATTTTGGAGAGGCCCCCCCCTTCCTTGACTGAAGGACACTGACCAGGTTTTGAGGGTGTCAGAGTGGAAGATTTTGGCACAGCTTTTGTGAACTGCAGCTGAGCAGAAGTAATTAAGAATCGTACTACTGAGCCCTTGGTCATATGGCTCCTACACTGCCTACCGGCTCCATTTGGTCAGTATTTTTGCTGTAGAAATGGAACTTTGCAACCTCCATAAGCAGCAGATCCAGCTGCTCTGAGCGCTGGCTTAGTTTGTTGCTGCTGCATGCCTGAGCGTATGCTCGCCTGGTGGTGTGGAACTGGGATATGAGCAGGTGACCGTGGGAAGAACTCTCTGTCCCTTTCTACTTGTGTACATTCACTTTCTTCCAGCCCCTGTTGATGCCTGACTGACTCGCTCTGTGGCGAGGAGGATACGCAGCATTCAGCAGCACTGCTACTCCACAAACAGATGTAAGAGGAAGGGGTAGAAAGCGCGATATGTTGCATTTTCCCCTTTCCCCTAGGGAAAAGAGTGTGTTCCCTGACAGTCCCAGCCCTCTTATCAAGGGACCAACATCCTCAAATCCTTCCCATTCCTGTCTCTTGCATGGCAGCAAGTTCCCCTGACTCCTGAGCTGGGGCTCTGCGCCGCCCTACTCTTCACTGGCTCCCTCTTCTGTGTAACATTCAAGCTGCTAGTTCTCCCCTTCAGGGCTCTAATTCCTGCCTGTCTACATCTCTGCCTTGATTTCCCCCTTCTCCCCTTCTTGCTCCCTAGCCCCTCTCTATCCTAGAACCATCTCCAGGTCTTGGCTCTGCGCCTGCTTTCACTGCCCTCTGGGGTTGGCCTTCACTTCCCAGATGCCCATCACCCCCTCTCCTCCTTAAACCCCACTTCTTCTTCTTATGAATCTCCTTGTGCAGAGGCACCTCTCCCCCGACCCAGGGATTTGATTAGATCTGGCAGAGTTGGGGTGAGCTTGGGACCCGGCCTTCTGCTTGTCTAGGAAAGCACTTGGGGTCCCTGTAACTTGCCCTAGTGCTGCAGCTTTGGCGCTGCCTCCTGGACATGCTGGAGCGTTTTGGCAGAGTCGCTCTGAATCTGACGCCTGTGTGTAAAATAGGACAAAGGATCCATTTATTTCGTTCAATTCTGCGAGTGGCTCAGAGGCGCCATGATGGTAGCACCTTCTCAGAGGGGAGCGTTGTGGAACCACAGCCTGCTGGGCCAGCAGAACCTGAACCCGTCGGTAAGATGCCTGGTTTCAGCTGGTGCGTCAGATCAGGAATTCTGTGGTGGCAGATTTGACGTTTTGAATGGAAGCAGGCTGGAAACGAATAATGCAGCTGACACAGTAGTGCCTCTGTGATCTGTGTGCATGTGTTCAGTTCCATTTATTTTACTCTCTTCCCACCTTTTCATCTTAGGGTCTGCCACAGCGCTTTGTATCCAAAATGCATAATGGGCCCCAGGCAATGAACTGGGGATGCCAGAGTTAAAACCCGAGGCTCTGCAGCATGAGCTAGGCTCTATCTGACAACTGTAACCGACTCACACCTCTGGCTTGGGCATGGAGGGTGACTCGTAACATGCACTGACCCATGGGTTACAGCTGCGACTTAGAAGCTGCTAGGAAGGAGTTGAACGACAGTGCTGAAGCAACTTGCATTCTCTTCACATTTCCAAGGTTACTTTGCTAACGTCAAGGCATAAACATAATGATGTTAGAAAATGAAGGTACTGATAGGTTCTGGAGCACAGTTGTGTGGCCAGGAATGGATAAATTACATTCTGACCTGGAGGCTTGTAGGAGATAATTTCACCTTTGTGCAGGCCCCTTGGGTATTGTAGATCCAACCAGACCACTTACAAACCGCTCTGTGCTAAAACTGATTATGTTGCTGAAGCTCTTTGTGTGTGATCCTTTATTTAAACCAGAAGAGATGGTTTATTTAAATACATTTCCTTTTTGGTGTGAGTGAGCATGTGGGATTGTTAAATGGACTGATGAATCCAGTTCCTGTATGGCAGGAGATGACTTCATAGAAATATAATGTCTTGGAGTGCCAATTTGCTTGGGGGAGGCTATGACCCCAGGTGCCAGAGGCAAATAAAATAATCAGGGCTTCAGATGCTCTGCAATTCCATGGCTGTGGAATTTGCCTCACAATCCACTCCTTGCTCTAAACTCTAAGCTTTCTTTTAAAGTCTATTTCTAGCCCATGCTATGAAGAGAACCTTAAACATATGGCCTCATTGTAACCAATGTAGTGACATCTTCCTGAGTCTGTAGGCAGATACAATAGCTTTGCATGGTGGAGCTGCCCCAGGCATTTAAATAAGGTGTGGATTCTGAAGCATAAGGGTGACTGTTATCAGCATTAATGATTTCACTCTTGATCGTTTTAGCAAAAACATTCAACTAAGGTGCTCTAATCTATAATCACTAACTGCTTCTCCTAGTATCCCAAGTACCAAAATCCCCAGCTGGCATAATTTTATGTTTCCTCTTCCCCTCATTCCCATAACATTTGAGATGCAGTTGTGTCTTCAGTATGTTTTGCGGCCCATGGCAGATGTCAGTCATAAAAGAAATTGAATTGAGTTTTGTAACAACTCGCTCAAGGTGCTAGTTGGCTCATTTGTTTTCATATTTAAATAGACCTCACATCTTTAACTGACTTGAAGCTGGTATAAATATCCCGCAATGCTGCAGAAACTATACAGCCTTGTTGCAGGGTACATGGGCTCTGTACGGACCTGAGCAAGGGGAAGCCGATCGTTATTAGGAAGGTCTGGGGAAGGAGGAACCTGAACAAAGTTCAGAAGGTCTTTATCTCGATGTCATGTACTCCTTGAACATGCTGCACTGCAGGGCTGTTACTAGCAGGTCAGGCTTCTGTACCAGATTTGGACAGAGCTTCTGTCATGCAGAGAGCCACAAGAGAGATATTCTCTTTGAGACGCTTTAATGCACTGCCTGGTATAGCTTTTACCAGCTGAGGCAAGGTCTGTGACACATGGCACCACCTAATGGCTGAACATTACAATACAATTTTTGCCTTCCCTCTCACTCAGAGCCTGATTCACAAAACCCAGCCAGAGTGCAGTCAGCAGGACTTCTAGTCCCTTCTCCCCCACTCAGCTTCCTTGTCCTGTTTAAATTACCCAGCGCCAGGGCAGGGCAGGAGGCCTCCTTGTTTACAGCCAGGCTGTTGGGTTGCGTGCTCCAGCCTGTCTCTTAAAGAGGTAGTACACTCTTCCGCAGGGCCTGGAAACAAGCCATTTAGGCTATAGGATGGAGCAGCAGTTTATAGAGATTAAACAGTAGTTTTTATGTAAACACTGAAGCACACATACTCTCTTTTCAAGTGTCTGAAAGTACAGAACTACCCTCTGTCCCATGTGCACTGCAGTGGACAGAGTTGAGGGTATTTTAGCAACCTCAAGAATTCCAGTGCTTTGGGGGATTTGCCTTCACTTTAGATATTTTTTTACAATGAGGCCAAATCCTGTGCAGCTCCCTATTGATCTCCTCACTAATGATTATAACCAAGATCAGTGGATAGTCCTTGCTCAAGCAGAACCACAAGATTTGGCCCATCAATTTTCCCCCCTCTTTAATATGCAAACTTACTTACTGTAGGGCATAGCCAATGTAAACAGCCCCCAGCCTGCAGCAAAGGAGTTGCTGCTGTCTAAGCTAGGACTCAGATGTATGTCAATAACGGTACCTTGTTTGCTTTCTACTGCGGTTCAACAGATCTCATTCCAGGGCAGTGGGAAGGTCAATCTTCAATTGATGCCTATCTAGCTGGAGTTAATAGATTACCATTAAAGAATGTGACATTGCCCTGCCTTGGCAAACAAGGTCCGGGACCTGTAGAATCATGCGGCAGGCTGAGATATTTTTCATGTTATCGGCTGCATTATCAGCCACTTCTGAAGACGCTGCAGTAAGAATCTCCAGTGTAGAGATTATAAAATACAGCATTTATGTTTCTGAAACGATGCTTAAAGGGCTACGGTCTCTTCTCATACTGTACAGACGCATGCTCTGGTCTCTTTATTCCTGTGAAATTGAAGGCATAGGAGTTCTAGGGTTTGTGTTTGGGGAGGGGGGAGCACTTCAAGTCCATTTTTACCCTATTGGAAGGAAAGACCAGATGTTCATTGAACCTCATGAGCCTGGCAACATCTTTCCCCAGCGTGTGTTGTTTTCCAGCCTCTCTCCTTTGAATCAGCAGGCCCCCCTCCTGCCAACTTTGTTAATTCGCTACATTGGGGCATCTGCATTCCTAGCATCCAAAGTATGTGTGTGTGTGTGTGTGTTTATGTGTAAGGCTACATCTGCACCACGAGCTAGAGGTGTGACTCCCCTGCTCGTGTACACACGCTCATGACAGCTCTCATCAAGCTAATACTAATATCAATAGCAGTGTAGCCTTGATAGCACGGGTAGCTGCTGTGGAGGCACGGCTCAGCCAAACCTGCCTGAAACTAGTGGGTATGTACTCAGCATGGCTCAGCCATCCCTCTGCTGCATCTACCCGTGCTACCGTGGCTACCCGTCTAGTTATACTCAGGTAGCATGAGCAGGGGAATTGCACCCCGAGCTCGTGGTGTAGATGTCACTTAAGGCACTGCTTTCAGTTGCCAGCAAGAGCAGAAGGCTGGCTCCTTTCAGTGCTTTTTTTATGCAGTAAACAGCTATAATGATGAGGCCATTAATGGCAACTAACAACTTGAGATGGCTTTTGAAAGCAGCATATTGCCTGCAACAGCCCTTTATGGTTCTGTTTGCAGGCAAAGTTGATTAGTTGCTAGGGAACTTCAAATTATCTGTCCGGGGAGATACACGTAAATAAGGTCTCCTTGCCTGTGGCATTTGGTTGGCCTAGTGGCTTTGATAAATGAGACCTGATAAAAGAGGAAAAGTGTCTGCACTGTGAGGTCGTTTTGCTGCTTTATGTAAAGGTGGCCTAAAAGGAAATTTCTGCTTATTTTTTTTCCCTAGGAGTATTGGGTTTTCGTTGTTATATTGTTGGTGTTGGAGGACTCATTGGATACCTCAGAGATCTGGCTCAGGGGCTTTCTTAATGCTTAACCGTGTATCCTTTCTCCCACCAAATGCAGTACGTTATCAGTTGGACCGCCATTTCTCATACCACCATAGATGGGTGCCTGGGGGAATGTGTGTACTGTTTTGTAGAACAATGGTGATTATCCTGAAGTGCAGGGGGAGAACTCTTGGTCTGCAAATTGGAACTTGGCTGTGGTATTCCGCTATATCTGTGTGAGCCTTGCTCATGTAGTTCAGATCCCCTGTGCACATCTGACAGCAGGTGTGCCGTAAGTGTGTATGACATTGATGGGTCGGACACAGTGTTTGGGTACTATTGTGAGATAGGTGCTGTAGTTAAATGTTCCTATTTTCTGAACGGTGGAGGGCTCAGAGAGCAGGAAGAGGCCTTGGAAGGGTCATTTCTGATAGTTTGACCTAGGATGATCACTTGTTCAGATTAAAATAAATCTGTGGTCCCTCAAGAGGCTCCTGTGAATAATAGGCCCCATCTTTATCCAATGGGACTCTTCTTTCTTGCTCATTAGGAGCTCAAAAGAAAGGGTTTGGCTGGCTTCTCAAGTCAGCCTTCAGTTTAAATTGAAAACAGCCTTAGAGGGCAAATGGGGCCATGGACAACACCAGCCCTGGGGGGAAGGGCATGGAGGAGGGCAAGAAACCCAGCCTGTTTTGGGTCACCCCAGCCTCAAGAGCCTCAGGTGCTGGGTTTCTTGCCCTCCTCCATACCTTTCCCCCAGGGCTGGTACCTTCTCTAGCTGGAAGCCAGTCCCTTTCACACTGCTCCTCTGCCTTGGAGATCTCATGGCCAGTCTTGAGCACAAGAGAAGCCATGGCTTAGTGTCTAACTGCAACTACTTAGAGCTCTGTAGCTAACAGATTTCCTTAGTCATGCTTGCAAGTTGAAGGCAGGGAACTGATACAGTAGTTTCAGAAAACTCCAGAAATCAATCCTTGAGACACCTCCTCTCCTGGTATTTGACAATACTTTAAAGTTCCATTTTCTGTAATTTACAAGATTCCCTGCAGTTCTTAAAGTGCTATATGAAATTCAGGCAATGGAAGCATTTGGGCCTATGCTGTGCACTCTCAAGTGAGATTTTAAATTGTCACTGTCAGCTGTTGTTTTGAAATTCATGTTCCTCACCTACTGTGTGTACAACATGGCAGGAGAGGAAAATCCGTGTGCTGTGTTTCAGGGGAGCTTTGAATTCAGGGGGAGAGGTTTATGCCAGATTGCAATTTTACTGATCTGCTGCGTGCTAATCTAATGTCAAGGACTGTATGTGGCACTCTGGGTTTCTTTTGTGTCATAGACGGGGTCACTAATTTATCAGCTGAAGAACATGCTTTTAAAATGCTGTAGCCTATTATTACTGTGCTGAGGTATAAAGTGGAAAGCAAAATCTGTACCACTACACTTAGGACATTACTGCTGTCATAGAATCACAGAACTGCAAGCTCAAGGGACCTTGGTGGGTTATCTAGTCCAGTCCTCTGCAATGAGGCAGGACTAAGGATTATCTAGAGACCATCCCTGACAAGTGTTTGTCTAACCTGCTCTTAAAAACCTCTTTTGACTGAAATTCCACAACCTCCTTAGGTAATTTGTTCTAGTGCTTAACTACCCTGAGAATTAGGAAGTTTTTCCCAATGGCCAACCTAAAAGTCCCTTGCTACAATTTAAGCCCATTACTTGTCCTGTCCTCAGTGGATAAGAAGAAGAATATAACACCCTCCAGTTTATAACTACCTTTTATATCAGGGGTCGGCAACGTTCGGCACGCGGCTCGCTAGGGTAAGCACCCTGGCGGGCCGGGCCAGTTTTATTTACCTGCTGACGCGGCAGGTTCGGCTGATCGCGGCCCCCACTGGCTGCGGTTTGCCGTCTCGGGCCAATGGGGGCGGCGAGAAGTGGCGTGGGCGAGCGATGTGCTGGCCCAGGACGGCGAACCGCGGCCAGTAGAGGCCGCGATCGTCCGAACCTGCCGCGTCAGCAGGTAAATAAATCTGGCCCGGCCCGCCAGGGTGCTTACCCTGGCGAGCCGCGTGCCGAACATTGCCGACCCCTGTTTTATATACTGAAGACTGTTATGTCCCCCCTCAGTCTTCTCTTCTCCTGACTAAACAAACCTCGTTTTTTCAGTCACTCCTCGCACATGTCATGTTTTCTAGACCTTTAATCATTTTTGTTTTGGATTTTCTCTTTGGATTTTCTCCCATTTTGTCCACATCTTTCCTGAAGTGGGCTGCCCAGAACTGGACACAGTGCTCGCTCCAGTGCTGAGTAAAGTAGAAGAATTACTTCTCGTGCCTTGCTTGCAACACCACTGCTAGTGCATCCCAGAACGATGTTTGCTTTTTTTGCAGCAGTATTTCACTATTGACTCATATTTAGTTTGTGATACTTCGTTTGTATAAAGCAGGAAGCAAAATCCGCAACACTACAATTAGATACTGCTACTATAACGTACCATTCTGACACATCACTAAAGGCATTAGTTATTTTCTAGATACTTTGTGCAGCTGGAAATTGCACAAGAGCTCCTTTGGATATGTGAATTGGTGGGATGCAAATAAATCCAAATTGCTCTGGTTCCTTAGTCTGCTAGCTATGTTTCCTGTTTAATCATCGTACCTGTAATAAATATGTTCATTTCTTCCTTCTGGAAGATAAGCGTCTTCTATGTTTGGTACGGATTCATTGTATTCATTGAAAGTGAGGATTGACAGCCCATCAGAATGATGTCCTCTCTCCACAGAACAAGTACAGCGCAGGAGGTGGCCGGGGAGGCATCCCCCTATACTACCCCACCAGAGTGCCTCTGCTCTACCCTGGCAGCCCCACCTTCTAAAGCTGGGAGGGGAGCTCAGCCACCCAGGCCTAGCAAAGAATCATCACTTTTTGTGGGCCATGCTCTGTATCCCGGTACAGTTCCCATAGCCAGCCACCAGTCTTGAGCCTTACTTTTCAATCTGTCCTGACATTGGCTTAACGTGGGCTTTGGCTCTCATTGTTGAAACCCTCTTTTCTTTCTTCTCAGTTGAACTTTGATTTGGATCGTGGCGTGTTCCCTGTGGTGATCCAAGCCGTAGTGGATGAAGGGGATGGTAAGCTAGATGCTTTTTCATTGATTGGTTGTTTCTCCAAGCTCCTTGTAGGCTTTGTCTGCACTGTGAGCTCGCAGAGCTGAGTTCCCTTCTCACATACACATACACTAGCGCTCTTCAAGCTACCGTGAGCATATATAGCAGTGTAGCCACAGTAACACAAGGGGTATCAGTGGCCGCATGGCTGAGCCGTGCCGAGTACGCACCCACCAGTTTCAGGGGGGGTTGGACTCAGCACGACTCAGCCATGCCTCCACTTCCAGTACCCATACTTCTGCGGCTACCTGCTCTTTATACTTGTGCTAGCTCCAGCATGAGTATATGTACATAAGCAGGGGAATCACACCCTTGGCTTGCAATGTAGAGATAGCCATAGAGGGGCACTACCCCCAAACACGTGCTTCCTGCAGGGTAGGGCTTAATGACTCCATGTGTTTCAAATGTTTCAGGAATATGACTTAAACATCCGTGGGAAAGGGGCCCAGGTAACACTCAAATCTGCCTTTTACGCTCAGATTTCATTTGGAGAGGAAGGATGGTCTTGTGGCTAAGGCACTGGCTAGGTCAGATCTTGGTTCAGTTCCTGGCTGTGCCACAGACTGTGGTGTGACCTGGGGCAAGTCCCTTCATCCCGCTGCACCTCCGTTCCCATCTGTAAAATGGGGATAGTAATATTTGCCCTTTGTGTGGTCAGACTGCAAGTCCTCTGGCTATGTGTATGTGCAGTGTCTAATACAGGCAGGCCCTGATCTGGGTGAAATCTTTAGATCCTGTTATAATAACATTCATGTTTCCAAGCTGTTCAAATCACTGTTAAATCAAACTGTTTTTACAGTGAAACCTAACTTTGAATGTTGAAAGTCTCTGGATAGTTCAATGGGCAGCTGAATTCTTTCGGCCCTACTTGACAATCAGCCAGAGCAGCTTTTTATTTGTTGATTTTTAATACATTCTCCCATTTAAAAACATTCATTGCTTTTTTTTTGACGCAGGGCTGGCTAATAGATATAATGTCTAGACTGCCATTCATGTTGCATGAGGTTTGTTTCTCTGCAGGCTGTTTGTGTGGCTACCACTCCTTCTGAATGTCAGCAGTTAATGGGAGACATTTTGGTTACCTTTGCCCTAAATGCAGTCCTTTCCCTATTGAAGTCAATGAGGCCAGGATTTCACCCTAGCTTTTTTTAATAATGTCTTCCAAGGCGGAGACAATCAGATTATTTACAGTATCTCCATTTCCAGCACAAACACTGCAGCGTTGTGCTAGGGCATAAGAACCAGAAACATGAAACTGTCCAGAAACTGATGGCAAGCAAAACTAGTTGAGAAAAATCCCCAACTATGAACCAACATAAAGTTGAGCAATAAGGCATAAAACAGTATGAAGGAAAGGAGTTGTAAAATGTTTGCAGTTGTAATAATCTAAGGTGCTGTTAGTAACACTGGTAAAGAAGTTTGGTTTTTCTTATAATGAAAGACACTTTTACATCTGTCTGGGGAGTGCTTTGACAATATACTTGTATACTGCAGTGGTGCATACATATAAAAATGCCTATCGTGGCCTGATAAATAGAACAAAAAGAGATGGGGAATAAGGAAGCAAGCATACAGCTGTGTGCATACTGCAGTGTCTCTTAGTCAATAGTGCACTCTCATTTGATTTAATAAACTCTGTAAATCTGTCCTAATAACCTAGACAAGCAATGGCTTTTAAATCCCCTCCTGGGAAAAACATGAACGCACACAGTAGATGACACTTCAGAGCGATCTGAGAAAATCTGATGTGCCCTTTTCTTTCCTTTTAATGAATGAAAGAGCTAGTCAGAGGTGTTCTGATTGCCTGGTAAATTATAGGCATGTGCATTAAATAAAATTGAACAGCAAATGGAAAGAGCAATCAGCCAAATGCTTTTTGTCCGAAAGCTGCCAGAAGGCGCCTCCTTTCTGTGAAGAACTGAGAGTATAAAGCTACTGGGCTGGAACGGCACTAAGTTTAAAAGCCTTAATGGAGGGGAGATTTCTGTGCAGTGTGTGACTGTTTAGTTCTGGCTTTGCAAGCTGCCTGAACGAACAAGCATAGTTTCCGTTTAGGTTCTCAGCTCTCTAACTTGGCTTTAAAATGGTTTATGAGAGAGCTGAAGTTAATTCCATTGCTCAGACTAGCATTTATCCTGGCTTGTTTGCAGAAAAATCTCCTGGAACTTGTTTCCCCCTCACTGATAGCAGGGAGGGATCAGCCCCCCATACACACACTGTTATCTTTGCCAACTATACTTTACCTGCTAAGACTCTCCGTGAGAGCTCGGTGTGTCCTCAATCACTCTTGCAGAGACAGTCCATAGTTTCTCCTCCCACATGTTGCTTTTTTAAGCCAGAATCAAATGAATGGGTCACCTTGTCGTTTATGCCCTTTGGGGCTGCAAAGGAACTACTAAGCTCCCTTCCCTTGGGAAGCTGAGTCGTTTCCTTCTGCTGTTACTAGCCTGGGAGCTGGTCACTCAGAACGTTCCCTGCCTCCCTAGCTCGTCCGTCGGCATGTGTTTGTGTGAGTAGGATCAAAGGCAGTTATACCTCTTGTCTTGCCTCCTGACTCCTCCAGACTCTCATCCGAGGCTCTGCATGTACTTGCCGGTTAATCCTCCCAGAACCTCTGAGGTAGGGAAGTGTTATCCCCAATTTTCATAGGAGAAAACTGAGCCATCAAGGGGAAGTGGTCACAGGAATCAGTGTCAGTGCTGGGAGCAAGCTCAGGAATCATGACTCCTAAAACACGCTGTTTTTGCCTGGCTCCAGTGTGTTGATGGAGCCATGCGTACAGTGCTGGAAGCTTCATCGGTTGCTTTTGAGCTCTCCTGGAAGAATGAGGAGACCTCCAATTGGGAAGGGGCCAAACGTGATATCTGTTTTGGGGAAAGAGGACAGAAGGGGCCAGAGAATGAAACCAAAATGTTTGTGTCCGTACTTGATAAATTGCTAGTACAAATAATAAATGCATTGGGAATCCCTAGGACTAGAGTAAAATAAGGCAATAAACATTGAGGATTTGCCAGCTGTAGATAAACCAGCCTGATGTCTCTCTTTGCGAGGATAACAAGCTTAGGGAGTAAAAGAAACCCAGCAGGCTTTTCACTCCCACTGCTTTGGTTCACTGGCGTCTGTAAAGGAGAAGCCGGATTGTATGGAACAACTGCGAGAGGTGCAGCTGGTAAAATGGATCTGAGTGGTCAGTGGTTCACAGGCTGTCTGCGGGGTGGAGGCGCCATTTGGCCCTACAGGGCTGTTCTCTGGGCCCAAGTGTTTACCATTCTCCAGGGGCTAATGTGGAGAAGCCACTAATTGAATTCCTGGACAGTATAAACTGGGAGAGCTCTTGACACTGCAGATGAAGATTAAAATGCAGCATGGGCCACTTAAAGCGGGAAATGGGATGGAATTCGACTTGTGTGCAGCAGTTGCATTCCCAGTCATAATAACCTGGGCTGTTTCAGTCTTCATGCTGAACCAATTCTCCCCAACACACTCCAAACCATAAGGGGATTGGCCTTACAGAGCAATAGTCATGAAATCTCTCCCCCCCCCGCCCCCCCGAAAATGGGGGTGAAAAGCATAACCCTCGTTCTATTCCCTCTGTGTGTGGTGGGCTTGGCGGTGCGGACCATGTTCAAGGTTTTAACCAATGTTCTCTCTTTCCAGTGGTGGTTGAAGTTACTGGCCATGCTCATGTCCTCCTGGCTGCATTTGAAAAGGTAAATGAGCCCTGCCATTCCGCTTCATTTCCTGTGTGCACATTGCCACATGGATGGAAGTGTTCATGGTACAGAATGTCTGTCTTTTGTTCTGTTTGCACAGCTCCTACCTAACGCGGTGGGCTCCTGGTCCAGGACTGGGGCTCCCAGACGCTACCATAATACGTAACATACAGGTGTATTCAGTACATAGAGTTGTGGTGGTCAACCAGCCAATTGTAGGCAACATCTCCTGGCCCCCTGAGGATTGGAATGATTCCAGCATCCAGGATGTTTAAATGCGGTGGTGTTTAGACAAAAGAAAGCTGTCATGGTAGTATGGTCAGAGCCTTAAGATCCGTCTGCAGGACCAGATCTGCTATATGACTCTTTGGTCTGAGACTAAATCCTGTTACAAACTGGTGCTGTGTCATATGTGAAGACCAGGGCTCTCACAGTGTTTGGGAACATGGTAATAGACGCTTATTCCCACCCAGAGGGCAAGCCTAAACCATGGTATATTACAGGGAACTCTGCTGTATGGATAGGTCCTTGTATTGATTGCGTCTCCCCCTCTGGCAGGCAGATTCTGATAGCAGTACAGCTACTGCTGCTCCATGCTGCAGCTGTTAAGGCATCTTAGTGGGAATACCTAGAGGTTGTTCAGGGAGTGCAGTGATGCAAGCTGCGCTTGAGGGTGAGGCAAGAGGGGCTGGGAGAGCAATCGGAGGGAGCAGCATGTTTGCTTTTCTTGTGCCGAGCCATGGGGGGGCCCTCCGATGGGTGGAGAGAGCACAGCTGGGGGTGCCATCTGCCAGCTAGGGAACTGTTAGAACAAGGAAAAGGGCAGCTCTCGCCTCCTCTGGGAATTCCCTCCTGCCCCTTCTCTAAATTCTCCTGGAAGCAGGAAGAGCAAACTTGCTCTCTCCCAGTATATCTGGCCCTGCCCATACTGTGAATCGGGAGAGAGGCGGGCAGGTATTGAAGCCTGCGATGATCAGAGCCAGGCTGTTGCCTGCGGGAGAAAGTCCTCTAGGTGACCCTTTGGGACTATGACGAGATTACGGGAAGGATCAGACCCTTGTTCCATGTGAGACAAAAGTGAGTGATGTTGCATGGTGCCCGGTGAATTAACATCTGTAGCCGGAGCGTTCACCGTTCCCTGCTCCCCAAAGACCCTTCGTTATTCCTCTCGCTGCTGCCTTCGTGCCCTCTTGGCAGTAGCTAGTGCCAAATCCACTGCCAGTGTAATTTGTATGCAGGACAGTGGGAGGGATGGGGTTTGTCTCGCCACTATCCGCTTGAGAAGACCGAGCTCACCACTCTCGCATAGCGCCCAGCCTCCTGTGGTTACGGAGCTGGAGTCCTGAAATGAACCTGGCTCTGCATTCCTGGCATCATATTCTAGCACCATGTGGCCAGCCTTTATAATAAACCCTTCTTATAGAAATCTGTTCCCCGGGGCCTCCGGCTGATGGAGCAAGTTTTGTCTCCTGAGCTGTGAGAATTGGCACCTCACTGTGACTGATACCGGAAGGTGCAACATTCCATGGTGCATGTTAATTCTGTTAGAAATCATTAGTGCTGCTGTGATAGTTTCCATTTCAATAGCACTTTCTGCCCCAGCGAGTCCAACGCTCTGGATGCACAGTGACACCGACACTCAGCTCACTCTGGGAGAGAGGCAGCAGCTAGTACCCACGCGGCATGTTACCGCACGGTGGGAAGGAGCAGAAATTTAGCAATGATCTTGTCCCCCAACAAAGTGGCCCACGGGTTGCTTGCTTTCCAAGCAAGGCAGAAAGGATCTCAGGGATTTGAGCCCTCCTGGAATTTTCTCTGCTTCAGAAGATCCAAGGGCTGAACCTGTAATTCCAAGGAGTCTGGGTGCTTTTGACCTGATGCATAGAGCACAGAGATCTCCAGCTATTGTAATGTGGAGGTCCATGGGGTTTCGGCTGAAGGGGAAGCATGCCCAAGCGCACCTTCTGCCAGGTGGAGATGAGTGGCTCCCTAATATTCAGAGAGCAGAGCAAGGTGGTCAGCAAAGCTCAAAAGCACCTAAAGCTGCCTGGGCCATTGCATCAGTGGTGCTGCGCTCAGTCCAGTGCCCAGACCTCTTGAGTGCCCCAAGTTTGAGCACAAGGACTGAGAGTGCACCATCATTCCTCTTCACTGCCCAGCTGCCCTGTGCTTGCTAGCCCACCAGCTGGGCATCACCACCCTTGGTGCAGCCTGCTCCTGGATATTGGTGGTTTTTCTGGGCAGTCCTGAATGCCTCCTGCCAGACTTGGCTGCCAGACTGCTTCAGGGAGCATTGCACAGCAGCCCCTGCCTTCAGTCCAGCCAGCGTGGAATGGAGGATGGAGTCCCGGGGTGATAGAGAGTCTGTGATCACTGCATGGGGCTCCCCTCAAGATGTGGAGGGGCTGAGGGCCCAGCTGATCCTAGACTGGGGGTGGGACACACCCATGGCTCCTTCTCCTAAACCATACCCCCGCCTCCCCCATCTTCCTGCCCCCATAGCTGGCCCTTGGTTTCCTGTGTCTTGTTGAATGTTATCTTAAAGGCTAAATGCAGACCAGCCCACCCCTATTGGGCCTGGGACACCTTCTTTGGGGAGCCTCCCACACCCTGACCATGTTATGAGGGGCCAGGTTACCTCCTTTATTTCCTTGTTTGGTTCCCTGTGTCCGGGGTTACTGGCGAGCGTGGAGAGTTATTCTTTGCCTGGTGTTTTGGGAGCACGGTGGTGGGGGAGTTGGCCTGATCCGTGGCCCTGTGTGAGGTGTTGCAGTGCAGGAGGGTTGAAAGAGGGTCAGGCTGGGGGCAGGTGGAAGGGGGGGGTGCAGTAAAGAGGAGTAGCTGGTTCCCTGTTTGCAGGCTGAGGAGCGGTGTTGCCTGCACCATGCCAGCAGGCATCTTGGTAGTGAGTGGCGCACTGTGGGAGCTGTACAATTTTAACATTCGGGTGTTTTATTGGTGGGGGTTCTTTGTCAGTCCATTCCCTGAGCAATGTGTATGTCCCCAGGGGCAGCCTTGGCCTCCCTCAGACTGCTTATGCAGCAGGCCGGGACTCTCGGTGGCCTTGCATGGAATTCACGTTGCTGGCTGATGCCATTCGGGTCCTGTCCAGCATTGGGCACAGAATGCAGTGGCAATTTCCAGAGCATGCTACCCACTGCTGAGCAAATGGAGGGAGCAGCTAGGATCCTTCACCAGAGGGCTAAGCAGCCAGGAATCTTGGTGGGAGACGGGGGAGAGTGTCAAGGGAGCCATGGAATCGGGATATGGTCCCTTGACTTTGCTTGATGGGATTGTGATGCATGTTTGTAACTTGAGAGAGCATCCTGCCGTGATTCTGTCATGGCTCTGAAACTGCTCGCAAGGCTGAGCTACCCCGCTGCAGTCTGAACAGAGAGCTTGTGAGGTGCAATGACCATTAAGGACTTTGGCATCATGGGCGGTGGGTATCGGAGGCCAGGGGAGGATGAGCCTCCCCAAACAACCCTGCATGGCCCCGCCCACACTCTGCCCCAGATTCCCTCCTGCTTTCCAGCGCTCTGTGGCTCTTCCCCCATGGCCGGGGCCACAGGCTGGAGCTAGTGGGGGCCAGCCTGCAGCCAGGAACTCCGGGTGGCTGGAGCTGGTGCTCGCACTGCCCACATGGCGTTCCGGGCCTGGGGGCACTCAGGTGGCCTGGGGTGTGTGTGTGTGGCCTTTGGGCTCTGGTGGGAGAAGGGGGCGGGGCCTCAGGTAGAAGGGGCAGGCCGGGGGCTAGCCGCCCCGAGCCCACGGTTCACCCACCACCCATGTTTGGCAGGCTAGGGAAGGCAAATCCAAGCATAGGTGGAACATATCAGCAAAATGTCTCTTGCAGCCCCCACACTGCTCATGAAAGGAATACAGGCTTCAAGCAACCAGGAAGCTGCACATTTTCTGCTCTACCAGCCACAGCCTTGTTCCTTCCAGACAACCTCCACCCCACCCATGCCCCTCCCCCACCTTGTTTGCTTAAATCACATTTACTCTCCTTAGAAAGGTCCTGGGCTGTTTGAAGTGCAGGCCATTAATCCAAAGCAGTTTTGTTTGTTAAGGATCCAGTTACTGCCGGAGTCACCAGAGCAAGCGGAGAAGGGTGCTCCAGAACTCGGACATACCAGCAGGCTTCAGTAATTTGCTATTTATGTATTGGTAAAACAAACATGTAACCTCAGCAGTACATGTGTAGTCTGCTGGCCTCGCAGCTCTGTCAAAGGAGTAGACTTGGCAGCTTGGTGTCTGACTGGAAAATGGGGCTCTTGAGTCTTTTTGTGTTTCATGTTAATGATGCAGTTTTTTCCTTTTTATGACTCCCTCAGTGAACAGATGCGTGCTTAGATATGTACACACCTATCGATCTGCTAGATGTTTCCCAGGGCTATTAAGCGTCTTGCAGTAAATCTCCTCTCCCGTCCCCAAAATATCTCAATCAGCCGCTTCTTTTCTGGGTTGTAACTGACTAGCTGTCCCTTGAGTGTCCCCAGGAACATGGAGGAAATGGAAAAAAAGCACAGTGCCTCAGAGTCCCATCTCTAGCATTCTTTGCATGTAAATTTGTAAACTTGTTCCAACTCTAGACATGCCAGCTAGATGAGTTAAATACAGTTCTGCTCTGAAAATGGCACCATGGGGCTCCATGTTAATTGTGTCCATGACTTGAAATCAAATCTACACAGCTGGCAAGTAAAGAGATGGCTTTCCTACCAGCCCTGCACACTTCCCCATGCTGTCTCTGGCTCACTCTTCATCAGCAACGATTTTCCAATGGGATGCTACTGAGATAGTGGTGCAAGAGCCAGACTAGATTCCAGCTCCCCCTCTCAGAGCTCCTAGCAGTAAGACGGAGTAATCACTTGTAGTGTGTAAAGATTTCTGGCTCTGAATACCCACAGGGAGAAGGCTTATTGAGTAAGGCGGGGCTGTTTTGACACGTCCCTTTTCAGGGTAGAAATGCCCTGTTAGTTGCTTTTCAGTGGACTACTTTGCAAGGCTTCCGCTTCCATTTCCAAATGTCATCTGCAACAAATGAAGTTTAATGCCCTGATTTTCAGTCTTCATAGAATCATAGGGTTGGAAGAGACCTCAGGAGGTCATCTAGTCCAATCCCCTGCTCAAAGCAGGACTAACACCAACTAAATCATCCCAGCCAAGGCTTTCTCAAGCCGGGCCTTAAAAACCTCTAAGGATGGAGATTCCACCACCTCCCTAGGTAACCCATTCCAGTGCTTCACCACCCTCCTAGTGAAATGTTTCCTAATATCCAACCTAGACCTTCCCCACTGTAGGATTACCATACATAACAAATAAAAAAAGAGGACCCTCCACGGGGTCATGGCCCAGCCCCGCCCCGACTTCGCCCCTTCCCTGCCCCAACCCCCTAACTCCGCCCCCTCCTCCCTCCCACTCCCAGCCACGCAGAAAGGGCTGCCCAAGCGCTCCTGGATCCTGCGACGCCGGAGCCCGGGAGGGGAAGTGCCCGGCTGGGGGCGCAGGGTCCGGAGGCAAGGGGGCTGCCCGAGGCCCAAGCGCTACTGGCTTCACAGTTTGCCGGGCAGCCCCCAGACCCTGCGCCCCCGGCCGGCGCTTCCCCAGCGCAGCTGGAGCCCGGGAGGGGAAGCGCCCAGCCGGGGGCGCAGGGTCTGGAGGCTGCCCGGCAAACCGTGAAGCCAGTAGCGCTTGGGCTTCGGGCAGCCCCCTTGCCTCCGGACCCCAGCCGCCGGCCGGGCACTTCCCCTCCCGGGCTCCAGCGGCGCAGGGTCCGGAGGCATGGGGGCTGCCCGAAGCCGGTAGCGCTGGGGCAGCTCGGCTCTTAAACAGAGCCGAAGAGTCAGGGGAGGAGCAGAGCCTCCAGCCGCAGCGGCTCTGCTCCTCCCCGACTCTTCGGCTCTGTTTAAGAGCCGAGTGAAACGGGCTTTGGGCAGCCCCCATACCTCCGGACCCTGCGCCGCCGGAGCCCGGGAGGGGAAGTGCCCGGCCGGCAGCTGGGGTCCGGAGGCAAGGGGGCTGCCTGAAGCCCATAGCGCTCGGGCAGCTCGGCTCTTAAACAGAGCCGAAGAGTCAGGAGAGGAGCAGAGCCGCCGTGGGAGGGGAAGTGCCTGGCCGGCATTTTCCCGGACATGTTCGGCTTTTTGGCAATTCCCCCCGAACGGGGGTTTGAGTGCCGAAAAGCCGGACATGTCCGGGAAAAACCAGACGTATGGTAACCCTACCCCACTGCAACTTGAGACCATTGCTTCTTGTTCTGTCATCTGCCACCACTGAGAACAGCCTAGCTCCATCCTCTTTGGAACCCCCCTTCAGGTAGTTGAAGGCTGCTATCAAATCCCCCCTCACTCTTCTCTTCTGCAGACTAAATAACCCCAGTTCCCTTAGCCTCTCCTTGTAAGTCATGTGCCCCAGCTCCCTAATCATTTTCATTGCCCTCCGCTGGACTCTCTCTAATTTGTCCACATCCCTTCTGTAGTGGGGGGACCAAAACTGGACACAGTATTTCAGGTGTGGTCTCACCAGTGCTGAATAGAGTTCCTTAGTTCCTTCCTCCCCCTGTTTTTAGAAGTGTATGAAACTCTTAGAGCGTGCCTACATGGGACAGTTATTCCAGTAGTAGGTAGAGTGTGAATTTAAACCACTGTAGCTATCCCAGTATAACTCCCCATGTGGACACTCTTATTCTGGTAGGAGTTCCTTTTCTGTTTCAATTTGTTGCTCTGGAAGGAGTTCGAACTAAACTGGAACAAAAGCCATTAACGTTCCAGAATAAGTATGTCCACATTGGGGAGTTATTCCAGTATAACTACAGCAGTTCAGCTATCGCAGTATGATTATACCAGTATAGTTAGAAGTCCCCTGTCAAGCCCTTAGGTAGCAATAAAGTGATAAACAAAGCTGTTTGATTGGCTAGAAGGAGAGCATTACCTGTGCTGTTCTTGCTTCAGTCCTGGTTTTCCTCCCTCCCATGTTTCTTGTGAGAACCTCCTGCAAAGTTGGACCCATGCTCTGTTTCCTGTGTTGAGAGTCCAGTCCCTTTGTAGCGCTGATTCCTGCGCTGTCCTGGAATTCTCCAGACCCCAGTGAACTGAGACACTTGCTATAGAACTTATTAGGGCAAGGTCAAGTGGGGGAGTTTGGGCTCTTCTGAAATGCATCTTAATTGGGGAGAAAATTCAGTGAAAGGGGAGATTGAGGGATGGGCCAGCATGGTGGTCCTGAGGTTCTGGGAAACTGCTGCTAATGACCCTGGGCAGTCTCAAGGAAAAGGGTGCTAAAAGCACACAGAGATACCGCTCTTTAGCGAGTGTTGATAGTGATCCCGAGTGCTTAGAGCCCCTTCCATCTACGAACCTCAGCACACTTTGCAAAAACTCATCCAGGCTCATAGCCTCTGGGAGGCAGGTGGGAATTAGTTCCATTTTATGAAGGGGGAAACTGAAGCAGAGAGTGATTCTGTGTCTTGCCTATGGTCACACACGATCTGTGGCAAAGCCAGGAGTAGGACCCAGCTGTGACGGGTTCGGTCACAGAGACTCCCTTGGGATTGTCACCTGACATGCTGAAACTACCTCTGAGCCTGTTTTCCCTGCAAGCTTGGAACTCCAGAACCCTGTCTTGTTGAGCCAGACACGCTACTCCGCTGCAACATAGACCCAGGGTCTGAACCACGCCCCCAAAGCTGCAGACTTTAACCAAAACTGCTCAGCAGGTTTCCTGTCTCCAGCACCCAGACACTCAGTTCCCAATGGGATCCAACCCCCAAATAAATCCGTTTTACTCTATCTAAAGCTTATACAGGGTAAACTCATAAATTGTCCATCCTCTAGAACACTGATAGAGAGATATGCACAGCTGTTTGCTCCCCCAGGTATTAATCACTTACTCTGGGTTTAATAATAAACAAAAGTAATTTTATTAAGTATAAAAAGAAGGATTTAAGTGGTTTCAAGAAATAACAGACAGAACAAAGTAAGTTACCAAGCAAAATAAAACAAAACACGCAAGTCTAAGCCTAATACATTTAAGAAACTGATTACAGGTAATATCTCACCCTCAGAGATGTTCCAATAAGCTTCGTTCACAGACTAGGCTCCTTCTTAATCTGGGCCAAATCGTTCTGCCCATCTCTGCTTTGTTCAGACACTTCTAAAGCAAGAAGTGGGATTCAGTTTGTCATTGTTGCTGCTGGAGAAAATCTGGGTCTTAGAGAGTGACAAGATAGCCATTCAAGGGCCTTAAAACATATGCTTTGGGCTGTGCATCTTCGTGTTTAAAATCTCGAAAAGAGAGGGGCACTTTTTGCTTACATGGGTGTCTGTCTGTGAGCCCTGCCCTGCTTTCTTTCCTCTAGGCCAGTGGTTCTCAACCAGGGGTACGCAGAGGTTTTCCGGAAGGTACATCAACTCATCTAGATATTTGCCTAGTTTTACAAGAAGCTACATAAAAAGCACTAGTGAAGTCAGCACAAACTAAAATTTCATACAATGACTTGTTAGTACTGCTCTGTATACCATCCACTGAAATGAAAGCACAATATTTATATTCCAATTGATTAATTTTATAATGATACGGTAAAAATGAGAAAGTTCACAATTTTTCAGCAAAAGTGAGGTGAAACTTGGGGTACTTAAAACAAATCAGACTCCTGAAAGGGGTACAGTAGTCTGGAAAGGTTGAGAGCCATTGGTCTAGGCCACACCTTCAACCTGATTGTTATGTGAAGTTGCAGAGGGCATATTGTGGTAGGTGCTGCCCCTTTGATTACCTGACCTCTCTGTCCTGCTGACCTTTTGATGGTAAAATTACAGCTCTGGCTGCTGCCACCAGCCAAGTTCCCCCCATGGCCCTTTTATGTTTGCCCATTCACATCCATTCTTCTTCTTTCTAGCCCACATCAATTCTCTCACTTGTCATTTTTGCATCCAGAGATGTACTTGTAGAGCCGTTAATTGTTTAACAGGTTTTTAAAAAGCTCCTAGCTTCAAAACTCATTCAGCAGGTTTGCATTTCCATCTAGCACACCCGGGTACTGAGGTGGTAACAGAGGCGGGGTGACGGGAGGTGAGCACCTCCTCAACAGAGCATTGAGAAAGATGTCACTAGAAATCTGTGGTAGCCTCACAAATAAATGTTTGATGCCTGCCTCTCCTGTGCTCGGGTGTCGATAAGTAGCAGGATAGAAACCGTAGTGAAATGTCTGAATTATAAAGTAAGACGCACTGAATTTGCAGGAATTTTTAGCTGAGACTAGCTGCTTTCTCTTCATGCCAGCTCATATAGGAGGGCCTTCTTTCTAGCAGCTGAAAGCTTTAAGAGTTTGTACAAACACAAAACAGTGTCATCCCCATAGGGTAGTCAGACCCCACTGTCTTGCTCTGGGGGAGCTACATGGTTGTGCACACACCACATGGAAAACCTGCCAGAGCCACTCGCGCTGCTTCCTGCATCCCAACAAACCCTGTCTGTGACAAACCTCTAGAGAGATCAGGGACACCAAAGGCACAGGCAGACTGTCTGTTGAGAGAACCCCATTGCTGGTCTGAGTCTAGTCCCAGGGACAGATGCTTTAGTTAGTTTCCATATGTTACAATAGCAGCTGCAGCAGTGTAATGGCAGCTTCAGAAATCAAGAAATCACCCTCTAGAGAAACCAACTGGGCAAATGTCCCATTTTGGATAAGGTCCCACCAGTGGGATGTTTCTCCAGATCTCCTGGCTTGGTGTGGGAGTCACATGAGAACAGTCTCCTGCACTGGGGTAGCACCTAGCGGGGGCATGGCAATAGATACATTTTGAAGGGATTCTGACTTTTTGACCCGAGCAGCTTCCTGTGGCTGGGTCCATTATCAATATGCAGGTGATACCCAGGACCTGCTACTGGAGGCCCAAATGAACTTGTTTTCAGGATCGTGGTTGAAAGGAAGTCAGTCTCTCTGCATCCCCTTGGGCGGCCTGTGTGGTTTGCCCATGAGGCCAAAGGCCAATGCACAAACAACTTCAGTTTAAAAAAAAAAAATCTAATAGTTGTTTCATTGGCTTCTGTTTTTCAGTGGAGGGAGCCGTCTCCTCCTGGTAATTACAGCCCCTTATCTGTGGTGCACTTCCCCAAAGCAGGATCGCATGGTGCTGGACGTATTACCAGTCAGTTTGACATACTTCCGTTGTCCTGCAATACAGAACTGCTTTGGGGAGTGCCAGTGTAAATGGTTCTGTTTACTTAGATTCCTTCCTTCCCTGTAGGTCTGTAAAGGAGACCACACAAGCTGTGTGAAACTCTGCAGGGAAAGTGTTTGTATTTCCTCTTGTCACTAGGTCTCTGGAGATGTTCTTACTCCCTTCACACTCTGTAAAACGATCCACTTAAAATAACTCAGGTACTAGATAAGACTAATCTCCCTCATCCCACCAGGAGGCCCCTCCTGACTTCACAGCAACCCTTTGGCTTGTGCTCCCAGTGAATGTAACTTTATCCTTGGATGGCAAGCTCCCAAACAGCCCTTTTTGCAGCGTGGCTGCTTCCCCAAAGCAAAAGCTGTGGCTTTTCTTTTCCCCCCTGCTGATGGTAATTTTGGAGCACACATTGCCTCAATTACAAAATCAAAGGGCTCTGCAGAGCATTGAGCCAAGCTGTGGCTGAAGGGTCTTGTGCTGGGCAGCTGGAGTAGATTCTGTTCTTCTGGTCTAGCTTTTACAGTCGATTAAGTAAGCGAGGCCCATTAGCACGGTAGCAGTAACTAAATTTGCAGTCACAGGAGCACATGCTGACCATCTGTAAGTCCAGTTTGACTCTCTGCCACATGCTCTGTGCGCCTGGCAAATGTTGGGAAAACCACAGCTCTGCCTGGTTGTGGGATGAGGCCCCATGTCCTGTAATGCTCAAGTGACACTTGCAGATAGATAAAGTAAGGACTAGTCCTGGTGCAACATCGAAGGGTTGTCTACACAGGGAAGAAGCCCTCAGGACCCGGGGTGCACTAGCTACTATGCACTCATTCCCTGTGTGGACACATTAATTGTGCATTGAGTGTCTTTGCACTTTGCTTTGGCTATTTCCGTATAGTCTGTTTAACCTGTCTGTCTTTTCCCCCCACCAGCACGTGGATGGCAGCTTCTCTGTGAAGCCTTTAAAACAGAAGCAGATTGTAAGTATATGGTCCCTGTTTATATCATTTACAGAAAAAAAAATGTGCTGGGTAAAGGTGTTTGCTGCCATCCCAGAGATGTGCCCAACGGGCAGCTGCATTGGCAGATAGCCAGGAGCCCAAGGGCTGCACCTAATTTGTCTGGATTAAGGAGCAGATTGGAGCCTTCCTCTTCTTTATTGTGGAGGTGGGGCCTGTGCAGCCAAAAGGTGCCAGCATTGCGCTGTGGGACCTGTAGTGTCACCGGGCAGCACCTTTTGTACTGGCTTAAGTGGTGCATTGTGTTTAGATCAACATCTGTCATTCTGTGCTCCTGGGTCTCCATGTCAGACTTATGCATATCAAAGTGGAAAGTGCCTTAGAAATATCTACTGTCCTGATGTCTTCACTAAGCTATATCAACATCAGTTTGAGGCCTGTCTGAATTGTGTCATTGCTGGATGTGTCGGGCAGCACAAACACCACCTGCTCAGAATCTACTCTATGCCCCTTCAGCTCTGTTCTGTGAGAGAGGCTCTAGAAGTCAAACTGGGTGGACCATTTTTTGGCCATGCCAGTGTTAGCCACGTCCTCACAACTGTTAGCTCTTTCCCTTGCACATCTGCGTGTCTTAGCTAATTGCAGGGATCTCTGTACTTGTTTTCTCCCTGCACAATGTGTCAAGTCTCCTTATTCGCTGAAGAAAGGAAAGTCTTTTTCTGGTGATAGCCTAGGAACAGCTGGAGTGACGGGAGCAGTCCAAGGAGATCTAAATGGAGGGTGCTTGATCCACAGGCAGCTAAAAGGAAACCTGGGAGCAACTGCAAGAAAGCAGAGATAGAAGAGCGGTTAACTCACCTGATCCATCCTCCTGCCAGTGCAGAGGGGCTTGAGAGAGCTGGCTTGATTGTTGCCTAGCCAGAATGAGTGACAATGAAGCCATCATATAATTCCAAGCAGAGTTGAAGGGAATATCCTGAGGGCTGGAAGACTCGCAAGACACCAAGGTTCCCAAGGAATTCAGACTTTGGGGGAGAAGTTTGACGTGATCTCTCAGCCAGGAATAAGGAGAGGTGGCTTGGGGGCACCTGCAGTTCAGGGCCTTGAAGAAGATGCAGCACACGGATGTTCAGCTGAGGTAACGGAAGACCGAAGAGCGAGCTGTGGTGAATGCAGGGGCTATTCAATCTCATCCAGAAGCAGACTGGGCATGTGCAGTTTCCACTCATGTCCTTGCTGGAAGACCATTCTAAACTGGTTATTTGATGCTTTTACAGGTGGCCCCTTCCCTCATGGGAATTTGGCCGAGCTCACTGTGACATTGAGCTGGTGATCTCAACAAGTCTGCTCGGCAGGGAGGAATTAGTCCAGCAGATCTCATGCTGAGGACCGGAGGCACCAGTGATGTGGAGTTTAAAAAG
This sequence comes from Chrysemys picta bellii, assembly GCF_011386835.1. Lineage (NCBI taxonomy): Eukaryota > Metazoa > Chordata > Testudines > Emydidae > Chrysemys > Chrysemys picta. Next base: position 55,343,280 of record NC_088800.1, read on the forward strand.
AGCTGCAGTTTATTTACAGTTAGACTCCTTTGTATCATAGCAACAGGATGGATAGCATGGCAAAAACCCAGCCTGATCTTCTTCCCCTTCTCCCTCATGTCTCCATTGGCAGCCTCGCTTCCCTTCCCATGGCCAAAGCTTGCAGAGTTGGTGTCAATCAAGTCTGAGTTGTCGTTTTCTCTTCCCATCCAGACCCTTCCTAGATCCTGCTGTTGCGTTCTCTGCATTTTGGAAACTCATTCCTTCCTCTCTATCCCCACTACCAAATTCATCCATTCTGTGCACCCTGACCGATGACCACCTTGATTTTACGATGTGTATTGCGGTTGCGCCTAGGAGCTAAGGTCATGGCCCAGGACCCCATTGTGTTAGGCACTGAACAAAGACTTCTGCACCCACCCGTTTCTCTCCTCTCCCCTGTTCCAGTCCACCCACAGTGCAACTGCCCATCTCTTCCTTTCCCCCTCCTTAATCATGTCTCCCTCTTCTTTGCACCTCACTCAGTGCTCCCCAAGACTTTGGGTGCTGGGGCTTGCTCTTCCCTGGCAGATATGTGCCTTATTTCTAATGTGAATATTCAGTTTTTGAATGAAGGTGCATTTTCCTTGAGCTGCTTTAGAGAGAGCATTGCCTGTTAAGAGCGCTTTGTCCTGATAGAACTCGGTGGGTGGGGGAGGTTTAAAAACCATGCCTCTCTGTAGCTTTTAGGTAGTGCATTTTGGTGGGAAAAAATAGCAAGGTAAAAAGCCCCTAAAACGTGAGCTGATGTGATACCTTGGTTTGATGTGGATGTCATTAATAAGTTGCTGTTCTGGTTGGTCTTTTAGTAGTGGACTCTGTCTTTGATCTGTGATAATCATAATACTTAACAAGGGACATTTTCCCAGCGCAGTGCAAACAGTAACTCAGTTTGCTTGCCTGTTTCTACAGTTGGTGATCTAATTTCTGCACCTGTCATTTGTTCTCAGTAAATACAGTTATTGCCGTGGCGCATCTGACACAGCTGGCCGGGCTGTTGTCTTTATTCACTAACTGCATCCTCTCTGGTCTGAGTTGGCTCCCAGTTGCTTCTGCAAGACTTGCACAAAGGATGAAATCTGTCCTAGCCCTTCTCTAATATATTGCTTTAGACTGAAACTTGGGGGGAGGGAGAAGGCTTGCTATGGAAACTGAGTTACTCAGGGAATTGGAATGGGATATGGAGCCTTACACTTCTGTTAATCCACAGCAAGGAGAGCAGCCACATAACCTGGGGGGGCCACCTGTGCAGGAGAGAGGGGAGCTCCGTCTGACTCATTTCAATCCCAGTGTCTCTCCAAAGGTTCCAACAAAGGGGAGCAAATAGTGTAAAGAAAAATATAGGCTCCACACCAGGAAACTTTGCAAATACAAAAGGCAGTTAGATTATGGCTACAGCTGTTTTCAATAAACTTCTGACTCTGGAACCGATCTTGGAAACTTGTTGTCAAATAAGGCTCCTCTACTGTCCATATCAGAGCTGGCCCATTTTGCCTCCGTTGCTGCAGCCAGCAGGGAGTTAGTGGCTTAGACCGTTACTGCTGGGGAAGATGGGCTGAAAGCGGTATCTTCTTGACTTCGGCCTGGTCTACACTAAAGTTAAGTTGACCCAACTACATCCCTCAGGGTGTGTGAAAAATCCACACCCCTGCGTGATATAGTTAAGCCGACCTACCCCCTGGTGTAGACAGCGCTTGGTCAACAGAATAATTCTTCCATCGACCTAGCTATCCCCTGTCAGGGAGGTGGATTACCTACACTGATGGGAGGACCCCTTCTGTCGATGTAGGTAATGTCTAGAGCGGCGCAGTTGCAGTGTTTCAAGTGTAGACAAGCCCTTAGAAGAGCTTTCTAGAGTCAAAGCAGTGTGAAAAGTGTCTCAAGCCTCCTGCTGTGGGACATCTACACAGCCAGAGTTGCTCGCTCTAGTTCAAGCTGCTGTAAACGTACTCATCTAAGAACTCAAGCAGTGGGGAAATGCATTCATCTGCAGTAGGCCACAATGAGGGGTGAATTGCTGATTTCACCATAGCCCATATTCTTCTCTAGGCCATTGGGGATTCAGAGAGTTTAAAGCCAGAAGGGACCATTAGATCATCTAGTCTGACATCCTGTATATCATAGGCCACCAACACCACCCACTTACCCCTGCATTGAGCCCAATAACTTGTGTTTGGCTAAAGCATATCTTCCAGCAAGGCAGTCAGCACTGATTTGAAGACATCAGGAGATGGAGAATCCACCATTTCCCTTGGTTGTTTGTTCCAAAGGTCAATCATCTGCACTCTTAAAAAACGTGTGCCTTATTTCTCATTGAATACGGCAGGCTTCAGCTTCGAGCCGCTGGGTCTTGTTCTGCTGTTCTCTGCTAGATTCAAGAGCCCTTCAATACCTGGTATTAATTCCCCCTGTAACAAAGTCACCTTTCAGTCTCCTTTTGAATGAACTAAACAGATTGAGCTCTGTATGCCTCTCACTGTAAGGCATTTTTTGCAGTTCTCAAATCTTTGGCCTGTTTTTCAACATCCTTTTTAAAATATAGAGACCAGAACTGGGCACAGTATTGCAGTATTGGTCTCGCCAGTGCCATACAGAGTTAAAATCACTTTCTGCTTGTACTCACTGCTCCCCCGTCTATACATCCAAGGATCACATTAGCTCTTTTTGCTGCAGCATTGCACTGGGTGTTCATGTTCAATTGCTTGTCCACTCTGACCCCTAAATCCTTTTCAGTGTTCCTGCTGTCCAGAATACAGTCCCCCATTTAGAAGGTCTGGCCTGCATTCCTCGTTGCCAGATGTCTCCCTTTGCATTTGGCTGTATTAAAACTCAGTCTCTGCTCTGGTCGTGGAGCTCCCATTAATAGGTTCAAGATATGAAGCAAGAGAATTCAGCCCAGAAAACAAACTGACGTGTGTGAAGTAAAGCCCAGAAAGGGATTATCCCCAACGGTCATTGTTCTGAATTTGAGAACTGCCAGGCAGTGTAGAGCAGAATGCCATCTCGGAGGCTGCCCTGCGGCTGTGAAATCACAGTGAAATCAGCAGCGTCTCTTCTTTGGGGTTGGTTTTGTTGGTGTTCTTTTTAAAGCAGGAAGAAATGTTGCATTCACAAGCTCACAAAAACAGCCTGCTCTTGATGCTAGAGCATTGGCCCACATGGCAATGATCTATTCAAATAAATGGTAGTTACTGCACGGACTTACATTACATGTGCACGGCTCTCCCTTAGTACTTTAGCCTGCTGAAATGGAGAGCTGTTTCCTTTTAACTGGCCGCCAGGACAGTTCTCAGCCTACCACAATATAGTGAGCCCATTCCTGCTGTGAAATAGTGTGTATTTGTCTGTCTCTCTTTGCTGACACAGTTCTCTGCCTTCCTAATTGTCCCTTCCTCCTCAGCTCATAAAATCTAGGAGTTAAACAGTCCCTCCCATAATGTTCCCAGGTTTTTAAAATAGACCTGTAAGCTGTTCCTACAAGAACACAGAGTACTGCAGAAACTAACGTGGCATTAGTCTGCTCCCTGTGTGTATAGAATGAGCTGAAAAGTAGTGGAGTGAGGTGTGTGTATATTAATGTAAACTTTTCTCCTACAGTCATTAGACTTCTTTCCTTCCCTCCCTACCATTGTAACCATCTGTTACTCCCTGAGATCTTCTGGCTGCCCAGTGCTGTAAGCCCTTTGGTGGTGGAAGGGCCGCAGCTAATGATCTGAGCTGAGTTTCTTTTGGCTAGATTGGGTGTAGTGCACTAATTAATACCTAAAGGTCTCTCTAGCAGGAGTTGCGTTCTACCTTGGTGGAGGAGTGGATTTCCCAATCGAATGGGTCTCGTATATTTCTAACTGGCGTGTGATCCTACATTCTATTTTAGAGACCTTTCAATAAAGGGAACACATCACCCTGGTTAGATTCCAGTGCCCACGCTTCCATCCATCGGCAACCTCGGAGCTGACCCCCACTGCACATCTTGATCACCCAAGGAGTCAGGATGGAACAAGGCCCTCTTTGAAATGTCCAGCTATAAACGCTCTGCTCCCACACAATAATTCTAAAACTCCCCAGCCTGTAGCTGAGAGACACTGCGGAGGATTTCACTCCAGAGTCCAACCACTGACCTCATTGCCTTGAAATGCAGCTCCAGCATGGATGTAGGCTCCATGCTGAGTTCAATGGGGAGACACTGGAATTAAGTTGCTGGTTTATGAGTCAGAGCATTTTAAACTGGCAAGCAGGGTGGATATAATTAGGCTTGGCCTGCGTCGTCTGTGTGTGCTGCTTCCTGCAGCACTGAAGCTCTTAGTCACAGACACAGCCCTTCAAACAACCAAGTTCTTGTTATTGTCAGGAGGTGCAAAACTCAACATGGGAGAGTTCGAGCATCTGATTCCAGGTGGCTTCGCAGTGTAGTGGCAAAGGGTCAGTTTTGGGATATGCAGTAAAACATTTCCATGTCCCATCTTCAGGATGTCACTCTGGACAGGATGTCACTGAGGGTCGCCCCACCATTTCGCCCACTCCCTGGGCTTTTCACAGGGTGGATCCAGGAGAGATTTGCTTTTTGGTGGAGCTCACTGTATAGCATCTGCAACAAAGTGCAGTGATAAATGATTGTGTCTGTTACCTTGGCGCTTCAGTGCGTAGAGGGCTCAGGTGAGATTAGCACTGCATCTGCCAGCGTGGCCGCCCCAGCCATCCTCTGTAGAAGCACCTGCTGGCAAGTCCCCTGTCTGCTCTGAGCACTGAGCCCTTCTTCCTCTCTTTAGTTTTCAATATCTCCCCCTCAAACCTTTCCTGGAACAGAGAAGAAAAGATCCGTCTTACCCCAGCTGTCTCGTGATGCAGTGGCAGACCCCTGCCCTGCCACATCTCCCCAGTGTGGGAAACCATAATCTCAGAAGCCTTCCCCCAGTGGGAACTGCACCTATGACCTAGTTACTATATGCACACGAGCTCTACGCCAAGGCATCACCACACTAGCTGCTGATCCTGCTCCTCCATGGGTTTTCGTGTGGAGGGGCACTAAGTTGGGCACATGGCAAGGCTAAGGGTGCATAGCAGCTGCAGTACAGTCCATACCCAGTTACCGCGATTTGCCAGCAGTGCCTCTTTGCGCTTGCACATGCCATCCCAGTAATTATCCATGTACAGTCCTAAAGTGCAGACACAGCAAGGGCTCGAGCACTTTTCTAGGTAAATGCTTAACAAAACGCACAGCGCTCATGGAGCGCTCTCCGGAGCCTGACCCTCTGAAGTAGCTTTCTCATACGGAACCATTTCTCAGTCTCTGTTGACTCGTGTATCTGCAAGCAGAACACCACATGCTGGTAACGAGTGCTGGGGAAACTTGGATGCCACAATGTAGAAGCGAGGCCTGCTGCTGCTGCGTTTGTCCAACCTTTCCTATACGGAACTGAGCAGGAGGGTCTGAATTTCAGCATGGCCATCCATGATTAAAGCTAAGCCACCAAGAAGGGCCTGATCCTGAGAGGGGCCAGGTCCTGCAGCGCCCATTGAAGCCAGCAGAAGTTGCAGGTGCCTGTTTTAGGCCTGCTATGAGCCAAGTGTGTTTTGAAGTGCAGTATTATCAGTTGTGTTTGATGTAACCATTGTTCTGTCCCTGCCCCTCAGCCAGTTCTGAAGCCGGGGCGACGGAAGCTCCCTAAAAGTGGAGGGGGTCACTGGTGCCGGAACCATGGCCCCGCTTCCTAGTGCCACTCCTGCTCCCGATGACCTGCCCTTCCCCCAAAGGCCCCGCCCTCACCCCGCCTCTTTCCTCAAGACCCCGCCTCCACTCGCTCCTCTCCCCCCCTCACGTCATTTGCCCTTACCGCCAGGAATGGCCCCCTGAGCCCCCCCCTTTTCTGGCATCCCTCTCTGAAGCCCCCTCCTCAGCATGAAGGCGAAGGGAGGGGCTCTGCTGGGCTGTGGCTCATCCAGACTCTCTCCTTTGCTGTGTTTGTATAGATTAGCTCCCCTTCAGCACTCCCCAGGCAGTGCTACATCCCCTAGGCCAGGGGAGGGCAAACTATGGCCCACGGACCGGATCTGGCCCGTCAGGGCTTTCAACCTGCGGCCTCGGAGGGGGGGGAGGGGGCAGAGGGCTCCATGCACTGCCCCCCCCCCAAGCTCCCATTGGCCGGGAATGGGGAACCGCGGTCAATGGGAGCTTTGGGGGTGGTACCCACAGACAAGGGCAGTGGCAGAGCCGCCTGCCCCCTCTTTCTCTTCCCCCCCCCCCCCCCCCCAGGAGCCACTGCCAGACATGTTGGCCACTTCCGGGAGCGGCACAGGGCCAGGGCAGGCAAGGAACCTGCCTTAGCCCCACTGCACACTGCTGCCACCCCGGAGCCACTCCGGGTAAGCGGTGCCAGGCCGGAGCCTGCACCCCAAACCCCGCCTGCACCCTGAACCCCAGACCCCTGCTCTGAGTCCCCTAACCCCCTGCTTTGTGCCCCCTGCCACACCCATCCTGCACCCCAACCTCCTGCCCTGAGCCCCTTCCTGCACACTGCACCCCCTCCCACACTCGGCACTCCCTTCTGCACCCCAACCCCCTGCCCCAGCCCTACATTCATGGCCCTGCATACAATTTCCCCACCCAGATGTGGCCCTTGGGCCAAAAAGTTTGCCCACCCCTGCCTTAGGCTGTGGCATGGCTCCGGGTGCCAGCCCATTCTCTCCCTTGTTGCAGGTGAAGTGACTAAAATGGAATAAATTCAAATGGAGCAGCTGTGACTCCTAGGCTAAGTGATGTCCCTTTCTTTCCTAGGTGGATCGGGTGAGTTACCTGCTTCAGGAGATCTATGGCATCGAGAATAAAAACAACCAGGAGACAAAGGTACTGGTGCCTAGAAACCCCCTTCTGCACGCTGAGTCACATGCGGGGCCTGGCTGTGCTGCCAGCCGGGCTTGGCTTCTCCTTGGAGTTTGTTTATGGGCTGATACTTTATGTACCGGAGGTGACGGGAAGGATCAGAGACTCCTCACAGCCGCTGCCCCTCACTCAGTTTGGGATTGAAATAGGCCATGTTACCTTACTACTAATCATGGCAGGCCAGGCCCTTCTGTTGTGATGCCACAGTCAGTGGTGAATTGGTCCCCTTAGGTTTTGTTCGGCAGCCTGAGGATGGGTGCTGTGCCTGACGTTCAAAGGAGCTAGAGGGAGTTAGGCACCAGCTGCTGCTGAGTTTCAGTGGGCACCTCTCTGCATAGCCCATACCAATAACGATCTATCACGAGAAGAGCCGTGCCAGTCTCAGCTACTGTGTGCTCTGTCTCTGGTGCCCTGCACAGGCTGCTTCCCAGCCCAGAAATGTCTTCCTTTTCCTCCCCCGGAAGTGGCCCTTGATCCCACCCCCACCCCAACCCCCAAGATCGCTCCTTGCAACTGACTCATCCATTAGCACAGGGCAGGCTGAGGAGGGCTCTCTCCTCGTGATCCCTGAGGTTTGCTACTGTGGCTGCACTGTTAGTGTGTGCAGGCTGGCTACTTATTGCCAGGGGTTAAGATTCCCCATGTGCTGGGTCTGCCAGTGCAGTGCATCCCTTGGGCATGGGCAGGTGTTGGAATGGACTGCTGTTCTCTGCATGTCCCTGCAGCAGTGGAGGAGTTGACTCTGGGGAGTCTCACTAGTGCCAAAGGGATTATATGGAAAATGCTTCAACTACAAACATAATCAGCCCCTTCTTGAGAAGACAAGCCTGGAATTTGATCCTGGGTTCTTATTTATTGCATGGCCTTGGGCAAGTCATGTAACTTCTCTGAGCCTCAGTTTACCCATCCATAATGCTGACCTTTCCAGCTCGGGGGACGGGGGGGAGAGGCTGAGAGTATTCATCTGTGAAGTGCTCTGCAGATAAGAAGCATGGTGAGTGTCAGGTGTTGGCCACTACAAATTCGACTGCTTTTGTGAGTGCTGTACTCGATTCCCCAATGATGCGCTTGCGGGAGGGAGCGGGATTCGGAAGGGAACTGAACAGGGGAAGCCCCGCCCCTTCTCCCCCAGCCTTTTCCCAGTCCTGTGCTAACCATCTGTGTCCTCTGTGTGGCTGCTCCACCAAGTAGCACCATTGGGAGGCTGGGAACTTTATTCAGATCCTATTACCTGGTCTCCTAAGAGACTCCTCTTTGTGCTCCTGCTGTCTTCTGATGAGCCCTTGGACTCAGTTCTTTCAGACAGAGCCCAGTCAGTTCGTGACTTCGGGCTGTTTGTCATTCAGTTCCAGTACACTGAGCAGCCAGTGTGAAAAGGGGAGAGGAAGGACGTCCTTGAGCAACACGCAGGAACCCTGAAATAGATCAAGAGCACGCACGATGTGCGCAGGCAGCTTCCAGCCGCTCGCTAGCGTGGTCAGCGGGCTGGCTCGCTCATCTGGCAGGAGCAGATGCTGTCGTCTTGTTTACGTCTCGGTCGCCCCACAATGCGGCGTGCGGCCCAGCGTGCATCAGCAAAGGGAACTCACGCGAAAGGATGAGCATGTCTGTGCACATCACTGAGGTCACTAATGGTTGGGCCCCAACAATTGTGACTGCTCCAGCTTCAGCAAGGGGTGCTGGTGTGGGGGGAGCAGGGTCTACTGGGCTAGAAAGATCACCCCTCCCCCCCCCCCCCCCCCGGCTCTAGCAGAGGGAGCTGCTGTGACTGGGAGCAAGTTCCTCTTTGTAGCAACTGCTGCATTTGAGTGTCAGCTGCAAGTTGCAGGGCTTTGTTTAATGAAAGCCGTATAATAGAGCACAGACTGCACCAGTGTTACACCAAGGGGGACGGAGGCATCTTCCCTCTCCCACCCTAGGTATCTCACTTTGAACAAGGCCACAAACTCCCTGCAGCAGCCTGTGGTCCCGGGGCTGCTTCGAGGCCCTTGAGGCTCTGAATTGCAGCCCTGGAGGGTGACTGTCACAAGTGTTGGATTCTGAATGGACAGTGCTCCCTGAGCTGCATCCAGGGCTTCGAAATTAATCTGTGTGAATTAACAGGAAGAGATGGTAGGTGCCATCACCTCCCACCGCCACTACCCCAGCATCCCTGGTGCAGCTCTGGTTTGAGCTGTGGGCAGCTGCTGCCCCTTCCCTCCTGCTGCTCAGCAGCTCCCCTGCTGGTTGTCTGTTCGGTTGCAGGAGAAGAAGGCTGGACAGGAGCCTTAGACGGTCCTCCTGTAGGACACAGGCCAGGGACCTGCCCCAAAATGCTTCCTAGAACAAATGTTTTTCTAAACATCCAGTCTTGGTTTTAAAAGTTGCCAGTGATGGAGAATCCACTACGACCCTTGGTAAATTGTTGGAGTGCTTAAAAAGTGTATAGTGTGTTAGACCTTTCTGTGCTAGACTGAAGAGCTCATTATCAAATATTCATTCCCCGTGTAGATACTCATGGACTGTGATCATCACCCCTTAACCTTCTCTTTAAGTTAAATAGATTGAGCTCCTTGAGTATGGATTGCAGCCCCTTTACCTTTTGAGCCATATATCACCTTTGAGCTGCAAGGACCTCATTGGATTGCAGTGTCCCTTTCCATCCCTGCAAAGCACCTACATTCACGTGGCACTGCCTCTCTTCTCGTAACAGCCTTCCGACGATGAGAACAGTGACAACAGCAACGAGTGTGTGGTGTGCCTGTCCGACCTGCGAGACACCCTCATCCTGCCCTGCAGGCACCTGTGCTTGTGCAATTCCTGTGCAGACACCCTGCGCTACCAGGCCAACAACTGCCCCATCTGCAGGCTGCGTGAGTACACTCAAGAGAGGGCGCTAGTCTCGCTGCCATCCAGTGGGTAGCTGCAGTCTCCCCGTTCGGGTACAAAAGCCCTAACCTAGCTGGGCAGGGGTGGCTTTACCTACCAGCAACACAAGTGACTGGTTGGTGCCGTGGGATCTTGGGTGGGGCACTAACTTGTTGTCTGATTCTCTCCCCTCCCGCTTGGCCAGTGGGACCAAAAGGGGAGGCAACGTCCAGATGGACTGCAGCCTGCTTAGGTTCCTCCACCCAGTGTCCCAGCAACGTGTACCTTTATCTTCCTTTCAGTCCACTCACTCTGTGTGTCAAGCTGGCAGCCCCATCTGGGAGAGGAAAGGGGCGTGTCTTTTCTATAAGCACCACCATTTTTCCTGAAGCAAACTGTCACTCTAGAGGGTTGATGCTAACTCACTGACATTCTATTAAATCAATGGCGCTCTTGCGAGTGAGGAGTCTGTTCGGCTTCTGCCACCAGCCTGCTTTTTGTCTGGGACGTGGAGGTGTTAAATCCTTTCCATATCGGCTAATTCAGGGCCTATTCATTCAAAAAAATGAATGCCTGATGCAGAGTAGAGTAACTGCAGCCCTGTCTCCAGCTAAGTGCGCTGTTAATATTTCAGCAGTTCCTGGGAATAAGACTGCAAATTGGATTAGGTCACAAGCATGTCCCCATGCTGTGAGCTAATCAGGCCGGTTGGGGGGTTGCAAGTTGGGCCTCGGCTCTCATGAGCTCTTCCAGGCATGAGCATTCTTCTGAGCCCCGGGAGGGCCTAGCATGTACACAAGCTCGTTGAATTGTAACCAGTGTATCTCTGGGGCTGGGTGGCTAACCTTAAACTAAGCAGCTTAGTGTTATGGTTTGAAAGGGCCTGAAGCAGTTGGCTTTCCCTGCTTGTTTGTTGGCCACCCCAAAGCCATATGATCAGCAGGAATCAAACCATGGTATCTGATGTATTGAATCTATTCCATACTCACCTACCTCTTCAATTACTGCCCCATCTCTCCTGTACCCTTCACCTCCAAATTCCTCAAACATGTATTTACAGCTGTTGCCTTGAGTTCCTCTCTCCCTGCTCCATCCTGGATCCCCTCCAGTCTGTCCCCCGCTCACTGTCTTGGACTGTAAGATCTTTGGGACAAGGCCTGTCTTGGTATGCATTTGTGAAGTGCCCAACATACTGGGAAGCTGACCCTGCTTGGGGTCTCTGGGTGCTACTGCAGTATAAATATTTAAGTGTCCCCGGTTGCTTCAGAAGATAGTGTTCTCTCTTGTGCTCATAAATGCACCAAATATGACTCCTGGGGGAATTCTGTGCCAAAAAATTAAAAATTCCGTGCACAATATTTTAAAATTCTGCAAAATGCTGCATATTTTATTTGTCAAAATAACACAAAATAATCACACCAGTTTCAATTATTTTTGGTCATTTATTTCAAAATACCTGTCAGCAAGTATGTCTGTAACAATACAGACAACAAAAAAAGATTCAGGAAATGTTTTTTGACAAATAGATTCCTTACTAAGCGTATTAATACAGAACTCTGAGTAATAATTAATTTAAACTGCAATACAGAACCATATTTCCCACACCCCGAGAAGCAGTGCACAGGCTGGGGGGAGTCAGGGGTAATGGAGGAGCTGAGAGAGAGGGAAATAATTGCTGAGAAAAGACCAGAGAAATGGGCAGTAGCTTTATAGGTCTTTAATTGAAAGGATGGGAATATTTAAATCTTCAACAGAGACTTTTAAATGGTCCCACTAGACATCATTTCTCCTTGTCATTCCTTGGGTTTCAATTCCTTGATACTTGTGATATCACCTTAATTCTCTAGCCCTCCATAAGAACGGCCATACTGGATCAGACCAAAGGTCCATCTAGCCCAGTATCCTGTCCTCTGACAGTGGCTAATGCCAGGTGCCTCAGAGGGAATGAATAGAGCAGGGAATCAACAAGTGATCCATAGAGTACTCCAAGAAAAAGAACCCTCCCTGCTCAAAAGTAACCTCTTTTTAAATAGAAAACTCTTATGCTTTTGCTGTTTACATAACAAAAATGTGACGAAGCCACAAAGGCGCAGTTGGGTCCCAAATAATCATGTTAACTAAATACATGCACACGCACACGGCCTGGCTTCATATATACTGCTGCTCTGGCTGGTTTCTGGTGGCTTCTAAGACCTAGAACGTAGTGTGCACCATAGAGCGCTCTCAAACGCCTCTGTTCTAGACACCACAGAATCCCTTTCAGGCATTCTTTATGCATAAAAAAGCAAACAAAGAAAACCCCTATTTGTTTCCAGATCACCATTAAAAAGGATAGCTGGGTCTTCAGAAGATCCTGTGGAAAAAACAGCATCTGATCATGTAACTAAAGACTATATCATAATGCATTTGCATTGGGGAGCAGGCAAATTAAGGTTGTACGGACAGGAAATACCAGATTTAAGGCTAACTTATGAGTGCTTCACTGTACAATCTTAACGTTCTTTTGAACATAGTCTTTTATATCATTTTCTTTTTAAAAAAAAAAAACTTACTGAAAAAACTGATGCCCTCATGTGGAACCATATTGACCCTCACATGGGTCACCAGCGGGTTTGGGATCTTTAGATCCACAGCACAGATCTCTGCTGCTTGAGCTGAGTAACTGGTAGTAATAGAAGGCTGTTATCTTCCTTGTGAACTGGCCACTAGAGGGAGATGAGAGCTGTGAAACCTACTGGCAGAGTGTTTCTATTTGCTGATAGTAGAGGAATGTAGAACTCAGGAGTACACAGAAGTGGGGGGAAAGGATAAGAACTGGGTTGGGAGGAAGACACACACTGGGGGGAGACGGGCTGAAGTGTGTAGATTTTTTTTTTTTTTTTGTAATAACTACTAGATAAAACAAGTGATTGTGCACATGTATGTTACACTGCAGGCATTCGGGTGCCCAGTGCATTCAAGTCAAAGGCTTTTGCCAGCAGTACCACTAGGTGGCACATGCACTCCTACTCTCCCTGTGCATTGAGCCAAGGCCACGAAAGGGGCATGTCCGCCACCTCCCTCTCTGTTCCTTGGCACGGACAGGCACAAAAGCTGCTTAATCTAACTAGGGAAAGGTCTTGTGAGGGACAGATATCCAGTTTGTATCTCTTCCCCCACTAGAAGAAAAAAGCAGAGGGATTTCTGCCAAAAAGTTCACTGTGGTGGTTGGTTTGCCTTGGCACTGAACCCGCACATTAGATGATGGATTCTGAATCCACAAGGAATGCCCCTCCAGCTGCCCGCATCTCTGAGTGCAAGTCAGGAGAAAAGCACTGCTCTTCCTCTCACCGTCAGCGTCCTCAAAGCACCCGAAACATTCCGATGCTGACAAGCAGTTGTAATCTCAGTCTTCACCGAGCAAGCCTTCCAGTAAGTCCTTCAGTACCGGTTCGAGGCATTGTAAACATAAGCACTCACCAGCTCCATCAGACTCCAGTTCCTCCAGGGCCATTGAGTCCTGTGCCTTTATCTTTACTGAGCCCCTCTTCACCTGTACAGACAATCCAGACCACCTTGGCAATGCTGGATCCACCAATGATCAAGTCAGTGCCTCTGGCTCCTTAAGCCTTCCTGTCTGCAAGAGATCTTGGGTGTCTCCTTTTACCAGCCTCTCCATTACTGCAGCATCCAGCTCTGGTATTGACCACCACAGGGTCTTTGGCATTCTCGGTGCTATCAGCACCATTGGCCCTGTCCATACTGTAGACACACGTGGCAGCATCCACACAGACACATCTAGTGCGGTAGACATTGCCAGTATTTTCAACATACCCGGGACCACCGATGAAGTCAGCTTTGCCAGCACGATAAGCACAACCGAAGCCTTTGTCATCACTGATACAGTCAACTTCAACACTGCCAACACCCATTACCTCATCGGCATTCAGACCTCCTTATCCCGTGCTATATACGGACTGCAGGGCCCATCTCTCTCAAGACCCCTATGAGCCCCAACAGGAATGCTCCCTCTGTTCCCTGAGGAGTCATACATTCCCTCTTCAGACTTGGAACTCTGTCACCATCCTGACCTTTCAGATCACCTCATAGACATCATGACGGCGCTCAGATTCTAAGGACTATGACTTATCTTTTTTCAAGGAAGCCCCAAGATGGTGCCCTCCACTGTGGGAGGCTCCAACTGTGGAGTTCCCCCCTTGGCCATACTGGTCATGGCCCATTCCAAGGGAGCTGAGACCTCCTTCAGAATCTCAGACCAGCTGGGGTCCCCTTCTCCAGGCCAAGAAGCCATTCACCAGGCTCCTCCGACTGTCCCCTATTGAGGAGGGTGAGATACTCAAGTAACCCCTGGATGTCCCTCCATGCACTTCTTCATAGTCTCCAGACAAGGCTGTCACCCGCAGAGTCACCTCCAGAGGACTTCAAGGTCGTCCAGGACCTAATGAGAAGAATGGCCTCTTCTTTAGGAGTGCAGGTGAAGTTCGTTCAAGAAAATCTGCACAGTCTCTTTGATGCTGCACAAACACCTGCTATGGGAACTGTGGTCCTTCCCATTGAAGAAGCCCTGCTTGAGGCCAGAGAAAACCCTTCGGCAGACCCCAGCTTCTATTCCACCTGCAGCCAACAGACTGGAAAGATGCTACCAAGCTCCTCAAATGGATTCTGATTGTTATCAGTTATCACACTCTCTGATGTCTCCAACTCACTGGTGGTTTTGGCTGCCAATGAGCATTCCCACCTGTCTCATCTCAAAGCCAAGCTTAAAGACAAGTTGCTCAAGAGACTGGCTACATATGGCAGGAAAGCTCACTCTACAGTTACTCTGCAGATGTGGGTGGCTAACCATCAAGTTCTCCTGTGCAAATATAATTGTATTATTTTTACAGCTTTAGCCAGACTACCAGAGAAGCCTAGGGAACAGTTTATGGCTCTGAAGGGCACCTCATGGCAAAAACATCCCTCCACACAGCTATTGATGCAACTGATATGGCCTTGTGATCCATGGCCACTGTCCTTGCAATGAGATGTTCCCCGTGGCTCCAGGTGTCTGGAATGCCAAAGGAGCTGCAATCTGGGATTTGCCATTTGAGCAGTCTGAATTGTTCTCTCAAAAGACTGACATCACGTGCACCCTGAAAAACTCCTGGACGACTGAGATCAAGGGGGGTGTACACCCCAATCTAAAAGAGGAAACAGTTTAGACCTCTGCCCTACCACAGATCACATTTCCAGCAGAGATTCCAGGACTCTTAAGAGACGATCCAGCCCTTCTCAATGGCACCAGACGGCTTTGTCTCCATCAGGCCCTTCTCACTAGACATTGACAGCTTCTTAACGGTCACTTTGACAGCATACCAGTTTCTCCATGTATCCCACCTTTTGAAAGATGCCTACTGCACTTTTACAGTGCTTGGAACTGAAATAACATCAGACAGGTGGGTGCTCAGCACTGTGAAGAGGAATGTGTTATCCGGTTCACCTCCCTCTCCCCAGCCCACCTTCCCTGTCCCTTTTCAGGGACCAACTCAGAAGAGTGTATTACTCTCAGAAGTACGGTCTCTTCTGCAATTGAGTGTAATAGAAAAGGTTCATTGTCATCACAGAGGGATTCTATTCCTAATTCCCCAAAACTTCCAGGAAGTTGAACTGCTTTATTAAGAAAATCAAGTTCCAGATGGTCACCCTCGCTTCCATTACCCTTCACTGGAGGGTGGAGATTGGTATGCTGCCCTTGATGTGCAGGACACATACTCCTGATAATACATCCAGGCCACAAGAAGCACCTTCACGTTATAGCTTGAGATACACGCAGCCAATACCCGGTGCTCCCCTTTGGCTTGGCACGTGTATCAGCCTGCCTGCACTGCCTAGGTGTCCAGCATGTCCCTTACCTAGACAATTGGGTAGTGTGCAGTGCCTCAAGCATCCAAGTCCGCAGCAGCATCCTGATCAGAGGCTCTTGTCTGGGCCTGAAACCGAATTTAGACAAAGTTACAGCCAACGCAGCTGAAACTCCCTGTAACCTCTGGCTTCAGGCTGCCCCTGCTAGCAGCTGAGTGCAGCAGGGAAACTGACTAATCCCTGGGTTGTCTTTAAGCACAAGCAACCTGCAAGCTGCATAAGTTGCAAGCCTGGTATATGCATAGGCTCCCTTTAACCTAAGTCTGAGCAAAGTGACAAAATTAGAGCTCTTCAGAGAGTGAGTTGGGGCAAGAAATGAGATGGAGGCAGGGTGAATTGACGTAAATCGTCACATGGACAGCCTTGATTGAAATAATCAATTTAAATCAACTTTGCCACCTGTACTTCAGTTATTTCTACAGAAAGGTGCCTTGTCATTGGTTGATATAACCATTAAAACATGTTGATTTACAACTAAACAGAGCCTTTACACTAGATTTAGGACATCTTTTTGCTACCTAGGACAGTACACTATAACTACATACATTTATTTAAGCAGTTATATAGCTTAATATTTTCAAATTCTTATTCATTGTATATTTTTAGTATGTTAGAAAATGGTGAATGATGTATTGTGTATGTACTAGCTAATTAACTTTTTTCTCAGAATTTGTGTTAAGCTGCAATAGGATGGTAACTGGAATTTAATTAAACACACAAATCAGCACATAAAATTGAT
Source organism: Chrysemys picta bellii (assembly GCF_011386835.1). NCBI lineage: Eukaryota > Metazoa > Chordata > Testudines > Emydidae > Chrysemys > Chrysemys picta. The sequence continues at coordinate 55,359,662 of NC_088800.1, forward strand.
TTTTTATTAAACAAAATAAGCCCTTAATACAGTGCATTACCTAATGTGCCATATTTATAAAGCTTGATCTCAAAAGTTAGATGTGTTCCCTGGATTCTTTACACCACGGATCAGCAACGTTTGGCACGTGGCCCACCAGGGTAACCCCCCTGACAGGCCAGGCCGCTTTGTTTACCTGCAGCGTCCGCATGTTCAGCCGATCGCAGCTCCCACTGGCCGCGGTTCACCACTCCAGGCCAACGGGGGCTGCGGAAAGCCGCGACCAGCACATCCCTCGTCCCGTGCTGCTTCCCGCAGCCCCCATTGGCTTGGAGCGGTGAACCAGTGGGAGCCGAGATCCGCCGAACCTGCAGACGCGGCAAGTAAACAAACCGGCCTGGCCCGCCGGGGGCTTACCCTGGTGGGCCATGTGCCAAAGGTTGCTGATCCCTGCTTTACACCAATGAAGCAGACACTTTATCTCAGAGTTTTTGATAGAGGCTCGTGGAATCCGTATATTTATTTTTTATTTAAATGTTTTTAAAAATTATAGTAAGTTTAGGCCTTAACCTATTTTGTGTTAAATTCAGATTTCATTTTAAACAGGTTTCTTTTTAAAAAGAAAAACTTGTAATTTAAATAGCAACCCTTGATTTATAGTGAAGAAAATAATCTATTTTTTCCCCTCAAAAGGACCCATTGATTTGTCTGCACCCTGGGCAGAGACTCTAGGGTAATGACATGGAGGCAAACGTGAGCCTGTGAATGAAACGTTCTGTGCAACGAAACAAGGGGGCCCGAGTTTAACCACCTTGATCCCTTTGTATGGGATGGGCCAGGACCCATTTCAGACCATCTCGGAGTCTTGTTCATTGGGGGATTTCAGCACATCTGATGTGCCTCCTACCCCAGAGTGTGAACAAGTCATCGTTTAACTCCCCCGTTACCAGAAAATTAATGCCCCATTAACAGTGGCCAGCTTCTCACCCCCACTCTGGCCTGGAGCCACAAATCTGAGGCTGAGAAATAGCAGGGGGAGCTGTGTCTCCTGCCCCCTGGTGCAGTTCTTGCAGAGCAGTCACAGAGAGCTGCTGACAGTCTCCTTGGCACTCTGCGTGCAAATCTGTCAGGGCCTGGCCTGCTTTTTTCTCCTTCCCACTTCTCTGGGAGTAGCCCCAGGCCTGGCCCCACCCCCACACCTCTCAGCACTAGTGCAGCACCTCGTGCATCAGGGAGTCTTCCTGGGCCCCCGCCAGTCTGAGGGCCTGGCAGAGCTGCCCCAAGGTGCCCGGGCCTGGTGACTGCATCTTTGCCCTGGGCCTGCGTTGGGGATCATCACAGTGTACTCGGGTACCAACTTCTGGCCTCCCGCCATGCGTCAGCCCCTCTCCTCCCTGCGGGTTACTGGCTGGGGGCAGACTGACACAGCTGGCGCTGGCAGCAGATGTAGGGTCATGCTCAGGTGAAGCAGCACCCCCCAGGTTAGTTATGAGAGTGGGCGCTTCCAGAAGGTCATGGGGCTGTATTTCCATATAAATAGAGCTGCCATTTCATTCACTACAGACGCTGCTTGGGCCAAGGGCTCTGTCTGCTGGCAGACTGCTCCTCTCTCCAGTTTCTTGCACTAGCAGATGAGCTAAGGGGACTAGACATCAACACTTGGCTTCCATGTGTTCAGCTGCGAGACCTTAGCCTGAAATTGGTGCCAGTCAGCTGGAGGCAGCTCCCCCCAGGAGCCCCTGCTCTCTGGGGTGCAGGGTCTCACCATGGTGAATTCTGCCCGCTAGCGCAGTGTCTGAGCCGTGTCCTAGAGGAGTGGCTGTGGCACAAGGTGGCGCTGTCTGACATGCTGCTTTGGCCGACTAGTCACCTGTACAATGTTCCCTCCTAGCCTTCCGCGCCCTGCTGCAGATCCGAGCCGTGAGGAAGAAGCCTGGGGCTTTGTCGCCCGTCTCGTTCAGCCCCGTCCTGGCCCAGACCATGGACCATGATGAGCACTCTGTAAGTAACTCACAACCCTGTGTGGCTTCCGGCCCTGTGTCTCCCCCCCCCACCCAGCGAGCGGAGATCGGGCAGGCTCTCTGTTCTCCATGCCCAGGCTCCATTTCCATTGGCTTGGTCCATCTGTGGATGTCCTTTCCTGAGGCTGTTGGCCAAGGCCCTTCGAACTGTGTTTGGGGTGAGCCTTTCCTACTTGGATCAGCTTCATGCTTGAGCATTCGAACCTCCTGCTCTTCTTGAACCCCTTGATAGCTGGGGAGCAGCCCTCCCCATGGCTTGTGGCTTTTCAGAATGTCTGCTACCCTCCACGCCAGGTTTATGAAGCTGTTTGAGGCCCGGTCTCCGCTCTTTTGTTTAGCCAGCATGACTTTGAGCGGGAACTGCCACCGTGTGCCATAGCATGAAGAGGTTTCCCTGGGCCATGCAGGATACAGTGCCTGTCTTGGAGGGGGGTGGCCCAGCTCTTGGTTTGGAAGAATAATTGGTTACAGTTTGAGCTTGTGTGTAAATCTGCATCCGCAAGTTGTTTTGATGAAATGCCGTTGGCCTCCTGATTCCCCTCTAAGGTCTGTTCATGGGCTGGCTAATAACCCTATATGTGCAGCTCTCCTGGGGAAGCTCATATCCCAACCAGTGTAAGTACACAGCTAATTATAGTGAGATACGTGAGATCTCCCAGAGCTAGTGTGATCAGCACCACTAGGGGACTGTCAAATACAGCATTGCTCGCTGTTCTGAACGAGCCCCGTCAGGGAAGAAGGTGTAACCTAAGACAGCTCCAGTGCATTCAGAGACTTGCTCCCCTTGCCCTTGTTCTGACGTATCGCTATACGTACTCATTGCTGTGCCCCAAAATACTGGGGCCTGCAGGTATAAATACAGTTCCCATCGGCCTGGCCCATTCCTTTGCGGACTCTAGAATGGAAGCCTCCATCCTGAACATTGCTCACAAGGGCAGGCACTGCTCGTTGTCAGTGATGTGGTTGCAGAGCAAACCACAAATAGACCCTCTTGACTGAGCAGCTGGGACCCCTTCACCCCATGAGCCTGGATCACTCATCTTTAACCTCCGCTGGCTCATGAAATCCTGTCTGAGGGGGGGAGCGGTCACTACAGACAAGAAGTGGGCACCAGAATGCAGAGTTTGGGCATGGTATCTCCCTGACCTGACTGAGCTGAGCGAGTTTCGGTTTAAAAAAGGTCTCGGGGCTGATTTCCAGTCGGCAGTGAGAATCCAATGCTTTGCCAGACAAAAGGCTGGGGGGCAAGACCCTCTCTGCTCAGCGTAGCAGACAGCAGGTTTGGTTGGCCAATCGCTACTCTTCGGAAAGGCAGTCAGTACGTTGAGAGAGGTGCTGATAAGTAGCCAAGGTGGGATTTTGTGGGCAATTGTTTTACAAACCGTGATGGGAACAGAAACGGGCATTCGTGGCATTTTGTAAAAACTCAGTTACAATCAGATTTCACCCAGCAGCCTTGGAATAGTGCTGAGACCCAGCAAATGAACCTGCCCCAGCCAGCGCGATTGCCGAAGCAGGGTGCAGAGTAAGGTGGAGACAGCCTCACAAAGAGCTAGTCAGCTAGTTATAAAGCTCTGTCCATGGGAATGGTCTCAGCTGGGAGTGACACGGGAAAGGAAAATTCTTGTTTCAAGTATGATTATGATCTTAACTGTCCCTTTAAATCCCCCAAAGTGAGCACTGTCTCCCTACCCAACAGGAAATGTGCAAGGGAAACAGTGAGTGGTCGCATTAATCACCAGGAGTCTCGCTGGCATGTGAGACCATTCCACGTGCGAGGGCTTGCTAACATGCTGGGCTTCGCTCCTTCGTAATGCCCAAAGTGCCCTGACCCCAGCCACCGCTCCCGTTCGTTCTAACAGCACTCGCCCCCTTCTGACGTTCACTCGCCCCCACCCACTGTGCTGGAGGGAAGCAGCATTATCCTAGTTTTACAGATGGATAAGCTGAAGCACGGAGAGTTTTGGGAGACTTGCCTGAAGTCCAAAGGGAGTCGGTATCAGAACACAGGGATTCCTGGCCCCCACCCTGGAACCCTGAGATCACAACCCCTTCTTTCTTGTTTTCCTGCTCCAGACTCCTAGAACTGGGCAAAAGAGCCTCTATCGAGTTCCTGTTCCACCCATGGGATTGCTTGTGGGAGCTTGTCTGGATTTGTCTAGCCCCGGTCTCTTTGAAGGGCGTGTTGGGCTCTCTTTGTAAAACTCTTGTTCAGAGAGGTTGGGGTTGACAATAGCAGAGTCAAACCAAGTCTCAGATGCAAGCAGAACTGACTGGGAAAGAGACCCCTGCACATCTTGTGTAAAGCAAAACAGCTTTGGTTGTGAAGTTGCTTAAAAAACTCTCTAAAACTCTTCTAGTTGACAGTTGAGTGAGTGTTTGCACCTTGGGACTTGTTCATGCTTGGAGTGCAGCGCAACGAATCAGCCACCACCACCGGGCAGGGGCTGTGCCTTGGCAAGCAGGAGGGGGAAGCACAGCTGAAGCATAAATGCAAGTGATGGACCTAAGAGAGAGAAGAGTGATCCATTTTTATCCCCTAGACCTATCCCATGAGGCCTGCAGCTACCCTCATCTTCAGCACCAGGGAGGCTCCTGCTTCCTCTTGCTCCAAGCAGCCTGGGGGCTTGGCTCATGGTGGAGCATGGCACACTGGGACCTGTGTTCTCTGCAGGTCGCATCTCTTCATTAAAGATGAGGGCTGTTGTCTGATGCTGTTATACAAGCTTGACAGAGCCCGCAGCCTCCTCGCAAGCTGCAGATGCAGCCTTCTGAGGGTCACGCAGGGCACCCTGCAGTGGTGCTGTAGGCAGAGCAATAGGCTTCAGGGACAGCTGGGTGGTTAGTGCCCAGCGAGAGGGAGCCATTGCTTAAAGACGTGTGTAAGTTTCAGTGACTGATTGGCAGGGCCCTGCGTGGGCCCTGCTGTGGACTTCACTGCAGGATCCACCCCCGGCCTCAGAACTGAGCTACAGCATCTGAGCTTTTGCTTAGAAATAAAACATAAAATCAAAAGGTTGGTTGTTGCCCCTCATGACTGCGACAAAAATGTCCCCAATATAAACCAATCTGTTACTGTCTCCTCACGTCTGCTGCCTCCTGAAACAGGAGCTCTGAGCTGGTGTCTGTAAACAGTGCCCCCTCCGGCTTGGTGGGGCAATAATCCCGGAACCTAGGGGCAGTTTTAATGTCAGTGCAATTAAGTATTTCATTGCTTCCTTATCCCACTATCCCTCACTGCCTCTCCAACTGCCTAAACTCACAATGTGCTGTACCTCGCTGCCATGTCCTCCGGCACGCATGCACCAGCCTCTACCAGGCACTTGTGCTTTGTCAGAGCAGATGTTGTTGGCACTGAAAGGCATCACAAAGTAAACTGGTTATAATATTCCAGTCAGTGGCAGAGATGCTGAGCTGAACATATTCTTTATATTCCTCCTCAGCGCAATAAAAACTTCCCTTCGTGAATTTACCGGCCCGCCCCCAAAATATGAGCATCGCAGTGCAGAATGGAGGTGCAGTTTGCCACTGATGATGGTGATTAATAATTGGGTTCACTTGACATTGGTTTAACTGCTTTTAACAGGACACCATCAACATGTACTGCATATTCCCTCAGCCGCCGGTTTCCCAGTCATGTGAAAGACCCAGACAGACAACAAAGGAAACTCGCTATGTGGAGGAAGCAGCAGGAAGGGCTGTTGGATGTGCAAAAGAAATAAACTGACCAATAGCAAGCACATAAGATATTGCTCTCTCTAATCTTTCCCTTATAGAATTTTGACTGTTGTTTGAAACAGATGTGCGCACAAAACTTTAAGCTGATGGTGCCCCTTTAAATTAACCACTAAAGGAGCAAAGGATTTACTGTGCAAAGAATAAAGAAGGGATCCCAGTTTCACACTGGGTCCAATTTTGTGGGGTTGCCTAACATTACCCCTGTTTTCCTCACCTGCAGAGCTCCGACAACATCCCTCCAGGATATGAGCCCATTTCGCTGCTGGAAGCATTGAATGGCCTCCGCTCCATCTCCCCATCCATCCCTTCCGCTCCTCTGTACGAGGAAATCAGCTACACCGGCGTAGTGGATGGGCTGCCCCCTGCCGGCCGCCCGCTAGCCGGGATTGACAGAGCCATGGAGAGTGGCCCTCAAAAGAGCAAGCGGAGCAAATCTCCAGACAGGTCAGCCCCAACAAAGGAACAAAGGAGTCTGCTCCTCACATGGGCCCTTCGGGTCCTCCCCAGCACAGTACAGCCCTGTCATCTCCTCCTTGGCTTGCCTGGCCCATGGCTCTGCATTGCCGCCTAGCTCTCCTGGCACTGCTAACCCTGCAGCAGTGCGCGGACAACAGCTGCTCAGAGCTGGGAGGTTGGGGTGCTGCCTGCATGTTTAGCCTTAGAAATGGCTGTCTTGCGATTGCTGGAGGACTCCAGGGAGGGCTCACTGCTCGCCGAAGAAAGTTGATTTTCAAGCTGGTTTTTCAGCCGTGCTCTCACACCCTGCATGTCCTGCACCCCCAGTTCCATGCCCATGCTTCCTTTGAGCATTTTCTGGTATCGTGCGCCCCAAGCCCAGGGCTGCAGGTGAACCTCCCCTTGACACGTGGAGGCCCAGTTGGGAAGCAGAGCCCTGACAAGCATTGCAAGAAGGGGCTGAAACTCCTGGGAATGCCAGGTTCAGATCCCAACAGGCCTGAGGTGGCCCTTCGCCCTGCTGAGCAGGTTCTGTGCAAGTGACTGTTGGTGTGCGTCTCAGATGAGACGCACCAGGGGTCTGAGCACTTGAAGCGGCTGCTTATGCCCTTGTGGCCCTTTCTATGAGAGGGAGGTTCGTGATCCCACATTCCCCTGCCTGCACTCTTGTGCACCTCCTGGCTTCTGCCGTTTCCACTGTGCTGTGCCTGCCGGGGGCTGGGAGGTGCCATGGGAATGGAAGTCGCTGTGTTTTGTGGCTCTCTGCAACATCATTCTTCCCCCTCCCTCCCAGTGCATTACGATCTCCTTCGTCTCCAATCCATGAAGAGGACGAGGAGAAGCTCTCTGAGGACTCGGACTCCCAGCCAGCGCTGAGCGGGGCCGAGCTGGTGCTGAGGGAGAACAGCTCTCCTGGAGTAAGTCCCCATCCCAAACGCTGCTCAACCCTGGCTGCTCCTTGCCCCATAGCCCTGCACCAGCAAAGGGCCACTCCCTGGGCTGCAGCATGACAGCTGGCTACGGGTGCTGGTCTGGGGAGCTGCATTTCGGGCAGGCTCTTCCTGAGTAACAGGGCTCAGGGTAAACCCTTTAGTGTAGGACGGGAAGGAGCCCGGAGTCCACTCCCGGGGAGACCTGAACACTTCCCCTCCTCCCTTAACTCCACAGCTCTCCACCTCCCACCCCCAGTGCCTTGGGTTTCCCATGCTGCCAACCCCTCCCCCCGGGCACAATGGGAACAATTACAATTACAGCCAGGGAGGGCATTTCTAACCCTTGGGGCTGGCGCCTGAAGGGCTTTGTTAACATGGGATGCTCCTGCCGGTGCAAAAGGGTTCCGGGGTGGCATCCTTAGTGAGAGATCTAGGTTAATTCTGGCTCCAGTCACTGCAGTTGGCTCTGCAGCTTCCTAGCTCTGAACCCCCCAGCCTGGGCCTGCCCAGTGCACCCACAATCAGCATCTGACACCCGGGAACCTCCAGGAGGGGGTTTCAGCAGGGGGTGGTGTGCCCGGACAGGTGGACACCCTCATTCCCCAGGCCAGTATGGCACTAGTGTGATAATGCTGGGCACCCTGTATCAGGGCATCAGACAGGCTGCCCCCCATCCTGGGCAGTCTGCTGAGCGCGTCGGTAGAGTATACTGAGTCCAAGAGGAGGGGTTCCAGCCTGCAGAGATTGTCCTATTCTCTCCTTTTCCAGAGCATGGTGGCTGAAGAAATCGAGGAGATCTCGTCCCTGCAGCAAGGTACGTCCTGCCCATACCTATGAGACAAGTCAGTCTAGAGGGTGGAGTTTGGGGCTGGAAGTGACCCCCTGCTAGCCTCTTGGCCCTGCTCTCTTGGCTTATGGCAGGGCTCCTTCTAATCCCCCTGGAAGGTGCTTCTTGGGGTTGGATGTGGTCTCAGCCTGGAATCACATGCCCGGATCACTGATCTCCTTGGAGACTGAGCGCCCCCTAGTGCTTGTGCACAGACACAGCACCTGATCTGTGTCTGCTGGGGCCCAGTGAAACATGCACTTTGTGCAACAGGGATCTTTGTGTGAAGAATCATAGAATATCAGGGTTGGAAGGGACCTCAGGAGGTCATCTAGTCCAACCCCCTGCTCAAAGCAGGACCAATCCCCAGCTATCAAGATCTGCAGAGCTCTGTGCTCTGCGACACTCTCCAGCGTTTCTCGTGTCTCAGATCTTCCAAAGGGAGTGTTTAAAAACTGCATTTGGACAGTGGCCGAAGCTGAAGGGGAAACCGCGCTGGGAACTAGGGAAGTGACAGTGACTGAAATTTCTCACGCGTTCCTTCCCAGCCGGCTCTCCCTGGAGCTGAGCTCTCCCAGGGTGGGCTGACGGGGCAGATCAGTAGTGCAGTGCAGGCTGGCTGTGTATGTTCCCCTCCCCTTTGCTGCTGTCGCCATGTTCCCCAGCCTGCGCCCGAGGGCCAGGAGGGATGCAGAGGCTCTCAGTTGGCCATTGTGCCAGGCAGCACCCACCATTCCCAAACACTTGATGGGAAATTTCACTGCAACTTAAAAGCCTAGATCTCATTCCCTAGACACCGGGCTGCCTGTTGATCCGCTGTGGGAGGTGGCTTCCACATGGGGAGGGAGGAGAGTACCGGGGGTGGGTTCTCCATCCTGCCCAATGCCAGGTGGCCATCTCCCCGCTCCAGCGCTGCTCGGTGGACAAGACCCAGGCTGTGTCCTGCATGCGTGGGGCTGGCTCAGTGCTGGTAGGATTCGCCCTCTGGTGCTGTGATCAGTGCCCAGGGCAGGGCTGGCAGGACAAATGGCAGGAGGCGCTGCACGACTTCGCTGGGCTCCCTAGGCCTGATGTGTCTTCAAGCGTCTCGGCTGCAGACAAGAGAAGTGCCTTTTTCAGTCGCTGGCCGTGTCACCTGGCAGCGTTTGCAGGGCGCGGCAAGGGGCAGTGGGGAAGGAACCTGTTCTCCCCAGGCACATGCCAGTGGGGGCCCTTGTTGGCACTGGCCTCTCCTCTGGAGGGAAGGCAGCACAGAGCCCTCTGTCTCTCTCCCACTCGCTGCATCAGGACTAAGCTCTCCGCATTCTCTGCTGACTCCAGGTAGCCGCCTGCCCTCCATGGAAGACATCCTGCCGGAGAGCAGCTGCAGCGAGCACAGGAGCCTTACGCAGTCAGAGAGCGACCCCCCAGTCGATGTGTACCTGCCAGGTAACAGCCCAGCCCGGGGGCCAGGGGAGGTCTCCTTGTGCTGGCATGGCACTGATTGGTGGGGGGCTGCACTGCTGTGGCTTGGCAAGGGGTCTGTGCTGTGCATACTCGCTGCGGGCTGAGCCACCCTGCTTGCAGCTTGCTTGGCTGGATCGTTGCATCAGGCAGCTCGTCTCCAGCAGAGAGTGAAACTCTCCCCTAAAGCACCCACTTGCCATGATCATATGGAGCTAACTGCTGCCCCCAGGGGCATGGGCGAGTGGGGCTCCCAGAGAGGTAACTTGCCCTATATCTCCACTTCCCCTCTCCCTTTGCCGTCCCCTCCTCCCTCACCTTTTTGTCTTTCTGCTTCCAGCCCCCCACCTCACCCCCTTTCCTCCTTTCTGCTCTTTGGGCTGCAGCCCCTAGAGGGCAACCCAATTGCAAGTGTGATAGTGGCTTCCCCATGTGAGTTGGTGAGATTCTCTCTTCTCCCACCCCCAACCGAAGATTCATGAATACATGAGTTGAGGCATAACGTGGTGGGGGGCTGAAAACCCCTGGTCTCCCTCCTCTAGTGATGGCCACATCTGATCACTGGCCCTGGCGCTCCAGCTGTGAGCTCCCTCCAAGGGTAAGAGCCCACCTGGCAGCAGATCCCGGGCACACCCAGAGAAGAGCGCAGGCTCTTGGCTTTATTGCTCCTTGTCTCCATACTGCTGACCCAGGGAGGGAGAGGCAGGGCCTGCCACGCTGGGGCCGCTGAGCATGCATGCTGTCACCATGAGCCACACGCGGCGCGCTGGGCTCATCCTCTGCGGGGGAGGGGCCATCTCTGGGCAGGCCGGGCCCCACTCACTGTGCCGCGGGTGGGGGATTGCGCTTCGGGGGGCTTTGTGGCTGAGCTGCTCGCAGCGCAGCTCCATCAGCCATAGTCGTTGCAGCCTGTTCTCTCCTGTAGAGTCACAGTCTGTTCTGAGCATCTCTCTAATGTCTCCTTCCTTCTGCCTGCCTCCCTGCTCCTGCCCTGGGCAGCACTGGGTCCCGATTCCTGCTCTATTGGGATAGAGGAGTAAGCTGGTACGTCGTCTCATTCTCTCTTACGCGCAGGGAATTGCATGGGGCGGCAGGAGCCTTTCAGGGTGGGACTGTAGTGGGGGCAGACTGGCTGAATGTGTCAGTACCAGGCTGGCCCCTTCTCCCCTCCCTGCCCTTCCAGCTTGGCCCAGGGCGGTGCATTGTTGCAATGGTTTCCCCTCACCACGGGGTGGCGGTAACAGGCCCCAGAGCAGGGCGTGGGAGCCAACTGGCCTGAAATCCGGGAGTTCAGCTGCTCCCTGGGTTTCTCTCTCCAGATGGCTCAGCTTGTGCCTCCTTTGTATACTGACCTGGCAGCTCTGATCCCAGCCCCTGGCAGCAACTGTCAGCATTCCTGAATCCCCTCTGCCCAGCGCTAGCCAGGCCAAGCACCCCGCCAGGCTCCGAGGGGAGGCTGCTGGGCAAAGCACCAGTGTCCCTCTCCCCAAGAGAGCGAGGTGAGTTCAGCCCACTCCTTGCGACTCGGGGCACGTGGTGCCTCCAGCCTCCCCTGCTGTGACAGGAACAGAGGAGCCCTGTCCCTGCTATGCTGAGCACCCTCCCCCAGCCCCTCGCTGAATGCTCCTGCAGGAGGCCCTATGGCTGTATGTGAGCCCATAAACGTGTGGGTAACTCAGCCCTGTTAGCATGAGTGACCAGGGTGCGGAGCTGGCCCAGAAACCTCCTCTCTCACACACACAAGATCTGATCTGATCTGATCTGCTTCCGCTCACCGTGTGCAGGGTTCCCCAAAGACTGGGGGGCCAAGAGACTAAAACCCTTGGGGGTTCCTCTCTAGGCCCTGGTGCCCGCTGGGTCCACGTCCTGCTGAACTGTGGCAGAGGGCACAGGGCTCGTCCACTCGTCAGCAAAGCCAAGAAACTGGACAGGAAATCCTTGTGGGTCTCCACCCAGCCCCTCTGTCCTGGGAGCCAGCACAGGGCAGTCCCCTTCCCGAGCAAAGGGGAGCGGGGCATACCTGGCATCTGCTGGAGTGTGGGGAGCATCCCGTTTGCAGCATGAGTCCCCCACCCAGAACCGTCCCATGCCCACGGGGCTCCTCCAGTGCGCACATGCTGGCTGATTTCCCCCAAGCTGTAGCTCAGCCCATCCTGCGCCCGCCTGCTCCCCCCTAGGCTGATCAGAGGGTGGCAGGGGCTGTGATGTCTCTGTCTCTCTCTCTCTCCCCTCGTTCAGGGTCATCCAACTCCGAAACCCTTCCAAGCCATGGCGCCAACAGTCCCACTCAGCCCCTCCTCTTCAACCAGCCCCGGTTCCGTCCGGAGGACGCGCGCAGCCTTTCCTTCCGCCCAAGCCTGCGGGGGTCTCAACTACATCCCAAGCCACACGCACAAGCTCTCCTCTCCCCGAGGGAGCTGGGAGCCGCCCGCGCCCTGCAGGGCCCCCAACTGACTCTCTGATCATGGCTCAGGTGTGTTAAATGAGTCTGTAAATGGGGCAAGAGGAAGGCAGGCGCTGCCCCCTGCAGCAGGTTCGAACCAGGCTCCCTGGGGCCCTGGCGCCCACTTTCCTCTTGGGACTGGCCGCTCCCCTCACCAACGGGCACAACTTTTGCACAGGTTGGTTTTTTAAAGATGTTTAAAGTACTTCCCGTTCTAACCCCTCCGCCCCCTTCCCCCCCCCCGAGGAGCCAGCGGGAGGGGGCTGGTGGGGGGTGCAAATGAAGGACACTCCCATGTATATTTTGTACACACGATGACTGCTTGCAGCTGTGGGCTGGCGCTGCCCCTCCCCTGTAAATCCCTTGCAGGCCGGCCAGGCTCTGTTCTGTTTTCTCCTGGGGGCACCCAGCCCAGGGCAGTCTGTAGCTGGGCTCATGTGGCACCTCCTCTCCTCCAGGCGTCGGTCCCCTGGGCGTGGCATTGCCTCCTGGCCAGCTGCTGACCCCATGATTGCTTTGCAGCTGGCGCTCGCTCCCCTGCAGCCTTGTGTGGGAGGAGCAGGGTGGACGGGCTCATGCCTTCCCCTGCAAAGGGACGAGGGCCCCGGCTGCACTCACTGGGGGGACAGCCCCTCTGCGGGGAGCCTGCTCCGGGTCGGTCCTTCCCAGGGAAGATCCAGCCAAATCTCAAGCGTGGGGCACACGCGCCACCGCTCCCCTTCCTGATCCTGCACCAGGGCTCTTGGATTCAGCCACTCCTGCTACCCTGCCCCCTCCAGCCCGTGTGTGGCTCCTCCCTGCCAGGCCCTGGTTCCTGGGCCCTCAGGTGCCATGCCTGGCTGCAGGCAGGCTCTTACCTAGCTCACAGCCAGGGCAGCCTGGTCTGTCAGCACCCGCGGGCTCCAGGGTGGCTTTCTGAGCTCCTTAGACACAAGCACAAGCGTCCTGCCGGAAGGTGGGGACTTTGCCCCGCCAGGCAGCCACCAGCAGCACCTGCTTGGCTCCCTGCAAGGCCAGGGCCAGCAGGGCCTTGCTGAGTGACACTGTTCAGGGGAGCCCTTAGGGAGAATAGCCCGTTCCTCGTCCTTTACTACTCTGCCCACTTTCCCTGCTGCGGCGAGGCCCGGGCACCTGCTCCTCCCAGCTCTGGAGAGACCCTTCCCCGGCCTCAGTCCCAGCCCCTGGCATCTCCCCGTAGTCCCTGCACCACTGTGGTGTGTCTGAGCCTGGCCTGCAGAGAGTGGGGAGCAGCGCACTGGCAGTGCTAGGCCTTGTTACAGCTGTGGGCCCCAAAGGTGGGGGAGGAGCAGCCCGGCAGCTTGTCTCACCCTGGCTGGGACAGGGCCGATGAGTCAAGCGCTCAGCTCTGGGTGGGGTCAGACCCAGCATCTCTCCAAAGCTAGCAGCTCCACACTCAGCATGCAGCACTGCCAGCAGTGAGGCCCAGGGAGGGCGAGAAGGGTCCTGCCCCCTGCTATGGGATTCCTGCCATGCTGGGGCCTGGGAAAGGCCTCCATGGCAGAGAACCACCCCCCAACCCAGGGCCCCTTTGAGTTGCAGCCAGCTCCCCCCATCCAGGTAGGGCCTTTGAGGCAGGAGATCAGCCCTGGGCCCCCACTGCGATCCTGGGCTCGGGTGTGTCTGTTGCTGAGGAGATGGGGTGTGCATTGTAGCAGTGGAGGGGGCAGTCTTCCCAATGCTCTGTTGCGGCCCCTGCCCCAGAGAGCAGGCATGGCCATGGCACAGGGAGATGCCATGAAAAGCATCCCCTAGCCCTCGCTGCTGACTGCAGTGACTCCCTTTGGCAGTAGGGCAGCTCCCATCACCGCTATCTTCAGGGGCATGACTCTCTGCCCCTCGTCCTAACCTACTGCTGCATGGTCACTGGGCAGGGTTCCAGACGGGGCTAGCGGGGCGTGGGGGTGCTGGCAGCCTGCGGGGCTGAGGGAGACCTGCACTCTGCGCACAGCTTCAGACTGGGACCTGGAGCAGGGGGCGTTTGGGCACCTGCCTTTCCCCACTGTACATAGCCAGCGCCCGTGGCCTCATTGGTGCCCTCTTTGCCCGCCTTGATCGATGTCGCTCAGTGCGGTGACCTTGCCGTGTGCCTTGTTCCTGCTTTCTGTGCTGTGGGGAGTCTCCCACCCCACCCCTGGGGCTGGCCCGGACCCTGCAGGAGTCTCCTGTCCCTGCTGGGAGCTGTGCCCACAAGGACCCATTCCCGTGGGCAGGTTTGTGTGCATGGCTGCTGGACGCTGCCGTCTGCTTCCGTTTGCTGTCACGCCTTTCGTTCTCTGCTCCTCCCCAGCGAGATGGGCCAGCCCCCTGTCTCCCCTGGCAGGGATTTCTGGGGGCTCCTCCCTTTGTTCCTGTTTAGAGTAATAAATCCATGGAGCAATAGCCTCTGTTTATCCGTTATTGGAGTCTCCGTGTGCATCCTCCGCCCCATGCAGGGGGAGCAGAGCATTCCAGGGCAGGCAGCTGAGAAGAGTTTTGGGTTTGTGGCACCTTCACAAACCAAACCCCTGGCTGCTGACCCCAGCTGAAAAGGCTGAAACTCCTGCAAACTCCAGCCTAGTCACAGGGCAGAGCAATCACTCCCCTTCTCCAAGGGCAGGCAGCGCTGGGCCCTTCTCATGCCTCTGGGAAGCACATATCAGTCTCTGGTGCTCTGCCCCTGCAGCAGCCCAGACTCGGGCCTGGGTTTGCCCTATTGCAGGGTGACCCCCTGCAGGACACCAGGTGGACACTGACTCCTTTACAGAGGCCAGGCCTCATACCCCATGGCACTCAGACCCCAGGATGTGCACAGCCGGCCCGGGAGAGGTCTGGTGAAGACTGTGGCTGGAGGGGTGCTAAGGGGTGTCCATCCTGCCAGCCCCACCCTCTGAGCACAGCACGTGTCTCCCCAAGCAGCTATCTGCAGGGCCCCAGGCATGGGATCTGTCTGTGGGCAGGCAGGCTCCACATGCCCAGGGGGTTGGGGCCCTGCTGCTCATGACTGCTTCTTCAGGCCATGGCCCTCCGCACCCTCAGGCCAGCTCGTCTCCTGGGGGGGGATGTCCCTGCCACACAAGCAGGATGGGCTCTTTCCATCTGGCACCTGGACTCACTGGCTGTGCACTGGGAGTGGGCGCCTTAGTGTTCCCCTCAGCTCTGACAGGGTGCCCATTCACCCTCGGGCATCAGGCTTCTCCTGGTACTCCCTGCTGCTGCCATGTGTCCCCTAAGCTTGCTCCTAGCCATTAAGACGACTCCGGGAGTCAAAGGGTTAACTACAGTTCACAGTGCAGAAAACACCCTGATTACAGCCAGCTGTGAGGGGCAGGTACCTGCGGGGGTGGGGGGCCCCTTCCCTCCCACCCCCATGTTGGAGCAGGAGCACAGTCTGGCCTCCCTGCCCCCAACTGTCAGAGACCCCAGTTGCTGTTCACTGGGAGCCAGGGAAGCTGGAGCTGGACGACAGCTTGGCCATCGTTGTTCATTGCTGGAGCCTGGGTGCATTTGAGGGTGGGATGAGGGGTTCCGGAGATAGAAAGTTCAGCCTGAGCAGCTTTATCATTTTTGGATTCTTATAACTCTCTGGGTTGCAGAGGAAGGAGACAAAACTCAGGCCCTGACCACCCCCACCCCCCAAAATGTACAGCCCCGGCCTGCCCTGATACACTGAGCAATGGGACCAGGGGCCAGGCTCAAGATGTTTCCAAAGCTATTGCTCTCTGACTGGTGTGCAGGAGCCCTTGACGGAAGTGGGAAGCTAAGAATGGGCATGTCTGGTGTGTGGCACAGTGCGCAGCTCTGAGATCATAGTTGGGAGCTGAGAACAGGCATGCTCAGTGCCTGGCACAGGTCCACAGGAGGGAGGGCTGAGAATACCCACTAAGGTGAATGCAGCGGTTGACACCTCTTCTTTCAGACTATTCATCTGCATGGGTGTCTCATTCAGCTGAGAACACCTCATTGAGATGAATGGGCCACTTCACAGCTCCCAGAACTCCCTGTGCTGCAGTGGCAGATGGATGTGCAGAGCCCCCTGTGCCTCAAAGGGCCCAGAGGTGGAGCAGAGACTCTGCATCTACACTCTTCAGCCCCTGCCTGCCTCCGGCGGGTTCATGCGCTCTTCACAGCTCTACCACCTCCCCTCAAGGCGTGGCATGGGCCTGCCAGGGGCATAGAGTGGCCAGGAGAAAGTGGAGCTGGCAGCTGAGTGGTGCATAGCTCAGTGCTCAGAGCAGTGGGGGCGTGGTCAGAGCAGCAGGCAAGAATGTGGTGGGTTGGAGAAGATGTAGGGGACCAGCCAAACCCTGTCTTTAGAAACCCCAGTTCATTGACTAGAGCTCTGATGAAAAACTGAATTTGATCCCTTGGTGAAAAAGGGATGGTCTTCAAAAGGGCTTTTGCTCCCCCAACTTTCCCTTTTCTGATTCTGTTCTGGCAGTGGTTTTGAGCCCCAGAGAACAATCTGTTCCCTCCCCTACAAATACCCCCAACATCCTCTACACTCCCTCCCTGTGGCTGCTCCATCAGGTCGGGGGTGAGCTCAAGGGTTCCACTTCCCTCCCCTGCTCCCCAATAGGGGAAGGGAACCTAGAAGTCCCCATTTCCCCATGCTCTCTCCAGGCATGGGACAGGGCACCAGGCTTACCCCTTTTCCCCCAATGATGCTGTTTCTAGGGAGAAAGAGGAGCTCAGAGCAGGGTAGGAGAGTATGGAGAGGAAAACGGGTTAGAGTTGTGCAGGAGGGTATTGGGGGTCTTCAGCTCTGCCTCCCACTCCCACATCCTTGCCCCCGCCCTTCATTCCTCCCTTCAAAACATACTGCCTACCACTGGCTCCATGTCAATCCCTGTCTTCTCAATCTGTGGGACCCTCACTGATGCCCTGCCCCCATGACTTTAGATGTCCAAAAACTATTATTCTAACACTGAGAAAGAGGACAACTTTGGGTAAAAGCCCATCCTTTTTCAGTGGGGAAGTGAAATGATAGATTGGGGAGGGGGGGTTGGGGTGTGTGTGTGTATATATATATATATATATATCAAAATAAAAAAGATTGATAAGGGAAGCTCATAGACTTTAAGGTCAGAAGGGACCATTATGATCTTCTAGTCTGACCTCCTGCACAACGCAGGCCACAGAATCTCCCCCACCCACTCCTGTAACAAACTCCTGACCTATGTCTGAGCTGTTGAAATCCTCAACTTGTGGTTTAAAGACTTCACAGTGCAGAGAATCCTCCAGCAAGTGACCCATGCCCCACGCTGCAGAGGAAGGCGAAACCCCCCCCCCCCCCCCGGGCCTCCGCCAATCTGCCCTGGAGGAAAATTCCTTCCTGACCCCAAATATGGCGATCAGCTAAACCCTGAGCATGTGGGCAAGACTCAGCAGCCAGACACCCAGGAAAGAATTCTCTGTAGTAACTCAGATCCCACCCTATCTAGTGTCGCATCACAGGCCATTGGGCATATTTACCGCTAATAGTCAAAGATCAATTAATTGCCAAAATTAGGCTATCCCATCATACCATCCCCTCCATAAACTTCTCAAGCTTAGTCTTGACGACAGATATGTCTTTTGCCCCCACTGCTCCCCTTGGAAGACTGTTCCAGAACGTCACTCCTCAGATGGTTAGAAACCTTCGTCTAATTTCAAGTCTAAACTTCCTAATGGCCAGTTTATATCCATTTGTTCTTGTGTCCACATTGGTACTGAGGTTAAATAATTCCTCTCCCTCCCTGGTATTTATCCCTCTGATATATTTATAGAGAGCAATCATATCTCCCCTCAGCCTTCTTTTGGTTAGGCTAAACAAGCCAAGCTCTTTGAGTCTCCTTTCATAAGACCGGTGTTCCATTCCTCGGCTCATCCTAGTAGCCCTTCTCTGTACCTGTTCCAGTTTGAATTCCCAGCATTATTGAGCTGTGTGTCACACTGAAGCCTAGAATATTGAGTCAGTGTGAAGCGATGGAGACAGCTACAATCAGGGGCTCTTTTGGTTCAGAATATCACTAGGGTCAGTTGTCACTGGGCTTAATGATCTGGTACTGTCACAGTTTTTAAGTTCTCAGCCGTTTTGACTTCAGGAATTCCACCCTTGTGACAGCAAGGCATGCATCTATGCCATGCCAAGGTCCTAGACAATTGTGATAGCAGAGGGAACTCAACGAATCACCACCATTACTCTACCACTCATTTGCATGCAACAATTTCATTGGTTGTATGAGAGACTGCACAGATGGTGGATTCTTGTCCCAACTACTACCTGCACAAATCAACACAAACCTCCCAGCACAACCCACCTTGACACAAAGGAACTCAACAATATACCCAGCACACACAATGACCTCAAACACAGATAGCTCTTATAGCAGCCCCCACCATCACCATTCACAACCCACCCAGATCTACTCCATTCTCCAGCAGTACAACACAAGTCACCACCACCTACCCAGCAACAACACCCCTTAGAGCAGGGGTGGGCAAACTGTGGCCTGGGAGCTGCATCTGGCCCTTCAGATGTTTTAATCCGCCCCTCAAACTCCCACCAGGAGCAGGGTCCGGGGCTTGTCCCACTCCAGCCAGGGAGCAGGGTCAGGGGTTGGCCCTGCTGTGCACGTGCTGTGGCTCCACACAGCTCCTGGAAGCAATGGCATGTCCCCCCTCCGGCTCCTATGCGTAGGGGCAGCTAGGAGGCTCCGCATACTGCCCCCTGCCCCAAGTGTAGCTCACACAGCTTCCATTGGCTGGGAACTATGGCCAATGGGAGCTGCAGGGATGGCTCCTGCAGACAGGGCAACACGCAGAGCTGCCTGGCTGCACCTCTGCATAGGAGCCGGAGGGGGGGCATGCTGCTGCTTCTGGGAGCTGCTTGAGGTAAGTGCTGCCCGGAGCCTGCCCACCTCCCAGGTCCCAACTCCCTGCCCCAGCCCTGATCCCTCTCCTGCCCTCCAACCCCCTCGGTCCCAGGCCGGGGCACCCTCCTGCACCACCAAACTCCTCATCTCCAGCTCCACCCCAGAGCCCGCACCCCCAGCCAGAGCCTTCACCCCTCCCACACCCCAACCCCCAATTTCATGAGCATTCATGGCCCGCCATACAATTTCCATACCCAGATGTGGCCCTCGGGCCAAAAAGTTTGCCCACCCCTGCCTTAGAGTTATCACTTTGAAGCCTAAAGTGTCTGGTATGAGAGACTGGACTCCCCTCTCCTGCATGGCCTAGACAGGTGCTGGGGTTATTAAGACCTACCTGGGAAGTTGTCAAGGGCAGGGTCAGGATAGGGTGACCAGATAGCTAGTGCGAAAAATTGGGACTTTTTTGAGGGGGGTGGGGGGTTGTAGTTTCATGTATTAGAGAAAGGGCCCCGCACTTCTGTCGGCCCACAGCAATGTCCCTGCGTGCCTTCTGCCTGTGATCGGAGAAAGCTACAGCCAGGGCAGTCCCCACTGTCCTGTGAGGACAGGAAACTACGCTTCTATATGGCCTACCTGCAGCTCCCCAAGTGACGCGTCAGGACACACACTCGCTCTCCACATCACAGAACCATTGACTGCCCCAGATCCACCTCCATGTTCTCACGGGTGCCAAGGAGTCTGAAGGATGCCAGGAGCCCTTCCAGTGCTTGAAATCTGCCCTGCTGGCGCCACCGATACCAGCCTACCCAGATTACGCCCTTCCCTTCAAATGCTATTTAGATGCTGCCACGTGGGGTGGGTGCAGGGCTCCCCAGGACAGGCAGGTGGGGGGTAGCATATGCCAGCTGGGGACTGAGCAGCTCAAATATGGAAAATGGCCACTACAGCAACTTCCTACTAGAACTACTGGCCCTTGTCCGAGGTTTAAGAGATACTTGGCAGCTGCTCACTTTACTGTATACACAGACAACAGCCCCCGGCACAGCGCCACTCTGCCAGGTGAGGAGCACCGGGAGGATGCTGGGCATCACAGCTAGCCAGCTCCACCCCCACTGTGCAGTTTAGGCAGATGCTCTGTGTAGGCGCAAAGCACATGGGGTCTGGCATGGAGTGGGGGGGGGATAGAGGACCTTGGGGGAGACGGGAGAACAAAGCCCCTGGCAGTGGGGGGAATGGAGGGCATGGGGTGGAGTGGGAATGGTGGACACTGAGCCACTGGCCTGGGGCACCCTGGAGTGGGGGGAGCTGGGACTGGAGGGTGCACAAAACTCCAGGCAGCGGGAGGTTGGGGTCTTCCAGGGATTCCCTGCAATAGAGGTGATGGGAGCGTAGCCTGCAGGGAGCTCCTGGGGCTCAGCCCACAGAAGCTACAATGAGTGCACCCCTCTGGTTTGTTAAACATCAGCTGGCTCCCAGACGAGTCCTCCTATGCCCCCTCCCCCCTGCACCCACATGCCTCCTGAGCACTGGATGGTTCACATGCACGCTTCCCCAGCCTGCCAGCTGGCCCGGTCGGTGCAGGTTCTCAGCCCTCCTTGTGCGGCTGTGCCCTGGCTGAGCTCTGCCTCGCAGCTGCTCTCCTTGACTTGGCTGGAGCCTGCTTTTTGGATCACCCACCCGGTCATCTGCCCCTGCCCTTGGCCCTTCCCCGATGGGTCTAATCCCCCCAACTCCTGCCTGGGCTCATGGGGCGCCGGGCTGCCCTTGCACCAAGGTGCCTGGCCTCAGGCCCTGAAAGGAACAATGACCTGGGTTCTCCAACCCCATCTTCCTCTCTCCCGGTGCCTAGTTTGATTATTGCCTTCAGCCCCATTCACCTTGCCCAGGCACCTGGAATGGGGCGACTGCCCTCCCGGCCTGCCTCCGAGAGCCAGTGCCCATGACAGAGGGGCCCAACTCGCACAGCAAGAAAGACAGCTAAGGAAAAGTGAAAACAACCTTGAATACAAGTGACATCAAAGAGATCTTAACAGAACAGAAGCATCCCAGCCCAGGATAGGTGTGAGGAGCCCAGCTTGGCAAGTGCCTCTGGCGTCTGCATGGGGCCGTGTCTGGGGATGCTCTGAGGAATGGGCCACTCAAATAGGTCCCACTGACCCACATCGATTTGCTCTAAAAGACCTGGGCTACTTCCAGGCCGGGGACCTCAGAGTCCGACTGCACCAGTCCTAGTTCCACCCGCCCGGTGTCTGTGCCTGTGCTTTATGGAATTGCTTCACTTTGACATTTTGAGCAGGATTCACATTGCACCAGCGCCCCCCACAGGCCTTTGTGTGAATTAAATTGTTGGAGTTCCCTGTTCCCACCGGTACTAAATCAGCTACTAGTGCCAGCTAGGGCAGAAGCTACCCCCCGGAAGGCCAGAGGTGAGCAATGCCCGCTGGAATTAGGGCAATCCTCAGGAGGGGCCTGGCTCATATCCAGGAGGGCATCTTGTCCAGCCCCACTACACACCCAAACCCGACTGACCCAGCCCGGCTTAGATCCAATCCTTATCCCAATCTGGCTTGCTGACTTCCCTTCCTACACATGCCAGAGGCTGTTCCTTTGGAGACCTGCTGTGGATATGGGTATAGCCAACACGAGGTTTACACCATCTGCTCCGGATTTTCAAGCCCAGTGAGAGCTCACCGGATGCTGCTGGAACCACGATGCTTTCCAAGGCTTGGGCCCCTCTCTTGGGGTGAACCCATTCCAGGGCGCCCTGCCCTTCACAAAGAAAAGAGAACTCTCCCTGGGGCTCCCACTGGCTTCTCCGGGATCAGTTGCATTACCGCATTGGATGCCTTGCTGCACCCATCTCTGCCACTCCGGATTCGGATATCTGCACCCAACTCTCTTTCGATCAGCTGAGGGCAACAGAGACCATCGCCCATAACTTCAGAACGGCTCTCGCCCATCCCTTTGGACCAACCAACCCTGTTCACCCTTCTCCACTCCAGCCTTCAAAGTTCTCATTTGAATATTTGCTACTACCACCAAGCTCTGCACCTACCGCAGCTCCCCCTGGGCCCGTACCTCAGCGGCCCTCCTGCCTGTCACAGCGTAGATCCCCCAGCTCTCATCCCCAAAGCTCCAGCGTCTCTATTTTCCAAGCAGGTGAGTTGTTACATGCTCCTTGGATTCCCACTTCCATGGCGTCCTGCTGACTGTGCAAACCAGCACCTTTTCTGGGCTCTGATGAGCATTGGCATCAGGTGCCTAAACCCAGCGTTCAGCTCAACTCACAGTGCCAGGTCTGCTTACCGAAAGCAAGCACCAAGCACTCCCGGCCCACGCCCGGCTTCATGAAAGCAAGCTGGGCACCTCACCCATGGACAGCCTGAGAAAAACTTGAGATAATTTCAGCCCCACAACCTGCAGTCATTCGCTGTGCCAGATAAAACTGCTGATACAGATGAGCACCAGCTCCCTGCGGGAGCCAGCTACTAGATGGGTTGCTGAGTCTGTGCCCCTATGCCCAAGATGGATGACTGTCTCGAGTGTCCTCTGGCTTTGCCCTGTCCAGGCATGGTTCAGTCTCATTGCCAAGGGGCTGCAGGTCAGGACTGAGAGGCATCAACAGAGCTGCAGGAGCTATGGGACGCTGGAAGAGCTGTGTGGGATCCCCATATTGTCTGGAATCAGTGTCCCTGAGTCTAACCCCTACCTTCCTGGCTGGTCCCGCCCCCATTCCACGTGGGATCATCCACTGTGTGCCCCCCTGGGACTAGGCTGAGGGGGGCGGTGGCTGGGCTGGGGGGTTGCTCTGTCCTGGGAGGGCTCTGTACAAGGCCCTTTCCCAGCAGGTGGGAGGTGGAAGCAGCATAGAGAGGGCATGGGGAGCACAGGGCTGGGGGCACAGATTCACCCAGCCCACACCGGGGTGCTGGGAGGGTACACCCCCTGAGTCCCTGTCAAGCAGCATGAGGTTCCCCACCACCTGCCCCATACACACCCAGCACTACACAGAACTGGGGGTCACAGAGAGAGCCAACCTCACTTGGCCCATTGCATCCCATTGCCCCCCGCCCCCAGTCCCCTTGCAGGGACCTCAGACCCAGCTTTCCGAGGGGCCCTCTGGGACAGAGCTAGCCCCTGGGACAGGGAACGAGGCACAAGATTCAGCCAAGGTCCGAGAGGGGAAGTCGAGCCCAAGGCTGGATCCCCACAGCCCAGCACCCCTCCAAAGGAGCCCCAGCTTTCCTCCTCAGGCCCTGCCTCCCCCCTAGGCCCTGACGCCTGGGACTGGGCCTGGCTCCAGCTGCTGGGACATGTGCGTGGGGCACAGCACCCTAGTCCACACGGGACCTGTGCCATACAGCTCAGGCCAGCGACCAACCCACTGAACAATGGCCAGGCGGGGAGGGGGAGGCGGTGGTTGGAATGCGGAGCAGGGCAGGTGCGTCTGTCTGGTGGTGCAAGCAAGCCCCAGCTTGCCCTGTGCTAAGCACCTCACACAAACCCTGGCCCAGGAACAATGGGCAAGGGAGAGGCAGTCAGAGGGATCTGGTTTCCCTGCAGCCCCGTCCAGCAGGCCCAGCATGGGGAAGGGACCCTTTTCTTCCTCTCAGACTCAGCCTCCTTTGCTGCTGCTCTGGCCCATGGCTTTGGTGCCACGATGGGGCAGGTGCATGGGCTCCTCTTCCTCTCCCCCACTGGCCCAGGGCCCAGACATCCAGGGGCTGGGGCTGGAAGAGACACTGTGAGCCCCAAATGAGGGGGGGGAGGAATCGGGGGGGGGGGAGATCTCTGCCTCCAAACTAGCCAGCTAATAAGAGCCTGGCAGCGCTCCCATCCGGCCTGGCAGAGACGAGCTGGGCAAGCCTCTTGTTTGGGCCCAATGGGCACAGACAGCCCCTAGCGCTCTCACTGCACCCTGAACCCTACCAGGCATTAGCGAGGGGTTGATCACACAGCCTCTGGCCATGGGCTGAACCCGCCGGACGGTGTGTGCCCCAGACGCTGCCGGATGGGCACGAGGGCCAGGGGAGCCCCCCCGCCCCTTCCAGGGTCCTGAGCCTCATGATTCCCACTAGCAACCTCTCACCTCAGGACCAGCCTGTGCTGAGGAGGAGCCTCAGGCCCTGTCAGCGGTTTCCCCGCCCCCCCCACCCTCCCGGGCTAGAGCCAGGCAGGGACAAGCCAACAGGCCAGTCTTGGCCCAGGGTCAGCTGGCGTCAGCTGAGCCCAGAGCACTGTGGTTCCTTACCCCAGCTCGGGGTTTGGCCCCTGTACTGGAGGGGTGGGGGGAACATGACAGATGGCACAGCTGGATTACCATGGGTCGAAAGGCCTGGAGCACATTGTCCCACACGTCTAAGGGGAGACACCCCTATCTGGTGCTATGACCAAACCTCATCAGCCCTGTGAGAACAGGCCAGACAGCTGCTGCATTGTGCCATCCCTCCCCCTCTTAACCAACGAGGGCGCAGGGACTACTGAGCCACAGGCCAGAGAAAGCCCCACCCTGACGCCTTGTTCTCCAAGCGACTGCCCCAACTCGTTAGCCCCATAGCCTGTCTGCTCTCAGGGGCTGAGCTTCTGTGGCGCTTTCCCACACCTCCTGAACACCTTTCTTTTTCTTCCGTCTTTCTCTCTCCAAGTTTTGCTTCCACCCTGTTAACTCACCAGATTAATTTCCCCGCCCCCCCATTAGCACATCGAAACCAGCCCTGCTTTTGGGGGGCTCCCGTTCTCCTGGGGGGGGCAGCTCTCTGCTGACAAAATCAAACACAAAAGCCAGCTGCCCCCAGCTCATTAATCCTGGAGAAAGCAGAGGGAGACTGGGGGGGTTGCGGAGCACTTTGCCCAGAGCCGCTCAGCCAGACGCCCCGTCTCTCAGAACAAGGCAAGGCTATTAGAGCGTCAAGAGTTGAGCAGTGGTTACGGCCAAGCAATGGGGCTGCGAGATCAATGTGGCCTCTGTGCCACCAGCCAAGCAGCGGTGGGTGTCAGCCTGGGGGAAGGGCTCCCATGGGAGATGGCTCAGGCCTCTCTGGGTCTTGGCGGGTGCTGCTTGGGACAGTGTTGGTAACTCATTGGTCCAAGCCCCTCTGCAGCGTGGGGGGCAGAGCATGGCCTTTCGAAGGGGATTTCAGACAGAGGTTAGGCTCGTTAATGTCCATGTGACACAGAGTAGGGGTGTTAGCCCTCCCCGCCCACACTGGTCAAATGCAAATATGGGTAAGTTGCGCTAAGTATGAAGTCCAAGTGCAGTGGCAGGCTGACTGGGCTGAGGCTTGAAGATGCCAGGAACAGAAGAAGTGATGCCTGGTGCCACTTAAGGAGCAACAGCCAAAGGGAACAGGGCTGGTATCTCCTGGTCAAAGCTCACTGGCTTGGCCTTAGTTCCCTGCTCAGCCAGGGGCAGAACTCAGATCCAGAGCCCCAGACCTGGCCCAGGCTACTCGTCCATTCTGCCTAGCACTCGGGGGGTGACCTGGAAATTCACCCAGCTCTCAACATCAGGACCCAATCACTCACCCTAGAGGCTGCCCCTCACCCAGAGCTCTGGCAGGTGATGGTCACAGGGGAATCGGTTTGCAGAAAAGACAATGATGGGCCAAGCAGAGACAGACCAAACCCTCCAACCCTATGGCCCTATGAAACGTCCCGGCTCAGCCAGGAGGAGCCTCTGCCAGTTCCCAGAGCTGAGCCAGGTAGTGGGGTTGGGTCAAAGCCCTCACCCTATCTTCTTGTAGGACCACATCATGCTTGCAGCCACAGAACACTGCTGATTCCTGTCCCAGGGACAAGGGCTGAAGGTGGCTTGAGGTGGCTGATCAAGTCGGGGCAGGCCAGGCTGGGAATGTGAGGGGAAAGGCAGCTGATCAGAGGGTTCCTCTACAATCAGGGGCTGCCTGGCCAATCGGCCGGGGCCACATCTCTGCAGAGGTGCAGGCGAGCTGGGGTTTGCTGTCAGGAGCAGACGGAGCCCCGAGGAATTTCCCCGTGACACGCAGGAGGGTAAATCACACCTCGTGAGAGGGGGTGGTCATGAAACACAGCATCTCGGCCACCCATAGGGCAACACTAACCCATCCAGGCAATCCTCAGCCAGGCCTAGGCTGAACTCTCAGGGTTGTCAGAGCCTGTTCAGATACTCCCTGCCCCCTCATCCCACCTCACCCGCCATCTAGAGCAGGGTTCCCTGTGCCCTGCCTGGCAGCGCCAGCACTGCGACTGCACGCTAGTTGTGGGGCATAGGCAGGCCCATGCTGCCTGCAGCTAACACGGGGCGCTGGTATGTGAGATGGCCATAAGAGCCTGTGGCCAGGGGCAAACCGGGCCCTGGGTATCGGCTCTGCATCAAGTCCCAGCTGCTCTCTGGTAGTATCCTGGGTGGTTCAGTGCTGGTGCAGGCTGTGACCCTCTTAGTAACCAGCCCCCATGCATGCCCCTGACGACACCCCACAGTGCAGGGCTGCTGCTGACTCCAGCCTGGCGTCTCCCTGGTGGTGGTTCCATGCTGTGTTACAGCCCCGCCTGTGCAGGGGTTGGGGGCCTAGAGAGGCTGAGCAAACCTTTGCACAACTAGATCAAAATTCAGCCAACCCCTCCCCCGCTCCGAATTCTGCCTATGTGAGCGTTCCCCCAAACTCCAGCCCACAACCTCCTAAACTGACCCCTGGGAGCCTCCGCTGGGTCATGTTTGGGCTTGACCCAGCCCCCGGATCAGACCCCTTGGGGACGGGCTGGACCCAGCCCCAAGATCAGCACCATGGGGATGGGTTTGGAGCAGCCTTCAGGCTCCCCAGTGGCATTGAGGTGGTTTGGCCCCAGAGTGGAGACATGCAGCGCACACAATCGGGTTTACAGCCAAGCCCCACGCGGACAGGAACAAACATCCCCAGGAAGCAGAAAGTCCACAAGGAAGGGGGCTGCCCTCTCTGGAAGAGGGACTGTGGGGGGAGAGCCTGCGCTGGGCAGATCCCCAGCCCAAAGGCTCAGGGGGATCTGCACCAGACCTGTCAAGGGTCAACAGCGGTGGTGGGGTGAACGCACTGTTCTTAGGGCACATTGTCTAGCATGCTCCTTTCACAGCCTCCAGCCCCTAGGCTCCCAGCACTTCACAAGCAGCAGTAATTAATCCTCGTAGCCCCCCAGGACAGGTCAGCAGCACCATTCCCATTGTACAGTCAGGGAAACTGAGTCGCAGAGAGCTAGGAACTTGCCTAAGTTAGTGGTAGAGCAGGGACTAGCACCGAGGTCTCCGGAATGTTAACCATGAGAACAACCCCTTGCACAATGCTAGGCACCAACGTTATCGCCATGTTGGCCGTGTCCGGCCCCCCCTCTGGCTGAGATCTCAGTGCCACTGGGGCAGCTAGTCTCTCCCCCAAAGCTGAGCCTCCGTGTGCTTGATGGGAACAAGGCTGCAGCTGAATAACGGGGCCATTTTCCCTTGGGGCGGGGAGGGGGAGGGGAGATTTGGTTCCACGCTGACCTGTTCTCAAAGGAGAATGGACCCTGTTTACTTTAAAAACCCTCCTGGTTCACATTTCGTGAGTCCCAGGGGCTGATCCTGGTGTCACACAGGCTGGGAACATGCTTTTAGCCCTGCTGGGGCTTCGTGGGCCTCTCCATGGACTCCCCCACTCCCACGCAGCTGCCCCTTCCGCTGGGCATTGCTCCTGCCTCAGCAGCAGGCGAGGGGGCTAGAAGAGCAGGGATTGTCCCTGTGCGCTGTCCCCTGGCGCTCTGGAAGCTGGGGAGGTCCAGTCTGAACAGCCCCTTTGGGGAGGGTTGTTGCTTTGGTCGGGGAGCAGCTGTTTCATTCTTTCCCCCTGGGAGTGCAGAGGAAGCAGCAGGATGTGGACACCCACCTCGCTCTGCCTGCTGCCATAGGGAAGTCCAGGAGCTGCCCCACTGCAGCAGGGAGCCCACACACTCTGGCTCTCGTGACTGTGAGGCCTGCCAGGCACAGCCCTGTTCACCAAGTCACAAGATGCTGAGCTGGATCCAAACTTTCCCCATAGGGGCCTTTTCTGAGCCAGAGTTTTGCTTCAGGCTCCTCTCTAGGCCTGAGATATTCCAAAGTGCTTTACTCACTATAGCCCCAGAAATCACTTTGCCCACCACTGAACTTCAGCCACCTCTAGGGTAAAAAGAAGAACAGGAGGACTTGTGGCACCTTAGAGACTAACAAATTTATTAGAGCATAAGCTTTTGTGGACTACAGCCCACTTCTTCTTCTTCTTGCATCCGAAGAAGTGGGCTGTAGTCCACGAAAGCTTATGCTCTAATAAATTTGTTAGTCTCTAAGGTGCCACAAGTCCTCCTGTTCTTCTTTTTGCGGATACAGACTAACACGGCTGCTACTCTGAAACTTTTCACCTCTAGGGTGGAGCAGGGCAGCTGTTTAACACTGCACAGCAGCACCACCCAACAGTTCACAGCAGGAAGCAAAGAAGAATGTTGTCTCCAAATTGCAGCAGGAAGGGAACTGGAGAGGCACACACGATAACTAGAGCCAACTGAAAAACCAAACTCTGTGCCAAAAATACTGCCCTTGCGGCGTTGGTTCCATTTGAAACGGAGCCGTTTGACATTTTCTGCGTTTCCCTCCCTAATATTTCTATTGGAAAATATTATTGAAACATTTTGTTTGTTTGGAGAACCATTTGGCCGACGATTCTGGGGAAAAACCTATTTTTTTTAAATGGAAAAAAATTTTTCACAAAACATTTGGCCATTTCTTTTGCTCAACTTCTCTTTTCTAAACTTGGCCATTTTTTCATGGAAAACCTTTTCGCTGGATACCTTTGGCGCCGCTCTAATACTCCTCCGGGGTGGAATGTGTCTGGCCACTTAATCAGCCCCTTCGCTCGCGTGATCTGTGCTGGGGACCCCCCGTGAGCCACGTGCTTAAGGGAGGTCAAGTTTCCTTAATCTGAACCAGCAGCCCAACCTCTGCGAGCACCATCCCAAGGCACGGGAGCTCGCCGGTCAGACCCCAGTTTTGCCATAGAGCAACCTAGGCCAGATCTCCCTATGCCTCAGTTCTCCACCTGTCAAACGAAAATAACAGCCCTGGCCTGCTTTATAGTATTGACTTGAAGGGACGAGCGCCCCCAGTGGAATAAGCCACAGTAGATGGTGTACGCCAGGCCCAGGCCTGAGCAGTGCTAGGGTCTCAGGGCTTGGGGGCGGGGGGAGGGGGGGCTGGCAAAGGTTTAACAGACCTGACCCTTAGTGGTACGAGAGCCCTGGACTTGGCATAACCTGCTGCCATTTTGTGTTCTTCCCACCATAAGCTGAGAACAAGAAACCCACATAGTCAGAAAAGAGAATGTGGCCTTGCTTAGGCAGCCAGACCAGCACAGCTGCAGCTTTGGTTAATCAGACTAATAAGTGACAGCCATGAGAATGGGAGTGTGACTAGCTGACCTTGGAGCTGGGTGTCTGACTGTTACTGTTGTGGCTAGAAGTTGCTTTGCAGATTAGTAGAAATGATGAGGGTTTTTTTTTTTGCTGTTGCTAGGGAAATAGCCCATTAGGTGTTGTTCGGGGTTCTTCGAGTGCTTGCGCATGTCCATTCCGCATTGGGTGTGCGCACACCACATGCCCAGTGCTGGCGATTGTTCCCTCAGTGGTAGCCGTCAGGCCGGCTCAAGTGCACTCTGGTGCCGCTCGCTCATGCGCTGGTATAAGGAGCACCGCCAGCCCCGGACCCTCTCACTTCCTTCTTACCATCTGTGATGGTTGCTGGAACAACTCCTCTTGCTTAGGCAAGGAGTATTCAGTGGTTTTTCTTGTCAGCTTAGTTTATTAGTCTTAATATAGTAGTAGTATAAATAGTGTAAATAGCGTGAGTGTAAATAGCCCGCCTCCTTTAGTGGAGAGGGGCTCCCTTTGCCCCAGGGGCAGGGCATGCCTTGGTCCCCGGGCGTCAAACCTTGTGCCATCTGTGGCAAACCTATGCTGGTGAGCGACCCATGCGCCAGTTGGCCGAAGTGTCTGGGAGAGGCTCACAATCAAGAGTGCTGTCAGATCAGTCGTACGAAGAAAGAGAGAGGCTAGACTGAGGGCTCTCTGAATGGAAACTGGTCTTAGACCGGTGGCAGAGCCAAGCCGCTCGGATTCAACACTGAGAACTCCAGGATGAAGTACCCCTCCGGCACCGCGTGTCTCGATGCTGTTCTCCAGCTCCGGTGCTGAGGAAAAAAACCTCCGAAGGAGCACGCTGAGTAGGGTTACCATACGTCCGGATTTTCCCGGACATGTCTGGCTTTTTGGGCCTCAAATCCCCGTCTGGGGGGAAATCCCAAAAAGCCGAACATGTCCGGGAAAATAGGGACATGCGGGGCCGGGGGTGCTGGGGCGGGGCCCGGGCCGGACCCAGCTGTGCGGGGCCGGGGGTGCTGGGCCGGGGGCTGGGGCTGGCGGTGCTGGGCCGGGGCCGGGCCGGGGTCGGCGGTGCTGGGCCGGGGGCCGGGGCCGGGCCGGGGCCAGCGATGCTGGGCCGGGGGCCGGGGCTGGGCCGGCGGTGCTGGGCCAGGGGCCGGGGCTGGGGGTGCTGGGCCGGGGGCCGGCGGTGCTGGGCCGGGGGCCGGGGGCCGGCCGGCAGTGCTGGGCCGGGGGCCAGGGGCCGGGGCCGGGCTGGCGGTGCTGGGCCGGGGGCCGGGGCCGGGCCGGCGGTGCTGGGCCGGGGGCCGGCGGTGCTGGGCCGGGGCCGGGGCTGGGGCGGCGGTGCTGGGTCGGTGGCCGGGGCTGGGGTGCTGGGCCGGGGGCCGGCGGTGCTGGGCCGGGGGCCGGGGGCCGGGGCCGGGCTGGCGGTGCTGGGCCGGGGGCCGGGGCCGGGGCCGGGCCGGCGGTGCTGGGCCAGGGGCCGGCGGTGCTGGGCCGGGGCCGGGGCTGGGCCGGCGGTGCTGGGCCGGGGGCCGGGGGCCGGGGCTGGGGGTGCTGGGCCGGGGGCCGGCCGGCAGTGCTGGGCCGGGGGCCAGGGTCCGGGGCCGGGCTGGCGGTGCTGGGCTGGGGGCCGGGGCTGGGGGTGCTGGGCCGGGGGCCGGCCGGCAGTGCTGGGCCGGGGGCCAGGGTCCGGGGCCGGGCTGGCGGTGCTGGGCCGGGGGCCGGGGCCGGGGCTGCGCCGGCGGTGCTGGGCCGGGGGCCGGGGCTGGGGGTGCTGGGCTGGGGGCCGGCGGTGCTGGGCCGGGGGCCGGCCGGCAGTGCTGGGCCGGGGGCCAGGGTCCGGGGCCGGGCTGGCGGTGCTGGGCCGGGAGCCGGGGCCGGGCCGGCGGTGCTGGGCCGGGGGCTGGCGGTGCTGGGCTGGGGCCGGTGCTGGGGCAGCGGTGCTGGGCCGGGGGCCGGGGCTGGACCGGCGGTGCTGGGCTGGGCCAGGGGTGCTCGGCCGGGGGCTGGCCCGGGGCCGGCACCCCAGGGCCCAAGCCGAGCCAGGCTGGAGACGCCGGGGCCGGAAGGAGCTGCTCGGTTGGGGGGGCCAGACTGCTTCAGGCTTCCCGCGAATCAAATGTTCGTGGGAAGCAGGGGAGGGGGCGGAGTTGGGGCGGGGACTTTGGGGAAGGGGTGGAGTTGGGACGGGGCATGGGCGGGGCTGGGGGTGGGGCCAGGGCCCCGTGGAGTGTCCTCTTTTTGGACACTCAAAATATGGTAACCCTAGCGCTGAGGGAGGCCCTGGTGCTGAGCGTGCAGTGGAGTGCGACCCACGTCGGGCCCCTCCTCCAGCCCCGGTCCCCTGGCAGCACCATTTGGTGTGCGAGCCCCCGCCAACGCCAGGAAGTCATCGCAGCGCCAATGGGCTCACTGGTTCACCCCCTCCCCCCACTTCTGGCCAGGTGTGATAGGTTCCAATTGAAAAGTCAGGTGTTAATGCACACACACAAATCTCCTATCCCTGGCTGCTCAGATGGAGACCCCACTTACCCTCCCTGCATGCCTATGATAGGGGACATGCCGTCCACTTGACTCCTCCCCCTGTCCTCCTCTGGCTTGCTGCCTCCTGGGCTTTTCGCTTTCCCTAGCCCCACCAACACCACCTCATCGACTCCCCCCTCCCCGGCTGCTCCTCTCTCCAGAGCCCAAGTAGAGGAGCGGGTCCAAAGCAGTGGGAGGCTCCAACAGCAACTTTTCCTTGACTCCCTGCTCCCTTCTGCCCCTGGACTTGCTCTGCTCTAGGGCCATACCTGGTTCAGTGGCAGGGCAGGTCTGTTTCCTTAGCCCCAAGGCTGCCACACAGAGCTCTGCCATGGGCCCAGGCCTGTCATCACTACAGCTCCTGGCTCCTGCAGGCCCCAAACTCCTGTGATTCGCAATCAGTTGGCAAGAGTTGGCAACTCTGCCACACTGCCTTTCCCTGGCTACTGCGAGGGTACTCCCCCTCCCCACCACTATCCCAGCCTGGGGCCTTGCCATCCAAGCCCCTCCATCTCCCACCCCATCACTAGCCTCTGCCCCCATCCCCAGCCTCCTTCCTGGGGTCCCCACATCCACCTGCACCCCATTTCCCTGCAACTGCTAAATCTGCCTCCTGCTCCCCCTCACTCTCCACATGCCCTTTTCACACTGTCCCTGCTGTTCCTCAGTCCCTGTGTCCTGTTTAGCCACTTGAACCGTAGAGTGCTAACCATTTCGCGTGTGGTTGTCTGCAGGAGTGGTGGAAGCTCCCACAAAGTGGGTGGGCCACCGGCGCCCAAACTGTGGCCCTGCCCCACACTACCATTCCCCTTGAGGCCTCGTCCCTACACCACCCCTTCCCCCAAGGCCCTGCCCCCTGCTCACTCCTCTCCTCCTTGCTTGCCCTTATGGCCAGTAAAAAGTGATGGGGGCTATGGCCCCCTGGCCACTCCTGTTCCGGCACCCCTGGGTGCCTCCATGCCTCCCATGCCATCCTTAGTTCTGCGCTGCTGCTGGCAGCGGTGTGGCCTTCAGAGCTGGGTGCCCAGCCAGCAGCCGCTGCTCTCCGGGCACCGAGGTTGGGCTGCACAGGGAGGCGTTTCTGAGCCCGGGAGCTCCACCAAATATACACCTGAGCACTGTACCCATGGGAAGGGGGGATCCAGAGGCTGGCCTGCTGTAGCTCCAAGGGGCATTGCCCGCTCCCTCCCAGCTGGCCAGGGGTTCCAGCCCTGGGCTCACCTGCACCCCCCCCCCGTGTGTGGCACTCAGACGCCCACACACACACCCTGCACTGTGCCCTGGGCTGTCACCCACCCCTAAGGGTGGCCCTGTTCATGTGAATTGCGCCAGTAGGAAAAAAAAACCCAAGATTTGAGAGTTCTATCACGGAATCCTGAATGAGGCTTAATTTTACTTAGAACTCACATCTCTCATGATACATTTGTGAGAGATGGCATGTCTGGAAGTGTCTCTGCCCAGCTGGCGCTGGTGTCCTTGGGGCTCAGGGTCCTACTTCGCAGTGGGGTCACCGATTCCTCCCCATCACATCCCCCTGGTCATGCCCAGAGGCTGTGGGGCCCTCCTTGAGCTGTGAGCCCCTTGTGCCTCTCCAGCAATCTGGGGGGAGGACTAACATCTTGAGGGGTGGGGGAGAGTGGAGGAGGGGGAAGTGGGATGAGAGAAGCGGGGGTGGATGGGGTTGTAGGAGCCTGACCTGTCCGGTGACTCGGGGTGGGGAGCTGTGCTGGGGCCATGCCCCCAGAAGCTGCACATGCTGGTGCCAGGAGGGCCTCATATGGGACAGGATTAGTCAGCGCCTCATTTGTGCCAAGTCAAACAGGCAGGAACGATGTGGCTGCACCGGCTGGTTGGGCCACTCCCGTGTGGGCCGGGACGCTGTGCACCCCATGCTGCTCTCTGAGCCTGCGCCTCCCGCTCACTCGCGCCCTGGCACGCTCAGCTCTCCTGAGCGCCACGAGACATGGCGGGCACTGCCGGGCGAGCCCAGACACGCAGAGTGCACCTGATGAGCGGGGGGGGGGGAGGGGGGCGGGTACACACAGGGGAAGGGAGAGGGAGGCACACACGGAGCGGGAAGGACACACTGTGGGAGGGAGAGCAGGCAGAGCAGCATGGTGCCAGTCTGTGGGTTCGGGGTTGTGTCCTGCCTGCAGCTACCAGGGGGGCTTTCCCTCCTCAGCCCTAGCCCCCCCACCCGTGGCCCCTGCCCCAGCTATGTAGGGGAGGGCGAAGTGGGGGCCTTACACACATACCTCACACTGACCCACCAGTGCCCTCCAATGCCTGGGGGCCTGTGCACCCCATTGTAGTGTGCCCTCCTGCATGGAGAGCCGCGGGGCGCTGGCTTTTCGAGAGTTCCCCCCCCCGTGCTGCTGGGCGGGCTGGATAGCCATGGGCTGCCCTGTCTCAGCATTGGGGGCATGGGAGGCCTACGCTCCAGCACTGGCAGAGATGGCACCAGACACCCGCTAATGGGGCCTTTCTTCAGCGAGCTGCTCCCTGCCCCGGGGCCAAGCTGGTGCCGCAGGCTACCTGGAGGGACAAGGGCAGCACGCCTGGCACCTCCCCGCCCAGCCCCACTTGGGACACTGAGCTGGGGAAGCTCCTGGACCTGACCCATGACATGGCCAAGGGCCGAGACTCCTGAGTGATGGAGGGGCCCATTTGTGTCCCAGGCAGCCTGGCCCCAGGGCTGGGTCAGCCCACAGCCTGCTCCCCGGGGCTCCCTCTGGGCCCTGTCTCTGGAGAGGCTCCGGCCCAGTCAAGAGAGCTGAGCTCTCCAGCGGTGACTGGAGCTTCCCCCCACTCCCGAAACTACACCTATGCTGCCCGTCTCTGCTGGTGCCCCTCAATCCTGACCCTCATCTCCCCTGCTAGTCTAACCCTAGGCTGCCCCCCAGCTCTGCCAATACCCCTGAATCCTGACCCAGAGCCCTCCTGCTAATCTAGCCCTGGGCTCTCCTCTGTCCCCAGCTCTGCCCCTCAACCCTCACCTGCAGCCCCCCCCCCCCCATCCCAGCCCAGGGCTCCCCACACATACAGCTCAGCTGCTGCCCCTCAGGCATTACAGGCAGCCCCTCGCCAACCCCTGCTAGTCTGGACCAGAAGCTGCCAGGTGCGCAAAGGGATGTGGGTCAGCTCCTGCTCGCTGCTCTTGGTCCCACACTAAACCCGACCCCTCAAGGGGAAGGGGCTGTGCAGGACCCCACCGCACTGCCCTGCGTTAGTGAAGTGGGGCGGGAGCTCAGGTCGGCCCCAGCCCCCAGTGGGATGTGCTCTGTGGGGCTCAGTTGTGGGGACTCCCAGCCCCATTCCTAGGCAGGGCTGGCCCAGCTAGTTCTGCCTGCTCTGCTGGGCTCCAGGAAGCAGCGCGTGAAGCTCAGCCAGCTCTTTCCTGCAAGTAGCTTAGCGTGACATTGCAGGTGACATGCCCATGTTCCTGGCCCCCGTCTTCTGCACCTGTCCCACAGCCCGGCAGCCAGGGGGTTAATCAGCCATTGTTCAGTGCCGGTCACCCCGGCACTGGTTGAAACTGCCAGCACCCACCCACTGGGCTCTGTTCCCGCTCGCAGCCCGCGCCTTGCAGGCCCGTGCGCTCGTGCGTGACATTCACGGTTACCGCCTGAGTGCAAACATGCCACCCACATTCCACCTGCCAGCCCCATGCAGTGAGCCCAGCCAGAGAGCCAGTCCACACGGAGGGCAGGGGAAAGGGCCCTGCAGAGAGCCTGGGGGTGGAGGGAGGCTCCATGGGTCTAGCTGGGTTACAGCTTCCAGCACAGGTCCGTTATGAGACCCCCCCATCCCTTGGCAGAAGGGGGATCAGGTACCCCCCCCCCTCCACACACACTCCTGGATCCCCAGTGCCCATCTGCCCAAGGGGGAACTGGGTATGGACTGCTCAGAGGAGGTGTGAAGGAAATGTGGGGCCCAGGCTGGCCAATCACAGGGCCTCAGGCAGACTGTCCCTGGCAGCATGTGACCAGCTTGGGGGAATTGCCCCTGTGTAGGTTTGCGTGCCCCCCTGCCCCACAGGGAAGTATGGGGAAGGCCCAGCTGGGCGGGGCAGTTCAAATCACTGGGTGTGGGGAGCTCAGAGGGCCCCACAAGACAGCAGGTTGGGCTTCACCAGGTCCCACAGGGGCACTCGCCACAGTCCGTACGTTCTTGTGCCCAGAGCTCTGGGTGCCATGGGTGGGTCTGTGCCCAGCATTAGGTGCTGAGATTTCAGCAGGGCTTGTACCCCCTTAGCCCCCCTCCCCCCCCACGTCCAGCCCTGGCTCTCCACGCGCCTAGGGACTCAATCCAACGGATTATCAAATGGCACTGAAAGCAGAGATGCCCTAGCATGAGCCCCCCCATCAATGGGCGGGAGGCTGGCCCTGAGCCTCATGGAGGGAGTTTGCTGCGCTCCAACACCCCCAGGATGGGCAGGGCACCAGGCATGTGCTGGGTGAGGCCTAGCGATGGGAGATGCATGTCCCATGCCTGGGGCTGCCAAGGGTCCAGCACTTCATGTGGGCCGATGAGCATGGCAGCCCAGCCACGCCTGCTGCAGCCCAGTCGCAACATCACGCACCCAGCTGAAGAGTGGGCAGGGTCACCCCCCCCCAGGCTGTAGGCACAGGTGTTGCCAGAGAAGAGGCAGCAGCAAACAGGGGGAGAATGGGGACAGGGGGCAGAGTGTGAAAAGGGACAGACTGGGGGGCAGTCACCCTAAACCCCAATCCCTCAGTGACCCCTCAGACACCCACTGCCCCCAGAATTTCCAGATCAGGCTGCGCCAGGTTGGCAGGGTAGGCAGTAGGGTAGCTTCCCAATGCCCTGCAGGGACGCAGAGGGCCGTGTTCACCAGGGCGGTCACCCATGCCCTCACCAGC
This sequence comes from Chrysemys picta bellii, assembly GCF_011386835.1. NCBI lineage: Eukaryota > Metazoa > Chordata > Testudines > Emydidae > Chrysemys > Chrysemys picta. The sequence continues at coordinate 55,396,152 of NC_088800.1, forward strand.
AGGTACAGGTATGTGTTGGTTCATTTCAAATATGCAAATCAGCTCATTAAATTATTTACCTAAAATATCACCCATGGCACTGCCCAAAATGTGATCGCATGGGGCACCTACCTAAGCCAGCCCTCAGCCGGAGGGGGTGGGGGGGCAGTGGTTAGAGCGGGCAATGCAAATAGCCTAGGCCAGTGTGATAAACCTCAGTGGTTCAGGAGGCAAATTAGCGCTCACCATTACCCAGAAGAGCCCCGGCACTGTGAATTCATTGTTTCTGGCACTCTAGCGCTATTCCTATTTCACCAGCATGACAGGGGAAATAGTGCGTTTCTATATAGAGAAAGATGTCTCTATTATTCTCACAGCAAAATCACTGACAATGTTTATTATTTGATCAGCTACAATTGGTTAAATTATATAGTAAATGGCTCCTGATTGGTTAATAACTCTGATCCGTTAATAATTAAATCACACAGGGGTTTAATATCATGGGCTGCACAGCGCAGCAGGAGACACATTAAGGAGCCACTTGAGGCTCGTGCGCCGCAGTCTGCGGCTCACTGGCCTAGGCCATCGGCCTTGCTAAGCAAGCTCAGCATTCCCAGCAATCTGACCCCAGCCAGCGCCCGCCCCAAGCCCCAATCTCTGTTCCTAGCCTGGCTCTGGGGACCCCTTCAGCAGCCAGCCCAAGTGCTGAGCCTCCAGGCTCAGCCCACTTCACATTGTGCTGAGCATTTGCTGACCAGCCCCAGGGATGGGGGTGAGTGAGGGGGATTTGGGGCAGCGCTGCCCAATGGTGAGAGGCAGCCATTGGCCCCAGCTCCAGCCGGCTGAGCCAGCCCCACCGCTCAGGGACCCTGCTAGCTGCCCTGGGAGGGACTCTGAGCCAGTTCCGGCTCATGCTATTCAGACTCCTGCTTTAATTTATAGCTCCCAGCTTCAAAAGGCCGTGCCTGCTGGGGCTATGCGGGCACGAGGGGCCTGGGCCGCTAGGCGCTTTGGCTTATGTGGGTCAGCGAGCTGTTGACTCAGTGACCCAGACTAACGCTAAGCTGGTTAGACTGAACCGTACCATGGGGAGTGGGGAGGGGCAGAGAGAAAATAGGGTTTTGCCTCTGTCCTGATTCCCATGGCATTGCTGCTGGGCCGGGGGGGTGGGGGGGGAGACAGATAGAGCATGCAGCAGGCAGGGTGCAGCTGCAGCTCGGAGGGCAGTGCCAGCTGGACTAAGGACGGCCCCAGCCGGATTTTAGCATGATAACTCCCAGAGCAGCGGTGCCATCTCCCGCAGCCCAGGGGCAGTCTCTGTGTCATGTCCCTCAGCCTGGGCGGTGAGCTGAGATGGCTAAAAGGGCCAGACCCCCCAGGAGGCCCCTGCCTCTCCCTGGGCAGGCTGAGCCCAGCTGCCCTCTCTACTGTGGCATTGACACTAGGCAGAGCAAAGAGCTCTTTCCAAACGCCTCCTGGGCGGGCTGGCACAGCGACCCAGGCCCTGCACCTCCCACTGACCCGAGCAGCCACCCCATGGGTTGAGCTTTCAGTGACAAGCCCCTTCCTCCGGTATTACCCCCTTCCACTGCATCATGCCCCTTGCGGGCCATGGTCACCCTGAGTGGCCCTATGCTGTGCCCCAAAGAACTGTGGGGGGAGCAGGGGGCAATGGTGCAGGGCACGGCCCCAGCGAGGTGCCCAGATGGGTTTGAAATGGACAGTGGCTTTTGTCCCTTGTACAGAAGGGGCAGGTTCCCAGGCAAGTGTGATGAGGCCCCCAGGGCCTGGCACCTGGTGTGGCCATGTGCCCCTGGGCAGCCTGAGTGTGAAACGCTCCCAGATCACACCTCCCCAGCACCAGGCAGGGCAGCACCCAGCTCAAGCTGGTGGCACAACAGAGGTGCCAGAGTCACAGCAGGCTGGGGAGGCCCGTGCCGTGCAGGCTTGTGAGGGGCAGGGTGAACTGTGTGGGGCCTGGGCTGCCCGGGGCTGGGAGCCGGGACCACCCAGCCACTGTGCAGGAGGCAGCTGTTTAACTCTGCTTGACAGGTCCAGCCTAGTGCTTAGCACACAGAATGGGGAGGGAGTGGGAGGATCATGGGGGCCAGCAGCCACCTGGCTAAGCCTGCCTTGGGCTGGGTATGGCAGTGCCAGGGCTCTGGCTGGTCAGTGCGGGGGGAGGCTCAGAGAGGGAGGTGAGGCTGGGGAGCAGTGAAGGGGGAATGACCTGAAGCTCTCTATGAGGAGGGAGGGACTGGACTCCACCTGGCTGGAGGTGCTGAGCACCTGATTGCTGCCCAGACGGTTCAAGCAGGGTGAGGCCTGGCACCCTTGGGACACAGAGGCTCCTGGCGTGTTCACATCTGGAACGGGGAACCCTGTGCTGGAGGTTTGCACCCCTGGATGCAGCAATGCCCATATTAGCATCAGCCCTTCTCGCCACACCGGGCACGCTCAGCTCGGCTGCCCTGCCACCTCCCACCCCGTCGGGGGTTAGAACTGCCTGGCACACCGATGGGCTGGTGTGTTCTCCGCCTGGCATTAGAAGCCGTGCCGCTGTGTGCTGGGGGGCAGCCGGGCACGATCCCAGCACATGCAATGGGCCATGAACTCTGAAACTGAATGCCATGCTGGTGGAGGGATCCATTTTTATTCTTTTTGTCTTTTACAATAAAAAACAAACCACCAAGGGAATTAGATGCAAAAAGCCACCCGAGTCTGAGAGTTCAGCATGCGGCTTGTCCCAGGAACCTCAGTGCCATGCCAGGCCCGTTCCCTGCACGCTCAGACACTGGCAGGGACAGAACACACTGTCAGCAGCGCCCAGCGCGTCATCCAGGGAACAGGCGCTGCCCGGTCCGTGTCACTTTGGCGGAGGTGCACTGAGCGCTGGTGGAGCCAGCAGGTCACTCTGACCTTAGCAACACGTATGGAGCCGTTTGCATGACGCTGTGTCCGAGGCCCAGGAAGAGACGGGGATGCGAGGATGTGGGTGGAAGTGGGAAACGTTAAGTCGGACTCTCCTGCCACGTGTGAATGTACATGTTTACAATTTCAGCCAGGTTGCAGGGCCATTGCAAGCCCAGCGATTTCAGGCTAAAGGCTACAAGGACATGCTTCAGCCCGGCTCATTTGCCCTCCGGGTGCTCAGGCACGGCTCCCACGGGTTTGAGAAGACTCCACAGATCCATTGAGATTTTGTGCTTTGTTTTCTGTGTATTGCACCTTGAAATCTCCAAGAACGCCTGTGGCCTGGCCCTGCAGAGCTGGGCTGCCAGCTGAATCGCTGTAGGGGGGACACAGCCGCAGCCACACGTTCTCCCTCTCACACCCTGCTTCTGTTCCCTCTTCATTAGGGATGTAAATATCCATTTAAAAAGTTAACTGTTTAAATGATTAAAATTAGGTCACTGAAATGGTTAACCAATAAAAGGGAGAGGGGCTGGGGTGCTCTGGCTGGCTGCCCATGGGGCTGGGGCTAATGGGTAGGGTCGGTTAACCAGTTAACCATTTAGTATTTTACATCCTTACTCTTAAATACCATTGTTGAGCTAAGGATATAACAGCTCTAAGCCAATCATCCTCAACCCAGCTCCCACCTCCCTCCACACGTGGGCACCTAGGGCCCTGGACAGGAGCTGGATCTCCCAAGAGCTGTTGCGTGAGGCCACCTCAGCCCCAGCTGTGGGGACTGAACAGGTAGGCAGTTCACGGTAAGCACTAGGAACTGGCAGTACCAGCAAGGTCAAGCTCTCAGACCCCTCACCGCCACTGGCTTTAGCGTCTGTCTCTTTCGAGCAATCCTGTCCCCTTCCCAGCCGGCAGCATGGCCCCACTGGCTCCAGCAGGTGGAAAGGGGACCTGCAGCAGCAAGAGCCATGTCGCCCGCCGGCACGACTGTGGTGTTTCCCAGCCTGGCAGGGGCCACAGCTGCAATTGCACTGTGGGTGGTACTGGCTCTGGGGGTGCCTGGGAAAGTTCAGCTCAGGGCATGGGGGCAGCTGTGATCATGGACCCACCAGGTTCATACTTGGTCAGTAAGCCAGGTAGATGACAGTGCTTCACCCCACCTGGTGGCTAGCCCGGGGCTCCCTGCAGCATGGGCAGGTCCCTAACTGGCCCCATGTTGCCACCATCCTCCCTCCCAGCGGTAAGATCCTTGTCCCGCATGCTGCTGGCACTGCTCGGTGCATGGCCTCAGGGCCGGCAGCGCCATGGGACAGCTGCCCAGTTCCCAGAATGCACCATCTCGCAGAGCTGCAGCACAGTGGCAGCAGGGCCCCCCCTGCGGAGAGTTTGCAAAGTTCCCATCTGCCCCAGTTACAACCCAGGCTGGCTCCCCATTGCCACTTTCTTCACTGTGTGGCCATCCCACCATGCTGCCGCGCCCTGGAGCAGGGCATGCTGGGAGCTCAGGCTGGCCTGTAGCCCCACGTGGGCTGTGGCCAGTGTAAACTCAGGCTCACTGCAGTGCTGAGAACTGCACTGCCCCGGCCTGCTGTGGGCTGGCCCCTGCCATCCCCTGCCTCTGCTGCTGTTCACTAGATTACAACATGAGCCCCGCAGCCAGCCTCGTGCCAGCCTGGGACATGCATGCCTAGCTGTGTGCTCAGCTGAGACCACAGGTGGCTCACAGAGATACTCTGCTGAGGTGGGGCAGTGCCAGCCTGGCCCTGTGGGGCAAGCTGGACAGTAACAATGTCACTCACGTGTGTGTGACAAGGGGGGCCAGCATCATTCTCCTAATTTCACAGATGGGGAAACTGAGGCACCAAGCTGCACTTGCCCAAGGTCACAGTGCAGGATAATGGCAGAGGCGGGAGGGAACAGGACCCTGCTGGCCCATTTGCCTCTGCCCCTCGCTGGCTCCCTGCTCCAAAGGGTAGCACTGGCCACTCCCGAGGCAGGGTGACCTCTGCCATCTTCGCCCTGAGGGGGAGGGGAGGCTGCCATGCCTAGCAGCCAGCCCAGATGAGGCCCAGTGATCCTGGGGAGAGGCAAGCAGTGAAGCTGGCTGGGGCCCTGCTGCAGAGCCAGGTGCTTCCCTTGCAGGCACAGAGCAGCCAGCCCTGGCTTGGAGCCACGCAGCCAAGGGAGGCTCCTTTGGTTTGCCTGGCAGATCTGCAGCTCAAGGCTCAGCTACCACAATGGGCAAGTGCAGGAGGGGATTTCACTGCCGGCTCATGCCCCTCCCTGGCTGGGCATCAGCAGCTCCCAGCAGGAGAAGCGGCCGGGTCTCTGTGCCACTCGGCGAATACCTGGGTCCTGGCAGCAGGGCTCACGCCATGGCATGGCTGCTCCCTCCTAGCCCCTCCCTCTGCCAGGCTGGGGCGATCCCAGGAGAGGCCACTCCCAGCCCGAGGAAGCAGGTCACCCAGAGCGGTGTTGCTGGGGCAGGCTATGCAACTCTGGTGCCAGCTCTTCCCTCCTGCCCTGGGCCGTCCTGGCGTGTTACGGGCACGCCACCATCCACAGAGCTCCCTCCAAGCCTCCTGTCCACCCCTTCCCCTCCCCCACAGCTTCCTCAGGTGCCTCCCCAATGGTCCTGTCCCATAGCTGCTGCCCCCTTGCCCCCCCCCCGCAGCCTGGGGGCCATGATGAGGCACGGAGCCTCCTGCAGCTCAAGGTCAGGGTCTGGCCTGCCCTGCCCTGCAGCAGTCACTGCCCAGCCGAGTCGCCGGTCTGGGACATTACAGCTTGCTGGGGTGTGGGGGGGAAGAGACGGACTCCTAATGTGACCCCTGCCCAAGGGATCAGGAAGCCACAAGCGCTGGCAGTCAGGGAAGGACAGGGCCTTGCCCATAGAGTGCTTGGGAGAGCAGGAGGGACTCAGCCTACTTTCATGCCAAGGGGTAGGAGAGGGGCAGCAGCCCCAGAGAAGAGAGGGGGAAAATCACATGAAGGTGTCGACTTTGTCCCAGGGCTGAGTCTCGCTGAGGAAGCCATCACAGAAGTTGAAGCCCTGCTCAAAGCCCCAGGGGTTGCCGAGCACCTCCCCCCTCGCCTCCTCCCAGGGGTGGTGGGGGGTGTCAGCGAAGGGGGTGAAATCCTCCCAGTGGGAAGCCCCTGGGCTGGGATGATTGGTAGCCGGGGTGCCCCACTTGCTGGCAAGGGGTATGTACCTGCCTTGCATGGCGAGGTCCACCTCTGTGGCCAGCGAGCTGAGTGCTGCGTTAATATCCAGGTCCTCGAAATTGCTGCTGTTTCCCCTTAAGACATCGTCAAAGGCATCGGCCCAGTCGAAATTTCCTTGCAGGGCTTCTGCATCTCTGCCACTAGAGGGCAGTAGAGGGGACTGGGCAGTTCTGGCTGCCAGGCAGCTGTGCTTCGGCAGAGGGCTGGGGGCATCCAGCAGGGGGCAGCGTTGGCCGTGCTGGTGCAGCGGGCGGTGGGCAGCCTGGTGAGGGGTGTGCCCTGGCTGCCCATCCCCCAGATGGGGCATGGGGGACCAGAGGCTGCACCCTGCCTCCAGGGCAGGCACGGCGGGGCGCTGCCGTGGCAGACTGTAGGGCGCGGCCGGCGGCCGTCTCCGCTTGAAAACACCATTGACGAACATATCGGCGTACTGCGGGTCGATCTCCCAGAAGCCCCCCTTGCCTGGCTCGTCCTTCTGCCGCGGCACTTTCCGGAAGCATTTGTTCAAGGACAGGTTGTGCCGGATGGAATTCTGCAGCCAAGAGAAGGAGGAACAGGCCCATGAAGGACACAGCGGCAAAAAGGGGCCAGCAGTACCTGGGCCTGCTGAGCCCTCCCAGCACCTAGAAAGTGCGTAGCATTAGCCCCACTGGACAGATGGGGCAACTGAGGCACTGGGCATTAAGGACCATGGGAGTTAGGCACCTAAAGATCTTTGAGGATTTGGGCCTAAGTGACTCACCTGGGAAAGAAACTGGATCAGAACCAGGTCCCCTGACTCCCAGTCCCAACCATTAGCACCGTTTACCCAACCTAGCCAGTCCCTTCACCTCTCCATGTCCCACTAACAAGCATGGGGTGGCCCCATATCCCTGCAGGGTTGCCAGCTTTGCCCACTACCAATATCCAGGCCCCATTGTAGAGATGGGGCCAGCAGAGTAACATACATGTAACTCACTACACGAGTGTCTGGCGCTGGGGGCCAGGAGATTCAGGTGCTATGGCCAGGCGAAGGTCTCAGTCATGTGCAGAGCAGAATCTCTGCTTTCAGTCCCGGCTGGGAAGAAATGTGTCTGGAGGGCGACCAACGCGGGGCACCTGCCGGAGTCTGCTGAGAGCCTGACCCCGGCGCTCTTTGAGACGGGAAAATGCCCCGTGCATCTCAATGGGGCCTTAATACCAAGCCCCTCTGCTCTGGGGGCTGCCCTGCAGAGGCTGTGCTGGAGCTGAAGCATCCTTCACCAGTCTGGGCTGTCCCTTAGCCTCCAGATATGGATATAGGGCCCTTCCCTGCCCCCCTGACAGGCAGTTCCGGGCCGAGTGCAGAGAAGTGCCTGTCCACTTGAGGAGTTGAAGCAGCCTTGGTCCCCGGTGCAGCGACACCTCCCTCCTCCCCCCCCCCCCCAGGGCTATGCAGCGGCTGTTGTGAAGGCATGGGCAGATCCTGAACCAACCCCCCCATGTCACAAACAGACCCATCCAGCTGAATGGGCCACAGACGCTGGACTGCTCTTCCCTGCAGCTGGGCTCAGGAGCAAAGGGTGCATGGGCTGCAGCCAGAGAGATGCCCCGTCCCAGAGCTGCCCCCGGCACCTTTCTGAGCTTGAGGCTTATAAGACAACCACTAGCAAGCTAAGGTGCAGCCTGTGGGGGCAGCGAGGGCTCTTTGGGACACACTGGGCAGGTGTCACCCGCAGCCTGCCCAGCTCCTCTCCTGTGACACTCCAGGCGTCCCAGCAAAGAGCCCCTGTGGGTATAGACACCATGGACTAGTCCTTTGTCTTTCAGAGGGTCTCTGTCCTGCCCCAGAGAGCTGGCTGGACAGTGCAGCCCCCGCTGCAGGAACACCAGGGGAAGGGTCGTGTGGAGCCAGGACTGTTCAGGAAAGGCCAGGAGTGTGGCTGCATGGGCTTGGCTCCCCCTTGGAGCTGGGCGGTGGCTGGGCTGGAATTACGCTGCAGCCGCCAGGGGGTCTGGCAGCAGCCCCGCAGATTAGCACTGCTTAGTCCAGCCTGCCCTGACGCCGCCCAGCAGGCGCACGCGGCCTTGGTGTGTTGCTAATGGGGACCTCAGCTCGGTTTAAGAAGAATGTGTGTTGGGGGAGGGGGAGGGAGGGGAGAAGCTGGAAAACATGGTCCCAAGCAGCTCCCACACCCAGAGGGGAAGAGAGACCCTCTATTTCTGGTGTTAGAATCACAGGCTTTTTCAGCCAGTCTCACGAGTCTTTGGGACCGGTGCGATGGTGTCGAAATGCTTGTGGTGGGTAGCATGGGTGGCCAGAAGCATTACGCCCTCCGATTCCAGCTCCCAGGAGCAGGGACAAGACGCCTGGGGTCAAATCTGCCCCTTGCTCACTTGTCAGCACGGTCAGAGACCTGCCAATGCCTCCTGGGACCTCTTCACGGCCCAGAGTCCTCCCTGCCAGAGCTCAGGTGGCCCCATTAGCAGCCCTGGGTCTAGACACACAAGCCAGGTTTGTTCATCCCCTGCTCTTTATCCTTGCTATAAAGGGGCTTTTGATGAACCCAGGGACCCTGGCTCTTGGACCCCCCCCAGTTCCTGTCACTTATCCCTTTGAAATCCCAGCAAGCTCCTCTCCACATAGCAGAGAGTGGGGACGCGATTGCCTGCTCGTCATAGCCATGTGAGAGCTGACCCACCGAGCAAGGAGACTGCTGGGTAGGTTTGCTGGGAGCTCTCCCACAGCTGTGACCCACCCCAGAAGTGGCTGCATTTCAGTCCCAAGCAGACACCCTCTCTACCATGTGCAGAGTGAAAGGCCCCATAGAAACAGAGGGTGGATGAGTCACCTTTCCAGTATCCCCCACTCCAGAAGACACCTGGTGGAGGAGCAGCCCCACAGCTAAACACGGTGTTTGTTGCGGTCTTCCAAGAAGCAAGAGAGAGAAAGAAAAACAGTGCCCTGCGCTCCCCACCCTCACCCCTCTGCACGCGCAGCCTTGATGGGAGTGACCGAGGCAGAAGGAATCAAATACCACGGCTCATTTATCAGCCTGCGGAGCTCCGGTCCTCGTGGTGACAGACGGAGGCCTCCATTGTCCATCACCTCAACAGGGCTGTTAATTATTCAAGCCACCGACTCACCTGCCAGCTGGGCTCAGCGTGCCGGTAGTAGCAGAAGTTCTCCATGATCCATCTGTAGATGGCTGACAAGGTGACCTTGGCCTGCTTGCTGGCCCGCAGAGCCATGCAGATAAGGGTGGCGTAGGAGTAAGGGGGCTTCACCCCAGGGTTGCTCTTGTAATCGATCTCTGCAGCGCCAAGGCCAGGCAGGTAGCTGGTGCCAGGGGAGGTGGCTGCGGAAGTGGGTTTGCCCAGACGCGGGGGCATCCCCTTGGCCGCAGTGTCTCCTGCCGGTGGGCTGGCCGGGGCCTCGGACCCTTGGAAGAGCTGCTGGGGAGGCTGGTGGAGAGGGTGGCTGGGGACAGGTGGTGTCTCCGGATCAGCGGTGACGATGGAAAAGTCTTGGAGCCACTGCAGGCTGGTGAGGCTGTCATCCAAGGTCACAGCCCCACCCACATTGTCCCGGTCCTCGGGGTGCAGCAGCAACCACTTCTCCTTGAACCGGGCAGCGATGTCGGGCGAGACGAGGATGGGCATCCTCTGCGGACACGCTCCCTCCACTCCCACTGCAGGGCAGAGCAGAGGCACGTCAGCCATAGGCCAGCCCTCTCTCATGCCCTGCACAGCTCCTTGTGAGACGCACCCCAGGGGAAGACAGCTCGGGGTGGAGGGAGGAGAGACCCAGGCTGCAGGCATGGACAGCTAGGGCCAGGGCTTCCAGGAGCTGCTGGGGACAGCACAGCCATCTGGATCTTTCCCTGGGAGCACAGCCCTTCTGCCAGGTGGAGTTGGCAGCAACCAGGGGTCCCTCTTAACAATGCAACACAGAACTGGCTCGAGCCCCAACCCAGTAATCAGGGAAAACTAAACACCCCCCAACCCCAGTGCCTCTAAGAGGCAACATCGCCCCACTCACAAGCAGAGTCTGTGCCTAGCGGAGAAAACGTAATCCAAGGGGAAACTACCACAACTGTGATTTGAACATGTCTGCCCATGAGCAAAACTCCCACCCCAGAGTACAGGCAGTGCCCTTTGCCTCCGTTTCTCACCTGGCGGTGTGGAAGTCCAACCAACAAATGTCCCTGTAACATGCCATCCCCACCGCACCTCACTCACAGCTGCTGTCCTTGGTCAGCAGAGACCCAGAGTTCAGGGGTGCATTCACATGAGTTCACCTCCCACCCAGGGTTGGTGGAGGAAAGAAATCTCAAGCAATGTTCGTCCGCTGCCCCTGGCCTCTTCCCTGTGCCCCTAGTGCTCAGTGATTTCAGCTCTCAGTGGGGGAATCTCACTGCTACAGGCTGGTCAGCACTAAGACCTGATTAGCAGGAATTTCAGCTCTAGCGACCATTTAAAACAAAAGACTCTCAGTGGAGCCTGATCAGTTCTGTGTTTAAACAGTGGAGTGGGGCAGGTCACCTTAAGCAGAGCCAAAGCCTACGGGCACAAACTCCTCCCCTCTGCTGGCAGAGGGCATCCAAACCCTCTGCTTAGTGAGTTCAGTTCAGTTGAGGGTGACCCTCCCTCAATCAGGCCAGGCTACGCACAGTCCTGCTGCCCTTCACTCATACAACAAGGATAATGTTTCATGAGCCCTGTATTCAGCATTAAAGTGATTTGTACCCCAGCACCAGCTAGAACTGATAACTTGGGCAACACAGATAGACAGATTGGGTGTCTTCATGTTAATACAGTCTGGCCCTGAAGCCCTCCATCCCCAGCTCATTACCAGGTCTCAGGGGAGACCTCAGTCAGACCTTGCTGGAGGAGGCTCCAGCACAATATAACAAGCATATCTGTGGCACCTTCCAGCAGGGACCTCAAAGCATCTTCCAACCCTATGTTACCATCTGCATTTACACATGGGAAACTGAGGCAGTACAGGGACCTGCCCAGGGAGCACCAAGGAGAAGGGCAAGGAATCAGCTGGTTCTCACTCTTGGAAAATGCTCCCTCAAATACACATTCCCCTTTTGCGCTGAGTGAGCGCAGCGCCCAGGCTTGGAGTCCCCTGCTCCCCAGCCCCACGGGCAATAGACGGAGCCGTGCAGCCAGCACAGAGACAAAGGCCGAACAGTTGCCACCTGCAAACAAAACAGAATCCACCTGCTGCGAGACGAGTTACACTGGCACCTGGCTCTGCCCTGCTCACCTGGGACGTGCAGTGTGGAAAACAAAAGTGCTGAGGAGGCCCCCAGGGAGGCGTTCTCCTGTTACCACAGGTGGCCAGGTGCTGCCACTAAAGGGCTCATGTTGATGCTCATTAAGGTAGTGCACCGACAGACCGGGCGTGCTGCACAGCAAACGGGGAACACAATGCCACTGGGGAGGGCAGCTCAGGGTGGCCCCAGGCGCTAGCAGCTTGAGAATGGAACAGCAGCCATGTGTGTGGCAGAGAGCCTGGAGAACCAGACCCATCGCTAGCCGCCCGGCAGGCTGGAGCGGTGGCAGGATGGGGCAGCTCAGAAAGTCCCCTCTCACTCAATGGTGCCTGGGCTCCTCAGCAAACCTTACAGCAGGTAGCGCCAACCTGGGGCATCTACAAGAGGGGCCCTTGTACTCTACGCCTGACACAGCTGGACCCACAGCAGGCTTCATGAGAGTCCCTGACTGCCCTGCACTCAGGGGTTACTGCCACCTGGGAGGCAGGGCAACGTCAAGCATAGCCTGTTACAGACAGGGAAACTGAGGCACGGAGCTAGTCTCTCCTGGTCACGCAGAGCCAGGACTAGAACACAAGAGTTCCCGGCCAAGCCCCAGACCCTCTGTCGAAGGCGATCCCCCCACTCAGGAAGGGGATGAAGAGCCCTCACAGCTCCTAACGTCTGAGAGACCCCCTCTGCCGCAACCCACAAAGTGAACACGACACTGGTTATGCAACTAGGCTGGAGGCACGGATGCGTGCGGATCCGATCGGATCCATAGCTCCAGTTCCTGGGGCCTCCAGACAGAGCCAGCGTTGCAAGGCCAATCCCCCGCCCCGGGACCTGCTCTCCCCACCCAGCCTTTCCTTTGGGGGCAGATCAGGAAAGGAGCCACGTTCAGACGAGATCCAGATCCAAACCCGATGCCCGCACATCTGCCCAGACCCATCCGATGCGCTCGTCGCGTGCCTCGCAGCCTGGGTGCTGGGGAACAGCAGCCTCTTAGAGCAGTGCCCGAGCGGGGGCCTCTGTTCCTCGAACTTGCCAAACCCAGGGTTGAATCGCAGAGGACTAACCCTGGAGAGGGGCGGGCGGGAACACAGAGCCGGGCGCTTGCAGGGACAGCGGAGCTCTTACCTTCGCAGAGAGGTGCGGGCTGGGGGTGGCGTCCCCAGGGGGGCACCTGTCTGAACTGGTACAGACACACTCCACGCCTCCTGCTACCGCCCCATCCGCCCGGCTGGCCTGGTAGGGCGCCCGCAGCACCTTTTGTAGGGCTGGAGGGGGGCCCTTTAAACCGATCCTGGGCGTCTCATTGGCTGCTGGTGTCTGGAGTCCCTTGTGCCTTCTGGCCAATGAAGCCCGGAGGGAGGCTCCCAGCCCGCTCAGCAGTTAGGGATCCTCTATAAATTCTCATGCTGGACAAAGAAAAGCGCCTTGACTTGAGGGGCCGGGAGCAAGAGCACAATTTGGGCCTCCAGACCATGAGGTTGGACTAAACCTCAGGAGATTTTTAGAAATCCTACATCTGGCTTCTTCTCCGCGTTTGTCTCCTGGTCTCTGAGCCTTGGGGGGGGGGGAGGGGGGGCTGAGGGTCACGTTTTCCAGCTTTTCTCCACAACCACCAGGGCTAGGAACCACCTGACTCCGGGAGCCCAGGCTTTAAGAAAAACACCAGTTGTTGGGAGGCTCATGCTGAAATCGCCAGAGCTGGCCGCCAGTGAAACTAAGGAAGGGAAAGCGTCTTCCACATAGGTCCTTTGCCAGTGGCAAGGATGAGTCCGGCTTGCATGGGAGGGCGAAGGAGTGGTGTGAGAGCTGGGGAATGAGAGATGTTCAACCACCTGCAGCTTCCAGAGCCTCAGGACCTCTGAAGATCAGCCCTTCAGAGGAGGCCTGGAAAGAGCGACACCAGCTGCAATGCATGTTGCAGCTCACAGAGCCTCAAATCCCAGCATGCAGCATCCCATATGGGCTAGAGCAGGGGCCATGGAGACCACAGGCACAGCTCCAAGCATGTGGGATGACAGAGGGTGTATATCCTACCCCAAATGAGGCCTCTGTGTTGCATGCCAGATGAGCTGGCTGCTGGCAAAGGGCAGTGTGACTGTATTTAAATGTGGCACCTTCACCATGTTCCATCCACAGACAAAGCCCATGCTTTGAAAGCACACTATAGGTAGGGAAACTGAGGCATAGCCTCGGAGGGAAAGCTACTTGCCCAAGGTCACAGAGCAAGTCCAGGACAGAGCTGGAATGGAACCCAGGAGTCCTGTCTCCCAGTCCCCTGCTCTAACCTTCCATGAACAATGACAGACCCTAGACTTTTCTCAGCCCAGTTTAAACACCAGCTACAGCATTTCCCTCCCCATCAGATCACATGGTCCAGTCCTTGGATGTTACAGGTCCCAGCATGGTTTTCAGGGCTGCAAAGCTTGGACACCTTAGCCTCTGCTTCAGCACTTCCCCTCATCAGTCAGATAAACTAAACAGCCCCAGCCCTAGCTAGTCAGAGGCCAGAGAGGGGAGGGGCAGAGGGGGTCTCTTGGAAGGAAAGAAATCAAACTGCCTCAGGAGGCACCCACAGGGACCTCAATGCACGTGTATGCACACACTGCTGGCTCCCCCCAAGTCACACTGTGCTTAGAGTCTTCTATTTGCACCCATTCCCTGGTGAGCCTTGGCTCTGGAGCAGAGTAGGGTTAGACAGGAGTGCAACTCTGCCTGTCAGCTTTTATTTAACCCAAACTTATTGGAGCAGCTCCTGGGGCTGGTCCCAATGCCCGACACATTCACTCTCCCGTGGACTCTAGTCCTAGTCGCTTCAACCCCAATATTCCCCTCTCTCCTCCCCACCCCAGGGCCTCGAAGGGGAGGCCAGATGCTGAGCTTTGGCCACCAGAGCTGGACTCTGAGAGCCACCAACAGCCAGCAAGGTCTGGGGAGAGGGAGGCAGGAAGGGGGCCTGGGCCAGGGACCCGTCACCAGTTCTGACCTAGCCCAGGGAAGTTGCAACTAGGTGCTGTTGGCTGTCCAGGATGTGGGGGGAGCTCATGGGATGGGAATTCACCTCATGCTCTGCAGTGCTGGCACAGATGTAGCCAGGTATGCTGAAGGGCTTGTGAGATGCAGGGACAGGGATCACGCTGGGCTGGAATATGCTGGTGATTGAAAGGCTTTGGGTGTTAGCTGGCAGAACCCCCTACCCCGCCCCATCCTGTTTGACTCTTGGCCTGTGTAGACTGCCAAGGATACCAGTAGCCACTGGACCTACAGGTGACCAACACTGGGGCCCCCAACCAAAGCTCTGCCACAGCATCCTGGGGACCTTTCTGCAGCCACAAATTCAACCCATGCACATGGGCCTCCAGAGGGGTACATGACCCCTCACCCACGTGCCAACACACTGCTTTTATGGCTGTCACTCGTTAACAGGCCACCCCCCTGGCATACAGGCCAGTAGACATCACTAAACGTCCTGGCTATGGTGGGCTAAGGTCAGATTGCACTGTGGGATTTTGGGCTGAACAAGGTCAAGGTCTGAGTGGGAGGCAAAGAGCCATGGCCCTACAGAGATCCTGGCAGAATCTACTACCTGCATCCAGGCAGGCTGAGTGTTAGGTAACCAATTCCCTTCTGCAAGAAACAGGCTGTGGAGCCAGCCCCCGAAAAGAGCTTGTGAAAATAAAGGCGTTTCCCGTGTGGGATTTCAAACAGTGTTCAGAAATCCAGACACTCAGGGCACACCGCAGGCTGAGCTGGTCTAGGGATACCTGCCAGACTGTGGTAGGAGGGGAGGGGGTCAATTCCTGGTGACTGTGTTGGCCCAACTCTGAAATACCTGCGGTGGGGTGCATGGGTCACTCATTCCTCTCAGCACTATGGGAAGCAGCAGGGGTTGTTGATCCAAGGCTCTGACTCTGGGCGTGAGAGCTGCTAGAAGAACCTGCACAGCAGTTGTGATAGTTGAAGTCTCAAGCAAGTTTTGCACTAAAGCTTCATGGCTCATCACCAAGAACCTTCCCCAGAGAGAAAAGGCCAAAGCCCAGCACTTCAGTGCCCTCGGGCAAACATAGCACTGACTGCTTAGAGGTACCTGGTTCAATCCTGACTTTGGCAGGCCCATCAGGTGCCTTTTCAATGAGGACAGCTTCATACTCAGCTCCTAAGCGCACTCCCCACTTTGTGAAATAGGGAGGGTAAGGAAAGAGCTTCTGCCCCTACCTGGGGGTGGAAGGAAAGGAATCCTTATGGCCAACCAACCAGTTGCAGGAGTGCTCTAGGAGCCTGGCTCTGTGCCTGCTGCCTGGGAGATGTGGACCCTTTATGTTCCTGTGGTGGGACAGGACAGTTCTCACCCCTCAGGCAGGAAGGGGTTACAGAGCTCAGCTGGGCACAGTCAGCCCCAACCTGGCACAGGTGGGAAGCCTGTCAAACTTGGAGAGGGGTGGCCCTTTAAAAGGGAGGACCCAAGCCACATGCAGGGTGGCACTCAGAGAGAAGAGCTCCCTAGCCCAAGGGGCTGCTTACCAGGATGTCTGAAGAGCCTCTGCTGCCTGCATCCCCTGAAGTAGAGGGACCATCCTTACTTTGTTTGGAACCCAAGACCCTCAGCCTAGGTCCTCAGGACAGGAGGGGTCAGGGAGTCAGGCCCTCTTCCCAGTCACCCCTGCCCTCTTACCTTTCAGGCAACTGCTGGGGGAGCCTGCACTCTTTGTGGGCTCCAAGGTTGTTTGGTTTGCCCTTGCTGGTTTTGGACTGCTTTACTCCTGGAAGGGGGGCTGCCATCTCCCTCAGACCTACAGCCGGAGAAGCACACTCTAAACTGCAACATCTATAGCCAGAGAGGGATGTCTGGGACAGGCCCACCTTCACCCCATGGGATGCCCTCGAGGTACAACCTCCACATTTCTATTCAGAGAAGGCCCTGGATGTCCTTGCTTCATCCTGTCACTCCTTCACTCACAGATCTCCTCACATCTCTGCTTACAAAGGGAAGCCTAAGGCTTTGGCAGCAAATGCCAGGCAGATATTAACATGCTTTGTGTGAGCGGCCATGGCACAGCTGTTTTTCAGGAGAGGGACCATTCCTCCCAGCTGGACTCAAACCAGAGATCTAAGGGCATCATTCCAAGTACACTACACCACCTGCATGAACTACTGAGCTATTGAAGGGCACCAGGCAGGGGAGCCCGTATATGTGCCTGTGCAATCTCTCCCCAGGCAGACTGCAGGCACCTTCTCTTGGTTAAATGGAGTAACTAAAGAGGGCAGTATCATCCCAGTGTCGGCAGGGCACTCTCCCCTACCCCAGCCCCCTACTCCCCCCATCCCCCTCAATCCCAGCCATTTGAGGGTTGATTCCCACAAGAACCTCTGAAAGAACCCAACAAGAGGGGCTGAGCAGATGCTATCGACAATTTGGGCACAGAGCCAGCTGATCTGGAGACACTTCAGCCACGGCTGGCGCACCAGGGAGCTAGAGCTGGGCTTTTGCCTCTGATTTGTGAAGGAAACATCCACCTCAGTCTCCTCTGCCTCCAACGTTTTGATAGCAATGTAGAGAAAGGAGCCTGTCCAGTTAGAACAGGCAGCTCTAGTCATCCCCTTCCAGCACCACGATGTGAGCAAACAGGCTGTCCCCATGGCGGGGTGAACAGGATGGCTGGAGCTTTCCCACCTCAACTTTGCAATAACTGAAGATGGGGGGGGGGGGGGGGCGGGGGGAAACCTCTGAAACCCCCAGCCAGGAGCAGACATCCACACCCCAGCATCTGCACAGCGCTGTCCAAGGTGCACAACAGGAGCGATGTGCTGGGCTGGAACAGGGATCTGGGGAGAGGGAGGGCAGCCCTCCAAACCCAGCTGCAGTCCCAGATGCCCATCTCGCCTTCTGGATCCTCATGTCTGTCATGTATACCAGACGTAGACGCCAGCTACAGAGCTCGCTCATTCCCCAGATGTGTTCGTCCCCAAAGCTTTGCCAGGAACAGATGCGGGGAGCTTAAATAGGATATGTTACATACAGCGCCACCTAATGGCTGAACAGTATAATGGAGATTAGCGGCCAGACCCCGCGGACATCCCCCACAAGACCCAGTTTTCTCCATCCAGCTACTTCCCCCACGCCCCAGACACCGCACAGCGGCCCTGGATTACAGTGCGGCCCCCCCAGCCCCTCCCGGGGTCACTGTGCGCCCCCCCAGCCCCTCCCGCCCGGGGTCACAGTGGCCCCAATTCCTCCCCCATCTCCTCCATCCAGGCGCACTCGCTAGTAACAGGCCCGCGAGCTCAGTGAGTGACCGCCCCCCGCGTGACCTCGTCTTTCATAGCTGAGATCCCCTCCTGTTGCCTGTTCTCACTGCCCCACCTCTTGGTCCCAGCAGCCAATCACGACTGTGGGTAGCAGCCTGTGGTCACAGGGAGGGCAGAGCTAAGGAGCTCCGCCCCCGCCTGGTCAGCTGTGCCTGGGAGTGAAGAGCCCCTGCTCGCTCTGGCCCGAACCCAGCATGCCGCGCGGCCGCTCCTCGCGGCCCGCAGCTTTGATCTGATTGGCTACTAGGGCTATTGATAGCGTTACAGTGCCCGCCTCCTGGGAATGGCATTGGCCGGATTGGGTGATGGCTGTTGCATTGGTGTCACACGCCGTGTTGTGATTGGCTGGACGCGGACAATGGGCTCGAGGATTGGCTGTTGCAGGTGTGGCTCCGCCCCGCAGCGCTGTGATAGGTCAGCGCACACAGTAGGGTTGGCCTCTCTCTGGTCGCGGCTCCGTGTGGTGATGGCGGCTCTGACGGGGAGCGCGGGCGCGGCGGGGCTGTTGCCCTCCCTCTCGGTGCCCGGCGTGACCGAGCTGAAGCCGCTGAGCCGCTACGAGGCCATGCGGCTCGGGCCCGGCTGGAGCCACTCGTGCCACGCCATGCTGTACGCGCCCAACCCGGGCATGCTCTTCGGGCGCATCCCGCTGCGCTACGCCGTGCTGGTCAGCGGGGCCTGGGGCGGGCCTCGGACGGGTTCCATGGGGCGGGGCCTGGGGCTGGGTTTGGGGGCTGGGGCCTAGGTCGGGGCCGGTTGGGCGAGGGGGGAGCCGGGCCTGGGCTGGGTTTGGGGTTTCGGGTAGGGTCTGAGGCGGGTCTGGGGTCGGGAGTGGGGAGCCGGGCGTGGTTGGGAGCGGGGAGCCGGCCTTCAGGGTGCGGGAATGCCATGAGTCTCCTTGGCGGGACGGAGAGCTGGGACCCCCGCTCAGGGCTAGGGCTGAGGTCTTCCCCGCGCTACGGCACCAACTCCCGGCGGGCTGCCCGTCGCTACCCAAGCACAGATCTGCTAGTTGTACCCTGCCTGGCCGTGCCTCGCCCCAGCAGGGCGTGAGCAGCCGGCCTGAGGACAGCGGCTGACCCTCTTCCCCTACACACCACTAGCCATCCCAGCGTGTTTAGCAGAATCGCCCTAGGCCTGTGGATTCTATGCTGGCAGCTGCTGAAGAATAGGCCCTTTAATCCATAGAGAGAGGATGTGTGTGTGCATGTGTCTTTACCTAGTGTTATATGGCCCATATGGCGGTGAGGATGGCTTTGCAGACGTGAACCTCTGCAATGCTGTCTGCCAGAGTTTGCAGATGGGGTGTTCCATTGCCTGTGCTGTCGCACAGGGTTTTGCTGAGCAAGAACGAAGTGAACTGAACAAGACTGGCAGGTTTTGCTGTTGCTCTCCACAGTGCTGTAAGTGACATTGAAACTGACAAGAGTCATGTCTGTTTCACGCGGCTGCACCTTGGGAAGGGCTGAGCAGAGCCTGGAGGTAGTCACTGAGAAGGATCAAAACCCAGATGTAGGGGAGGAGCAGAGCAACAGAAATGCCCCCTTCACAGCAGCCTGCAGAGGAGAGCTCCATCTCCCTTCCTGCAGGAACAGAGGCTGGAGCTTCAGATTTTTCAACCATCCACTGTCTGAGGCGGATCCAAAACATGGAGCTCCAAAACTGGCACTCCACTCCTGGACAGTAGCTAGGAGGTTGGGACTGAACGTGCCCCTTGAGCTCACCAGTGGCTGTGTCTTTTCTGTGTATCTCTGGTTGGTAGGCTTGGTCCTCTGGCTGTGAGGTGCCTGATGCACTTGTCAAGACTTGGGGCTGGCTGCTTGCAGGTCACCTGGCTCCCAGCAGTGGCACTAGGCTGATGGGATTCCCTTTTAGGCTCTCCATATGGTCCAGTATTGATGTCAGGATTCCCCAGTACTGCTTTGCCATTCTTTGGGTATCTCATAAGAAGGCGACCCCCTGGAGGCTCAGCTTCATCCTGCGGACAAGTAGGAATGGGTTTTCTGGGGCTACCACTACGTAAAAATTGGAGGGGTAGGCAAACTGCTCCAATACCAAGGGCAGCAGGATTTTCTGCTAAAAATGATCACAGTGAAAGAGCTGTTTGGCCTTCAGCACTTATTTCCTAGTGAGATGAGTGGGGCAGTTCACGCCACTCGGCTACAAAAACTGTCTGACAGCCCGGCACCGGGTCAAGTTCTAGGTTTTCCTTCACAAAGGCAATTAAAAAAAGAAGCTAATATTGTGCCGAAGCAAATGGGGCAATGGAAGAGGGGTACAATAAAGCCTCAAACCTCTCTGATTAGGGTACAGACTGTCTTGTGCCTCACGTGCTTTGGCCCCTTTGTCTTGGAGAGGTTTCCTGTTGTGGTAAGTGTCCAGCTCTTGGCTGGGGGTACCCTCTCCTCTCCCACAGGGTCCCTGGGGCTATGTACTGTGCCCCATTAACGTAATGCGCCTCTATTGCAGATGCAGATGCGATTTGACGGACTACTGGGCTTTCCTGGGGGGTTCGTGGATCGCCGTTACTGGTCCCTGGAGGATGGTCTGAATCGGGTGCTGGGCTTGGGTTTGGGCTGTGTGCGCCTGACGGAAGCTGATTATCTGTGCTCGCACCTGACAGAGGGGCCACATCGCGTGGTGGCGCACTTCTACGCCAGGCAGCTGACCCTGGAGGAGCTGCACACCATCGAGATCTGCGCGGTGCATTCCCGGGACCACGGGCTGGAGGTGGGGTATTCGGAGGGGGTGTCTGGAAGCTCTGAGACTTCACATCATCGGGGAATGAAACTTCCCTCACTAGGCCTGCTGGGCTGCTATCCATTGCAGCTGGGCGGGGGAATGCACCGCATTTAATAGCTACCAGTGGTGACTGGCGAGTGCTACGCACTGCCACATGGCAATCCCTAGTTGTGAGTCCTTGCCCTTCACTAGGGAGTTGGCAAGGACGTGGTAGCATAGGGAGGGCTTTCTGCTGCACTTTGAAGGGGAGTCCTATTTGCTTTTCAGTCATAAAGATAGTGCCTCTGACATGGGGGTTGAGTGAACTTTAAGTAATCCTCAGCTCCGGTGGACATCCCGTGAGGTCTGGATGTGTTGTCTCTGACTGGAACTGTGATCTTCTGTGTGGCAGTGCCTTGCTTTAATCAACAAGGTATTAGGCCCAGCTTGGATTGCACATAAGTTGGTAAGAAGTCAGAGAAAGAGACATGAGTTTCTTTCTGGGGAATCTGGTGCTACAGGATTCTCTGGCAGGGTTGGTGAGCTTGTGCCAGGTCATCTAATGCCCCTGATGTAGAACCCAGATGGTGGAGGACCCTTTGTACAGCCTGGGTACGATGCTGTGATCTGCCAGGAGTGATGCTGCGTGTGCACTAAATGTGACCCTGGGTTGTGGCACCTGTTGAGGGGGACATGGAGCCACCGCATTCTTGCAGAGTGGTATGAAGGGCAAGGCATAGACCCAGAACATAGGTCATTCCTGGGGGCAGTTGGTGGTACACATGGGGTGTTGGGGGTGTGGTGGTGATGGGGAGTGGTAGGGAAAGGTGGGGTGGTAAGCTGTGGTGCTCCTACTGGGGGATGGTAGGGGATGGGATGGAGCAATGGGTAAGGTGTGGTATGCTGGAGGGAAGAAGTGGTCTTCATTTGGGTCAGGGGTGGGATGGGTAGGTAGGGTGGGTGGTCAGACTGGGGCTAGAGTGCTTGTGCAGAGGGTATGTGGGGCATCACGTGGGTTTGGTATGGAGTAATGGGCAGGGGTGTGGTATTCATGCTGGGGGTTGGGGGGTTGGATGTGGCACCTGTGCTCATCCTGGGGAAGTAAGAGGGGCTGGTATGGGGAGGGCATGCATGGTCTGGGTGCTGGGGTGTGGTATGGCACCTTCATGGATCAGGGTGGCTGGTGGGGCTTTTGCTGAGGGTGGGCTGAAGGTGCAACTTGTTGTTACTGAATTGCTTGTGCTGTTGCAGGTGATGGGAATGGTCCGTGTCCCCTTGTACACCCAGAAGGACCGCATGGGTGGGCTGCCGAACTTCCTGGGGAACTCCTTCATCGGGACTGCTAAATTCCAGCTGCTCTTTGCCCTGAAGGTCTTGAATATGGTGCCTGAGGAGAAGCTGGCAGAGGCGGTGGCTGCCACCCAGAAGCAAAAAAAGCCGGCAGCTGAGACGGCAGCTGTGACGGCCAATGTGACGACGGCAGCTGTGACGGCCAATGTGACCAATGTGACGGCAGCTGTGACGGCCAATCAGATGGTGGCTAAGCCAGCAAATGAGTTGGCAAATCAGCCTTTAGCTGTGGCAAAGGCTGAGCCAGCAGCAAAGCCCGCGACTGAGCCAGCGGCTGAGCCAGCACCTGAGCCCATGGCTGAGCCAGCGGCTGAGGCTATGGCTGAGTGATGAATTTTTCTTTTTCAACTTGGTTAAAAATGGGTAAAGAGACTAGAGACTTTCTTCTAACTTTCCAGACAGTCACTGGCTGCAAATGCTGCCCAGGTGACTCCACCTCAGGTGGGATGGGATTAGATTTGCCTGAAGCAATGGAAAGCTATATTTTGTAAGGCCCATAAACAGTACCAAGCTTTCCAGATACCTCTTAACTGCCCCCCTCCGGTGTCTGTGTGCTTACCCGAGGACTCTCTTAGAATGCTTTAATTTACAGGGATGCTCTGCTCCATTCAGGTCCCAGCTTAGGTATTGTTTTAATGAACAGAAATGTTACTTTTTAAATTGTTCCAAGGAGGGTTTTTAGACCCCTGCTGCAGTATTGTGAACCCAATCACAGCTGTGTTCGGGAAGGGACGGGGGAATAAGTGAACCCAATTGAAAAGAGGCATGTCTGCCAGCTGTAGCTCCATGCCAGGTGCACAAATGAAACTGCCTCCTGTAGGAACAGTCCAGGGGTGCTCCTAGTGTTCCCAGGTTTCATGACTTTGGTATCACATGGAAGAGTTTAAGGTGGCAGCTTACCTGGCTAGTGGCAATTCCCAGGTGGCTTAGTTGTTGGTGCCCCTGTGGGGTGCAGAAAGGTGGTGTGTGGCTTTGCATATGGAGAGTTGGGGGAGCAGGAAAATGAAATAAATGGCTTTGCTGTAGTTGTTTGCTGTTGGGATCTTTTCTTTCGTATAACGAAAACTGGAGAGCAAAGCTATTCCCGCTAGCACGCTTTGAGTGGCTGTACACCTTGGTGTCTGCATCTACATGGAACGGAGCAGCCAGCATTTGACTGCTGGGAGCTTCCCTTTGCTGAGTTGCCAGGTTAATAAGTGGTTAGTAACTTTTGATTTCATTGTAAGGTGATCCTGGGCTTTGTGCCCCCTCTGACAATAGTAATCGCACTTAACGGGCACCTTTCCTTTTTCCACTGGATTTGCCATTTTCAGTTTACCCTTACATTTCTCACCCCCTTTTCCTTTAGTCCACTCTGGGCCACAACTGTAGTTCCCTTGCTCACTTCCAAACTCTTAGGTGGAACTGGAGCAGTCCTTGTTTGGAAATCCACAAGGCATCACCACTATAGGTCTGCTAACATCACCATGTCTGTGCTGGACTGTGGTTGCCACTCTTCCCACATACTGAATTCCTTCCCCAATACGGTTAGGAACTGTTCCCAGGCCTCCGCTTTGGCTGCAGCCAGTGCCTATGTCTCCGTCTCTGGGGGTTGTCTCGAGCTATCTCAGTGGCCATGAACCACTGTCAATGTCTCATAATTTGGTATTTTCAAAGAATTGCCTTCTTTGCTTCTGCGTAACCATTTACCAAATCCTTGCTGACAGCACAAGTTGCATCCAGAGCTTTCCCTGTCAACAGGAGAACCAACCAGATGGTCCCCTCCTCCTGTGGCCAGGCATGTTATTTCCATTCATTCACACCTGGCTCTGTCGTCTCCCTCTCAACAGATGGGATAATTTCAGCTCTCTATGCACCATCCTCCAGCAGATTCTCCCAGCCTTGCAGCCCAACCTTGCCCTACCAAGGGTCGTAGGGTGCAGCCTGATGCTGCCATATCCACGTTTCAGGTACTCCTACCAAGCCCTTTGCTTTGGTCACCGAACAATCACTCTGAGCCGAGGGAGTTCTCTAAACTGAGACACAGGCCCACAGTGGGGAGCTAATCTCTGTATCCCTCTTTTCCTGATGGCTCAAATTGCTGTAACAGGATACTTGAGGCAGGCTTCAAACCCAAGAGTGGCCAGTCCCTCACTTTCTTCCCATGAATCCTCTTCTCCACTCCCTCTTTCTCTTGTCCCCTCTCCCTCTTGAAGTGGAAGATGGGTTTCCTCTAGCTTGAGAGCCAGAGTCTGACCATCTCCTGGTTTGTGCCCCACCAGGACATCCTACTGCTCACACCAAATGTCACCAAGCTGTTACCTGGTGGGCCCCCAAGATGAGCTGATCAGCCCCTCCACTTGTTCCAGTTTCTACTCCTCAGGCTTCTGACTCCAGTCTCCTTGCCCAGTAAGTTCTAGTCCCACCTGTCCAGACTGTCTTCTCCCTACTCCCAGTCTCCTTGTCCAGTCAATGTTAGTTCCCTCTAACACCCTACTCTACCTCCTGCCCCATATTCTCCATTCCCCCAGCTTCTCATTCAATCTGTGTTCCTTGTGCCAGCCACTCAGTACTGCACCTGGCTCTTTGTCAGCTCCATCTCCCCCACACTCTGCTGGTTCCCAGGCTCCTCATCTGATCACCATTTCCTCCCCTGCCCTACCCACTGGCTTCATCTCCCTCCTCCCTGGCACCCAGCCTCCAGACCCACTCTCTGCTCCCTGGCTCCTTGTTCCATCTACTCCCCCGAGTCCTCCTCCTGCATTACCCTAGGGCTGCTAGTCACTTTGGTGTTTGTGACTTTACATTGCCTGGTTGCCAGTGAGAGTGGGCAGGGGATGGCACCTAGCACACAGGAATGACCGCTTCTCTACTACCTAGCCCCATTGCTGCCAGGAACAGTCATTACAAGGAAAATTTGGCTTTGCTCCCATAGCCCTGGGCTTGAGCATGTTCAGTGGGGCTGTAGAGTTGGTGCATGCAGTCAGGTTGACATTAGGAGCTGGGAGGGTAGGGAACATGCACTATAAAGACAGTCTTTGGAGATTTTTTTCTCTCCAGTGTTGGTCCCAGATATTAGACAAGGTGAGTCATATTTCATTGGACCAACTTCTCAGGAGATTTTTGCAGTTAAAACTTTAGCAAGTCTTCACAAAGCATGGGCAAGCTCCTTTTCCCAAAGGCTTAAGTGGCCAAACATGGGTGGATTTTCACAGCTAAAGATGGGGACTACAACTTTCACAAAAATCTGTACTTTTCTAACATTGAAAAACAATGTTTTGCCCCTTGCCTGCTTCTTAGAGACAGCTAGAATTTAAAAAAAATAGTCACCTGGTGGCAGACAACCAGAATGGAAATGTGGATTAGTCAATAGTTTCCCCAGAGAGATGTTAACCATCTCTGCTAGAGCTGGTACACTACTATTGGCAAGAGAGGAGCTTAGGTCTAGCTCCCCTGAAGTCACGGCAGGGGCCCTTAACTAGATTGCTCTGGAGACTGGGAAAGAGGTCAGGTTAGCCTTAAAAATCATCTCACCACAGCCCAGCAGAACTGTATGTAGTTTCAGGGAAGTCCCTATTAACCTTGATCATAATAATAATCCCAGACATTCTCTACACCCTGTGTGTCATCTCCAAGCATTAGTGATAGGTGTCACCCCATCAGTGTGTCCTTATAACCTGCCAGATTCATTGCTATGGTTGCATAATGCCAATGCTATGGGGCTAGGATAACTGGCAGCCAGCAGGGCTGCACTCAGGATCTGGTTAGTTCAGATTGCTCTGGTGAGGCCTCACTGGAGGTCAGTGACAGCTACAATGGGGCTGAAATAGAGGGAGAAGCCTCCTCCCATTACACTTGTGCTGGTTAGGTACTGTCAGCAAGGGAGGCTCCCCTAGGTTCCTTAAGGCTATTGGCTATATGTGCTCTGTCAGAAAGACCAGGGAAGATCCTGAGCTAAAGTGACATCAAGTATTACATCAGCCAGCCCCCAGGGAGCTGGAGAGAGCAGATGCTGGGGTTATGCATGCCCAGGAAGGGGGTAGTATGACTTCCACGTACGATACCATCCCCCTCCCCTCCATCTACATGATGGGGAGAGGCAAAAATAGGGGCAGCACCAAGGGATGTGCTTCTGTCAGTACAACCCCCTTTTAATGCAGGCATCCAGAAAGTGGTGGGGTGGGGAGGAGAGGGTGAACTATGAATCTAACTACCCCCCTAGGAGAAAAACCTGCTGATAAAATGGTGCAAATGGGCCTGATGATGAGACAGAAGAGCTGCTCTGCAGAGAGCCCTGACAGTGCCAAGAACACTACCATATGTCACTTCAACCAAAATTCATAGGTGTGGAGGATTGTGCTGACCCTGGGCAGGGCTCTCCCTAGCCACTTTCTGAAGGGAAATGACTGTTCTAGCAATGGGGTCACTGAAGCCTCTCAGCAGTGCTCCCTGCTAGGGTTGACTGGGGCAAAGCTTGTCTGGGAGGATGGCCTAGCTGTCTCACCCAGCGCTCCAAGGAGAACAGCTGCTTTTGGCCTTTGTCACCTGTGTTTATGGAGCACACTGTAGGGCACTTGCCGTGGCAAGAGCAGCAGTTTAAATCCAGAGACTTGTAGTTGAAAGCAAGCAGGAGAATCACAAAAGAAAAAATCATTTTAATTAAAGACATTTAGAGAGACAGGCTGACTGTGGCAGCAATATGCTCTTCAATAAATACAGGGGACAGGAGGGTTGGACAGGGTGATGTGTGGCTGACACCTTTGCAATGAGGACAGAGTTCATAAAGGGGCATCGCAGATAGGACAAGTAGCTTGGCTCCTCTGGACGTGCTCCATTGCTGGGGCATTGGGCGTTAGAACAGACAACAGCCACAGGTACAGAAACAGTTGGAAGAGTTCAAACCTAAGCCCACAGGAAAAACGATTCTGTATTGTACAGCCATTTCAGAGCGATAGTAAAGTGCAAGGAAAACAAACCCAATGCACACTGAAGCATGTTTAGCGACTAACTCCTCAAGCACTTTTTAAAAAATGAGCTACATAAGGGGGAAAAAATACAAAACCAGTTACTGCAAATTAGGTTAAGATGCTTTGAGAGAAACCACAGCCTCTCCCTCTGGAGGTGAGAAAATGGAATCTGCTAGCAGCCACTAGATCAAGGGTCATTTACATTGGTATAGTCACTGTCCTAAATACTACAGTGTAGGATACATGATTGAGAGCTCAAACAGAGCGCTGGGCTTGAGTAGGTACCCCTATAATTTCACAGCTGGGAGTCTCTATACAGCATTACCAGGAACAGTTTCAATTGGCAACTCCTTTTGGCCAGAGGCCTGGGCCAAAGCAGATTGTCAATGGCTACTCTGCCTGGGAAGATCACTGGCACAGAAGAGAGCGCTCAGGGGTTTTTCCACTGGGGACCCAACTCATGTACAATGGGAAGAACCAACAGGCCCCATCTAAAAGCATGTTGAGAATAAAGCCATCTGTCACACGACTGTGAATGACAAGGCCTCTCCACGAAGGGTCTATAATAGGAGTTCAAGCCAATCAGACCCCATCTCTCTGGGTGCCTTTGTGGCAACCCCACAACTGAAGGATTGTTGGTGATCTTACTGGCAACTAGAGAACCTGTTCCTCTGTAGCACATGCTAATACAGTGGCTGCATCCCCAACAGACTGATCACTCCCCCTTGTGGTTCCTGTGTGTATAAGAGCAGGCTAACTCAGCCATGTGGCCCTGCACTTCTTTAGTACTAGGACATGTGCATGGGGATAGGGCAAGGGAGTGAACAAGGAGGTTCCACAGGGTAACTTCCCCTCCCCAGGAAAAGCCCATCAGTCCCAGGTTGTCCACATTTCCTCCACATCCTGCCCACAGATGCTAGAGAGATTCCACTCAGGCCCAACCAGGAGCAGTACAAGTCTCATGGCAATCAGGAGAAAGCTGCATGGCACCCACTCTAACTACCCAGACAGCAGGGTGCCAGTGAGGGGCAGATCCAGTCTATTACAGAGGTCTCTAGTCTTCTCACCCTCTTAGCTCCCATACCACCAACAGCACAGGTCCAACAGGGGAAGCAGGATGGCGTTTCCTGGCTAGGATGCAGATGGGCACCGAAGGGAGAGGAAACCTCAGGCTGCTGTAAATCAGCCTGAGTCTGGAGGGCTGAGCAGATCAGAGGGAGGCTGCCCTTCCCATTAGCATAGGGATGTACCCCACAAGGACTGCACCCCTTAACATCCCATGTGGCCCAGCACCTGAGTGCATAATGAATACTGGGTTAGAACTTCTTTACACTGATAAAATTTGCTAAAAGTTTCTGTTGGATGATTAGGAAACAGATCTTCCTGCCCCACCCCAAATACAGAGCACACTGGTATCCATACCAGGCAGGTGGGCCAGGGAAACAAGAGAAAAAACAAGGTGACGTGAGAACAAGGCTGAGAAGTTCTGCTCTGGGGAGGTGTCAGCCCATCCCAAGGAAACAGGCTTGGCTCAGAGTAGCCCTTTTAAAAACCCACTTCTAAGCAGCTTAACAGTCACCTCCTGACCAGCTACCAGCTGGATCTAAGACATTTCAGTGTCAGGAGGAGAGGACTGTCATGTTGCCCAGCCTGCTGGGTGGGGTGGCTCTGGCTGCAGAGCAGGGAGTGCACATACATTTGCAGAGATTCCATTCCTCCCTGGAAGGCAACTTCTTTGCAAAAGAAGGGCCCCCCAGCCAAAAGACTAGCTAGACGTGAGGTACATGCACAAAAATGAAGCACAGCTGGTGGGGGAGGAGCACTGATTCTCAGTCTAAATGGGTGAAGATCATCCCATTGCAGGACCTGGTGAGATCACTGCATGGCACTGGCTAGATCTCTTCTCCTCACTGAGAATGGGGGAAGTTTCCCCACAAAACTCTGGCCCCAGCCCATGCTGGTTGGTCACTGCCCTCTTTCTCAGGCAGGGGCTCTACCTGCCTCACTGCACTGAATTAGACACACAGCAATGGCTGCACAGCCCCAACACCAGCCCATCCTCCAGTTCCCCCCCAAGGCTCTCTCCCTTCGAGTCATTAGCCTCCTTCAGTCCACGTGATCTACACAAAGTGAAGCCTCCATTTTGAAGCTCAGCCATTTCCCTACTGCACAGCAGCAGTTTATACATCTGTCCCAGCTCCACACGAGGCACATTCCTGCTCCACACGGGGAAATCCCAGCTATCCTTACACACTATCGCTCTGACTGAGAAACAGTCTTCTTTGTGATAAAACAATCTATTTCAGCACTATAACAAATGAAGCTGAGTGTGTCCTGCTGAGCTGGGAAATCAACAGCACCTTCAACAATGATCCCCACCGCTGCCTCAAGGCAAGACGCACAGCAGCATCCCAGGGCCTGATTGAAAAAGCTTCCTGGGCTTGGCTCCACCCCACATGGGACAGGGTTACAGAGTGCAAGCTGTATTTGCAGCACACATTCTGTATTAAAAACGGGCTTCTCAGAGCCTCCTGAAAGGGGGGGCGGGGCTGCTAAGACTGTCCTTTATCTAGGATGCTGGCAGTGCCAGGCAGAGGCCCCTGACAAGATAGGAGCTATTCCCACATCACTTAGATAGCAGCTGGCATGGTAATAGCAAGGGGATAGTTATCCTCTACAGTTAGACATTGACCTGTCTTCAAGTGATATCTGGAGAGCTAATTCTTCCAGCAGATTTAAGTTACTTTCAGAGGCCAACTTTGTGCTGTAAGACCCCATCAGTCCCTGTCTCCGTAGTAACCTCCTAGTTACCTGCCACCCACACTGCCAGCAGCAGGAGACAACACACCAGCTTTAGTTCAAGACTTCCTTTGCCAACTCCCAGTTTCAAAGTGGGCACATGAACAGTGGGGATGGGGATGCAGAGCCAAGGAGGCACAGCCTCCGCCAGGGGAAGGGGCTTGTTGACAATTGCTGGAAGGAGGCCAGGCATTTACTCAGTGTATGCTTTGCTCCTATTTGCTCAGTCCTAGCTGATCCCACTAGCAGAGCCGATGGGACAGCACTATTCCAATGTCCTGCTAGCACTCTGGTGCCCCTCCTGTAGCTATGGGGTCTTTTTCCACACTAATTCAATACGTGGGGAGGTCTGGGGCCTTCTGCCTATTGAGGAGATCAATGTCTGGCAAGCTCCACATGGGGAGACAAGTGTCCTGCACAAGTCTTGTGCAAACAAAGCAAGCATTCCACTGCTGACAGTCATGTTGCAGCCTCTACAGGGACTTCAATACCAGACTCCTGGCACAGACCCAGCAAGGCTGCCTATCAGCGCACCCACTTCACACTTCTCATGGCCTGCAGTCTCTATAAACACAAGTGGGGCAGCAGCTAATTTTCTTCAAAAGCAGCGATCTGTGAACAAATCTCATTCCTAAACAGCCTGCGGGAGTTAACTCCAGTTCCAACGGCGACAGTTTAAGGGAATGGAGGTGCTCACTCTTCCCTCTGGGGCTCCAACTACAGGAATAATTCTATACATCTCCCCCACTCCTATCCTGGTGAGCTCTAGCTCAGACTCAAGGCAGAAGGATCTATACAGTATATATATATATATATTTCACTATGAAACAGCAATTTCAATCCCTGTCTTCTACTTTAGAGCATCATGAATCAGATGCTTCGTTTTAAGTCATGGGGTGATGACTCTGGGCATATCAGCAGCAGTTTCCTTCCTGTGAGTGGGCAGGAGTGTTACCAGTAGCAACACAGACTCATCAGCAGGAGCATGGGAGCCCAAGAGAAAATGTGCCCCATTTCCATCTGCCCTTGGACTGAGAGGACATGGCAGGCCCACTCCAGCCCTGGCCCTCTGATGTACTGTGGGCTCTAACATGGTCAGTGCATGTTGATAGCCTTATCGTGCATTCCTGTCATCAGCTATGCTATGGCAAAGCAGATGACTGCATCCTTGTCCATCTCATGTACAACTATGTGTATCTATGTGAGTACTGGCCAAAAGCAAGGAGAGCGGGAGGGGAGGGGAGGTGTAAAACACAGAGCTGTAATGGGAAGGGCCACTTGCCTACAGCACAGTGACACCCCTTATAAGACAGCAATGACTGTAAATCCACACAGGATTCCTTGGGACTCTGGGCCAAGAAGATGGCAAGTCAGGGCTGCAGCAAGTCAAGCATATGGTCTGCCAAATCTCAGTCAATCCACAGCTGAGTGGTCAATTTTAAGAGGCTGGGTTGTTGATAGGAAGCCCGCATCACTGGAATCAGTACAGAGCCAGATGATTCAGGAGATAAAAAGGAAGAATGATCCTATTAAAGACAAGAGAACAGCTGTCTGAAAACCATGGAAATGACAGGACAGACATTGTACTTTACAGAACAAAGTGTGACCTCCTGCGCTGAAGAGCTTACAGTCTAAGACACTGGGGCTTTGCGCATTTGAGCCAGTGGGAGGAGAATGGGGAGTTTACTATTCTGATTTCCAGACCCTGCGGAACTGGGGGGGAGGGAGGGGGCGGCGCAGAGTCTCAAATGCTCAGGGCCCAGCTGAGCTGCTCTAAACGCTCAAGGAAAGGGGTCACCTGCAGCAGCAGGAAATTGCATTTAACAACATTCACTGGGCTCAAATAAATTACATCAAGTTAATTCTCGGGGGGGGGGGGGGGGGGGGAATCAGGGCCTTAAGTCAATGGGCATTTGCCATCAACTGTAGCAGGAGCGAAGTCAATAACAAAAGAGGCAAGATTATTAAATAGTTGCCAGTGTACAGCCCTGCACAGAGGGATCCCGGGGTGCAGCGCTCTCAGAAGCTGGGCTCTAGCCGTTTCCAAGAGGCTGAATTGTACGTTGAGGCACACAGTCTATGTTGCAGTGACCCTTGCTTGAGGCATCTTGCCTCATGTGCCCCAGGCGCTACGGTGGGTCTGTTATGCCACTGGCTTGTTGCAGTGCAGGACTCCAGAGAGAAGATAAACCCCATTCTCACAGCTACCTACCTCTCGCTTTGCCGACATCCTCTGACTGGGTCACGTTGCCCGGCTGTATTCAATGCCACTCTTTGCGGAAATGCCAGACCATGGCAGCAGGCTGCGGAGGAGACTCTGGGCTTGGCGGTATATCCGGTGAGGAATCGAACATGGGCTCAGGCTGGCAAGTGTTGAGCCAATATGCTGTAGGTAGTCAGTGAGCCTCAGTTAAGGACAACAGGGACATTTACAGTGAAACGTAAGAAAACCTAAAAAACACTGTATTGACAGCAGCTTGTAGGACAGTAGCAGGCAATGAGAGCTAGGCCAGGCAAAGCAGCACTGGCCAGCTATCTGCCCTTCATAGCTAACTGCTCAGGTACAAATAAGCAGGTCTGTACTGCACAGTAAGAGTAAGACACTTTGGGAACATTCCTTACAATATGCCCAGGAAATGCTTTAGCTGAAGAATCACTTTAATTCCACAGCACTTCAGCTGCTGGAGCCAGGGACCGTCTGGCAGCACAGACATTTTGATTGCTCAGCTACAACTACATGTTACCATCAGGGCTTTGGAGCAGAGCCCGGAGCTGGAACGTGGAGCAGCTCTGGAGCAGTGGAGCTGCAGGTTTTTGCCTGGAGCTGGAGTGGAGCCAGAGCACAGTTCCAAAGCCCTGGTTACCATTAAGGAGTTAGGGAGAAGGGACTGCTTTACGCTCCCCCCAAGACTGACTGACCTGAAGCATATCCTATAATTTAGTTTGTCATCTCTGTTCTGTACCCACCCTGCCTCCCTGAAGAGAGTGTGAATCCCTAGAGCCGTTCAGAAGAGTGGAGTAAGACACCTTACTGAATAGTACGCTTCCAGCTGCATTTGGAGCCCACCACACCATTAGCGTTGGGAAGGTTCCACTGCATGACCCACAATAGTTAGCAAGTTTCTGATATACCCAACAAAGGGCAGACACTGCCTGTCTTCTCTGGACAGGAGGAGAACAGCTCACTAGCCCTTCATATCTGAGACCTGACTTCAAGTCCCCAATCACATCAGTAGTGAAACCATTTGGAAGCCACCACACAATGGTGCAGTCTCTGCTCAAGCGGAAGCCAAGACCGGATCAGATGATGATGCTGTAGGTTGGGATTAAGGCTTTGGATACTAAGTGTTGCTAGCACAGCTATGTCAGCTGGGAGCGTAGGGGGTGGGAAATCACACCCTCTAGCCAGTACAGCAATGCTGGCAAACCCCCCAGTGTAGACATCACTATGCTGACTGAAAGGTGCTTCTGTTGGTATAGCTATACCAGCTCCCCGAACAACATTAGCTATGCTGACAGAACAACTGTTGGTTTGTGCTCCATCTTCACTAAGGGGCTCTGCTGGCATATGTAGTATATAGGAGCCCTTAGATACATTGACAGAGCCATGTGGGGAGCCCGGGACTGGAATAGCAGGGGAGGAGCTGCAGGTCTTGCCTCAGGTGCAGTCAGCAGAGCTGTGCTGAGGGAGTTTTGCACAGTGCCCATCCACACCACATCTAGTCCTAGCTAAACAGTTGGATTACCATCAGTCACCCAACGTAGAAAAGATATACACCCCTAACCTCACAAGAGACATGTACTGTTCTACTGAACGGATCCCATAGCACCCTTGAGGAAGTCAGGCACGAACATGTCAGAGACAAATCCAAATTTCCTCTGGAAAGCAAGGAATCCAGATCCTTAAATTGGGATCAGTCAATTGCAAACAGGCTTGCTTTGCAGGGTTTGTTTTAACCAGACACATGGTATTTGGGATATCTCACTCTGCAGCTAATCAAGTCCAGGGTAAAGGATATAAGATTGTCCAAGGAGGATGTCCACCATTGATGTATAGAACATAGGTGAAGCCGTCTTTGAGGACCCCTCTGATAGAATAATAATAGGGCAGGTAGTGGTGCTGTCTAAAGTCTCTATTTTCATAGAAGTTAATTGCCGTGTTGTTGGTGGTGAGGACATGCAAGTAGATGGCTTTACAGTGGTCTTGGGCAGTTGTCGATATATGATCCTTCAAGCTTTCAAGTAAGAGGGAACCTATCAAAGGAAGGAAGAACAGCATTACACAGAGCAGCAGCGCTCTTACTGGGACAGGGTGGAGAGTGTAGTCAAGCCTCTGCACCAGCCATCAGTGCCTCTGAACAAAACTCCTAGACTAAATTCCCTGTAAGCTGCACAACCACGCAGCAGGCTCCCAAGGGCCACGCAGACAGGCGGGGAGAGGTGCCCCTCGCCTGGCCAGACGAGCCCCTCCCCCAGCCCAGAGCTGCTGCGGCGAGAGAGGGCTGGGTGAGTGTCCTTTTTCCCCCCACTGCAGCCCCAGGGCACCCTGCACCCCAAACCCCTCATTCCCAGCCCCACCCCAGAGCTTTCACCCCTAGCCACAGCCCTCACCCCTCTGCACCACAACCCTCAGCCCCACCCTCAAGCCCCCTCCCACACTCCCAACCCCTTGGTCCCACTCCCACAACACGTCACCTCTATATTGTTAGAGAACAAAATTCATTGCACACA
The DNA here is from genome assembly GCF_011386835.1 of Chrysemys picta bellii. Classification (NCBI taxonomy): domain Eukaryota; kingdom Metazoa; phylum Chordata; order Testudines; family Emydidae; genus Chrysemys; species Chrysemys picta. Next base: position 55,430,359 of record NC_088800.1, read on the forward strand.
TGGATGTAAAAAATTAGAGGGAACACTGTTCTAGAGAGACAAGGTGGGTGATGTGATATCTTTTATGGGACCGACTTCTGCTGGTGGAAGGGATAAGCTCTTGAGCTACACAGAGCTCTTCTTCAGGTGGCAACGCTCAGTGTTTTAAAGTCATTTTGAAATTGTAAAGAGCAAAATGCAATTGACAAGCAGGTCACATGCACTTGTCTTGCTAAACTCTAGCTAAAAGATACGGGAGGGCTTTAGCTCCCCATCAGCTCCTGAGAGTTTGGCTCCAGCCATCTAGAATCTTTCTTCTGGCACTTGTCAGTGAAGGGGCACAGTGCATGCACTTGGCCTTGGGAGACTGGGTCTGGAGGTTTATCTGAGCAGTCAGTACTGTGTGCTGGATCCAGCTTAATGTGCCTTCCCACACGCCTCTAATGCTGAATATCTAGCCTCCTATACGAAGAGGCTCCTTTGACCTGTAGTGGCTTCTACTGGTTCTGTACCCCTATGGACTATTTTAGGAGACCTAAGTGCCCCAAGCCTCATACGAACAGTCCAGGATACAGTCATGGGGCACAGCTTCCATGCATGATTTCCAATGTGAATCTCAGATGGCCACGTTACAATAACTGAACAAAATACATTTGTCCAAGTTAAGCTAGCGTTAACTTCTCCCATCAGAAATACCACTGGGCAATAATAAAGACATGATTCACTAGTACATGTTCAAACACATGGACCTCATTTTTGCTACAGTTTTACAATCCATGTGTAAAGAACCACATAGTGAATGGGATTTTTCAGAAGTGCCCAAGTAGTTTAGGAGCACAAGTCTCATTGAAAGTCAGGACTTGTACCCCTACGCCATTTAGGTGCTTCTGAAAATCCCTACCCAGTACATAACATTATCTCCCCCCCGCCTAAGTACAACAAGGCCAGCTAAGGATGCTAATATAAAACAACAGGTCTCTTCTGGTCCTACACAACAAGTCATCCAGTCCAGCCCCTGGCACTGAGGTGGATTAAGACAAACCAGATATCAGCAATACAGAACCTGGTTTTGGGAATTCAACGTGGAAGAGTATTTAAATATAGAAGCTGCATGGTAATTTCTCTCCTGTGTACCTGGAAAGATAACTACTGCATTGCTAAGACTTTGCACACTTTCCCACCCATCCCAGGAAACCTAAATGAATAATAAAATAAGAGCAGTTTAAATTCTCAACAGTGTGTCGCATTAGTCTGCATCCCACACTCCATCCAGTTCCCTTCTAGCTTCGGGAGAAGAAAGAGCCAGAAACTGAAGCCAGGTAGCGTCTGCTGTAGAAATCAGAGCTCCAATAAAGGTGGAAAATGCCTGGAGCAAAAAGTCGCCTGCATGAAAGATTTTGCTCTTGAGTGGAAATGGAAGAGCTCTTGGATAAGAAAAGAAAAGCTCTCAAAACGTCAATCCCTTAAATGTTATGTAGCTCTGGAACATTTCAACGTACTATTCTGTAATAGCTATCTGATCCTGAACTCTGATCCAAGGCGATGGATGGACTTTAGAGAGGGTCTTTCAGAAAAATGTGTTATTAAATTGGGACAGAATTTAGAAAGTGCAAGAAATGTTGACCTTAATCGAGAAACTCCAGCAAGATACACCAGCCAGCTGGGGCATCTGAAGGTGACTCAGAGACCTCCTTATGAAAACAGGAGACCCCTCCTTTTACCAACTTCCCTGAATTCCATTCTCAGGATAACCTAGAGTCTGTCCCAAGACAGCACTTGAACCAAGGCTTCAGTTTGGTGCTTTCCCACATAGATCACAACCCAGATCATTTCTATGGCATATCATATCAGCCTGGGTCTGCAGCTCTGCAGATGTGAGTGCTCAGGGGAGGACAATTATAATCCTATCTACTGAACAGCTCAAATAAATCAAGTCAAGTCTAACATGTCCCCAGCTGAACAATACCTTAATATGGTCACTGCTACCAGACTTGGCGTTGTGTCCCAGCTGCTAGTGTTTGAATGGCACATTTCTTTCTATGAATTGGATGCTTAAGGACAAGGATGGTACATGCTATCACACCAGAAAACTGTACTAACCTGTTCTGTAACTACTGTTCTTCGAGATGCGTGCACATTTCCACTCCACTCTTGGTGTGTGTGTGTCCCATGCACAGTTGTCAGAAATGTTTCCCTCAGCAATACCCATCAAGGAGGCATGAGTGCCCTCTGTTGCCATGCATTATTGCACGAAGGTATAAACCATGGAACAGGCCACAAACCCCCTCAGTTCCTTCTTGCTGGAAAACTCAGATGTAGAGGGATGGGAGGGCGGGTTGTGGAACTGACATGTAGAACATCTCAAAGAACAACAGTTACGGAACAGGTGACTGTCAATCACTAAAAGAAAAAACTATGTGCATTCCACTCTTGGTGGCTCACAACTCATGAAATCAGGAGGGCAGATTAGAGTGTATCTGAACAAGAACTGGAGGACAACTCGTCCAAATATGGCAGAATACTGATTGATGGCATAATGGGATGCAAACGTATGCAATGAAGACCATGTTGCCACCCTACAAATGCTTGGAACTTGCACCAGGAAGGCCACAGAGAATGCTTGCAATTTTGTCAAATATGCTGTCACTCAATTTGTCAGCATGTCAGCCAAGTCATAGCACAAGCAAATACAGGAGGCTATTCAAGACAAAATCCACTGAGAAGAGAGTGGGAGGCCTTTCATCCTGTCTGTGACCGCCACAAACAGCTAGGAAGACAAACGGAACTGCTTGGACCTGCTGAGGTAGAATGCCAGCGCTCTCCTGACATCCAGAGTGTGCAGCTGTTCCCCATCAAGGAGAACAAAGGCAAGGCAAATAAATCACATCACTTGGTTGATGTGGAAGTTAGAAACCCACTTTTGACACAAACTTTGCATGAGGACGTGGGTAAACTGTCTTAAGGCTCAAAAGGAGTCCCATAAGTTTTGACAACACCAAGTTTAAGTCCCATGGAGAAACAGGATCTTGTACCTGAGGATACAACTGTTCCAGGACTTTCAAAAATCTTATTGACATCTTATTAGAAAAAAGAAAGTGATCACCAACCTGACAGGGGAAAGGAGAGAGAGCTGCTAGGTGGACTTTGATAAAATTAACAGTCAACCCTTGCTGTTTTAGGTACAGCTACGCCAAGATATGCTGGATTTTGGCCAAATTCTAGACTGTCAAGTCCAGACAGAGAAATGGCTCCACTTTGGAGAGGTAACTAGATCTAGTAGGTGGTTTCCTACTATTTAAAAGCACATCCTGAACCTCTTTTGAACACTACTCCTCCCTAGAGTCTAACCATAGACCATCAAGGTTGTTAAATGAAGTGCCTGCAGGTTTGGGTGGAGCAGGCGACCATGATCTGTGAAAATGAGCAGGCTTTTCCCCTTGATATGGAGTAGGAAAGCTATCAGACTGGTGTCAGGCTTGTGCAGAGTCAAGTCCTGTGTGGACCATACACCCTCGCATTTGCAGGGAACCCAGATGAGCTGCTCAACACCCAGGGAAGACACGTCCATCACCAACATCAGTGGCAGCTGATGGTGGACAAATGGAACACATATGTATATGTTGACAGGGTTTGTTCCCCAATCTACAGGGTAAAATATGAGAAGGCACCCACACCACGATGTTTAGAGGACAATGGCTTGGCGAGAATATGGAGGACAGCCAACTTTGTAGATGCCTGAGATGTAATCTGTCACACCAGATTATGTAAGTGCAAGAAGCCATATGCCTAAGAAGCCTCATACAGTTGAGTGAGTGAACCTTGAAATCTAAAATAATGGATCAAATTGTCTGAAACTTTGACCTTGGAAGGAAAACTCTGGCTTGAGCTGAGCCCAATAATGCTATTGTAAATTCTATCCTCTCCCCAGTTCAGAGGATAGGCATCTGAGTTGATCAATAGACCCAATGCATTGAAAGTTGACTGGATACAAGCGACACCGGACAGTACCTGAAACCACCTTTCACAAGCCAGTCATCCAGGTAAAGACAGACTTGCACGTCTTACTCCTGGGGTAATTCTGTGCCACTGCACCTGCGCAGAATTTTTGTTTCCCCCCACAGAAAAATGAATGACAGGGAAGTAAAGGGAAGCCACAAAAGTGGTCATGTGACCCTCCCCCGCAGTAGGTTTTGAGTGCCCAGGGCAGCCAGTAAAGAGGTAAATCACTGTGGCGCAGGGACGGGACTGGGGACATGGCTGGTGGTTCCTACCGGAGCTGGGCTCAGCTGCTAGTCCTGGCTAGGCCAGGGAGGACAGGACTTCCTCTTCCCCTGCATGGAATCTGGGGCTGGATCAGACCCTCCCCCCAGATTACTTCCCCAGCTGCAGGAAGCTCTGCAAACTCTCCCCCCTCCTTCCCAACAGGTTTCCTGTGCCCATCAACATGCTTGTTTAGTGCCCCCAGGGTGCCTAGATGGACCAGGAGCTATTGCAGAAGAAGAAAATCAACCTGCACCTATAACTCCTCTTTTTGTCTGTTAGGTCCTGGTAAGGCACAAGAGTAGGGTATTGATGAGACTGCTGAGGATGAAAGTGTTTCCTTGACAGGTCAGAAGTACACATACCAAGGAGTTCAGAGTCATCTTGGAGCCGTGAAGTTTATCATCTGTCTGCATCAGGAAGAGAGATGACCCTTCAAATGGCAGGTCTTGAATAGTCTGCTGGACTTCTTAGGCCAACCCCCAAAAGTGCAACCATGAGCACCGATGCATGATGATGGCAGAGGCCAGGGTCCTAGCAGCCAAGTCAGCTACATCTAAACCATCCTGAAGTGAAGTTCTTATCACTAACTTCCCTTCATTCACCCACAAAAGGAACTCTTGTTTAGCATCCTCAGGCAGCTTAGCCTTAAATTTCAGTACATAGTCCCAGGTGCTAGCATCATATCACCCTATCAAAGCCTGCTGGGTGGTGATTCTAAGCTGTAACCCCAACATAGAACACATTTTTCTACCAAATAAGTCAAGCTTTTTGGCGTCCTTCAACTTAGGGATAGTCGCCTGCTGCCCTGGCGTTCCCTCTTGTTGATAGCTGAGACTACGAGGGACCCAGGAGGGGGGGTGGGAATAAAAAATACCTATCCTCCGCTTGTTTTTATGTGGGAGGGGAGCAGCAAGACACTGTGGTTGGGAGACAAGAGTCAGAAGATGAAGAATCACCTTCTCCTGACACCTGCTGAAGATTAGTGTCAAGAAACTGGAGATAACTGAAGAGAAGCCATCACCACCATCTTTCCTCAATGGTACTGACAGATAAGAGGTCCAGGACGCAGGAGATTGATGGTCTGCCAGTACCATAGGAACAATCTCCTGCACCTTTGGGGACACTGGCACCAACAAGCTCAACAAGTTCCTCGTCCCAGCATATGCCTCTGTCATGGATGGTAACAGAATTGTCTTTAACTGGTGTGCAAGAGACAAAAACAGTACTACTTTGGGCCCCAGACTCAATGGTGCCTGCCCTGGAGCCAGAGTCGATGGTGCTCTCTTGGCTGATGAGTGAGAGGAGGAAGGCTTTGATTTTTATTGCACCCTACTTGACCCTTTGTCCCCTTGCTTGGTGGATTTAGGAACTGATGATCTTCCTCTCCCAACAGCCACCGTGGAAGCCTTATGTTTCTTCCCAGCCACCAGAGAAAGTGAGCAGTGCTAGGACTCATCCAACATTGGAGGTGCACTTCTCTCAGAAACCAAAGCGCTCAGTACCCTCACTACCCAGAAAGGCTCTGAAGGTCATTTCAGAGCAGCCTACATCAAAAGAAACTTCAATCTGGCTTCTCTACCTTTCTTGCTCCTTGCCTTGAAGTCCTTACAAAATTGACACCGGCCCCTAATACGAGACTCACCCATATACTTTAAACAACTAGAGTGTGGGTCACTCATGGGCATCGGTTTAGAACGGGGTGGGCAAACTTTTTGGGCCACATCTGGGTGGGGAAATTGTATGCAGGGCAGGGGTTTGGGGTGCAGGAGGGAGTGCGGGGCGTGGGAGGGGGTGCAGTGTGCAAGAAGGGGCTCAGGGAAAGGAATTTTGCCAGAGGAGGGGTGTGGAGTGCAGGAGGGGGCTCAGGGCAGGGGTGCGGACAGTGGGAAGGGGCTCAGGACAGGGTTGGGGTGCAGCAGGGAGCTCAGGGCAGGGGATTGGGATGCAAGAGGGTTGCAAGGTGCAGGCAGGGGGCTTAGGACAGGGAGTTGGGGGGCGGGGTGCAGGAGGGGTTCGAGCTCCGGCCCGACGCCGCTTACCTAAAGCAGCTCCAGGGGCCAGGGCAGACTCCCTGCATGCCTGCCCTGGCCCCAGCCCCGCGCCACTCCAGGAAGTGCTGCGGCCCCTGGGGGAAGCGGGGTGGAGGGCTCTGCATGCACTGCCCTTGCTGCGCCTCCAGGTACCTCCCCCAAAGCTCCCATTGGCCAGGGTTCCCCATTCCCGGCCAATGGGAGCTGCAGGGGGCGGTGCCTGGAGGCAAGACCAACGCATATGGAGCCCTCTGCCCCTCCGCCCGAGGGCTGCTTCTGAGGGGCTGGATCCAGCCCACGAGCCATAGTTTGCCCACCCCTGGTTTAGAACAGCAAAGACAGGCCTTGAAGCCCAGCGACTGAGGTATTCCTTGGTCCCAACAATGGAACCCCAAATTGGGGAACCAAGAAAGTAGTAAACTTTGGTTAGTGAAAGCTCTAACACTAAAGCCCATACAAACAAGTAACTATAACACGCTGAGAGTACTTATTAAAGCAAGACAAATACATTCCAACAACTGTCATGGGCAGTAAGGAGGAACTTACTTACCCAGTGGGGCTGGGGCAGCTCCCCCGTTTATACCTGCATGCAGTAGCGAGTGACAGCAGGGGAAGCTTGAGCTGTCCCAATACCAGATTTCCCCCAGATACCGCTGAGGGAAAATTTTCCCACCAGCTGTGCTCACTCCCCAAGAGTGGAATACACATGTGCAAATCACTTGAAGCAAAGCGTTTTATCTGGCCTTGAAGCATACATTCTGCCACATCAAAGAGGTAAGACTTGTTACTCTAGGATTTCCCCATGGCAGTGAAATTGTTGTGCTGTAGCTGGGGTTCACACTGATCACTGCACTCACTTGATGGACATATTCTGATCCACATTATTGTGCTATTTCTTGAATCCCCCTTGTTTTCTCTCCCCCCCCCCCTTTTTTTTTTTTTAAAACAGCTGGAGAAGATGTCACACATTTGCAGCCTCTGAGGCCAGTAGTTCCCCCCTCAGAGCACAATACAGGCACAGTATGAGCAATGACAGTGCCCGCTCCCCCTTCCCCCCCCCCCCCATCAATATCAGCATGCCTCAACCCCATCCTGGAGGGACCAGCTTTGTGGGCTTGAGGAGTTCTGCCTCCATAGTCATTCAGTCCACAGCAGATCTGCTGGCACTGCTAGCAAGTTTGATAGTTATGACAGTGTTTTCAGCATGGTCAGCTATCCACTGCGAATGGGACTGAGATCTACCTACTGTTTTCAGAGGCCACTGAACAGCCACCAGATGGTAAGGACTCTCATTCACTGTATATGCAACAGTGAGCTAGTGTGATGTAATCTGTATCCTATTTCCAATTCTGTGAGACATGACAAGTTCTATACAAGCTTAGCATGCAAGCTAGTCTCTGAAGTGGGCAGAGTCAAGACATTCTTAGTTCTATAAGCTTCACCCATATACCAAACATGAGTCACAAGGGGTAAATAAACCACACAATGGATTGGGGCTCAGCAACAGACATAGAAAAGCTATTTAGAATGTTCTTACCTATTCCATGTTTTCTAAATTCTTTCACCACTCCTAGACTTAAAATGTAAGCAACTTGAGTATCGACCGGAAAATTGGAAGCTAGAATATCTCCATCCTGAGTAGAGACATGACAAAGCATTTAGTAGGATACATGTGTATAGCACAGTGTATAATGTCAAAACAAAGCAAGCATCTATTCACAGAAGAGTTTTCTTATCCCAGGTGCCTTTATGGAGCTGTTGGAAATGGGGAGATAAACACAGCCCCCTAAATGGAGGAAAAGGAAAGAACCTGTTTGGGCTGGGGGAGGCGTTTCTGCTATTTTCATATTTCTTGCCAGTTGGGGGATAGTAATCATTTAGTTCCTTTAACGTCTTCCACTGTTAACTAAACACACTTGTTTCATGTTTAGTCGTTTACTGAAAGGTGTTAAATGGCATTGTGGGGTTCCACGTTTGAGTGTCCAGATCAAAGGTCCGTAGTTTACCAGCTAGAATGTGCTTTTTCTGCCAACTCTTCATAAGAATGGCCATACTGGGTCAGACCAATGGTCTATTTAGCCCTGCAGCCTGTCTTCAGACAGTGGCGATCCATGCCCTGTCGTCCACTCCCAGCTTCTGCAAACAGACTCTAGGCTTTGAGTCAAGCTGGGATCTTCTTTCTTACACATCAACAGTAATACAATGTTCTACAGGCCATGTTATGCCCTCAGTAACCAACTGGAGCTTAGTAAAATGAACTGCTGGTGGTGCACAATAAAAGGTCTTGAAAAATTTGGTCTTTTGACCGCTCAAATGAGTAGCTAGGCAATGAGAGAAATGGGCCCCAGAGCAGGTAAGCGTTTGGGGGTATACGCACATCTCATCTTAGACTATGGTTGCCTACCTCTTTATGCACTTTTGTTCTGCTCTTTATCTCAGCTACTATCATTCCCACAATGGTGCCTCTGTAGGTGGCTCCAAGGGAAAAGAACTTCTTGTTGGAAGTGATGTCCTGATACCATGAGTCAGGGTACCTGGGAAGAAAAAGAGCAATACCCATGAATGCTTAGGGAACACACAGCATTTCAGATTGAGCCATGAGCCTGCAGTCAGGCCACCCTGTGGAATCTGGCAGGGTTACAGCATAAGCTGGGCCAGAATAAGACTTCAGTGGGAGACCTGCAACAAACACTCAGATGCTGAAGGAAGTAGTGCTGGCAGTCTAGTAGGTGTCACTCTTCTACAGGAGTCATTAGACAGGGCCGGCTCCAGGCACTAGACGAGAAAGCACGTGCCTGGGGCGGCACATTGTAAGGGGCGGCATATTCCAGCCGCCCTGCCGTGCTTTTTTTTTTTTTTTTTTTGCTTTGGCAGCCCCCCCGGACTTCCGGCCGGCTCCCCACGCTCTGCTTCCAGCCCAGCCCTGCAGGGGCACGGACCCCGCCCGGGGGCGCAGGAACTAGCAATCCCTGCCGCTCATCATGTCTCCGGGCTCCCTGGGATGCGCCACTCCCTGCCGCCTGCACCGGCCTCCGATCCCCCGCCGCTCTGTGCCTGGCCCAGCCGTGCCGCCTTTAAAGGAACGGCTGAGCCAGCACCTCCTGCAGCCCCCGGGGGCTCTGCCTGCCCGGCCGGGAGAGACACCCCAAGGCGGGAAGGGGAAACCCTCTTGCCCGGCTGCGAGTGGGCTGCAGCACCTGGCTGCCCATGAGCGGAGGGAGCGGGCGGGCGCCGCCCTTCACCCCCCTGCGAGCCGCCTTGGCCGCCCTCCACGCGCTCCCTGCGGCTGCCATTTTTTTGTTTGTTTTGTTTTTTTTGCTTCGGCGGTCCGGCAACCTTTTTTTTTTTTTTTTGGGCTTGGGGCAGCAAACAAGCTAGAGCCGGCCCTGTCAATAGATATCCAAGCTAGGAAAAAGCAACAGAGGGTCCTGTGGCACCTTTGAGACTAACAGAAGTACTGGGAGCATAAGCTTTCGTGGGTAAGAACCTCACTTCTTCAGATGCAAGACAAGCTAGGAAGTTTTGTTGATGGAGAGAATCTCTTCTGGATGGAGTTAAAACTAAGGCCTCTGCATGTAATCATTAAAGATCCCATGGCACTTTTTGTAAGGGTGTGGGTGTTAACCCAGGTGTCTGGACCATATCCCAGCTTGGCTAATTTCATTCTATGCTATCAGTAACCCAACTGACAAGGATTCCATCCTTTCTTGTGGAAACATGACTCCCGCCTCCCTCCCCACAAAAGTATTCCCTTTAAAGAGGCAGCCCGCTCCAAGATTTCCCCCCTTTATTACAAAGCTCCTTGTAAGATGCCCACCGTTCCCTTGGTGGGGGCTTTGGGATTCTTTAGAAACAAGAGAGTTTATCTGTTTCTGCTGTTCATTCTCAAGACCCCCGAATTCTGATGGACCATTGGCAGTGCTGTATAGGTGACACAGGAATAGACAGGCAGTGTGTGATGGTCAGGACTGAAGTTCATCGGCATGTGGGGCACCTGTCACAGTACCTGCCTATGCTCTCAGCTCCACACTTTCACACTAATTGTTTAGACTGTCTCTCCGTGCGCCCCTTCCACCCTCCACAGGAGTGTTACATACTCTATTGGGAACCAGTCACCGCAGAGCTGTTTCACCACATCTATGTCATCGTGGCAGAGAAGACGCAGGTTTATGTCACTAACTGCAGTTGGGGGCACCTCCTCTGTCATTCACACCTGCAAAGGAAAAGGAAGCATATTAGGAAAGATGCACTGGAAAGCTTCAGATTTGAGACATGTTAGTATCTGGAAAAAAGGCAACACTGGGGCTAGGGGGAGTCTTCACTGCCAAGCAAGTCATTCTTAGGCCAATCTGAGTTCTGTATGGCACGGGGAGATAAAAATCATGATTTAAAAAAAAAAAAAAAAAAAGGGGGGGGGGGCTTCCTCATTTAAATTACAAGTTTTTCCTTTAAAAATAATCTGTTTAAAATTAAATCTGACGTTAGTACAAAATATGTTAAATAAAAAAAAATGCTGAATCCATGAGCCTCCACAAAAAAAGCTTTGGGTTAAAGGCTGCTTTCCTATATAAAGACAGAATTAGGGGGAAAATGTTCAAATTTGGAGGTCACGCTTTATAACTATGGCACAATAGGTCATGTAGTGTATTAGGAGCTTGAGCCTGTGGAAGATCCAGGCCCGTGCTACTGGATGCAAGAGACTTGCAAAGTCATCACAGCATTGAGACCCAGCCTCTAACTCCAGGAGACACCATCTTTGTATCTCATCAGGATCATCCACTGAGCCCACCTGGGTGATCTCACATTCCTATGTTATAGCTTCTCCGTACCTGAGCTGTGACTGGCTCAGTTCTCAAATTATTAGTTTTTATGATTCCACTCATCATGGATACTTACTCTAATTATGGTGTACCCTCCTAAATGGCAAAAAAAGTATCAAATCCAGTGTAAAGGCTCTATTTAATTGTAAATTAACATGTTTTAACAATTCTCAACCAATAAGAAACACCTTTCTTTAGAAAATAAAGGAAGTACAAATGGAAATATTGATTTAAATCATCAGTTTTAATCAAAGTTTCCACTTAGTGATTTAAATTAGGATTTAAGTGACTGATGTAAATCAATCCACCCTGCAGGGAATGTTTAAATACAAACCTTGACACCCTCTCTTCCCACCCCAGAATCAGTGTAATTATAGAAAACTTTCATTATAGTTTTGCTATGACAATATTGTCAATGTATTTAAGTACTAGGGAATAAAGCAGCCAATAGGTGGCAGAGCAAACACACACTGGTATGCACAAAGGAAGCAGAGCCAGGTTACACTTGCTAGTCAGAACAAGTGTTCTTCAAGATGCCAAGTGGCAGGTGGCCTAGAGCACTGGCTTTCAAACTGTGGGTCGTGACCCAGTACTGGGCTGTGGAATGTAAGGCACTGGGTCGCGGCGGCTCTGGTCAGCACCACCGACTGGGCCGTTAAAAGTCCCATTGGTGGTGCTGCCAGGCTAAGGCAGGCTAGTCCCTACCTGTTCTGACACCACGCTGTGCCCCGGAAGCGATCAGCAGCATGTCTGGCTCCTTGGGGGTGGGGGAGGGGAGGTCACAGGGCTCCACACACTACCCCCATCCCGAACACCAGCTCCACACAGGACTCCAAGCTGGGGGGTGGGGGAGGGTGCCTGCGGGCAAGAGCCGTGTGGAGCTGCTTGTGCATCTCTGCCTAGGAGCCGGACCTGCTGCTGGCCACTTCCGGGGCGCAGCGTGGTCCACGGTGCCAGGACAGGCAGGAAGCCTGCCTTAACACCCCCACTGCGCCATTGACCGGGAGTCACCCAAGGTAACTCCACGCCCCAACCCCATGCCCCAATCCTCTGCCCCAGCCCTGAGCCCCCCCCAAAACAAGAGCCCCTTCCTGTACCCCAAACCCCTCATTCCCAGCCCCACCCCAGAGCCTGCACCCCCAGCCCAGAACCCTGACTCCCTCTCGCACCCCAACCCCCTACCCCAGCCCAGATCCCCCTCTCATACCCCTGAACCCCTCATTCCTGGCCCTCACCTCTGCATCCCAACCCTCTGCCCCAGCCTTGAGCCCCTCCCACACCCCAAACCCCTCATCCCCAGCTCTGTTGAGTCGTGGGTATCAACAATTTTCTTCAACTGGGTTGCCAGAAAAAAAAGTTTGAAAACCACTGGCCTACAGTAGTAAACAAGTTATGAGAAGCCAGAGAAACAACAGGTGAATGAACAGCAACTGTTTAATCTGAATCCCCACAAGCCATCTTTAGTTATCAGTACCTCTGTTGGTCCCTCCCCTCTCCAGGATTCTATAGCTTCAGAGTTTTTCCCTATTACAGCAGCTCTTAGATGATCTGTGGAGCTCTCGGTCACAATCATGAAGCTTTCCTTAGGACTTCAAGCAATGCCTTCTACTAGTTGTAATCCAATTCAGGACTCTCAGGATTTCCAAATGCTTGTTTGATGAATACTCAAAACCAGCCAGCTCCCTCTTTTTGTCTGGTGCTTCTCTGGGTCAAATTCAAGTGATCAAATATCAGAACACCAGAACTGGAAGGGAAAGCAGTGAAGGACATAATGGGGGCTGCAGGCAACCTGTAAAATCTAGGGGTATGTCTACACTTGCAGAGTTTTAGCTCTGGTTTGCGTACTCACTTAATTCCTCAGGCCTCAGAGTGTTTACATTAGCAGCACTTCCATCAGCAATGAGCATCAGCAGTCTAGGGCAGCTATCCCACAGTGCAGCTCTCTCCAGTTTGATGATGGGTCTTGTGTGAAGGGGACGCAGGTGATGGGGGAGGGGGAGAGAGAACATCCTGGGTCCCTGCACAGCCTCCTCTCCCCAAACACTGATCAGCTCCAGTAGTTCAGCATTGCTCCAAGCAGGGAATCATTTGCTCCGTGGAGCAGGCCTTGTCACCTGGCCAGATAAATGAGCATTTGCCAAGAATACAGGAAGGGGATTTTCAAAGTTCCCGGGGCTTTACAGGGGGAGGGGTGGATGTCCGTTTACCTGCTGAGTTTCACTGCACAAAGTCATTGGCAAGTGTAGACGCTCCCATGGTTTTTGCACAAAAAAGGGACTTTTTCTGCTTTAAATGGCAAGTGTAGACATGCCCCTAGAACAGAGATAGGCAAACTATGGCACACGTGCTGAATGCGGCACGCGAGCTGATTTTCAGCGGCACTCACACTGCCCGGGTCCTGGCCACCGCTCTGGGGGGTTCTGCATTTTAATTTAATTTTAAATGAAGCTTCTTAAGCATTTTAAAAACCTTATTTACTTTACATACAACACTAGTTTAGTTATATATTATAGATTTACAGAAAGACCTTCTAAAAATGTTAAAATGTATTACTGGCATGCGAAACCTTAAATCAGAGTGAATAAATGAAGACTCGGCACACCACTTCTGAAATGTTGCCAACCTACGCCATAGAGTCAAACAGATACACAAAACAAAGGGGAGTAGCCAAGCAGCCACACCCATCACACTGCTGTAAATTTATTTTCATCTGATCTCTCTAATCCTGTCCTAGTGACTCAAATTGCCCTCAGGAAGGCATAGAGCTGGAGGGGAGTGGTGGTGTCCACCAGAGAATCTCTGTGTCAAGACGGTCTATAGCTACAGCATAAAATAGTCTGAGAAACCCTGTCCTATGGACTTCGATGTTTCATGAGCGGGCCCCACACAGAACTACAGTGCACACAGATTCAGAATGAGCAATGAGACAAGATGCAGACACTCAAGCCATTGATTGCAATCACTCCACCCATTCATCAGATGTCATCCCATTAACTTGTTTGAGCCCAGTGATAGTGTAAAGACCAAAAACCCCAACTGCAAGACAGAAGCCCTTTTCCTTTTGTCTCATGGCTTTGATTGGTTACAGGTACATTACCACAGGTAATGGTATAGAGAAAAAGGTTATCTTTAGAAAGCATGGAGTTAAGTATAGGATTAGAACAAGGTACCCCAGAGACAAAAGCATCCCGGAGTCTGTATTTTGTTTTGCTGGAAATAGAATGACCACCATTAACCTTCTTGTACTGGGCTAGTCCACAGCACATGGTAGTTCAGTAACAAGGAGACAGATAACAAAACCAACTAATACTAAGAATCAGGAAAATTACTGATCCATCTGTAACACTGTGGGAAACCCAGGAGGATCATGCTCTCACATTCATAGATTTTAACACCAGAGGGGACCACGGGATAATTTAGTTTGACCTAACACCGGGGTTCCCAAACTTGGTTCGCAGCTTGTTCAGGGTAAACCCCTGGCAGGCCGTGAGACGCTTTGCTTACCTGAGCATCCGCAGGTATGGCTGCTCGCAGCTCTCAGTGGCCACAGTTCACCATTCCTGGCCAATGGGAGCTGCGGGAAGCGGTGCGGTGGACGCTCAGGTAAACAGTGTCTCGTGGCCTGCCAGCGGCTTATACTGAACAAGCCACGAACCAAGTTTGGGAACCCCTGACCTAACATTATCTTGATGATATTCCACAGAGGGAATCCCCAAAGCAGAAGGCTATGTCTGTGCTTCCCCAGCTGGGCCAGCAAGAGCAGAGACATGATCCCGCCATCTGGTGTGTTTCTCTAAATGAAGAGGTGTTTGTCTCACAGCCCTATGCACAGAATGGGTACAGCCAGAGCAGAAACACAAAGTGTCCCCAACCATGGCTCAACCACAAATTGGAGGGCTCATCTCTTTGGCAGAGAGGAGAGTACATGGTCTAGAGTCCATTGATCCCTGATGCGTCTGCTAAGAGGGGGCTAATTCAAGTGTGGTTTTTGTAATGTAGATATCTGTTCGATCGGAAGTGGAGAGAGGCCAAAAAATCATTTCGCACAGGCCACTGAGCAATCTTGGTCAATTATACTGCTGCAGGAGGTGTGATTACCAACTCTGACAATTTTGCTGTGAATTTCACAATATTTGGTGTTTTTCTTAAAGACTCAGCTGCCAGGTTCATATAACCAAAAATCTCCAAATCTTTCAAAAAAGCTTTTAGCCCTCATATTTAGAGAAAAGCCAGGAACATGAAAAGAGTACAACCTAAATGCTCAGAAATCAGAAGACCAAAGGGGGGAAAAATCCGTATTTTTTTTTTTTAAAACAAAGATTTTAAACCCAGTTTTCTAATTTTTGGAGGGCTAACTCATGATTTTTGAATGCTTGGGGTTGGGGATACCAAAAAGAACAGTGTGTGAAAGCAAGTGCATAATCTCCTACTGCTGAAGTGTGGGCTCTGCCCAATTTACAGGTTCTCCAGTAAACCTCTGATCCTAGTACTCGGAGAGGGAAGAGATTCAATTCCAGCCCATGCCGTGATTGTGCAGGGTGTATAATTTAAAACACTGTCATGATTACAAAATCACTTCAGTTACATAGAGCTCTCTAAGGCTGTCAAATAAAGAGAATAAAGCAATTGCAGCAATGATTTGGGTTTGAGCTGCTCTGACAGCGCATTCAGTGTTGACCAATTCTCCAGGGAGCTGGGAACAACACATTCCTTGAGGTCCTTGGGAACAATTTTGGAGAAAACATTTTTAAAAGTTGTGGCTGTAGCAAAGTATGCGTTCAATTCAACTCCCTGCTGAAGAGCCATTAAAGCTATCCAAAAATAACAGCTACAATCACAATGCAGAATATTTCCACGCAAAACCAGAAGATTCCCAGGATACTTGGTCCTTGGAATACAGTGAAAAACCTGAGAAAGGGATACTGTTACTGATACTAATGAGAACAACCTTCAGCTAGGACCCTGGCATTCTTCCACTGCACTTCTGCAGTCCACAGGCATGTTTCTGGAAGAGTACTTGGGAACAGTTGACCATACATCATTCTTCCAATAATATGGGGCTGCAGTGGCCTAGCAGACCGAGCACCATGCTGGGAACTAGGAGATCAGCCACTGGCTCGTTGTGTGACCTTGAACAAGCCACAACACCTCTCTGAGCCTCAGATACCCCAAAATACAACAGGGATAAATGTATTTTCCTATCCCTTAAAATACTTTGAGATCCAAGGATGGTAAGCACTATACCAAACTACTGAGTATTATTTTTAGTGTTTTCTGCAGTTCTCACTTTTAAGAATAAAACTTTGCTAACCCTTTCCCCATCCAGAAAAGTCAGAAAAGCTTTCAACACTGGGGCAGTGTTTCCCAAACGGTGGCTCCATCAGTAGGTCACAGGAAGGGTCTTGGGTTGCCTGTCACTGCCCCTCCCATCACGTCCTGTGCATACCCCAGAAGTACCCTCCTCTGCCCTCCCCTCCCCGCCCCCCAGCAGGGGGGAGAGGGGCAGTTTGACCTGGACCTCCACACTGAGCGGCATTGTGACATGGTGCACGGGGTTACAATGCCATTCAGGTTTGGCCCAGCTACTGCTCCATCATTCAGTCCCATATTTCAAGAATAAGAGGGCAGGTGAAATTAAAAACAACACATTTAAACAGATGAGAAACTACTTTTATGCAGCCTATAATTAACATCTCTCAGGATATTAAAGGAAATAACTTAGTAAGTTTCAAAAAAGGATTGGTCACATATGAGCAGGAACAATAGCAATGACACCAGCTAGACTAACAACTACAAGACCCATCAAATCCTCAGACGTCATCAGATTACCAGTTGGAACAGCATTGTATTCACAGTTAGATACTTCGAAGGGTTTTACATCTACCTCCCATATTGCTATTATGACAGAAGGGACACTTGACTAGAAGGATCATTGGTCCTTTCTAGTCTGGCAGATCCTGTGCGTTTTGAAAGAGGACAACCTAACATGTCTCTGGGCCAAGATACCAAAGGTAAAAGAGATTAAGCTAAAGCAAGCATGGACATACTCCTCCAATTACATTATTTCACAACATTCAGAAGCAGTCTCAAACGGAAATACTGTACAGTATTTGTATCTTATTACTACACCTTCTGGTTTGTGCTCTGTTTATGTAATTGTTCCCAGTGTATCTTGCCTCCTGGGAACTCTTGAAGCCAAGTTTAGTCTGGTCTGTATGTAACCCTCAAGCTCCTTCTACAGCAGCTGGGAAGGGTTTCAATGTTCTCCAAGGACATGTAACTGGAGAGAAGAACAATTGTTTCCACTGGTGATGGGTCTGGAAATCCATAGGAAAGTATACTCAAGAAGAGCTACTGCCAACAAGGGAGAGAAATAAATAGATCAAGTTACCAGAAGAGGCAACTAAAGAAAAGCATGCCAGTATGATTTTGTTTTCTTCCAGATTAAATTTAAAAAATATTAACTAGCATAGAGCTAAGAACCAATCCCTGTGGAACCCTAATACATCCGCTCAATGATGATTCCCCATTTACAATTACATTTTGAGACCTATCAGTTAGCCAGCTTTTAATCCATTTAATGTGTGTCATGTTATTTTATATTGTTCTAGTTTTTGTTTTGTTTTTTAATTAAAGTGTCATGCGGTACCAAGTCAAACGCCTTACAGAAGTCCAACTATATTATGTCAATAATTATTACCTTTATCAACCAAATTTGTAATCTCATTGAAAAAGACAAGTTAGTTTGATAGGATCTGTTTTTCATAACTGCATGTTACTTGGCAGTACATTACCCTCCTTTAATTCTTTATTAATAGAGTTCTATATCAGCCTCTCCATTATCTTGCCCAGGATCAATATCAGATTGACAGGCCAATAATTATCTGGGTCATCCCATTTACTGGCACATTAGCTTTCTTCTAGTGTTTGGACCTTCCCCAGTGTGCCAAGGCTTATGGGGGGGGAAGAAGGGGGGAAAAGAGGAACCACCACCATTAACAGTCCAACAAGCTCCTAAACCAGTTTGGATGCAAGTTATCCAGACCTGACAATTTTAAAATGTCTAACTTTAGTAGCTGTTTAATATCTTCCTAAGATACTAGTGGAATGGAATGAGCACTGTGATGTCATTAGACATTTCCCCCCCTTCTCAAATACAGAACAGAGATATTTATTGAACATTTCTTCCTTTTCTCCATTATTATTGATAATTCTACCATTTCCATCTAGTAACGGACCAGTACCATTGTTAGGATTTTTTGTTCCTAAAACTTTATCCTTAACTGTGCCAGCCATGGATTTCTCCTTATGCCCCTTTGCTTCCCTTATCAATTTTCTACAATTCCTAGCTTCTGATTTATATTCATTACTCTCAACTTCCCTTTTCACCAACATTTTTTTGTTGCATGTCTGGATCATGCAGTTATGCATTTGAAAAAGACAATTAATTGTTTTCCTTCCCCTTATACCTTTGGGCAATGGCACTGATCTAAATTTTAGTGGAAGGGGCTTAATATTCCCCTAAGCCTACAGATGTCAGAAAGAGGATACAACATGTTATGGTGCCATTGAATTTTAAACAGAGTGCAGAAAAGCTGTGAAAAACACAGGAAGGGAAAGATCATGTGCATCTAAACTAATTTTATGCCTCCCCCTTCAGCGATATAAAAAGTTTAGCAAAATAACTCTGGTTTTAGGAAGTAGATTTTTGTCCCATCAATGTCCATTAGTTATAAGGGAACCCACCAAATAATTAATCAATTAATTAATATATAAATAAATAAATAGTTGAATTTTTATTTATTTATTTATTTATTTAACAGGAATCAATTGCAGTTGGAGGGGGTTTCCTGAAGACAAGGTGATGGTGGCAATTTGCATCATCAACAGTGGAGAGGAAGGGAGAAGAGCAGCAAGCGGGGGGTCAGGAGATGGAGGAGAAGCATACGAGCCAATAAAGAAGCAGGAGCACAGGGATCCTCTGTAAGCACAACTCCCTGATCTGAACTATGCTGCTGCAGCATAAACCCTTATTACAGCAGTGGAAGGGGTTTTTCCCCTCACTGAAGTAAATCACCTCACCAAGAAGTCCTCCATTGACTTAGCTACATCTACAGTGGAGAGTTAGGTCAACCTAACTCTAGCACACAAGGTGTGAAATTTTTCACATCCCTGACCAATGTAGCTAAGTTTTAGGTGTAGACCAGGCCTAACAACTTTGGAAAAGTGGAACAGAAGTAACAGTGGAAGGAAATGAGGGTGGATAAAAGGGTAAAGAACAACTAGATTTCTTCAGATTAGTGGATCCTATAATTTAGGGAATGTTATCCTGATTTTCCCATGATCCAGCCATTCTGTTCTTATGGACAGTTGAATCAGTCAGTGCTACAAGTCATTCTCAAGTCTGGCACCCTCCACAACTAAAGAATTACTGTGGATCTTCATTACTGGGCATGGCTGCTCTGGATGGGGAACATAACTGTTTAGCTGTTACCACTCAAGAAAGATCTTGGAGTCACCGTGGATAATTCTCTGAAAACATCCACTCGATGTGCAGTGAATGTCAAAAAAGCGAATAGAACCTTAGGAACCATTAGCAAAAGTATAGATAAGAAGACAGTAAATATCATAATGCCACTATATAAATCCATGGTATGCCCACACCTTGAATACTGCATGCCATTCTGGCTGTCCCCATCTCAAAAGAGGTATATTAGAAATAGAAAAGATACAGAGAAGGGCAAGAAAAATGATTACCGGTATGGAGATAAAAAGACTGGGACTGTTCAGCCTGGAAAAGACAACACTAAAAGGCGGATATGATAAGAGATCTAGAAAATCAAGAATGGTGTAGAGAGTGAATAAGGAAGTGTTATTTACTCCTTCAAAGAACACAAGAATCAGAGGTCATCCAATGAAATTAATAGGCAACAGGTTTAAAACTAAAAGGAAATATTTCTTCACACAATGAACAGTCAACTCGTAGAACTTGTTGCCAGGGGATGCTGTGAAGGCCAAAAGAATAGCTGGGTTCAAAAAAGAATGAGAGAAGTTCATGGAGTAGAGGTCCATCAATGGCTATTAGCCAAGATGGTCAGTGATGCAACCCCATGCTCTGGGTGTTCCTAGACCTTTGACTGCCACATGCTGAGACTGGATGACAGAGGATGGGTCATGTGATGATTACCCTGTTCCGTTCATTCCCTCTGCAGCAGTTGGCACTCATCACCGTCAGAAGACAGGATACTGGGCTAGATGGACCATTGGTCTGACTCAGTATGGCCATTCTAATGTACAACAGTTCACCCTTCCTTTAGTTTATCCCGCTTGTCCCTCCTCACTTCTTGTACACCATCAGGCTCAGCTAAAAATCCACGGAACATTTTAAGAGATATTCAAAAGGCAGGAGGAGAGTTTATGATCAGCTAAAACTGGTGAAGGGGACTTATTTGAGTTTGAGACAAGAGATATGAACTTAGTTATTCTCTTTAGAAGTGATTATTCCTTTCGAGAATCTCAGGAGTCTCCCAAGGCATGTCTACACTACAGGTGGGAGGTGTGACTTGTGGGTGTGACTCCCAATGTGGGAGGGTAGACTCGTGCTAGCTAAGCTTGAGCTGGTGCCTAAAAATAGCAGTGTGGACACTAAGGCACTGGCAGCAGCTCAAGCTAGCCACTCAAGTCCAACCCGACATGACCTCTGGGATCTGAGCATGGGTGCCTAGCCGGAGCTGCCGCCAATGCTGCAGCATCCTACTTATTGGAAGCTTCAACATATACAGGAGTGAGTCAGTGCTTGACCTTTCTCTTAGAGATAGTTAATTTCAATCAGGATCGAGGCACTTGGGCTCACAGTCCTAGGAAACTTGCATTGCTTTACCTCTTCTCTGAATAAAAGCCTTCAGTGCTACCAAAACCAGTGTCTTTCACCAGCATTAAAATCCCTACAAAACAGTTATACAAATAAGTAGCAGACACTTCTTTCCTCCTATTGCCCCAAACTTCTCTCTGCCAGCTCCAATTACAGTATGCACACAGCAGAACCTGGACCAAAACTTCAGAGCAGAATGCACAAAACCAGTCATTAACTCTCACCTTTGGTTTTCTTCCTGCCATGGAAGATCAGAGTTTGAAACTGACTTCAGAAGGATGTCAAGAAATACACATTCAAAAACATCACCCAATCTACACAGTAAGTGCCTCTTCACAGTAGTTACATATTTGAAGGCAAAATAATAGCCTTTAACCCTTTTTAGGCAAACCCCTGATACTTTGAACATTTCAGGCCTAGACTCCTTACACCAGAGGTGGGCAAACTACGGCCTACAGGCTGGATTCGGCCCGCCAGCCCTTTTAATCTGGCCCTTGAGCTCCCACTGGGGAGCAGGGTCTGGCGCTTGCCCCACTCCAGCTGGGGAGCAGGGTCGGGGGCCGTTCCATGCAGTTCCCGGAAGCAGCGGCATGGCTTCCCTCCAGCACCTACGTGTTGGGGCAGCCAGGAGCTCCATTCTGCACACTGCCCCCATCCCAAGTGCAGCCCCCGCAGCTCCCATTGGCTGGGAACTGCTGCCAAGGGGAGCTGCAGGGGCGGTGCCTACAGACAGGGCAGCGTGCAGAGCCACCTGGATACGCCTCTGCATAGGAGCTGGAGAAGGGATATGACGCTGCTTCAGGGAGCCACTTGAGGTAAGTGCCACCTGGAGCCTGCACCCCTGAGCCTCTCCCTGCGCCCCAACCCCCTGCCCCAGCCCTGATCCCCCTCCCACCCTTCAAACCCCTCAGTCCCAGCCTGAAGCACCCTCCTACACCCCAAACCCCACACCCCCAGCTGGAGCCCTCATCCCTCCCCCCACACCCCACTCCCCTGCCCCAGCCTGGAGCCCCCTCCTGCACCCTGAACTCATTTCTGGCCCTGGCCCTGCCCCGGAGCCCACCCCCCCCCAACCACAGCCCTCACCCCCTCTCGCACCCCAACCTCAATTTTGTGAGCATTCATGGCCCACCACACAATTTCTATGCCTAGATGTGGCCCTCGGGCCAAAAAGTTTGCCTTGCCTTACACTGTTTTTCAATGGAGCAAAATATCAGTGCCACTGACAATGTGAATTATCTTCCTGTCTCATCTCTTTAAACCAAAACTTCACCAGCTCTTCTGCCCTGTAGCTACAGTTTTAAACTATATTACTGTTTAAAATGAAGTGAAGTGGTAGGTTCTGCTGGAGTCTATACTCCAGTAACATTCTGTCTTCAAAGCAGGCTGCATGTGGCATAACTTTCTGCTGTCCCACATACAGCATTCCCTCAGGGAATGATAAACAAGAGTCACTTTTTCTGTTAAATCTATTCTGGCTAGATGTGGAAAAGAAACGTACTTTGTGACAACGGTGTTAATGGGGGATGAAACAAGAGGGTCAGATTAAAGCCAAGTTTGTTGCACAAGGCCTGCCAACAAGAGGAGAAATTTAATGCCAAGGCTGAATATGGCAACTTTCCAATAAGCAGCTGCTCCTCCTCCAAGCCACTCATCATGTACGCTGGGCATGCTGGCATTACAAAATTAGAACAGGCAGTGACAAACAAACAAAAACAAAAAAGCAGCTAGTCTTAATCCAGTTAACAGTGCACACACTCGGAGGCTAGAACTTCATATCTGTTTAATGGGGACAGGATCTAGAAATTCAAGACAAACTCCTGAGGGATTATTTGTAGTGGTAGTTCTGGAGCACTACCTGTCAATTAATAAAATCCATTCACTTAGCACACATGCCATAATAAGAGACACTGCCAAGTACTTGGTTATGGTTTTTAATACCTTGTTTGCAATAGCCTCCAAGAGGCTTAGAGAGAATATTTTTCCCCCTTGGCAAACACATTCTTCTCCCAGATCCTGCATTTCAAATACAGTGTAAACCAAAATGGCTCCTCTGATTTCTTCCCTGATGGAGTTTTCCCAACATTAATGATGTAGGCACAGCTCTGAGAGACTTTGTAGCTCTTCCAACACAGT
Source organism: Chrysemys picta bellii (assembly GCF_011386835.1). Lineage (NCBI taxonomy): Eukaryota > Metazoa > Chordata > Testudines > Emydidae > Chrysemys > Chrysemys picta. The sequence goes on from NC_088800.1 coordinate 55,453,458, forward strand.
AACATTTCAAAGAGAGTCTGGTACAGATTTGTGCCAGTGTCCCCAATAACCAGGCTAAGGGAGGAATTCAAAATAGAATGGCGATTTAGCTAGCTTTTAAAAACTGGATTATCTTGGTATTCCTACCTTTCCAGAAGAGTCAAAAAGACATTCTAGGATATCAAATCCCAGAAGCCTTATTGCAATTATTTGTATTTAAGGCATCACAGGATGGATGGTGCACTCCACGTATCATCAGGATACCAGGAATGATGTACGTAACTTAATGAAGGTTTTAGACTGTACTAAACTTTGAACTTTGCAGAAGTAGTATCTGGAATGCGAGAGAAGAATAGCAGAAAATAAAGCTAACAAGTTTCTCCAGTCTCTCTTCTTTATGATGTCCCAAACATAAAATCACAGAACTGGAAGGACTCATCTAGTCCAGTCCCCTGCACTCGTGGCAGGACTAATTATCTAGACCATTCCTGACAGGTGTTTGTCTAACCTGCTCTTAAAAATCTCCAATGATGGAGATTCCACAACTTCCCTAGGCAATTTATTCCAGTGCTTAACCATTCTGACAGTTAGGAAGTTATTCCTAACGTCCAACCTAAACCTTACTTGCTCCAATTTAAGCCCATGGCTTCTTGTCCTATCCTCAGAGCTTAAGAAGAACAATTTTTCTTCCTCTGCCTTGTATCAACCTTTTTACATACTTGAAAAAGTATGTCCCCTCTCAGTTTTCTCTTTTCCAGACTAAACAAACCCAATTTATTCAAATCTTCCCTCATAGGTCATGTTTTCCAGACCTTTAAACATTTTTGTTGCTCTTCTGTGGACTCTCTCCAATTTGTCCACATCCTTCCTGAAATGTGGTGACCAGAACTGGATACAATACTCCAGTTGAGGCCTAATCAGTGTGGTGTAGAGCAGAAGAATTACTTCTTGCGTCTTGCTTACAAAACTCCTGCTAATACATCCCAGAATGATGTTCGCTTTTTTTGCAACAGTGATACACTGTTGACTTATATTTAGCTTGTGGTCCACTATGACCCCCAGGTCCACAGTACTCCATCCTAGGCAGTCATTTCCCATTTTGTATGTGTGCAACTGATTGTTCCTTCCTAAATGGAGTACTTTGCATTTGTCCTTATTGAATTTCATCCTATTTACTTCAGACCATTTCTCCAGTTTGTCCAGATCATTATGAATTTTAATCCTATCCTCTAAAGCACTTGCAACTCCTCCCAGCTTGGTATTGTCCGTAACTTTATAAGTGTACTCTGTATGCCATTATATAAATCATTGATGAAGATATTAAACAGAACCAGACCCAGAACTGATCCCCGCTCGTTATGCCCTTCCAGCATGACTGTGAACTACTGATAACTACTCTCTGGGAACAGTTTTCCAACCAGTTTTGTACCCACCTTATAGTAGCTCCATCTAGGTTGCATTTCCCTAGTTTATTTATGAGAAGTTTATGCAGGACAGTATCAAAAGCTTTACTAAAATAAAGATATGATTTTATCATAAGAATGAAGTAGTAATGGTAACCCTATGGGTGTTAGAAGTCAGTAGAGGCACTAAAGCTCACCTACCAAAGTTTGCTTTCACTGAAGCCCACACCTCTAGTCTGTACCATATGGTGAAGATAGGCACACTGAGGCCTATGTGGGCTGCTTTGCAGATTGCCAACAGGTCGTCTCTGTGCTGTGTGCATAAAATACCACCTCTGACTGGGTCAAAATATATTTATTGGTGCAGCACCAGTGTTCTCAGTACTGAAGAACACCCAAAAGTAAACACAATCCCCACTCCAAAGAGCTAACAGTAGGCCTAAAAGAAATGTCGGACTGTTCCCTGATACAAAAACAAGCATAGGTGATTCGGTCTTTTTCATATGCATAATGTTAAGTTGAAGGCACCTTGTCCTTCCACAGGCAGAGACAGATGCTTTGAATTCCATTGTCACAGCTCCTCTGACTTAGCACATCTGAGTAGTGTAATCTAGACTCAGACTTCCATAAAGAAGGTGATAATACTTCTCAGTTTAGATAATGATAGGAGGGTGAGGAACTCCAAATCTTTAAAGTGGTATTAATAGAAGACAATCTTGCAAGCCAAATGCTTTTTCAGTTTCTCTGCAAGATCTTACAATAAAATAATAATATTACACAATAAAAAACCCTTAATTTTTAGTAACAAGTAGCCAGCTAAAGGTACAGAACAGAAGAGCTACTCCAACAATGGTATGCCAGAGTAACGTTTAATATATCACTGTATGATTCTTCACTAATTACCAGTCAGACAAAGACTTGTTAAAGAAGGAGTAATCTATTTTTTGTCGAAGTACAAATTTCTTGGTCAAGGTATTTAGTCAAGATGCAGACTCCAGAGAAAATAATACAAAACATAATAATGATAAGTAGTAAATAAAAAGATTTCACGGTCCATTCAAAAGCATTTGGCTGTCTGGATTTGGCCTGCAGTCTACCTATTGACTATCCCTGGGTTAAAGCATTGATTTGCAAGGCAAGACACAGATTATCTGACCAACTGTAACTAAAATCATCTACTTAAAACATTATTTTGGAACCCAACCTGAAGACCAAGGAATCATCAGGGCTCTACTAGAGAAGAAGAGGTTATGAGATCTGATTAGTCCACAAGTAAATTCACTGGGAGAAGCTATTCCATACCAGAGGGCTCTTTAATCTAGCAGACAAGGCCAAATGAGATCCTATAGTTAAAAATTAAGTCAGTAACATGCAAACTAGAAATAAGATGCACATTTTTAACAATGAAGGTAATTAATCATGGGAATAGTTTACCAAGGATTTTTTCTGAAAGATATGCTCCAGTTCAACAACTGGTTGAACTGGATACAGGGATCACTGGGTCAAAACTATGGCCTGTGTGATGCAGGAAGTCAGACTAGATCATAATGGTCCCTTTTGGCCTTAAAATATGAGACATGAAGCTACTCAACCCTGCACAGGAAAGCAAAGACATGAATTTGAAACCCTGGAAATGGGCTAAGTATTTGGAGATGAAACTGGATGCTCGTGCAGAATGTATAACAGTGTACTTGCAGAATCCTTTTTGAATAAAGACACTCTGCTGATGCCAATGCACTGGACATTTTCTGTGCTGTTCAACAAGCAAAAGGGGGGAAAAAATCAAATCACTGTACAATCCACTGCTAAAAGAAAAACTGACATAACCTATCATTCTAATGCAATAAGAAATGGGAAAGCCTATTCAATATGCAAGTTATATTGTAAACTCTTCAGAACAGGGAATGTTTTTGGTTTTTTTTAAAATGCTGTACTGAAACTGCGTATGTTTACAGTGCTAGAAAACAGGTTGCTCTAAACTTCAAGAAGAGAAAGGTGCCGGTTATTCTGTAGATTTTCCAAGTCAAAATTGAGGAAGTCCCTCCCATCCTGGTGCTGGTAAGCACTATGCTGAAGTGCTATCTTTCAGATGAGATACAAAACTGAGTTTGACCTATTTTGATTAAAGATCTCATGACACTTTATGAAAGAACGTGGTGTTCACCTAGCATCCTGCTCAAATTCCAAGTTGTGTGACTACATTCTCCCAACTGAAACTTCCACCTGCAATTTCAATTGGACATGATATTCTTCTTCAATCCTTGTCCTAACTAGGGATCTAAATAGCATTTTAAAAAGTAACCATTTAAACTATTGAAACTATATCAGCTAAAAGTTTAATCCTTAACAAGTTCATAATCTACCCCATGTATATATTATCTTTATCAAGTGTCTTAACTGTCTATTTTTGTTATTAGTAATGTATAAAACCCACTTTTTTGTTTAACTTTTTACATACTATCCCGAGCCGTCCAAAAACACAAAAAGTCCGATTAGAATTTCAACTCTACTGCTGATTTTTGTTAAGAAAAATTAACATGTTTACATGCTCTGGTGTCAGTCTTCTGCGCAGATAATTAACAGTAAGGCCAGCACTGGAAACATGTTCTATAACAGAGGTGGGCAAACTTTTTGGGCTGAAGGACACATCTGGGTGGGGAAATTGTATGCAGGGCTGGGGGCTGGGGTGCGGGAGGGAGTGCAGAGTGTGGGAGGGGATGTGGTGTGCAGGAAGGGGCTCAGGACAAGGGATTGGGGCAGAGGAGGGGTGTGGAGTGCAGGAGGGGGCTCAGGGCAGGGGTGTGGACAGCAGGAAGGGGTGTATGCGGGGGCTCAGGGAAGGGGGTTGGGGTGCAGAAGGGGTGCGAGGTGCAGGCAGGGGGCTTAAGGCAGGGAGTTCGGGGGTGGTGTACAGGAGGGGTTTGGGCTCTGGGGTGGCAGCGGCGCGCATCGGGGCCAGGGCTGCCCTTGCCGCGCCTCCAGGTACCTCTCCCAAAGCTCCCATTGGCTGGGAAAGGGGAACCACGGCCAAAGGGAGCTGCGGAGGCGGGGCCCAGAGGCAAGGGCAACACACGGAGCTCTCTGCCCCCCTGCCCGGGGACCGCAGGGACCTGGTGCTGGCTGCTTCGGAGAGCGGCGCGGGGCCCACGAAGGGCCGGATCTGGCCCACTGGCCGTAGTTTGCCCACCCCAGTTCTATAGGCAGACGATCCTGGAATGTACAGGTATGTGCATTCTAAGCCTTGGAAAATGCTGTGCATTGATCTTCCATCACGCCAGTGGACTGCATTCCAATGAAGGACAAGGCTCCCAGAAGTAATTTTCCAGTTCATTTTCTACTGCGTTCTCCTCATTGGTATAATCTTCACCTAAAAGCTTCACTACAGCACTCCTCAGTTTCACGCATTTTTTTCAGCACTGGCTCTATTGGCTCATCCAGTTCAGCCATGGCACTTGGAGGTTCTTCTATTTCTAACATCAATGCAAGTTGCAGAAGCTTTGATTTAGCAGCTATCTGGACAACCAGCGATAGAAACTGCATGTGTTTATGCCGTGGATCTAACAAGGAGGCAATAAGTGCAGGTTTGGCAGTTATGGCAGGATCATTGGGTTTCATGCGATGCTCCAGAGAGTGACAAACAGCACCTTTGAAATCAGTGACTTTTCCATTTTAACGGGCGCTTCACTTCTGAGGTGAGTTTGGATAAGATTAACTGTTCAGCAGACATAGCAGTGGTAGCGCATTTTAAAGTGGAAAGTAGCGATAAGATATCCTCTACTAATTACCAGTGCTCATCTTGCAGCTGAAGTGTTTGGGTATCAGATTGTTTTGTTACAGGGCTATCTGAAAGCGCAGCTGTTATGCCCACCTTTGCTCGTTGAGTCATATATTGAGCATGCCATATAATGAATTCTAGTGAGTTTGGGGGAGGGATAGCTCAGTGGTTTGAGCATTGGCCTGTTAAACCCAGGGTTGTGAGTTCAATCCTTGAGGGGGCCACTTGGGAATCTGGGGCAAAAATCAGTACTTGGTCCTGCTAGTGAAGGCAGGCGGCTGGACTCGATGACCTTTCAAGGTCCCTTCCAGTTCTAGGAGATGGGATATCTCCATTCATTTTTTTTTTTTTTACATGATTGGATCAGACAGTGTCACTTACTCTGAAGCTGTGTTTGTTTTCTTTAAGTGCTTTTGCAGCCACGGTGCTGTGGTGGCAGTGTGCAACTAGTCTACTTGCAGCTGCAACAGCACGATCCACACTACTTGAAGAAAACTCATGATTTATTGTTAGCTGCAATGTAACATACCTCCATGTGTTGACGAGCACAATGTTGCTTGCATTATTGTGTATACACGCCAAGACACAGCCTGCCAGATCCTATCTTTCCACTGTAGTGTTTAATTTTTCAGCACGGTTTTCCGCTATACGTCATTCTGCCATACTTTTGGTTTGTAGAATCACGGATTGAATCTCCCAATTTTCAATATAATAGCAAATGACAGTCATGCAGCTTTCTGTAGTGAATGCTATCCAGCAGTCGGTGGTGAAAGCTACTTTAATGGCATTTTCCAATTTTTCCTGGACAGACTTCACACAGTCCTCATAGCACTTCTCTAGTCGCGAGGTTATAGTCTGTCTCACAGGCCACAGTATTCAGATTCTACCAAACTTATCAATGCACGAAAACCTGTATCCTCAACGACACTTACAGGCAGCATATCTGTAGTGATCATGGTGCACAACAACTCAGTTTTTCGTCACGTTGGGTGTTGCATTTTCTTGAACTGATTGAAACAAACACTGTCAGTGTTGTTTGATTTTTTACCTTCTTTTTCACATGAAACAGAGGGATGTTTCAGCTTCAAATGCTTCAGCACTGCTCCAGTGCTGTTTGCATACTTCAGCTCTGTCTTACACAGTTTACATTTAACTGCATCTTCTGTTATTTTTGTGAAATGATTCCAGGCATTACTCCTTTTCGATTGCTCCATCTTCACTATGGAAAAGTAGTTACCAAAAATCACAATGACCTACATGATGCTGTTTGAAGGTTTAACGCTACCAAAGTGTTACATCAGTTCCATAGCAATGGTCCTAACAATGCAGAACCCAGTTCCACATACACTTTGAAATGGTATTGCTGCAGCGTTTCTAATGTGCGCATTTGGTAAAATAATTTCATGACGTTGTAATACCTATCTGTTTTAAAGGTTTACTGAATACATTAACAGTAAGACTGATACTTATTGGTTAACCGTTTAATTTTTTACATCCCTAGTCCTAACCAGTTGTAGCATTGCTGTGAACCATTAAAAAAAAATGCAGCAATGTACCCCAGATGGCTGCATTTCAGTAGAGGGTGAAATTCTTGCATATATGTATAGATGTATACAAAAAGCACCTGTGTATTTGCCATATTAAAATACAATCATACTAAAAAACAGAACAAATGCAGTGGAGGGATCTACTCCAGCCACAAATCCCAGGCTCAGCAATGTCTGAAAAATTGTAAAATGCTATGAGATCCTTCAGACTGAAAGACAATAGACAAATAAAACTGCTTCACCTCAATATGGCGGGGGGTGGGTGAGCCTTTCAGAATGAGAATATACCTTAAAACTTGTAGGTACTGCCTAATCTAAATTTTAAAAGCACAATATTATAGGTAAAATAAAGTTGCACCTTATAGCAGCTACCAAAGTATAGCCTGGTAGTCTAGAGCAGCAAACAGTACTTCCAACCAGGAATCAATGTTTAAGAGTGACCATGCAGGAAACAGTAGGAAATGCTTAGTTTAAAATCAGTTCCATCCTCTTTGCCTGAATAGTTAGCTATGAGACAAGGTGTTATTCCCTTAGAAAAGATCTATAAATCAAGTTTAATTTCTCACACTAAAGTTTATATTAGACAATAAGGATTTAAGTTGTCACACTCATACCAGATAGACTAACACATCTACCACTGAAACCTGTGTCAGAAAAAAAATAAAAAAATACTAGGAGTCCTTGGGGCACCTTAAGAGACTAACACATTTATTTGGGCATAAGCTTTCATGTCATACCAGATAGCTAATCAATTATGAAACCGAACCATGGTAAGTAAAAAAAAACACATCCACTATCACAAACATTAAGTAAACAAACCCCTCTAGGGCAGGGAAGTAGTATTACTAACAAGTTTACAAATGAGGCAAGGCTCACAGAAATTAGCTTGATTTTCTAAGGAACTGGACCACTGCAGTCAATGGGAGCTGTATGTGTTCAGCACCTCTGAAAATTGGGCCACAAGTGATTTGCACAGGGCTACATATTGACTCAGTGACCGAGTTGGGATTACAACTCAGGCATTTCTGTCTCAAACCACTAAAGACCTGGCCCACATTCATCAGCCCAAGTCTTTCCATTAACTCTAGATTCCAAGATACTTGTATCACAGCAACAAGTGTCCCAGTTAGACTAGGCTAGTTAATGATGCCAGAAAAAGCTTACAAATTACAGCAATAATTTCCATGAAATGGTGACATCAAAGGAGGAATGGATTCCAGGAAGTGTGTGATCCTTGAATTCTCCACATCAGACCACTGATTTGATAAAATCTAGAAGAACAAAACTGCCTGACAGGGGACTCTGCAGGGAATCAAGAAATCCCAGTGCCGGCACTGAAGACATGGGACTGTTTCACCACAGATGATTCGGAAGTCACTTCCTTTACCTCTTCCCACAGCACAAGAGAAACATTTGGAACCAAAACTAAGGGCGTGTGTCCACTCGGCGTCACTCTCCCCGAAGAGGAGCAAGGCACTAGAAGACGCGAGGTCGGTCAGGGACAGCTCCGTGTGCAGACAAACCACTAAGTGCTTGGAAGCGGTGCCACGAAACCCCGGCGCTCCGGGCCGCCCCTTACCCCGCCGGGCGGAGGGTGTGAGCGGCGAGGGACGCGCGGCTGCGGCTGGCTCACGCGCTCTCCGGGCGCGGCGCAGCGGTCCGCGGGAGCACGGGCTCGGGGCCGGGCAGCGACCCCCGGGGCGGACCTCAGGCTCGCTGAGGCAGGGCCGAGCCTAGCGGTCCCAGCGGCCGGGGCTCCAGCTCCGCCTCACTCACCTCGGGCGGGGCGGCGGCTGCCTCGGCCTGCGGCGGGAACGCGGCGGCGTCACTCAGCACATTCCGGGCCGGCGGAGGCTGCGGAGCCGCCCCGAGGAACCAGCAGGAGCCGCGGCCACAGGCCCAGACACCTCCTCCCGGCGACCCCGCAGCAAGCCGCCGCCCCATAGGCTCCCCGGCCCCACGTGACACCCGGACCGCCGTCTTAGCCGGAACTCTGTTTGCGCATGCGTACCAGCTGATTCTCAGGCCCGCCGGCTCGGGTTGGCTAGGGGTCCGGCCAGTGCTGTGGGCGCCCCGCCAGTCAGAGGCGGCTGTAGGCCTGTGTCCGTCCCGCTACAGCACTAGCCTCGAGGCTCTGCCCCTATCCCTGGGACGGGGCCGGCCTGAGCAGCGTCTGGTCCCACCCCCCCCTCAGCTGCCACGTGCTTAGTTCGGGAGTTGGCCCTGGGCAGGAGCGCCGCGTGCCCGGCCCCAAGGGGCTGCAGCTCACGCCTGGGCGAGGGCTCCGCCGGAGTGTATTTAGAAGGATAGTGGTCAGGGCCGGCTCCAGGCACCAGCTTAACAAGCAGGTGCTTGGGGGGGCCAAGGGAAAGGGGCGGCACCTGCGGCGGCAGGTTCCTCACTCCGTCTAGGAGTGAAGGACCTGCCACTGAACTGCCACCACCGATCGCGGCTTTTTTTTTTTTTTTTTTTTGCTTGGGGTGACAGAAATGCTGGAGCTGGCCCTGATAGTGGTAGATTCTCCTTCCTGCCCCATTTAGTGCAACTAGCTGTAATTCGAAATCATAGAATATCAGGGTTGGAAGGGACCTCAGGAGGTTATCTAGTCCAACCCACTGCTCAAAGCAGGAGCTATCCCCAAATCCCTAAATGGTCCCCTCAAGGATTGAACTCACAACCCTGGGTTTAGCAGGCCAATGCTCAAACCACTGAGCTATCCCTTCCCCCCAATTTAGAAAAAAAATCACTTGTCCTCAGCCCAACTTCTTCTCGAATGAGGAATCACTCCCTGCTGCACAGCATGAACTCATGACTTTTTACCAGGCAACAAGCTGTTTCCATATTTACTTACCTAAAAATCATGTTGGGCATGTCTTCACTAGCAACGTTAAAGCGCTGCTGCAGATGGCTTGTGTAGTTGCAGCTCCCAGCGCTATAAAAACCCCACCTCTAGGGAGAGAATAGCTACCAGCCCTGGTGCACTGTCTACACTGGCACTTCACAGTGCTCAAGGGAGTGTTTTTTCAAGGGGTTTTTTGTCCACAAAGGCTTATGCCCAAATACATCTTTAATGTAGCTCTTGCATAACTCAGATTTCTCTCTAGGTCCAGAGACAAAATCATGCATTCATCTAGAATTTTAAGATGAACGTCTCCTCTTCCTGCCCATGCACTGGGAAAATACAGCCTGACAGAATTTCTCTGGTGAAATAGCTGTGCTATTGGAACTTTGTAAATGTACCTTGGAAGAATTTATTACAATCACAAAGCTGACATACATAAACTCTTGCAGTGAGATAAGCCAGTGCATTTTAACTTAAACAGAGACTCTTTTACTAGGGTGACCAGATCACCCAGGTCAAATAGCAGGGGGCGGGGCAAAAAACAAAAAAAACAAAACACTCCTCCTCCACAAGTGCTGGAGGGAGGCCTGGGAGACGCAGGGGGAGTGAGAGTCCGGCCTGGCCCCGAGCAGGCAGGACTCAGTCGGGCGGTAGGGAGAGGAGGGGGGCGGCCCGCGGGGCCAGGCGGCGGCTGTTCTCCCCCCCGGGCAGTGGAACTCGGGAGCAGCCGCTGCTGCAGCTCCCACTGCTGCGGGGGGAGGAAGTGGCCGATGGCCACACTCGGCGGCTGCGGCTCTGGCGCCCGGGCCTGAACCCGGGCCTGCTGCGGGGACCCAGCAGCGCGCACGCTGCGCCCAGCCCCTGGCCAGTCGCGTCTGTTCCCCTGCGCCCCCCTACTCTCCCTACCGCCCGACTGAGTCCTACAGGATTGACTCTCACTCACGGCACTGCGCTCCCCCTGCATCTCCGGGGCCTCCCTCCAGCCCTAGTGGCGGGAGGAAGAATGGTGAGCCTGGGGAAGAGGCGGGGATTTGGGGAGGGAGCCAATGGGGGAAGGAGGGGGCGGAGTCGGGGCAGGGCACGAGCACTTCCGGGCCCCGGAGCATTTGCTTGTTTGTCCTATGTCCCGACCTAACATCAGTCGGGACGCGGGACAAACAAGCAAATATCGGGCCAGTCCTGATAAAATCGGGACGTCTGGTCACCGTACCTTTTACTAGCCACTTGCACCCCATAAGCCTCTGCTCCAGTAGCCATAGTGCTTCAAAGGTGGCTCTATGGCGATCAGTGCAGAGGTGTATGGGACAAATGACAGGATCCTATTACGAGTGAGCAAATGGGCAGATGACTATGGACGACTGCTAATAACAAAAGGGTCACCATGCACAAACTGAGCACTGCTGCTGTAAGCTATCTTGCTGGCTTTTCTAAGAACTGTGCAGATCACTACATGACAAACAGAAGATGATGTAAGCCCTTCCTGTGCCAGATGCAGTTTGATGGTGAGAGCAGCTGCTGTCACCATTCTACTTAGTCTACAGTAAACTTTGCCTTTTAAAGTTCAGCCATTGGCCAGAATGGTCCCCAAAACACAGCAAGAATCCATCATGCACATTTTGGTTTTGAATGGAGAGAGCATCACTGGATATTCTACACTTGTTGAAGACCATCATCAAAATTACTATAAACTTCACTGACATAAGAGATGTGTAAATATGACATGCCAACTGGCTTAACATAGGAACTAGAGCAGGGGTTCTCAACCTTTTCCTTTTTGAGTCCCCCCAACAGTGCTATAAGAATTCCACGGCCAACCTGTGCCACAACTGTTTTCCGGAAAATCTAGCAGATTAGTAGCCAGGGCCGGCAATAGGTGGTAGCAAGCAGGGCAGCTGCCCAGAGCCCCACACCACGGTGGGCCCCCGTGAAGCTAACTTGCTCGGTCTTCAGCTTCAGTCCCAGGCTCAGATTTTAGCTTTCTGCCCTGGGCCCCACTGTGTCTAACGCCGGCCCTGCTCTCTGGTTTATTTTGATGGCCCCCTGAAACCTGTTCGTGCGCCCCCCCCCACCAGGGTGCCCCAGACCCCTCATTAAAAACTGCTGAACTAGAGTATTTAAATTCCTTCTAGAACCATTTGACAGCAGCATGGAATCCATGCATGCATCATCATGCTATGCATATCCAGGACACCCTTCTCAAACCCAAATCACCAAGAGGTAGAGGTTAATGGTCCCTCCACCATAACAAAAGTCCCCATTCATTTGGTAGGTTAATTGTCTGCTGACACCATCTAATTTGAAACTATACTCCTTCAAAGCCATGATGATAGGAAAGTTTTAAAGTGAGGTTTTTAATTTGAGTGTCTGAAATAGGTCAGATACACAAAACAAGAAAGAAATCCAAGAGTTTTAATTAAACAAAAAAAAATGGAGGCCCATCCTTGAGCACAAATTTTGGAAAACAGGGTGCAGACAATTTAAAATCAAGTAACTACAGGTAAAAACAAAATAAACATGGGTGTTACACATCAGGATTATCATCACCTCCACTTCCCCCTTTCAAGTAACCTTTCAAAGGAGATATGGTACAATGAGTATTGATAAATAACTTTTCATACTCCTTTATGCTCAGTAGTTCTTAGATTCAGGACCTTTCATCTTGTTGGAGCTTCTACCAAATGATTAATTTTATCTTTCCAGGGAAAGAGAAGTAGACAAACATCAGGATTACTCTCCAGTTGTAATTTATTGAGTGAATTACAAGTGCCAAGCCCCAGCTTCCATCTCCTTGTCCTTTGATTTTAATGTGTAATTGGATAACTATTATTGCCACACGTCTCTCTGTCCATTAGCATGACATTTGAAATATGTATAAAGAAATAAAGTGATTGACTCCTAGAAAAAGGATGCCCTTGCTTTCTCCTAAAGCCAATGAAAGGGGCTTAGAGAATTGCATTATTGTCACTGTGCTAGAAAACGACCCAATTCTGAGTGGGGATACATTATATATTTCACTGCAGTAATATAGAAGACAAACGTATTATCTTGACTAGAACACTTTTCCACAGAGTACACCATTTCTAATTAAAAGCCTGTGGTACTGGGAACCTACCTTCTCTGGAACAATATTGGTATGTATTTTTTGTGTGGCTGCAAATTAATTGCAGTAAAAGGTTAAACTGCTAAACATCAGTAACTAATTTGTTGCAGTAAGCCGTTGATCCGTTTTTGCCAACGGGCATTAGTTAGTAATACCAGATTTGATCTCTAAATTTCACAAATTTGTTGATTTGAACATGTGAAAAGGATATTCCAGAGGCCTACCAAAAAAACAAAGATGTTGCAATTGCAAAGGAAGTTCCTTCCTAGCACAGGCCTAATAAAAATTGGATTTGCTTTGAGAGATAAAAGTGAGGCAAGCGATCACTTCTCACTCTTTTCTTTAGTGGTTTCCTCTCAGAGGAAGTGCTACCCTCCCCTACCTTGTGCTTCAGAAGCAAGCATTCGCAGTACCAAAAATATACTGTGTACACACACTCTATTGGCATGGGTACAAACGTTTACAAAGAGAAAGAACAGGGGCAGGGGACTAACTTGCAAGTCTGGGTATGGTTTTCCTTCTGTCCTTCACAAATGAGAAGGAGCAAGAAAGTAGCTGGTCTCACTAGAGTTAGACAGATGTGTACCCGTGAGAAACACCAGACCACGAAATACAGTGGTACTGCTCATTAGATGAGTTATTTGATATTAAAAAACCCCGTACATTCCAGAGGGCTTGTTTTTTTCTTTCATCCATAAATATGGATTAATAAGAAATTGTCCATGTTTAGGGCTAGAGCAGCCTAGCATCTGCCTCTCCCCTACTCCTGAAGAAAGTCCATCTTTTAGACACCACACAACACAATATTAAAGAGGAAAATATGGTTCCATAAATGTTGGGTTTCCTCTGTAAGGCTTCCCCAGTCAGGGGGAAATGGGTGCACATTGTACAGTTTAAGTTAGGTTCTTTAGCGAATAGGCCTGTATGGGAAAGTCATGCCTGGTATAAATGTCTGCACAGGATGGGCTGGGAGTGCTGGATGAGCCGGATGCGCAGGCAACGCAGGGTGTGCTGCATGTGCAGGATAGCCCAGCGGAGGGGTGTGGATATGAGGATAAAATCCTGGTGGCAAAGCAGCATGGGTTGCTTGTTGCACTGGACCTGAAATCACCAGCTGGAGTAGGCTGTGAAAAGAAGATCCAGATAGACGTAAGTATTACTCCAATAATAAACTGTCCAAACAAGGAGCAGTTTGGCAGAAGGCCTGCTCTGTGACAAGAGTCACTAAAAAGTCCTTGCCAATGCGTAGCAACATTCATAAGCTCAAACACTGGAAAGCGCTTTAGGGAGAGAAGGTGGCAATTATGCTTATGACATCCTGCAGACTGATGTGTATGGTGCAAGGTACATGCACAGTGGTATTTTTCAAAGGAGCACTGTCCATGACAATCAACAGAGTTAAGTATTTTCAGTAATCCTGGTTGAACAGCTGGCTTGTCAAGAAAGAGGGGGCTCTGGTTACCATCTCTCCAAAGGGCAATGCTCTGTGAGGCTCTACAGCCAGGCTGCAGGAGAGAGGATGAGGGCTCAGGTTTCAGAGGGATGATAAAAAGGAGTGAGACTGTCAACGGTTTATATAAGCTACGGTTAAATACCCAAAATCGGCAAGGGTTCACTTTTTAAAAATAAGTAAATGTTAAGGCCAACATTTTCAACCCCAGGTGCCTAAAGTTAGGCTAAATCCGCACTTAGAAACCTAAATAGAAATGGCCTGATTTTCAGATATAGAAGCCTACCTTTAGACACCCAGGTTTTAATATTTTGGCTAATATTAAAAAGATAGAAAATAAGTAACGGTTATAACAAGAAACAAAAAACAGCACGGTTAAGCATGAAGTCTAAGTACAATAGGTGGGAATTAGGGATGGGGCAGAGGTAATTTTTAAAATTGCATTTCACTTTCACTGTTTTGTTAGTCTAATTGTCTTAATCCAGGCTCTCATCCTGCAAACTGATCTGTGTGGGTGGACCAAGGAGGAGCCTCACTAACTTTAATGGGGTCTGCCTGGCTTGGGGATTTGTACATATTTTAAGGCCAGAAGGAACAATTAGATCATTTAATATGACTTCCTGTATACCAGAAGTCAAACTATCTTGAATTATAGTTGGGAATCATTTAAGAACTTAATAGATTCCCAAAAAGCCATAATTCCACAACTGAGGAAGAAGGCTATGCTGGTTTAGAGGGGACGTGAAGGCAGTTATTATATATATATATATATACACACACACAAATCAGAAGTTAGGAATTGTAGAAAAATGACAAGGGAAGCAATGGGACACAAGGAGAAATCTGTGGCCTGCAGAGTTAAGGACAATAAAGAGTTTTTAAAAAATGTATTAGGAACAAAAAGAATCCTGAAAATGGTATTGGTTCATTACTAGATGGAAATGGTAGAATTATCAGTAATAATGCAGAAAAGGCAGAAGCCTTCAATAAATATTTCTGTTCTGTATTTGGGGAAAAATAGATGATATAATCTCATCATATGGTGGTAACACTCCAATATCCACTAGTCTCTGGAGGATATTAAACAGAAGCTAGTAAAGTTAGAGATTTTTAAACTAACAGGTCCAGTTAACTTGCATCCAAGAGTTTTAAAAGAGCATCCTGACGAGCTCGCTGGACCATTAATGTTGATTTAAATAAGTCCAGGAAGTTCCAGAGGACTGGAAGAAAGCTAATGTTGTGCCAATTTTTAAAAAGGGTAAATGGGATGACCCAGGTAATTAGAAGTCTGACAGCTGGACTTGTATCCTGGGCAAGATAATGGAGCAGCTGATACAGTAATCGATTAACAAAGAATGAAAGGACAGTAATGTAATTAATACAACAAATCAACACTTGTTCAGGGAAAATAGATCCTGTCAAACTCTTTTTTTTTTTTTATAAGAGAGAGAGAGATTATAAATTTGGTTGAGAACGGTAACAGTGTTGATCTAATATATTTAAGACTTCTCTAAGGCATTTGACTTGATACCACACAACATTCTGATTAAAAAAAAAAATCGACTATAAAATTAGTATGGCACATATTAAATGGATGAAAAACTAGCTCACCGATAGGTCTCAAAATGTAGTTGTAAACGGGGAATCATCATCGAGCAGGTGTGTTTCCAGTGGGCCCCTGCAGGAATGGACTCTTTGCCCTACGCTACTGAACATTTCTGTCAATGGCCTGGAACCATTTGCAGATGACCCAAAAATTTGGGGAGTGGTAAGTAACGAAGAGGATAGGTCAGTGATTCAGCACGATCTACATTGCTTGGTAAACTGGGCACAAGCAAGCTATATGCGTTTTAATATATCAAAATGTAAATACATACATCTCCGAACAAAAGAACGTAGGCCATACTTACAGGATGGGGGACTCTATCCTGCCAAGTAGTGATTCAAAGATATTTGGGGCCGTGATAGATAATCAGCTGAAAATGAGCTACCATTGTGACACTGTGGCCAAAAGAGCTAATGCCATCCTGGGATGCATAAAGAGGGGACTCTCCAATAGTAGAGAGGTTAATTTACCACTGGTGTGACTGCTGCTGGAATATGGTGTCCAGTTCTGGTGCTCGCAAATGCAAGAAGGATGTTAAATTGGAGAGGGTTCAGAGGAGAGCCATGAGAATGATTAAAGGATTAGGAAAAACATTCCTTACTTATAGTGTTTGAGCTCCTGGAGAGTGTCTATTTAGCTTAACAAAGAGAAGGTTAAGGGATGACTTGTCACAATCTACAAGTACCTACATGAGAAATATATTTAACAAAGGGCTCTTCAATGTAGTAGAGAAAGGTATAACACAATCCAATGGCTGGAAGCTGAAACTAGACGAGTTTAGTCTGGAAACAAGATGTTAAATTTTTCACAGTGTGGATAATTCAACGTTGGAACAATTTACCAAGGGTCATGGCAGATTCTCCATCCCTGACCATTTTTAGATCAAGATTGGATGTTTTTCTACAATATATGCTCTAAGAATTATTTTGGGGGTAGCTCTCTAGCCTGTGTTAAAAATGATCACAAAGTTCCTTCTGGCCTTGGAATCTATAAATCTGTGAAATTTCACGCAGTTGCCCCTGTTTTGATCCCCAAAACTTGTGTTTGACTAAAGCACACCTTCCAAAAAAGCAGACTCACATTATAAGCTCTTCAGGGTAGAGGTCTGCTTCAACAAACATGTAGGAAATGCCTTGAAATATGCATTAAAATAAATACAAGTTTAGAAAGGTCCCTTACTTGTTGTGTGGTAGCCGAGCGCACACTGTTCTCAAGTCATCTGAAATTCAAGAGGACAGAAAAACAAACAGTGTGGATAAAGCAAAATAAAAGATTTTTCCCCTCTACTCTTCATTCCGGGAAGTTTTAGTCAGATTTCATAAAATGACTAGTAGAGACCCAAAATTTCATCCTTTCATGCATAAGATATGTATAGAGAACATTTCCCTATAACTTTTACATCACAAACCATTTCGCACATCATCCACCTGCAGTTGAGCATTCTCTCACTTGCCTTATATTTAAGTTAAATGGACAGAAATTCATATCTGTTGCAAGGCAGACAAACCCCAGCACAAAATTCTCAGCGGATTAAACAGATAGAACTTTGCCCAACTGGGGCAGCCACATTGGCAACTCAACTAGAGCCAGGGGAGCAGCACCCAATTCATATAAGGGAAGACTGCTATGGTCATCTCATCTTTAACAAGAAGTAGAGTTAAAAATAGGAAGCCTGAACACTACATGTCCCATCATGCAATACTCCATCCTGAGCAAGACAAGACAAGGAATGGAGACTCAAAGTAGCTCCTTATCAAGTATTAGACTGCTTCAGGTCATGCTGAGATAGAAGACACATGTTTGGGAATGGTTCAGGCAAGAAGGAAGAGCAAATCTTCAAAATCCCCGTTATCAAAGGCTAGAAATTGGCTAGTTGTACTCTCAAGGGATTCCAATAACAGTCACAGGAAACAGGCAGCCAAGATGTAGGCAACACCAGAAATATCATTGCCCAGTGCAAAGTGGCGCTTACATTTCGTAAGGCACCAGCCTCTGCTTTTTCCCACTGTTGTACCAGAACTCCGCTTGCAGCCCTTTCTAACTCCGCTTGCAGCCCTTTCTAATTATAACTCAGGGGTGGGCAAACTATGGCCCGGGGGCTACATCCAGCCCTCCAGATGTTTTAATCCGTCCCTCAAGCTCCTGCCAGGAAGGGGGGTCCGGGGCTTGTCCCGCTCCGGCACTCCAGCCAGGGAGCAGGGTCAGGATCTTGCCCCACTCCGCACGGATCCCAGAAGCAGTGGCATGTCCTCCCTCTGGCTCCTACACATAGGGGCAGCCAGGGGGCTCCACACACTGCCCCAAGTGCTGCCCCCACAGCTCCCATTGGCTGGGAACTGCAGCCAATGGGAGCTGCAGGGGCAGCGCCTGTGGACAAGGCAGTGCACAGAGCCGCCTGGCTGCACCTCTGCATAGGAGCCGGAGGGGGGGACATGCCACTATTTCCGGGAGCTTCTTGAGGTAAGCACTGTCCAGAGCCTGCCCCCCGATCCTCTCCCGTGCCCCAGCCCTGATCCCCCTCCCATCCTTTGAACTCCTCAGTCCCAGCCCAGAGCACCCTCCTGCACTCCCAACCCCTCATCCCCAGCCCCATCCAGAGCCCGCACCCCGAGCCGGAGCCCTCCCGCACCCCAACCCCCAATTTCATGAGCATTCATGGCCTGCCATACAATTTCCATACCCAGATGTGGCCCTCGGGCCAAAAAGTTTGCCCACACGTTATAACTGAACTTTATGTTGTCGTATCAAAGTTTGTTATTGACAAACAAGTGTGCTGCTCCTTCCTTCCTCTTCCCCAATTGTTACCTGGGGAGTAGGACACCAGTCCTGGCACTGTTTGTACCTTTATATGCCCCATTCCTCTGTGCACGGCTTCATTTACCCACCAAGGAAAGCTGCACCCTGCCGAGCAGGCTTGGAGGTGAAACGCTCCTCAAGAAGTATTTTAAGATTTGTGTTAAAAGACTCCAGTAACGGAATCTGGGACACCGGCTCTACTGGGGAAAACAGTTTCCAACCAATTTAACCAGAATCCTACTCTAAAGAACATACAGTCGTGAGGTCCTTTTAATGCTGGTTTAAACAAACAAATTCCTCCCAATTCTATAGAAAACAGAATGCCCAAAAATGTGATTAGCAGCTATTTATACTGAATTCCCTTCCTCTTCTAGTATAGCAATCCCCCCACAAGATGGGCCAAGTAAGTAGTTAGGAAAGAAGGACGTTTAAAGGGACAGCTTTAAAAAAAAAAAAAACCCTCATGTTTTGGCTTGCTACTATTACAAAACAGACCTAAGATTACTAGAACTAAAATCTTAGAGAAAAGCCTGATTTATAGTTGGCTTTATGCACTTGATAATACTGTGTACAGTCAGTGTAACAGGTGCTGAGAGGAGTTGATCCAAGTTCACACAGGCGCCTCAGGGAACAAAGGCTGTTCCCTGAACCTTTGGGTCTGGATGAGATGCCCTGAGCTGGGGAAGGTTTGTTAGATTTCTGGTGTTATGTTAACGGATGTTCTGTTATAAAGTTTGCTCTGAGAAAATGGTATGATTGGCTGACCCTGCATTTGGGTTGAATCACTTGACCAGCCATTTTTACTTTTTGTTTGTGTGGGTCTTTCAGACATTTTTAGGCCACACAAATTGGTAGGGGGACTTTAATTCCAGTTATTACACCTGCCCCACTTTTAATACAGCTTTTAGAAGTTGACTGGATTTTCAAGTTGGTGTCCCTTTAATAAATTCACCAAGATTCCTTAACAGGCCTCAGATTTATAATGATCCAAATGCTTAGCTAATGAAATAAGTTTACCATCTTGTGCAAAAAGTACTAAAAATTATAGGCCAGGGGACATAAAAAAAACCCACCCAACAAATCTT
This sequence comes from Chrysemys picta bellii, assembly GCF_011386835.1. Lineage (NCBI taxonomy): Eukaryota > Metazoa > Chordata > Testudines > Emydidae > Chrysemys > Chrysemys picta. The sequence continues at coordinate 55,473,041 of NC_088800.1, forward strand.
GCTTCTCCCATGATGAAAGACTAGAAATGTAGGCTTCAAAAATGTTTCAGCTAAAACCACCACCTGGATTATTCTCTATTTCATGTTTATACACTATGCTCTAGTTCATGGGCCCTCATCCAGTGCAGAGAAACCACTGAGTTGAACAAACAGGATGCCGTTTCCTTTTAAACAACTGAAAATGTGTCCTTCCCCAGAGCTCCTTTAGAGAACAGTGGTCCTGCCAGAGATTGTGTTGGGAGCAAACCGGTAATTCTTTTCAGTCATATGGGCCCACCTACACAGAGCCACAAACTGTGTTTTTTCCTACTCTGAAATGTCATGAAAAACTGTCTCCCTGTACCCAGAGTCAGATATGGCAAAGTAAGATTTGACTTCTTTTAAAACTGCAGAACCAATATACTGGCCAAACAGCAAACTGGATTCTACTCTGGCTCATGAATCAGAATTGTTTACTAACTTCTAATTGCAGTGCAGACCTCTGCCTCAGTTAATACTTCGAAGGCATGGGCTGTACAATATAACTCAGGGCAGAATCTTTATTATATGTGATTCACATGCTCACAAGAACCTGGATCGACTTTCACATTTCAGGGTGTTGGAAGGGCTAGCACACATTTTTAATGTATGTAAAAGGGCAAGTTTACCCTGGAGTTATTGGGGCAAAATTTACACACGCACAACCATCCCCTCCCCATAAAATGACATACTGTTGTAATGAGCCATAAATTCAATCTGTAACCCACCTAACCCTCCCATTCCAGCCACTCCCCTTCATGACTGTAGGGGTGCTAATGGGCCACTTCACCTTGAACAGTTCCTTGAAATACATGAGACACAAGGTGGGTGAGGTAATATCTTTTATTGGACCAACTTCTGTTGATATGAGAGACAATCTTTCGAACTTACAGAGCTCTTCTTCTGATCTGAAGAAGAGCTCTGTGTAAGCCCTCTAATATCCTGAGATCAATATGGCTACACCACCACTGCACACCTTGAAATATGTTAACTACTTACGCTAAACAATCTGTTCCACTTTGTATTTAGCTGTGACACTCTGACTCCTTTTCACAGACCCAACGAAAAGCCCTGTATAGCTTGAAAGCTTGTCTCTCTCACGAATAAAAGAGATTACCTCACTCGCCTTGTCGCTCTGATTTTCACTGTATCATTTTTCAAAGGAGAATCATAGCCTGAATCCTTCTCTAACCTATGCTGCAAGGATGTACTATGGACGGCTACACTGTAATTCTTTAATTTGACAGTTTTAAACCAGTTTAGGAAACAGGGTTTAAAGACATGCATCTGGAACCATAATTATCTAACTGTGTAGGACCTAAATCAGGCCACAGACCCATCATCTCTGGAGTATTTTGATGTCAGCTGTACCATTCAGGCTCTGTTTATGGGCCCAGAAGAGGACAAACATACTCCCATGTCAAAAAACAAACTACAAACCATCAACACAGCCTGGCAGCAATGGTGCAAGTATGAATAGAATATTCCCTCCCAAATCCCCAAAGCAATAAGCAATAAGCTTGATATTCCATAGCCCTTATTTTCATCAATGGTCTTTCCTTTCTTACTCTCTGTCCTGAGCTGTTTGCTACACCCAGCTTGTAGCTCTAACAATCTCTTATTTCCTAAGACTGGTGGAATATTTCTTCTGTTAATGCATGTACCCATGTATTATCCCTCCCTCACCCAGGGATAGCCTACCCACATACTGGAGAAAAGTGATCTCAGGCCAGGCTCTTCACAAGCTGCTTTCAGCAACGTACCTCTAGTGCACAGCAATGCTCCTGATGCCATGGCCACCTGCAGAGCCTGAGCCAATCTGTCTAGAGCCAGTTCAATCTCTTTGGAAGCATTGAGTGGATTGAGTTCGTCAGACAGTCTGTTAATTTCCTCAACAAGTGGAACCACGTGGTCAAAGGGCACTAGACCCAGTCGGCCATATAGGTTCTTCTCTGTTAAGTGCCCCTGAAGCATCATGAGAACCTGTAGGACGCTTAGATGCAGTTTGGAATACAGCAGGTGGCAGTCTTTGTCAGCTCCAGTGGCTGAGTCCTTGGCAATTTTATTGGTGAGGTGGCCATTTGAGAGAGAGGCCTTCTTTTTTCTTTTGTAAGCCAAGGGGGCCTTCACACACCAGCGGATCAGTCCAGTGAGGGGGGTGAGCTCTAAAAATCCTATTGGCAGGTTGGCTGCAATAGGAGTGTTTAAAAAGGTGATGAGTATCAAACGGGGGTCCTCAAAGATCCAAGAGACAACCATCTCGAGCAAGTCCGAAGGGGGGATGAGATCATCTGGAAAAAAATATGAGACACTGCTCAGCAAGTCCCCTTCTCTGGCATAGGGACAGCAATTTCATTCTCCTCCCCCTCTCCTTCATCTGTAAGTCTGGGCCCAGCCTCTGCTAAAATCTTTATTCATGCATCACTCTCTTCCTATCACAACTACTGCAATTCTTCTTTTATTGTCTTCCTAAATCCCAGCTCTCTAACCTTCAGAATGCCAGTCAGATACCCTTACTCCAGGAAGTCTGGGTCAAATTACCACCAGCTCTAGTCCCTTCACTGGCTTTGTAACCACATCTGAACCTAGTTCGAGAAGACCCCTTCATTCCTTGCCCTTCATCAAAACCGTCAACAACAGGGCCAATCATTACATGGACAGTTGTCTATTACAAACTGGACTGAGGTCACTCATCATTGCGTTGTACGTCTCAGCTTCCCACCCACACCAAAGGATAAGTGCTGCACCCAGCACCGTGTCTAGCAAAACTATGGTGCTGAGCGCCATTAAAATGCCAATAGGTAGCTGAGAACACAAACATGCCCATAACAGCCAGCGGGCACTGCTGCATTTGTTTTGAGAAGAGAATGCTGCCTATTTGCAGTTTACCTGAAGAAAGGTCGTAGAGTGCGGTAACCGACGTTATAAACTGGCAGCAGAAGCGAGGACTGGCGCTGAATATTTGTTTCAATGTCTGAATGGAACCTGGCACCAAACAGCAGTAGTCATCCACTAAGGCACGGGCTAACCTCACAGAGTAGATTGCAGGTGTTCGCTGAAAGAGATTTGCAGTACCAAGTGGTGACAAGTATGTCAAACCAGGACATAAGAAATTTTGCAGAGCCCAGCCCATGGGGAGATGCAGAATTTTTCACTAAGGCTCTGTTACATGAAAGGGAGGGTAACGTCATTAAAATGGATACAAACACCATTTTGGAACAAGACAATCATTTTTTACCATGACCGTCAATTATTACAAACCCATCTATAAGCCACTTTTTAGCTTTACTGCAGTAGACTATAATAATAATTCTGTGCCATAAAAACAATATTAAAGAAACACTATCAACTTGAAATCTACTATCTATTCTAGTCAAACACGATTTAAAAGGTGTTTCAGACACTACACCTGCCCATGTCGCCCTGCCAGGTTTTTTTTATTTCAACTATTATGCTGCCCTATTTTCTAAAAATGTTTTCTCGTTCGTTACTGTATGAAAGATCAATCTGTAAACTGACCATTCCCAGACAAAAAATATTTAAGGTCCAGGGTACAAGTCAGTAACTGAATGGTAAAAACCTTTGCAAGAATTTCTACAGCTGGCCAAAGTTACACATATCTGATACCGAGCATGATGTTTAATCACCACGCTAACCTTTGCTCTTCGCATGAAAGTTTTCTACTTTTATGAACTGAGTACAGCAATGTCCTCTGTCCACTGCTGTCCTCTTAACCACAGTCCCTCACTTGACACTCCTCCTTATTCTGAAGACCACCTGGCCCAGAGGAAGAAAGCCATGCTCCCAGGGATTTCAGAAGGGGATCAGGATCAGGGCTTCCCTGCCTAAGGTTCTCAGGAAATGAGTGAGTGGGAGGCGTGTGAGAAATATGAGGGCATTTCACCAGGCCAGCACCATCCCTGCAATGTCTTTTAAGCACCAAGTTTTTAACATGGAAACCTTTATGTACTTAAGTGATCTGAAGGAGGCAGTGCACCACAATAAGCCACCCCCTCAAAGTCTCCTGCCACCCACATTACACCCCTTCCTGTTCCTGCAGCCTTTAGGAGACCAATATGGAGAAACAGTTACACTGCAGATCTTAGGGAAGTGGGGGGATTCCCCTCTGCTGCCCTTCTCCACTCCTCCCATCTCCCTGTCTGCAGAACAGCCTGCTTCTGCACATCTCCTGAAGGGTACGGGAATGAAAGCTCACTCCTGTGGACCTTAGGAGGCACATCAGGGTGGGGCTCCCCTAAGGCAGACATTAAGAAATCCACAGGAGCAGGGGCATGAAACCTTGAGAGGCTTCGAGAGCCACGAAGTTTTGCCTGGCATAGACCTCAATAGGGAGAATAGTATCAGGGGGGTAACCATGTTAGTCTGGATCTGTAAAAAGCAACAGAGAGTCCTGTGGCATCTTTAAGACTAACAGATGTATTGGAGCATAAGCTTTCGTGGGTGAATACCCACTTCGTCAGACGCATGTAATGGAAATTTCCAGAGGCAGGTATAAATGGACACAAGTCAGATATCAGGAATGGCAATATACAAAAACCTGTAGAACACTTCAACCTCCCTGGCCACACAATAGCAGATGTAAAGGTAGCCATCTTACAGCAAAAAAAACTTCAGGACCAGATTCCAAAGAGAAACTGCTGAGCTTCAGTTCATTTGCAAATTTGACACCATCAGATGAGGATTAAACAAAGACTGTGAATGGCTAGCCAACTACAAAAACAGTTTTTCCTCCCTGGGTGTTCACACCTCAACTGCTAGCAGAGGACCTCACCCTCCCTGATTGAATTAACCTCGTTATCTCCAGACTGATTCCTGCCTGCATATTTATACCTGCCTCTGGAAATTTCCATTACATGCGTCTGACGAAGTGGGTATTCACCCATGAAAGCTTATGCTCCAAAACATCTGTTAGTCTTAAAGGTGCCACAGGACTCTCTGTTGCTTTTTAGTAGGGAGAATGTCCCTTGCTGCACTGCCCTGTCGACTTTCCTAAGCTGCATGGGAGTCTGCAATTGGAGGGTCCACGACGGTTGCACTGCAGGTATGAGTTCTGTGAGCTGAATTCTAGAGCCCACGTCTCAGTACTAAACCTGCACTGTTTTGGCCACTAGACAGCCCCTTTTCTTCAGTTCACCCACTTGCACACCATGTTCACCTAGTCAGCTCTTAGGGACTGTACTATCCATGCACCAGCGTTACCTGCAGCCACGATGCAGCACATTCCAGAACAGGAACTCTGCACACAGCTACCGCCATGGAAACCAATTTTCCTAGCAAGACCATCCTGCCGTCATCTGCTTTGTTTCCTTGAGGGCTGAAAAGGGCTGAGAAAATGATCTGCCGGACTGAATCCTTGGTTTGCTCTTGGAAATAACTGCACATGATCTCAAGGAGTTGAAGCTCCTGAAGAGAATTCAACCTCTAAAAAACAAAGCCAGAAAATAACAGAGTAAATCCCAATGTAGCATGTCCAGAAACAAAAGGAAGCATTATAAGAATATGCCTCTTTCTCCCTTCCCCATCACACTTCAATCTCCTGCTCGTGGGCAAGCCTGGCCATACTTCTCCATGAACTGCCTGTAGAACAGGGTACACACACTGACCAGCAATTTCAGGGACCATATAAATTCCTTGTCTGAAAGATCAAACAGCAGCAGTGGAGTCTGAGGGCTTCTGAGCAGTAGCAGAAATTCTGGCCCAGTATCACATGTGTAGCCTGCCTTATCACCTTTCAGTTCTTGCATCCTCTCTGGTACAGTGTGCAAATGCTTGGTTCCGAGACAAACATTACATTTACTTATCAAGCTAGAAAGTTTATTAATCATATTATTTGCAGGGTAATTGCATGGAGCTTGTTGTCAAGGCAAAGGATAAAGTCTAAAGAGGGACCCAAGAGAACTCCCAAAAGAAACTAAACCAAAAATTAAAAAGAAGGTCTAAAAGTGACTCCTTTCCCTGGTTCTTCCAGTGCCTATTATCTTTCTAGGCCCTGATCTAGCACCCAGATCTACATTGGGTGGACCCTTACACCTACATGTAGCCCCAATTTAATCAGTGGGGCTCTACAGAGATACAAGATTCCAGCTGTGTAGATCTGATTGCAGGAACAGGGCCTAGATTGTAAGTACAAGACAACATCAAGACATTACCGGACAATTCAAATGCAGTTGTATTTTTGCTCACAGGACCTGTTACCTACTTTAGGCTGGGAGTTGCGCTCTTTGGGAACCTGAAATATGAACTCTTCCAGCAACTCAATTGGGCCTTTGTCCACAATGGGAAGAGGTGCATTTTGGAGCTGACTGCTGAAGTAGATGTCCAAGTGATACAGCACTTCTTTGGCAGCACTCAGGGCATCCCGGCGGAGCAGGGAATGGCGAATGTCACTCATTGTGCTCCTGCAAGAAGAGAGACAAAAAAGTGATGAGTAAACCTCAATATCAACAACAATTGCATCTGTCTCAGTTCTTCTGCCTCAAGGAAATGAGAGGCTTCTGCTTTTTATGTGCTAGTTCTCTTGTATTTGCATGTAGGGACTCTTGAGCAGAACAGCCGGGACTTAGACGACAGGGGTCTGTCACCCTTTCCCAAAAAGCCTTTGATTTCAGTTTTCTTTGGCCCACACCTCACTCTACTTTTATTTAAGTAAACAAGCAAAGCCAAGAAACACAAAAGTGTTTCTCATACTGAAAGCATTAATGGCACTGGCTCCTGAATATGCTTAGGACGCTTGGGAAAACAATGAGCAATCCCTGAAGGATGTAGAATGAACTGCTGTCACAAAGTCAGGATCACAGCACAGAGGCAGCACATAGATATATATATGCCTCAAATACAGCCAATTTGTGGAAATGGGATGAGAAAAAAACCTTCATTCGAAAACTAACCTAGGGTAGCACAAAAATGTCACCCTATGTATATCTGTAACAGTGGTTCCACTCGAAAAATTTAACAGACACCTAGCAGCCTGAAGCCTCTGCGTGTGGGGGAGAAGACCAGGACCAGTGGCTCCAGATCTCCTTCTGCAGCTCAGCACTTTCCCAAACTGCTTTGGAGTGAAATATACCTGGTTCTTGAATTTCACTGCTACAAAGTTCTAGACAGCCACCATGAAACTGATCAGTCATGTTAGCTTCAGTCTGGGCAGCTCTGCAAACCTCCCAGGAGCAGGCCAGGCCAGGAGCCCTGTCTGCAGACTCAAGATGACATCAAAGTGCCAGTTACACACAGGCCCCATTTGAAAAGTTTTCTGGGCAACTGCAAGGGCTAGGGACCTTGCTGGTAAATGAAAACTCAGATACTGCAGAAAGTGCTGGCATTGCCCCCCGCCACTGCCAGGGCCAATCATGTCAAAAACCCTGTAATGTTTCTGTGCCACCCCTGCCCTGCTTCAGATTCCCTACTGGGATGCCAAGCAAAGCAATGTCTCTCCAGCTAGGGGTAGGAGGCTAAGGCAAGGTAGAGCAGCGTTGCGCTCGCTGGGCACAGTTACAGGCCCAGGTCATGGGTGTGTGATGCCCCCACGTTAGGAGATCAGGCACGAAACCTGCTGTCCTGTAGGTGCCCCCTCCCTATACCCAGGCCTCCCAAATCCCCTCCCCCCATATCTACTCCTTACCCCGGCACCCAGGTGCCTCTCCCCCATCCTCTCTCCGTCCCCTGCCCCCAAATCTCCTCCTCACCCCGGCCCCCAGGTTCCCCTCCCCCATCCTCTGCCCCCAAATCCCCTTCCCCCCAGGTGCCCCTCCCCCGTCGAGGCTATTAGCAGCTCCCGGGAAGCCACGAGGCCGCCCCAGGCCCGGCCCCAGAGGCCCCGCGCGGCTGTGGGGCTCGGTCCGGGGCTAGCTGAGCGCGCACCCGCTCCCAGCCGTACCTCCTGCCAGGCCCGCTCAGGCGGGCATATCCGGGCGGCCTCCGCGGCGGGGCCGGGCTGAGGCGAGGGGAAGCGGCGGGGCCTTCCGCGGCCCGGGGCGGCGCAACGCGGGCGGGCGACACGGCGGCCCGGCCCGGCCAAAAAGGGGGATGGTGCGCGGCCATCCGCCCACAGCGCCACCTGCTGGCCGCGCCGCGCGGGGCGCCCGAGAGGGGCGGGGCCAGGGGAAGAGTTTGTGGGGTCGTATCCGGAGAGAGGAAGTGTGTAGGGCTGGTGGAGAGGGTGTGTGGGGCCATTGCCTGGGAAGGGGAGAAGGAGGAGGGGCTGGTGCCCAGGGGAGAGGGAGTCGTGGGCCAGGTACCCCTGGGGGAGAGGAGTGTGTGGGTTGATGCCTGGGGGGGCAGTGCTCAAGGGGCCAGAACCATGCTATAATGTGAGTGGGGGATGCACAGAGGACTGGTAAGAGACTGCTCTTTATTTTCCCTGTGCTGGGTTGGTGTTAGGAAGGGCTGATGCCACTCGTGTATGTGGGGTTGAGAGCAGCGGGGTGTGTCAAGTTACCTCCAGCCTTGGGCACTGCAGTGCCATGCTCCCTGCTGACTCTCACATGGACCGGAGCCAGCTGCAGACCCTGAGGCACCATAGGGTCTTTTCTTTTACGTTGCACATGAAAGTCAGCTAAGCTAACCCGCAGTGAATACTGCTAGTGTAGGGCCCTCCTCCACTAGCATAGGGCTGAGCCATCCCCATGTCAGCACAGGGGCGCATCAGAGGTGTGGCTGGAGCAATGCTGCAAACTGGCTAATCTCAGTTACTGGAATGGCCCCTAGGAGCCATCGCAGCCCAGCCTAAATTATAGAAGCCCTGGGAGCGCCCCTTTTTTATGGGGTGGGCTGGGCTGGCACCCACCCAACCCCAGAATCCAGTGGCAGCAAAAAGGGCATACAGCCTGCAGCTCAGAGCTGGTGCTTGAAGATTTAGTCAAGGTAGGATACAGCACCATTAGTGCTTGGATTGCAGGCTCTTCAGGATAGGAACTGGCTCTTTGTTATATTTTTACACAGTACCTAACACAGTGGGTTTGGGGCCTGTAGGTGTGACCACAATACAAATAAAGAATAATATGAGCACGGTGTTTACTGTATCACATATTTCTTGTTGTTAGTTAATCAGCAAATAATACTCAAACCTGCCTCAGTCATCACAGAGATACAGCCCAAGTGTTACATGCCAAAGCCCATAGACACACTTTCTAGTAGCTGCTCATACAGCTTTCCTCTTTTTGAAAATGTAAAGGAAATATTGTAGCACCTAAAAGAACACCATCAGACCAATACAGCCAGTTAATTAAATACAGCCCTCCAAGTGAGACCTCCAGGAAGGGTGGAAAGGGAGTTAGCCGGAACCCATTGCCAGAAGTAAAGATTAGCCTCTCTTCTAGGACATAGACCTCCCATCTCCAAACCCTGATGGCTTTCTGATCACATGGCCACTTCTTGTTCTCAGAGTGGCTCCTTCTGCACTAGCCTGTCCGGCTACCAGTGTTGTACTTAAAGTACTGCACAGGATCTTTTCAGGGGGAATAAGACAAAACGCCACATTTATTAGTAATACATGTATTCACTAACACTGTATTATATGCATATAATATATTACACTTACACTCACACACACACACAAACACACTCCATCTTGTTGTTACCAATTAGTTGCTCCCCTTAACTTCACTGGCCAGGTGAGTTAGATGGGGGAGGGGGTGGAGCCAGGCTTCTGCCGATCCGGATCGATGCTCCCATGTTGACAAGACGAGACCCGGGGTCCTCTGCAAGACACCTCACTTTTATAGCAGCTTTCCTCTTATGCAAATCTATACCAGATTCAAACTCTGTGTCTGTGTCCATTGGTCCTTTGTGCTGCTTTCTTTTGAGTGTTGTCCCAATGCTGCAAAGAGGGTGTTTCCAAAAGAAGGTGCTCGCTTCTAACCCCCGAGGCCGTCAGTATGTCTGCTTGTCTTTAAGGAGCCCACTTGACACGTTTTATTGTTCTTGGGTCTGGCTCCCAGCCCCTCTCCAACAGTTGAGGCTGTCTGGAGGTGCTGCCTTCCATGCCTTGCTCATCCACACCTCATTCATTCAACAGGACAATTGATTAAGAGTGAGGGGGGAGAGCTCTTGTTCTACTGCTAGCAAAAAGAAATTTTTCTTCTATCTTATTCTATCCTTAGGGGCTATAATATTATACCAAGGGCAATGCAAAGTTTCTAAATGAGGCTTTGATACAAAGTTCCATGAAAACAGAGGTCACACGTGGGTAGACCCACCACAAGGTTATATGAAGAGGCACAATGTAAAGTCATATGAAAATTATCAGAGATTGATCTACACCAGCGGAGCTGGCTTTTGCTGCTCCTGGTGGAGTTGTGCTTTCTGAATTTGAGGCCAAGTATCAGAGCAGCCCCTGCTTATTTACAGCAGCTCCCCCACCCACACCCCACAGCCATAGGCGCTGCACTGCTTTCAGAATAACTACAGTGCAGAATGCTCTGGCCTCCCTGAAATGGCCCTTCCCATCCCTGGCCTGCACCTATGCTGTCTGGATAACCTCTGTGCATCATTGGAATTCCTAGCTGGGGGCCCTCAGCCTCTTTCCAGGCCCATACGCCTCAGGAGTGGAGTAAAGGGGTCAGATTGCAGTTCATACCTGGGCACCCAGTGTCCTCCTTGGTTTTGTTCAGATATCTAACATTCTCTCACTTGCAAGTTGCTGGACACTCTTGTCCTAATATTTCTTCTAGTTTCCTTCTAGAAGCTTGTTAGATGTTAGCACCACTGGGGTGGTGCTGTGTCCCTAGAGACAGTGATCCTACCTCCCACCCACTCCAAGATCTTCAACCCCATCCCCATTTGTCTTAAGACAAATGCAAAGTGCTCCACTTAGGAAGGAACAATCAGTTTCACACATACAGAATGGGAAGAGACTGTCTAGGAAGGAGTATGGCAGAAAGGGATCTAGGGGTTATAGTGGGGCACAAGCTAAATATGAGTCAACAGTGTGATGCTGTTGCAAAAAAAAGCAAACGTGATTCTGGGATGTATTAACAGGTGCGTTGTGAGCAAGACACGAGAAGTCATTCTTCCGTTCTACTCTGCACTGGTTAGGCCTCAGATGGAGTATTGTGTCCAGTTCTGGGCACCGCATTTCAAGAAAGATGTGGAGAAATTGGAGAGGGTCCAGAGAAGAGCAACAAGAATGATTAAAGGTCTAGAGAACATGACCTATGAAGGAAGGCTGAAAGAATTGGGTTTGTTTAGTTTGGAAAAGAGAAGACTGAGAGGGGACATGATAGCAGTTTTCAGGTATCTAAAAGGGTGTCATAAGGAGGTGGGAGAAAACTTGTTCATCTTAGCCTCTAAGGATAGAACAAGAAGCAATGGGCTTAAACTGCAGCAAGGGAGGTCTAGGTTGGACATTAGGAAAAAGTTCCTAACTGTCAGGGTGGTAAAACATTGGAATAAATTGCCTAGGGAGGTTGTGGTATCTCCATCTCTGGAGATATTTAAGAGTAGGTTAGATAAATGTCTATCCAGGATGATCTGGACAGTATTTGGTCCTGCCATGAGGGCAGGGGACTGGACTCGATGACCTCTCGAGGTCCCTTCCAGTCCTAGAGTCTATGAATCCCACAGCCACAACTTTTAGGTTACATCTACACTACAAGCTAGGGGGTGCGATTCCCCAGCTCATGAACACATACTTTCGCTAATTTTAATCGAGTTAGCATGAGTATAAATTGAAGTTTAGCAGCAATAGCACAGGAAACAGAGGCGCCACTGAGCTGTGCTGAGTACATGCCCACTGGATTCATCCCACTTGCCCTTTTTGAATATTGGCACATCCAGACTTCTGGAATTTTCTCAGTATTCTAAGATTTATTAAACATTAACATCAGCAGGCCAGAGATCTCCTCAGCCAACTCTTTTAGGACTCTTAGGTGCAAGATACTTGGGTCTGCTGATTTAAAAATGTTTATCATTAACAGATAGTGTTTAACATCCTCCTTGGTTACTAATTGCCTGGAAGGTACTTCATCTTTGTGTGATACAAGCACATCATCCTGCTTCTTTTCAAATACAGAACAGAAATGTTTATTGAACACATCTGTCTTTTTTGCAACATTATTATCCATTTTACCATCTCCATGTAATTATGGGCCTGTCACAGGGTAGCTGGCCCTTAAAGGGAAGTTGGGCCAAGCGTCACCTGTGATGGATCAGTTACCTCCCAGCTGAGACTGATCATCTAGGGATCAACTGGTTATGAAAACCTGCAAGTGGCTTAGCTGGGGGTGGAGAGTTGCAGGGACTTGGCTAGCTTATATGACAGGCCCTGGAGCAGTGGGTTGCTCTGTAATCAAACTGGTAGAGAGCTGTAAAGAGTAGAAAGGCTCCTCCAAGAGAACTGGTTTTCCGAGCTAAAGGATTATTGATGTGCTGAATTGTGTTAATTAGAAGAAATAAAGTCAAAACCCTGAGAAAAGGGGCCTGAAACAGTCTCTCAGGGTGGGGGGTCAAGCCTTCCTGGGTAGTAGGGACAGAACAGCAGTCTGCAGGGTTTATATCATTGTTAAGAGTATATCAGCAACAGAAGAAATTCTAAAAACTCCTTATTGCTGTTAGCGATGAATTTTCCCCCTGATGACTTTAGCTTCCTGTATCAATCTTCTACACTTTATAACTTCTAATTTATATTGACTGTTATTTCCCCGTTTTTCCTTTTGTTATATATTGCTTTTTTAATTTCTATTTGCAGTCTTTACATTGTCACTGGGTTTTTAGCCAAAGCTGTCCTCTACTGCTTTTTGGCCATTTAATAAATTCTTCCTAAAGCACTCTCAGAACTCTCAAATTTCATTTATATTTTTCTGTCTACATTTTTCTACCCAGTTAACTTTGCTCATCGTTTTCCTCTGCTTTGGGAAATTAGCCCTCTTGAAGCACAAAGTATATAATGACCATTTGGGAGTGGCCTTCATTTTTGCCTGTATTGAATGTAGTCCAGGCATGGTCCCTGGACAGTGGCAACCACCAACTTCCAGTCCAATGATTAATTCATCATCTTTATCTGTCATAATGAGGTTCAAAATGGCCTGAGTTGTGAAGAGGATGTAGAGGAGCCTTGCTGCAGCAGAAGCCTGTGACTCAGCCAAAATTCTACCTGTGGAACTGGGAAAGAGCGTCCTGACGTTGCAAAGAGCAGTTATGCCACCTCTTGCTGCATGTGCTCCCTGCTGCACTGGCTCTACTCTGCTGCCAAACCCCTCCCTGGAAGGATCCAACCCCACCCTTGTGAGAAACTCACCAGCTGCAGTTCAAGGATGAAAAGCTCTTGGCAGATAAAGGGATGTAAATAAAAGCAGCTGCTCCAGTCAGAGCGGCACTCACAGTGACTAAAGGAGAGGCAAAATGGGGACAGCTGTAATGTGGCAGGGCTGGGAGCAGTGCAGAGAAGCGACATGCAGAGCGCAGGGGAGATGAGTTCCATCATGTTGCATAACTGACCTATCCAGCCCAGACAAGCCTCCACAGCTGCTGCCCTCGGAGATTCCACAAGCTTGGGGGTGGTCCAGCTATGGAGGCATCTCCCACGCCCGAGGTGGTGGGGCTGTGGGGAGCTGCACCAGATGGGGAGGCTCTGGGCCTTGCTCTGCTCCCACTCACATTGGTGTGCATGAGAGCACAGAGAGAAAGAAGAATCAGGTCCTGCCACTACCCAGAGCCTAGGGAATGAGGCCGGGGGAGGGGATAGACACATCCTCCGGGAGATGAGTTCTTTCCTGACCACCATCTCAGGGGGGAAGATTTATAAATGGGGCCATAGAGGTTGAGGTCTCACTAGCTGACAGTGCCACTCAAAGAGGCATTTGGGGCTAAAGATTCACCCCTCCTCTAAAAAGTAGCAAGTGGGGAGGTTGGAGGGTCCTGGCTAGGGACCGGGGAGTAAGCAGCCTAGAGTTGCCAATTTGGGTTGGCTGTATTCCTGAAGATTTCATCACATGAGGTAGCCTTTAATTAAAGATTAATCTTTAATTCCTGGAGACTCCAGAACAATCCTGGAGGGTTGGCAACTCTAAACCAGCTGGGCTCTAGGTCTGTAGGCGTAGGAGTTGCAGGTGTGGGTGGAGACTGGGGAGATTGAGCCCCTTGAAAAGGGTGCGGTAGATCAGATGGGCACCTGCCCCCTGAGTTCTGTGTAGGAGCTGAAAGGGATGAACAACCCCTCCCCAGTTGCCTCTTCCTGTCCCTGGAACAGCTGGCAAGCCCAAGTCCACTCAATAGCTGCCAGAACTCCCAATGACTTCTTCAATGGGGCCAGGATTTCCCTGCTGGAGTGGGGAATGCTCCGAGTTGGGATAGACTCTCCTAGTTTATTTTAGTGACAGTATGAACATAGTTCCTATTAATGCTTCTCACAAGGAAAGAAATGAATATGTGTCTTATCCTGCCTTCACCTTCCACAGAGCAATAGTGAAGTCCCTATTGGATTTTATGGAGTCTCTGGCTCTTCTCCCTTTCCAGAGTTAAAACTCTGCTTGGGGTAAGATGTGTTATATATACACATTTAATTTCCTTTGTTGTTGATTGAGGTTTAGGGGCATAAAGAGGTATCAGTGGCAGCATCAGGCTTTCCCAAATGGAGCTCTAGTTCAGGGCTTCAGCTCTGTGTTGAAAACCCCCAGGGCAACTGCTTCTCCCCCCAGACGCTACTTGGAAGAAGTGTGCACATCTCTGTGTGTCTTACTGCCCCTCAGACATTCAAATTCTTTTACATGAACATGGGCTTGGTTTGCTCCCAGCCACGAGGTACCATGGAGCTGGTTTCACTCTGTATCTCTGGTTTAAACCAAGCAACCCACTTTTTATCCTGTTACATTTGGGAAGTGACAACAACATTTTCGAATGATTGAAATACTCCACTCATCTGCCTTTAACAGGGCATTGGGAAGGAAGCCTGGCTCATTCAGACTGTGGGGATGTTGCCAATCCTACACATTCAAAAATCATATGTCAGGCCCCAAAATCTCATGAGATTATTCTTTAAAAATCATGAGATTTTTAAAGAATAATCAATGCTAGGTTCTTTCTATTGACGTGATTTTTGAGCCTTCTGGGTTTGTGTTTTCAAGTTTTTCTCTGCCATCACAAGGGCTGTTGCTATTGATTAGCATCGTTTCCTAGAGTTATGTTGGACCCCATGGCTGCAGATATCGTTATCAACTCCGATAGGAAGAGCTATTTTTTCACTGAGCAAACCTTTGCTTTCCTGAAAATGACCATATGGAGCCTATACCAGCCCTTGAGCAAACAGTGGAGTCCCCCCTTGGCAAATCAGGACTTCACAAACTTTCATAAATAGGGGCCAGGGAACTTCTGCTTTCCTTGGGGCGTACGGAGCAACATCAAAGGTAAGTTGCACTTTCATTTCTTTCTTACAGATGTAGACTTCTGCTGTTCCAACTAATTTTCTGGAGATCAGATTTTTCTCCACCAGACAGTATCTAAGGCCAAATCTTCAGCTTAGGTAAACCAGCCAATTAACAGTCGTTGAGGAGATATATGTTTTCTGGATTATAGTACTTCCCTATAGGCCCTGATCCTGACCTCCTTACTTCAGTGGAAGTTTTGTACTGAAAAGTTAGGTCGGTATATTTACAGCACTCAGGGGGTGTGTGTGAGAAATTCACACCCCTGAGTGCTACAGCTATGATGACTCAATCCCCGGGGTTAGGTCAACAAAAGAATTCTTCTGTCACCCTAGCTACTGCTGTGCAGAGAGGTGCATTTCCTACAGTGATGGAAAAACCCCTTCCGTCGCTGTAGGAAGCTGCTCCACTACAGTAGCACAGCTGCAGCACCATAGCTGTGCCATTGTAGCACCCGTAGCCTAGGCATGGCGTGAATAAAGAGAGTAGAAAAGGGCGTGTAGCATTTCTCTTATATTTACAAACACCTTGGGTGAAATCCTAGCCCCATCGAAGTCAATAGCAAAATTCCCATTGATTCAATGGAGCCAAGACGTCACCCTTTATGTGTAAGAACCACGTGTACCATCTAGTGTCTTGGGACACCAATCAAAGGGCCAACACAAGGTGGTGGCAAAACAGTGGTGATCTTCTACTGAAGGTACCACACAATTGTCTGGATGGAAGGGTGCACGGGGAGGGAGCTCTCTTATAGAGGTGTCGAAAGCAATGACCTTTGAATGAGCGTGTGAGATATTTTAACGGGAGCATGGGGAATCATTCCCCTGACAGCTGTGTAGGTGGAAGTGACAGTGCTGGCATAGGGTGCTGGGGGGTATGGCTGGGTTTACTGGAGTCAGTGCATCAGGATTGGCTCCATGAATTTCAATGGGCATTTCACCTGTGTAGGATGTTCAGGGAATGACCCTGTGTTAATCCAGTGGCACAGGTGAACTGAGAACTGCACGGAAGTATGAGCAGCCCCAGGGAAGGATCCTGCAGCATCAGCCAGCACTCCCCCTCCCACCCTCATCCCTCTGCCAAACAATCGAGCCTTTCTCTCGGGCTGAGTGACATTGGGAAGATGAATCCAGGGAGTCTCAAGGGCAAATGTTGGTGAGGGCGAACTCCAAGGAAGGGGGAATCTCAGGGACTGCTTTCAAGATTGTTACCTGGCACAGGTAACATCGCTGCATGGCACAGTGACTGGGGGCAGGCGAGGCAGTTCTTACTGTAACTAACCTCTCTGCCAATCCTTTGAGGCTTTGCTTCCCTTCCTCCCTGCAGGATGGGGGCCATGAGGCCAGCACTGGCCTTGCTGTCCCTGGCCTACGTGCTGCGCACAGCCGCCACCCTGAGAATCTGCGCTTTCAACATCAGGACTTTTGGAGACAGCAAGCTGTCCAATGAGACCATTGCAGGCATCATCGTGAACGTGAGTGCTGGGGGGTTGGGGAGAGGTCCCACATACCAGCAGTTCTTGGGAGCTGGGGGTGCCCAGGATTCTATCAAACAGCTGGCCCAGGGGCTCTCAGAAGTGTGTTTTCTGTGGGCCTGGAGAGTATGCTATCACTTGGGCCGAAGGCTACTTAGAAACCCAACTGAAAGGGCAGTGGTGAAGGGCCAAATGCTGGGGTTGTTTTTCTGCATACTCCAGCCTGATTGGCTAAGACATGGTAAAGCTGGTTAGTGGCTCCTCCATGGTGGTTATGCCCTAGACCTCTCGGTTACAAGTGGAGACAGCCTATCTGAGCCCTGCCCAGAAACCCCTGTGGGGAGACACTTTCCAGCCACACTGTGCCCTATAACACTGAGAAGTGAAAGCAAGGTCCTGGATAGATAAATAGATTGATCAATCATCTATCTGTAAGGGTAGAGTGACCAGATGTCCCATTTTTTGGGACTTTTTCTTATATAGGCACCTATTACCCCCCACCCCCTGTCCCATTTTTTCACATTTGCTGTCTGGTCACCCTATGTAAGGGGACTGTTATCCCCTTACTAACACTCAGTGGGGGTGTTTTGGTTGGCTAGCTCCCAGCACTAAAAGGGGAAGGGTCGATGGGAAATCAGGACCCTGAGACTGACAGTCCCCAGGAACAATGGGGAGAGGCCAATGGTCCAGGTCAGCCTGATTGACAGGGTGGGCAGGCTAATCAGGGAGTCAGGAGGCCAGGGGAATCCCATCCTCTATGTGAGCTGGAATTGCCTGGGTCAGAGAGTGGGGCCGAGCTAAGGGGAGAGCAGGGGCTCAAGTTGAGCTGGGGAGCAGAGCTGTGCCAGCCAGAGGGGCCAGAAAAGCAGCCCGGGAAGCAGAGTTACAGAAGCAGCCCACAGAGCAGACCTGTGCTGGGGGCAGAGCTGCAGCAACCAGAGCCAGAGGGGCCAGAGAAGCAGCCCTGGGAGCTGGAGGCAGAGCACCAGCAGTGCTGAGGCAGAGTGGAGCTAGAGCTGAGGCTGGAGCAGTCCGGAGCCGAATGTGGTGAGCAGCTGGGGAGAGCACCGGGGACCCTGGGCAGTGGGGCCAACACAGGGAGATGCCCCCAGCCAAGAGGCGGGGGCGATGCTGGGAAGAAGGGTCCTGCCACCTAAAGCCTGAGGGCGTGTGGCCACCACCAGAGCAAGTGTCCGACCCGCAACATCCCTGCAGCACAGCCAGGGCTTGAGAAGGAGGCCTGGGACTTGTGAGAAACAGACTGAACTTCCCTTACATTCCAGAGACGCTGGTTGTGATGCCCCCGTGCCACAGAGCAGGGTGACATGTTTTCCTCTAACCTTTCCCATTTTTTTCCTTATAATTGATTGCTGTTTAATAAACTGTATTTACTTTGAACTGTATGCAATGATCAGTGGGTCAGGGAAGCATCCAGTGCAGAGAGCACCCCAGAGTGGGAACACCCTAGCCCCTGCCCTAAGTGACCACAACAAAGGTTGGGGGATCAAGACCCCCAGGAATTCTGGGCCCAGCCTTATTGGGGTTACGAGGACTCTAACACACAGGAGAGTGGAAGCGGAGCCCTCGAGGTCAGGCAGGCCTCTGGGTAAAGGAAGTGGGAGCGAAGACTCAGATCCTTTCGCTAGCCCACTTCACTGGGGTAATGTATAAGCCAGGAAAGATCCCTACAATAGCGGGACCATTCCCCTGCTTACATATCTATCTGGGACCTTGGTTTCACTTCAGTGTTATAGGGGACCGTGTGGCTGATGACTGCCAGAAACTGGGATGGATCACTCAATAATTACCCTGTTCTGTTCATTCCCTCTGAAGCATCTGGCACCAGGATATGGGGCTAGATGGACCATTATCTATATCTATCTATCACCACTTCAGATTCCAGTGTTTTTAGAGACAGACAGAGGGTAACCCTGGCAGCCTGGTTGGCATTCCCCATGGCAGTGAAACTCATCCTCTGCAATCACTGCTGGGTTGGTCTCTGCTCTGTTAGGATCTGCTGGCTGATTTCGAACCCTTCTGGAACAGCTGCAGTCTGAAAGCTGCCATTTCCTCCTGTTCTCCTCTGTTTCCCCATCTAACTCACCCCAGGGCTCACCTCCTTCCCCCCAGCTCATGCACTGCAGCAGAAGAGAGGTAAATACCCAGCTCAGCTGGTGGTTGAAGTGGCATGTCAGCCCTGGGGACACCACCCTTCTGGTGGCTGGCTGCAGCCTGGGATTTTGCTGGGTGTTCTCACTGATTTTCACAGTGTTTGTGCATCTCTAAGGGAAGCTGGGGAGAAAGGTGAGGGGTGTTAGGCACTGCACACGCAGCCTGCACCAGGCTCAGCTTCACAGCACGGCGCTTTGTGTTTCCCCCAGATCGTGCAGACATACGACATCGCTGTGATGCAGGAGGTCCGTGACTCTGATCAGAGTGCCATCAGGAAACTGATGGACCAGCTCAACAGGTGCTTTCCAAACCTACATGGAAGGGGGGGAGGGAGGAGCCTAAAACATTGCTGTGGTCTGGAGTGTTTTAGAGCAGGTATAAACAAGGCCCCTTCGGGTGCAACACCCAGCCAGCCACACAGGGAAGGCTCCATTGCTGCCCGCAGCAGCTTAGATGAAGGGAGTGCTGGAGCTGTGGCTCTGCAGGTGGTTCTGGCATAACTGACTCAGTGACAGTGTCATGGGGAGCATCACTCACCGCTGGTCCAGCACCTCCTCCTGGTCACTCTGAGGATTAGCTCAAGGCCAACACCCCCATCCATGGTCTGCACCCCTTCACTTCAGCCACAGTCCACCTGCAACCCCTCTTGCAGCATCAGGTACCACAGCATCTTCTTTGTGGCTCAGCCCTCCAGCCATATCACTATCTGGGTTCCCCCTTTCCGGAAGAGGTTTACCTCCTCAATAGTCTGCCACTTCCCCAGTGGTGAGTGGAGGGACCCAGGCCCACACTCTGCTCTGGGTCCCAGCCCAGGGACCCTCCAAACCACAGTCACTTACTGCATTCCTTTGCCTCTACTATCACTACATTTCCCTGGGCCACTTCCCTGCAGCCACAGCCCCTTCCTCAGTCTCAGCAGCCTATCCGGAGCTCCTTCTCTTCTCCCCAGGTTCCTGCCTGCCTGCACTGCTGTGTCCAAGGTGCTACCAGGTTGCAGCAAACTCTAGACACAGTTCTCCCTCCTCAAGTTCCAGTCAGCTACTGACCCTGCTCTGCTCTGAGGCTCTTTTATATGGGCCTGCCAGTCCCTGACTGGCCACTCCTCGCAACCCCTCTCCTATTGGCTGCTTTTCACGCAGCATCCCTAGGGCTCTGTTAACCCCTTAACTGGCCAGTCTGGGGCGAACACCACATCACAGACACCTTCATGGGCCTCTGGAGCTTTTCACCACCAAGAGGCACATGCATGAGACGGGGCCCGGGGCATCCCTGCCTGGTGCCACACGCCGCCATTCTCACAAAGCGAGCATGACACGGGGTACAGTGGTACCAGGGTGGCACATTTCAGGGCAATAATCTTATATACAAAAGACAGCACAAACAGAGGAGCACAGAACTCCCTGAGGACATCAGCAAGGTGCAGATATGGAGCAGGGCATGGTGCAGCCATTTACACCAGTGCAAAGTGACTGTATACACTGATTCTGATCTCATGTACTCAGGTATAAATGAGGGGTAACTCCATTACAGCCAATGGAGGCAATCCAGTGTGAAACCGGTGTGAGGTCAGAACTGGACTCTACCATGTGGGTGTGAATTGGTGACCAGGGACAGGGGCCACCAACCCCTCAGGAGAAGCTTGTCAAAGGGGCGGAGAGGGTTGGAATGGGCTTGGGAAGTACAGCGGACAGATCTACAGCCTCAGGCCAGGGGTAATATGACACCAGCAAGGTCTGATTCTGTTGGTGGTCGTATGAGAGCTGAGGCCACCTGCAGATGTCCCTGACGTGGAGGGGATCACAGGCGCTCAGGACCTCTGTGGTGGAGGGGTTCCCAGAAGACCTCTTCCACTCGGCTTCCCGAGAACTCAGTTCAACTCCATTCCCGCCACTCAGGTCTCTTTGTTGGGCCTAAAGCGAAGCTATGCTGAGTTGATCAGACTCAAGTGGAAGGGGTGAGGATGGGGCATACCAGTACCACCCATCCAAAGTGACCCAGCAACCTTCTTTTTTATAGACATGTACACATGCCATTGCATCACCCGTTTGGGGATGGGTGTGCTCCCTTTGCGGGACCCAATCCCTGTACAGCATGCACTGTCCTTGCACAACATTCTCTTTGCCTCAGCTCACCTTCCAAGCTTCGCTTACCCATTGTTATCTTGTCCTTTGTCAGTTGTTCCCTGAGGGTCCCACCTTACTTTAGCCAGCACCAACAGTCTGTTTCCAGCCTGCTGCTCCACTTACCTCCCTAATCCTGTCTCCCAAGAAATAAGGCCTCACCCATGTCCAATTACTCATGTCAAGCCAGCCTACATATTGAAGGGGCCACATGGGAAAGATGCTCCCTGAGGCACCCCCCACTCCCTGAGGCACCCCCCCCTCCAAGCCTGGCTTCCTGGAACAGAGTGGCAAGGGGCCTGCATGGAGGGAGATGTCTCAGCCGTAAAGCAGGCAGGGTCATTCCTACGCTGGCTGGGAAATCAGCTGGGGGTGGGACGGGAATGGTGGGAGGTGGTGCAGAGCAGGGAGATGTGCTGGACGTGTGCACGGCCCTCCCTGCTCCGGCATGGGCCTCACTGCTGGCTTCTCTGACGCCCCCACTCTAGGGCATCTCTGCAGCCATACAGCTACGTGGTCAGCGAGCCCCTGGGCCGGACCTCCTACAAGGAGCAGTACCTCTTCATCTACAGGTAAGGATCCAGCAAACAGTCAGAGCTAGTGACAATACTAGGTGTTTTCACCTCAGGTGATGTCCAGGGCATCCCCCACGCTCTTGCGTCTCCTGCCCAGCCACTGCTGCTCTCTGCATGCAGGCCCCTGGGCTAGGGTTGCCAACTTGGTAATATTTAAAAAATGAAACCTCCCCAGCCCTGCCCCTTCCACTGAGACCACACCCTGCCCCATCTCTTCCCCTGAGGCCCCACCTCTGCCATGCCTCTTCCCCAAGGCCCCGCCCCTTCCATGTCTCTTTCCCCTGATGCCCTGCCCCTGTCCACTCCTCTTCCACCCTCCCTCCAGTCACTCCACTCGCTGCTTTTCCCCTCCCACCCCTCTACCCGGGTCAGGAGGGACTCACTTGCTTTGCTGGTGCTTGGAGCTGCAGCCACCTGATGCAGGTAGGAGGTGGCCCTGGCTAAATAGGGGCTGATGTGGGTGATGACTTGGCGCCTATCCGGCCTGCAGTAACCAGACATTGGGTGTCCGGTCAGTAGATCTGACCGGATTCTGTCAGGTCCCCTTTTCAACCGGACTTTCCGACAGAAAACCGGGCACCTGGCCACCTACCCTGGGTGCACCAGGGCCCATCCCAGAGTGGAACCACGTGACTGTGTGTGGTCATTCCATCTCTCCTCCTGGCAGGACGGATATGGTGTCAGTGGTGGACAGTTACTACTATGATGATGGCTGTGAGCCCTGCGGGAGTGACACCTTCAGCAGGGAGCCCTTCATCGTGAAGTTCTCCTCCCCCTACACAGGTAAGCGGGGCCCAGGGATCTCTCTGCCCTATGGCACTGGGAGCAGCAGCACCCCAGGCCATCCTGCAGCTAGCTAGAGAAACTCCTGCTCCCCCACACGCTGATCCCTCCCGCCAGGGAACAAAGAACATTACCATGGAGAGTTTGGCAAAGTCTTTGGGAATGATGCTTCAACTCAGAGACAGGCCTAGATCCAAATAGGGGGAGCCTGGGGCTGGATCCGGGCCTGTGGACTTATTCTTACTGGTATGTAGGCAGCCTGACCTAGTAGTCGGAGCAGCATCGGGCATCAGAGCCAATCTGATACCAGGAGGTCAACATCTGCAACAGGTCCAGAGGGCAAACCAAAGTCTGGGGTCAGGCAGGGCCAGGTTACCAGGAGCTCATTAGCAGGTAGCAGAAGCAGATATGGCAGGGAAAGCAGCCCTGAGCAGGAATATCCTGGCTGCATGGGCAGTTTCCTATTCCTGTGCTGGGTTTATATAGTTGCAGTGAAGCAGGGAGTCCAGGACTGCGCCGAGTTCAGTTCCTACTCTGACACCACTTAGCAGGTCAGTGGGGGGCGGGTTGGCGCTCACTGGTGCTGAAGCCCCCTGTGGACCAGGGTTCAAGACCTGCAGTCCCCAATGGGTGTGGGTCTGGATGCTGGCTTGGGGAGTGCGTGCCTGGGCTGGGGGTCAGCAGCCAGGGATCAGTTCAGCTCACTGTAGAGCCAGGTGCAGTTGGGACCCAGAGCTCAGCTTGGGGGTCACGGGGGTTCACCGGGCTGTGAGTATACCCGCCCCTCCTCCAGCCCACGATCCCATTGCTCCTTGGGGTATGGTTTGGTCACAAGGCCGAGGGAGGGGAAGGGTGGCTGTGCCCTGACGTACAACCCCACGGCAGCCATTCTCATGGGGGCTGAACTCAGAGCAGCTGGGGAGAAGCAGCGACAGTCCTGGCCAGTGGGAGCCCAGCCCAGAGACTTCACTGGCAACTAACCCCCTGCTCTGCAGCTTCCTTTGACAGCTGCTGCTTTGGCACAAAGCCAACCAGGAGCACCTTTGTGAGTGGTGCTGACCCAGGAGGGCAGCGCCCAGGTGCAGAGGGACTGGGAGAGGCTAGTGCAGCTGACTGGAGCTGCTAGCACTGTGGGAACTGCCAAGAGACAATAGAGCGAGCATGAGTAATGGAAGACCCCGGTTCAAGTCCCAGTCCTGCCTGATTCTGAGTGGGAGGGGAAATGTCCACACGGAGAGCATGGTCTTGGGAACCCCAGAATGGAACAGTGCCAGATGTGTGTGTGTGTGTGTGTGAGAGAGATAGCAGGGGTGATGGGTGACAGCTCTGTGTGCGCACAGAAAATGGCTGTCTGTGTAACTTGTGTCTCTGCAGAGGTGCAGGAGTTTGTGCTGGTGCCCCTGCATACACCCCCCAGTGAGGCTGTGGCAGAGATTGACGCCCTCTATGATGTCTACTTAGATGTCATCGACAAGTGGGGAACTGACGTAAGCAGATGTATCTGGGCGCAAACCCAGCGCCTGCCGTGTGAATGAACTCACTGGTTTCCCTCCCCCGCTTGTCTTGTCTGAGGCTGCTGCTGCCTGGATGGGACGTTGGCTGTAGAAGGTCCTGGCTAGTCTATTACTCATGCTGACCCCCCACTTCCAGGGCAGAGCCGCTCTGGCTGCCTGGGCCAGTGCAGGTTACCGGGAACAGCCATGCCCACTTGATGCGGCTGGGCACTGAGCTCTGGAGCTAAACATCAGGGTTCCCCTCTGGGGAAGCAAATCCCCCTTTGTCCATATCCACATGCTGATCTGTGTCAAACAAAGCTGTGGAGCAGAGAGGCCCATCTGCACTGCCCCCAAACCCTTCAGCCCTAGGCCTGTAGGCCTCAGAGCCACACCCCTCCCCATCACACAACCCCTCTGGGACCCTTGTCTTCCCATGGTCGCTGTTTGCTCAGCCCCAGCCCCACTGTGGGCAGAGTGCCCAAGGGTGGGGAGATGCGGGCTCCTTG
The DNA here is from genome assembly GCF_011386835.1 of Chrysemys picta bellii. Taxonomy (NCBI): domain Eukaryota; kingdom Metazoa; phylum Chordata; order Testudines; family Emydidae; genus Chrysemys; species Chrysemys picta. The sequence goes on from NC_088800.1 coordinate 55,497,559, forward strand.
CCACTCCCCTGCCAGGGTCTCATCACATGGATGGCGAACGAGGATCCCGGACCTGGTTCCAGCTAAATCGATGGGTTCTGCCACTCAGCCTGGACAGCACAGTCCCAGTGTGCCGACGGCTCGAGCAATCAGGAATGGGCTGTAGGCCCATTCACCTGCTGGTGTCGGGCCCAGGGCAGTGGTGACCGAAGCCAGCTGTTCCCTGATGACATTGAGCCAGGGAGGTGCACACAGCACGTCACCCTAGGGGTGGTCTTGGCACCAGAGCCCGGGCACCTGCACTGTGCTGCCTCCCCAGAGCTGCTCTCTCCAGGGCAGGGCTGGGTACATCAGCAGGAGGCATGGGGGCCCTGCCTGTGCTGCCCCTGCTCTGCAGATGAAGTGTCAGCCCCACAGGCTCAGGTCATTGCAGTGCCGGGACCTCACAGTGTACCTGAGCACAAGGAAAGCCTCATGACCCCGGCCCCAGAGAAGACAACCCCGCTGTGCTGAGAAGGAACCAGCAGAACGGCGAGAGGGAGTGACAGACCCCCAGACCACCCTGTGTCAGCTCCTGCCCCTGCCTTAGCCACAAAGACAGCCACAGCCAAGGAGAGCAGTGGTTACCAGCGAGACAGCTCGTGGCACTGGCGGGGCTGCCTGAGACACTCCAGAGCGAAGGGCTCGGGGAGGCTGCCATGTGTGAGGTTCTTGCCTTGCACATGTGCTAGGTGTGGGGGTTGGTCTGGCTGGGTCCCCCCTCACTGACCTGGCACTTCCTTGGCAGAACATCCTTTTCCTGGGAGACTTCAACGCCGACTGCTCCTACGTTGGGCCACAGGATTGGCCTTCCATCCGCCTGCGAACCAGCGACGCCTTCCAGTGGCTCATCCCGGACAGTGCAGACACCACCGTGTCGTACACAGACTGCGCCTACGACCGGTGAGGAGAGCTGCTGTTGCTGATCATCCCTAGTGCCACTACTGTGCCTGTGCCTGGCAGCTGTATGGAGAAGCCAGGGCCGGCTCCAGGCACCAGCTTAGCAAGCAGGTGCTTGGAGCAGCCACTCCGGAGGGGGGCGGCACGTCCAGCTATTCGGCGGCAATTCGGCGGAGGGTCCCTCACTCCCACTCGGAGTGAAGGACCTCCCACCGAAGTGCCGCAGATTGCGATCGCGGCTTTTTTTGTGGGGCTGCTTGGGGCGGCAAAAATCCTGGAGCCGGCCCTGGGAGAAGCCCAGGGCTATATGGCCCGGGGAGGTCTCGGTCAGCCCTTGGGGGTTGGGCCGGTGCTGAGGCAGATGGGCAGTGGGGTGTCAGGGGAGCCTGCGCTGCCACTGCCAAGGCTGTGCCTGTCCCACCAGCCAGTAGCGGGTTTCAGTCCCTGGGGCTGCCGGCCTCTCAGCAATGCAGTCACCTGGCAGGAGGGTACCTCATGAGCGCCACAGTGCCTCAGATATAGGAATAACAGCAGCCCCAAGAGACAGACCAGCGCAGCCAGTGCCAGCCCTGGGGACACCAAATAACAGGGAGGGGATGAAAAGGGACAAGGAGAGGGCTGCAGGTGGGCAGTGCCTTAGCACAGAAGGCCATCACTCGTAGAACCGCATCTGGGAATACTCAGAGACCACCTCAGCTGTGGAAAACCACAGCCTCTGGCACAGACCCCAGAGAGCCTGTCTGTAGTCCAGCCAGGGCACTCATTAACCCTGATTGCCATGTGCAGTGCTGTGGGCGTGCTCCCCACACACCCAGGTGCGATAGGCCGCCCCACTCTCTCAGAAGGTTCTGGCCCTGCATATGACGGTTTCTTGTCAGTTTCACTTCCCCACATTCAGCTGTCACCTGCCTCCACTGAGCGCAGGTCCTGCACCAGATGGAGCTGGCTGAGAGCCCAGGGTTGCTCTCGGGGGTCTGGCTGCTGGGGAGAGGGATTTCCCCCCCAGGACTGCACAAACTAAGCCACCCTGTCAGCTCCCCCCAGCACTCTCCCTGGCTCCGCTACTCAGGGAAGCTGGTGAGGAACCCCACCAGCAGCGCTGCCATCGCTGGCCCTGGGCTCCAGCCTGGCTCTGGGGCAGGCGAGGGCATTCCCTGCAGGGTGTGACCCTGAAGCCCAGCTGCCTGAGAAGTGCAGTGTTTAACCCTAGTACCTTGTGGCATGTCACAGGATCGTGGCGAGTGGCTCTGAGCTGCAGCGCTGTATGGTGGCCAGATCTGCCAAGGTCAACAACTTCCAGGAGACTTTCCACCTGCAGCGCGAGGATGTAAGTGAAGCTGACAACCTGCCTGCATGCTCACAGAGCAGCTAGCTGTGAGCAGAGACAATAGCTGCTAGATAGCCAGGAGACAGCGACAGCTGGTCAGGACTGGGGCCAAGCTCAAAGATCACTGCACCGAGCTTTGCAGGGAGTCTCCCAGAGTTAAAGGCTAGTCTAACTCAGCTACACTAAGGCCTGCTCTACAAACAGGTGTTGTCCTGCTATAACTGTGTGGGTTTGGAGTGTGATTTTTTACTGCTGTAGTTACAGAGGCAGGAACTCGTGTGGATGCACATATACCAATATAAAGGGGCTGGATAGCTTATTCCCCTTCCCAGATGGGAAGAGCTATCCCGGGGTAAGCACTTTTAGACCAGTCTAACTCCATCCACACTAGGGGGCAAAAGGGGTACGGCTTGTGGGTGTAGACGAGGCTGGAGACCCTACAGGCCTGATTCTCCATTGTCCTGCACCTTGTGCAGAGCGAGTGCAGGGGCAGGGTAAGAGCGCAGGATCTGCAGGGCAGCCATTCACATGCATTTGACTGTGGCGTCACTGACTGCCCAAAGGGCAGGATGACGGGCCCCAGACATAGTTACATCGCCCCCTGGCCAGGACACAGCATTTCCACCTGGAGGGCCCTGCTGGCTCTATGCTGTACAGCTCGCTCCGCCCCAGCTGGTGGTGGCTAGTGGCCATTTTCTTATGGACATTGTGTATAATCTCCCCACACCTGCAGTTAGCCCCTGCCATTGGTTAAAACCCCAGGCCTGATCCTGCTCTCTCACTGGGGTAACCATTTTTCTTGGCGGACCAGCTGTAAACTGGTATAGCCATAGGCGCCGATTCCGTGGGTGCTCCGGGGCTGGACCACCCATGGAAAAAAAATAGTGGGTGCTCAGCACCCACCAGTCACAGCTGTTTGGCGGTGCCCCCATTCAACTAATCCGGGGCACTGCCAAACAGCTGATGGAGATGCCGTCAAACAGCTGATAGGCGGTGCAGCCAAACAGCTGTTTGGCGGCTGGAGGAGAGCGGAGAGCAGCGAGTGGGGGCCTCGGAGCAGGGGTGGCGTGGGGGCAGGAAGAGGTGAAGTGAAGGCGGGGTCTTGGGGAAAGGGGTGGAATGGGGGCAGGGCTTCGGGGCAGAGCAGGGGTGGGGGACCCCTTGGGAAAAATAAAAGTTAGCACCTCTGGGTGTAGGTGAGAGAGGAGACTCCGGCTGCTCCTTTCACAGCACTGGGGAATTAGAGGGTGAATTACACTGAGGTCTTGGCTCTCCTCTCGGCAATGCCATCCACTGCAGCTCATGCATCCTGTGCTCTTACCTGATTGGATGCCACCACTCAGGCGTCACGCAGGGGGCTCACTGCACAGAACCATTCAGCCCCTCGGGAGGCCATCTCCCCTGGGGACTGTGGCTGTGTTTTGCATGCGTGTAGGCTGCATAAAGGAGGCAACGCTCTTGGGGGCGCTGTGTAGGCAGTGTGGCTCAGTGGCTAGGGCGCAGGAAGGGGCGTCGAGAGGCCGAGGGCCTGGCAGCCCAGGACCTTCCCCTTGTGTGGTTGGTTAGAGTGGTTGTGTGAAGTGACGGTAACACGCACCAGGCCAGCTCAGGCTAGAAGCATTTTACACAATCTTTGCACTGATCTGAATGACTCCCCAAGGCGCAGGGCAGGAGACGGTTAAACCTTACGCTTGAATTGCATGGCCAAGTCTCCTCACCGCTCCATACCTCAATTTCACCTCTGTAAAGGGCTCTGAGCTCGAGGGAGGAGTTGTTGAGCCTTGGCTCATTCTTGCATTGGCCTCCTGTTCGGCGCGTGCTGCTGGCCTCGATGTCCATGGGATGAGCACAGGCCAGGCTTCCCCTGGTTTGCGCTCACGCTCCTGATGGGAATGCCGCCTGGGAGCTAATCTAAAACCATGCAGGGTGCTCTCCTCCCCAAAGGCAGGGAGCTAACAGGACCCCTGCGTTTGACAACGAGTCACCTTGCATAGGAGGATCTCAGACCACCTCATTAATATTAATTGACTCACCCTGGCAGAGCCCTGTGATAGGGAAGGTCAGCGTTATCCCCATTGTACAGTTGGGGAAACTGAGGCCTGGAGAGGTTGGATGATTTGCCCAAGGCCATGCAATGAATCGGTATCAGGGCATGGAAGAGATCTAGACACATGCTCTGTCCATTAGCCCATTCTGCCTCCTGCTGCACCTGGAATTGCCAGGATCCATGTGACAACAGGAGCCATGACACGAGGTCATGGACAACCTGTAGCTGATGCCTTCTGAGCAGCCCCACAACTTAGGCTCTGTGATTTCTCCCGTTTGTGTCCAGGCTCTTGCCGTCAGTGACCATTTCCCGGTGGAAGTGACTCTGAGGGCTCGCTGAGGCTCACCTGCTCCTGCCTTGCTCCATCCCCTGCTAAGCCAGGAGAAGTAGCTACCAGCAAAGCAACTTCTACCGCATTCATATTCCCTTTGGCTGCTGCTGGCTGCAGCACCAACGCCTTCAGAAGAGCTCCCAAGACTGAACCTCAGCGTCTACGATTATAGCCAAATATCAGCCTCCTGGCATCTACCTGCTGCTCCTGGCACATCCTCATGGCTGGTCACAAACCCATCTCTCTAGGTGCTGCATCGAATGGCCCACCAGTGTCACTTACTGGGTACTTGGATAACTGGCACATTCATGCCATACCATTGGGAGATTCGTTCATGCAATGTAGTTAGTAAGCTTTGAAATCTTTGGTCTCAGGGCATCCTGGAGTGTTATGCTGGGCAACAGGGCTGGGGGGGAGCTGATTTTGTGGCCAATGGGTATGTGCAATTGTCAAGGCTCCTTCCCCTCTCTGAACTTTAGGATACAGATGTGGGGGCCTGCATGAAAACTTCTAAGCTTAACTACCAGCTTAGATCTGGTTCGCTGCCACCACTCCCAATGTGCTAATTCCCTTCCCTGGGTAGCCTTGAGAGACTCTTCACCAATTTCCTGGTGAATACAGATCCAAACCCCTTGGATCGTAAAACAAGGAGAAATTAACCATCCCCCCTCCTTTCTCCCACCAACTCCTGGTGGATCAAGATCCAACCCCCTTGGATCTAAAAACAAGGAAAAATCAATCAGGTTCTTAAAAAGAAGGCTTTTAATTAAAGAAAAAGGTAAAAATCATCTCTGTAAAATCAGGATGGAAAATAACTTTACAGGGTAATCAAACTTAAAGAGCCCAGAGGACCCCCCTCTAGCCTTAGGTTCAAAGTTACAGCAAACAGAGGTAAACACCCTAGTAAAAGGTACATTTACAAGTTGAGAAAACAAAGATAAAACTACCACGCCTTGCCTGGCTGTACTTACAAGTTTGAAATATGAGAGACTTGTTCAGAAAGATTTGGAGAGCCTGGATTGATGTCTTAGTCCCAAGAGAGAACTCCACCAAAACAAAGAGCACAAACAAAAGCCTTCCCCCCACCAAGATTTGAAAGTATCTTGTCCCTTTATTGGTCCTTTGGGTCAGGTGTCAGCCAGGTTACCTGAGCTTCTTAACCCTTTACAGGTAAAAGGATTTTTGTGTCTCTGGCCAGGAGGGATTATAGTATGGTACACAGGAGGGCTGTTACCCTTCCCTTTATAGTTATGACAGCAATTAACATAGAATGAATGAGGGGCAGTTTTATAAGTGCTTGATTGGCTAGAAATCAACTCTCAAGTCGCGTGATATCTGCTGTTTTTCATAAAGCCCTAGCTCTTGGAGTCATGTGATTATAGAAGAATCTTGGCTTTCATTAAAAGGGCCAGGGTCCTGCCTTCATGCGTGTGGAGAAAAGCTGGAAGATGTGACTGACCTCTCAGTGCTCAAACCCCACGAGGCCAATAAACGGAACCCACCACTGATTATTTTTTATCTCTCATGATTTGGGAGGCCTGGCTCATGAACTCTGAACACTTAACATGGAACATAAGAATGGCCACACTTGGTCAGAACAATGGTCCATCTAGTATCCAGTATCCTATCTTCAGACAGTGGCTGATGCCAGATGCTTCAGAGGGAATGAACAGAACAGGGCAATTACAGAGTGATCCATGCCCTGTTGTCCAGTCCCAGCATCTGGCAGTCAGAGGTTATGGGACACCTAGAGTATGGGGTTGCATCCGTGACCTAATAGTCAGTGGGACCTGTCCTCCATGAACTCCGTGAACCTGACTGTTCTTGTAACTGTCTGTCTGCATGGAGTCATTCCCTACAGGACAGCATTTGTGGTGGTGTCCCATCCCAATTTCGGGGCAGAGATTCTATTCTGTGTCTAATACTGCCTGCCTTTTATAATCCCCCACCTGCACTAATGACACTATGTATATAATATGGAATAATAAGGGGGAGTGCTGGTCATCTGCACTTTGATTCTATTACATGCAATCAGTATGTAATCAAAGGGCCCGGAGAATCAAATGGATCCATCTGTATCTGATTTGGAGTGTTTTTTGGGGGGTCATTTATGCTCTTGAAGGCCTCTGCCATCTGAACTGCCAGATTCTGTAATGAGGGGCATTTCTCTGCTCATGGCAGGGTCCCTATTCAACAAATGCTACTGCAACTGCAAGACTACAGCTCAGACCCAGGAGGGAAGGGACTAGACTGTGACTGTGGGAACAGGACAGGATTTGGGATGGGGGAGGCATGTGGCTCACTGGGCATGTAGTGGGAATGCTTCTGTCTATTGCAGTCAGTCACTCAGCTCCCCAATGCATGGAGAGCCCCCAGAACAGCTCAGCGGTGGCCCTGAGTGAATGAAACCAACCTCCGTCTAGGCTGCTGTGAGCATCCTGTTTATTTGGGGATTACCTAGCATCTGGGAGAGCCTTCGGGGTGCTGGGGGAGCTGGAGTTCATTAGTGCAGTGTATGTGTGGTGCAGTGTGTGTGTGTGTGTGTGTGTGTGTGGCCACACAGCTGCTAGAGTTTTACTGCCATGTTACAAAATGTTTTATTTTAGAACAAATTAAACCATGACTGATGATTCTTCTAATATATTAAATAAGGCACCAAAATATCCCACTGAGCCAGGATGGGCAGGGATGCAACCCCATGCTCTGAGTGTCGCTAGCCTCTATTTGCCAAAAGCTGGGAGTAGACAACAGGGGATGGATCACTCGATGATTGCCTGTTCTGTTCACTCCCTCTGGAGCATCTGGATTGGCCACTGTCAGAAGACAGGATACTAGGTCAGCTGGACCATTGGTCTGACCCAGTGTGGCCGTTCTTGTGTTCTTTATTCCTTGTGACAGGAAAAAATGGGAAAAAACTAGTCATTTCTTCTCTCCCATGTCCATGATCTTTGTTACTGGAACGGGTTTCCTGCTACATCTCCCTTGCCCTCTAGGTGGCAGTGGAGACTGTTCGCATTCGGCTACGGCAGAGTTGGACACCTGCACATAACCCTTGTGCCAGGGGGTGTCAGCAGCACCAAGGGCTGGGTTCTATATCTAGGGGTTCTTCTTAACATTACAAAACCAGATCCGGCTCAAGCCCCTACCTAGAAATCTGGGGAAACTACCCCCCGCCCACACACACACACACACTCCCGGGCCCGTAAAGAGGCAAAGCAAACGTTCATTAATAGGGAGAGGGACCTCTGCATGAATTTGGGGAAACCCCGCACCAATGAGTCAAAAGCGTGCAAACAATAAGTAACCTCCCACCCCACCGTATCCTTTGCCTCTGTTTTCTACCTTGCCGTGTGGAAGTCCGACAGACGAATATTCCTTTAACACAGCACTCCGCTTTCCCTCTGCTGTTCCCCATTCACAACTGGTTGTCCCAGGTCAGCGTAGTCCCAGAATTCAGGGGAGCATTCACATGGGTTCACCACCCACCCCTGATGGGGTCAGGGGTCAAGCAATGCCTCTACTGCTACCGCTGCTACTGCTGCCTGCCACTCACTGCTGCCCCTGTGTCTAGCTGTGATGCCACATTCTGAATTTCCACCACTTAACCCAGTTCTGAGTGATTTCACCAGGCGGTAGGGAACCTGACTGCTGCTGCAACCTCTGGGCTGTCTGTCATACCAGGTCTAAGGTTCAGCCCCCTGGACCTATCCATCAGTGATTTTAGCCCTAGCGATCACTCAGGAGAAACAAAGACTCTCGATTCATTTGGATGAGCTCTATCTTTAAACACTGGAGGGGGGGTGTCAAATATGATCTAAACTACCTACACAGAATCCCCACCACCACCTAAGAGCATCTGTTCCCATCTCCCTCTGCCTTTCACTTGCATTTAGCATCACAACCCCCTGCTACAGTTAGGGTGACTGCCTTAGTCAAGGCATGATAAATACAGTTCTGCTGCCTCTTATTCATACAATCAGGATAACAACATTTCCTCACTCCTGTGTTCAAAGCTAAAGTGAATTTTAAACCAAAAGAGCTAAAACTGATCACTTTGGCAAAGCAGGCCTAGCTGCTGATCCCCTAGGCAGAGTAGGCGTGGCTATGCAAATACAGGCTATTCCTGAGGTCTTTCCCCCCAAGTTGATCAATAGATGGGAGGGAGAGCTCATTCAGACCCAGGCTTTTACACACCCTGTAACGATGCGGTTCTGGCGGGACCCAACTGAGAGTGCCAATTCAGGACAAATCGCTTAAAACAGGGCAGTTACAGCCCAAGGCTGGGGTTTTTCCACTTCTAAGGCAAACCAAACCAGCCAGACTAAGAGGACTTTGGTCTCACCCCACTGGCTAACCACAAGTCACACAAGCAATTCCCTTATACACTCCAGTTTCCCAGTATCACCACTAGTGCCACTCGTTATGGGGACAAATGGTTATGAAAACCAATACCCCAATAAAAGAAAAAAGGTTCTCTAGATCCCAAAGGACCAAGCCCCAGACCCAGGTCAATATACAAATCACATCTTGTTCACAAATCACGCTGTAGCAAATCCTTTAGAATCTAAAATCTAAAGGTTTATTCATAAAAGGAAAAAGATATAGATGAGAGCTAGAATTGGTTAAATGGAATCAATTACATACAGTAATGGCAAAGTTCTTGGTTCAGGCTTGCAGCAGAGATAGAAACTGCAGGTTCAGATCAAGTCTCTGGAATACATCCCCCCGCTGGGATGGGTCCTCAGTCCTTTGTTCAGAGCTTCAGTTTGTAGCAAAGTTCCTCCAGAGCTATGAAGCAGGATTGAAGAAAAGATAGAGGAGCTGCAGCAGCCTTTTATAGTCTTTTCCAGGTGTAAGAACATCTCTTTGTTCTTACTGTGGAAAATTACAGCAAAATGGAGTCTGGAGTCACATGGGCCAGTCCCTGCATACTTTGCTGAGTTGCAAGGCGTATCTGCCTTCTCTCAATGGGTCCATTGTATAGCTGATGGTCCTTAATGGGCCATCAAGCAGGCTAGGCAGAGCTAACACCAACTTGTCTGGGATGTTACCCAGCAGCATAACATAAGTTTGAAATACAGACAGTATAGAGCCAATATTCATAACTTCAACTACAAAATTGTTACACACATATAGACAGCATAATCATAACCAGCAAACCATAACCTTGTCTACGACAACTCATTTGACCCCCTTTATATAAGATTTGGTGCCACTACAGGACCTTGGTTGCAACCATGTTCTATATGGTCCCAGATTATATCAATAACGTCACACACCCATACACACCTATATACATACACACCCTCACACACACACCTAGAGCCTGTCTGTACGTGTTTGATGCTGGCAGTAGCACCTGCCTCTCAGCGATGTTGCCACATGCCCACAGCCAGCCATGTGGTGGTGCCTATGTTGGGTACCTAGCATCCCAAACTGGGGACCACACAGATCCACAAATGCTCGTGTGCCGGTAGCTTTGAGACATTGTCCCCACTCCAGGGCAGCCCCTGCTGCTGAAAGACGTTGGTGCCAAAAGCTTTCCCTCTCCCAAGGACAAGCTTCCTCCACATGAGCCTCAGTCCTGCCCTGGGGGAGACTCCCTGAGGAGTCAACACTTACCCATGTCTGGCAAAAAGTGTCTGTTAGTTTTGCATCATTGAATGAAAGATTCAAATGGATTTTTAGTGGTATTATTTAAAACAAAACAAAACCAATTAATCTTAAACCTACAAAACAAGAGTTTTACAAACCAGGAGTGTTGATTTAGGTCCTCAAAACCTCACATATTTACACAATATATTTACACACACGTTCTCTTTTTCTTAACATCCCTTGTACTAGCTGCTGATCCCCTAGGCAGAGTAGGCGTGGCTATGCAAATACAGGCTATTCCTCTTAATTTAGACACACACCCTTACCCTTCCATGGGCTCAGGTATAACCTTACACTCTGTGGGTTTGTGGGGTCCTTTACCTTACACGGTAATATCCTAAAAAAGAACAGGAATACTTGTGGCACCTTAGAGACTAACAAATTTATTAGAGCATAAGCTTTCGTGGACTACAGCCCACGTCCACGAAAATTAATTTTCGTCCTAGCAAATTAAAACGTCCTAGCAAAATTAATTATGTAACAGACAGAATCTATCAAAGAACCAGACAAGATCATACAGACAAACAACAGAGAAGTGACCATAAAGATAAAACAATAAAGAAATGAGGATTTCACAACCACAACTATTGATAAGTGATTTCTTGCCAGACAGAATGCTATCAAACTAAGTTTTCTTTAACCATCTTAAGATCTGTTTCTTTAGCTGGTGATAGTGGGTACTATTAGGACAGGATCTCCTTTTTACAGCCTGATATTATTACATTGTTTTAATGTAATTTAGATGGAATGTGAAGATGTGACTTCCTGCTTCTCATGGTATGTCTTCACTAGCCACGTTAAAGTGCTGTCCTTAATGTGACTGTGTAATCCCAGCACTGTAAAAAACCCACCCCCACGAGGGGAGTAGCTACCAGCGCCTGTGCACTGTGAACTGCCACTTTACAGTTCTGAAACTTGCAGCATTCAGGGGGGTGTTTTTTCACACCCCTGAGTGAGACAGTTGCAGCGCTGTAAAGTGGCAGTGTAGACAAGGCCTTAGCTAATGGCTGCTGCTCTCCTAATATGGCTGCAGACAAAGGCTTTAGGCTTTAGAATATGGCTACAGGAAAAGGCCTTATCCTTATACCTGGCCCCCTCCTGGAAGACATCAGTGATGCCTTCCTCAGAGGGGGCGAGCGGCTGGCGACAGCTGTGGGCAGGTCTCTGCTAAAGAAACCAGCCCTGGACTCTAGAATCCCAACCAGCTGTCGCCCCAGCCACCTCTAGCAGGGAGGGACCTTGGGGCTGGGTGTGGCAGGCCAGCTGCAGCAGGCCCACAGGACGGGAGCAGCACTAGTGCCAGAGAGGAGGAAGGTCCTCTCCGGATGCTGGGCATGGCTAGGAATGCTGAGCTCTCTGGTGCTGCTGACACACCTGCAGGCCCCAGAAGATGGGCAGGAATTGCCATGCTCTGCGGCATGGGCCTGGGTGGCTGCTCCGTCCCTGTGACGCCTCTCAGTCCTTTTCCCTCCTCTGCTCAGCAGCTCTGTGCAGCCAGGAGCAGAGCTGGGTAGAAGGGTGAGGCTCCAGTGTCACCATCAGCCTGATGAAATCCAGCTCCACCCTAGCACCAGCCCCACGTGGAGCTGGCACTGGGCTCCCCCATTTTTCTCCCCTACTGGGGCCTGGAGGCAAGCTGGCGGAGAGGAGCTCCTCCTGGGGGAGGTAGCAGAGAGGTTGATTGGCAGGGGACGCTGACACCTGGTGATACCGTAAGTCCTCAAGCAGTTGTGGAGGGTGCCTGGCCAACGTCAACGTGAGCCACAGTCTTTACTCACCATGGCTCCTAGACTCACTGTAATCAAATCTAACCTGCCCCTCTCCGTTATTCCTACGGCATCCACCACTGTGCCCAGCTGGCATCAGTAGCTGGCAGAGCAAGGCGGGCACAGAAACCACACCCCATCTCCCCAGGCACTGACCATGCCTTAGCAACCCACTTCCTTGCCACACAGCCCTGACGACGGCCCAGGGCTCTGGCTGTGCCCAACCAGGACCGTCGCTCAGGCGGGTGGGTATTATCTGCCCCAGTTACAGATGGGGTCGCCATGCACAGAGAGGAATTGACTTGCCCAAGGTCTGTAGCTGAGCTGGAGGCAAGATCTGACTCACAGCCCCATCCCGTAAGCACCAGCCCATCCTTCCTTTGAGGTGTTGTATGTGCGTAGGCTTTGCAAGCACCAAGGGCAGGCACCTCCTGGAACCTCCGCCAGGAACCTTGGCCCCAGATGTTGTCTGGGCCTGTACTAGATGGCCAGCCAGCACTGCGCAGTGCCAGACTGACAGCCTTCTGCTGCCCCTCCCTTCCCAGGGACATGCCAGCGTCTTGTCAGCTGTATTTGTCAATGATAATTGAACCCTGTCCTGCGAGTGTTGCCTGGGAAAGCACCCACACCTACAGGCATTACAACACCTGCTGGGCTGCTCCATTAGCAGATGAGTAAGAAAGGACGTGCTCAGTGGACATGTTCTATCCCTCCCTCCCCTGGCTCTTGTATCTGTTCAGCTCCTTGGGGCAGGGACTTGGTGGCCAGGGTGGCTAATGGTTAGATCTGGGTGCAGGAGTCCTGGAGTCTATTTCCAGCCCTGCCCGGATTCACTGTCTGACCTTGGCTAAGTCACTTAAGTCCAAATTGTCACAAGTGATCTCTCACTTTGGGTGTCCAGCTTTTTGTGCCTCAGGCCTGGGCTGAGTGGGAGCTCGTTCACTAGGAATCTAGGTACCTGAACATAAAAATCAAGGTCCCAAATTAGAGGCCATTTTAACAATGTGGGCGGCCTCAGCTCCTCCCTGTGGCAGTGGGAACAGCTTCCCCCTCCCTCACATGGGGCACATTAACATGCCCAGGGACTCTCAGGTGAGGTGGGGGAGAGGCAGAGCATGGTATGGCTCTGGCAGACTCACCAGATTTGGAGCCGGCGCCAATGGCCCTTTCAGAGGCTGTCCCATCCCAAGCGGGACTAAGGATCTGAGCTGTGAGCACGTTACAAACCTTAGCAACTCAGCCCTGGAGTAACCCTCCAACTTCTCTGAAACTAGGCATTGAAACCCCTCCCCGGCTCCCAAAGTTCCTGGCCAGCCCGGGCTGGTCCTGCGGGATTCACGGGTTTAGAACAGATTCCCCTCCTCTGTGTCATGGGCTTTACTGCAACATGGAGAAGCACAAGCAGGACCCAATGCAGTGAGGAGGGCACTTGACCCTGCCGGACCAGGCCCCAGGTGAGATGGTGCTGGTGCTTGGCCCTTGGCACAACAGTCCCAGGCACATGCAACTCGCAGTTCCTGCCTGACCAAAGGAGAGTGCACATGGACCAGCAGCTAAAGGAGCCACCCTCAGGGTGAGCCGGGAAGGAGGTGGGTGGGAGGATGTGGGTCCTTTTAAGTTGCTCACCTGCAGAGACCAGATACAGGGCAAGTATTTTCCTTTCTCCACAGGGACGTCTCTGTAATAGAATCCTTCCACTCTAGGAATGCTATAGGGGTGTCTATGACTCCATAGGCCAAAGGAAAGCAGTTAGTGCACACAGGGGCAGAGGGTGCCCGATCCGCAGCAGGTGCGAGTCTACTCCAGTCCCAGCTACAGAGCAAGCTGCCAGGAGTGGGGCGGTTAGCTCTGGTGGTCCCGGGGGGCAGCCAAGGTGGCGACAGTCGTCACACACATCATAGGGGATTGTGGTTTACAGGTGGGATTGTCAGACTCACTCAGCGTTGGCTTGACGCTGCTCCCCTTGGAGTTCCCGTTGGCTTCCACAGGAGCAGGATGGAGCCATATGTCATCAGAGGCAGTGGCGCTGACCGGAAGCGTTGCATACCACATCACAAACTGTGTGTCTACAGCAAAGGCCTGGAGCCAGACTGACTCTGCAGCCCTTGTCAAACACTAGCCACAGGAATATGGGTCAGGGAGCCACAGGCTGGGGGAAAACCGTTCAGGAAGAAGCCCTAAAGCTTCACCACTAGCCTGATGTGATGGTGCGGAGCCAGCCCTGCTTTCTTCCCAGCACGTGGTGTCTCTCAGAGCCCTTGGGAAGGGAGAGTGCAGAAGGGAGGGATGGAGATTGTGGAGATGGTGAGAGGTGGGTAAAGCAACTGATGGGGACCTTTGGCCAGTTCTGAGCATGGTGAGAGGCTAAGAGGAATGTGACTGGGGTCAGGACACTCACAAGCAGCCTGCCAGAGCAGTGACTGGTCAGCTGATGGGACCTGTTGATGGCACAGTCAAATCTAGTAGAGAGCAGGGAACCCAGCAGGGCCCAACCCCAGTAGGGAGCAGGGCGACATGCCAGGAGGTGCCTGGCAGAGCCAGGGAAGGAAAGTGAGTGTGTGCTGGTTGGAACCGTGCAAGCTACTTGGAGGTACCTGCATTCTGCCTCCTGTGAGAGGTAGTATGGCCTAGTGGATACAGAGCGCTGATCTACCGCTCCTCTGCCACTGGGCGACCTTTGACAAGTCGCTGTAGTCGCTCTTTGCCTCAGTTTCCCCACCTGTAGCATGGAGCTAATGATACCCCCTTTGTAAAAGCGCTACAGAAGAGCTAGGTGTTACTATTACACTGGATGTGGGAAGTGAGTGTTGGTCTCCGCTGGGCAGAACGAGGTGGCGAATTCCCCAGGGAGTGAGCGACTCAGAGCTCTCCACGTGTGATGTGTGGAGAAGAGCGCCACTCAGGTGTCTGTTCCCCTTGCTGGATGGAAGCTGGCAGGCTCACCTGAGGAGCGTGGGGCCCTGGGCATGAGAGTGTCAGAGTGGGTTTCTCCCAGGGGTTTTCACCCCCTCTCCTCTAGTGATGATGGTGCTGGGCTAAGCCAGCGGCACTCTTCTCTTTGGAGCAATCAGGGAAATTCAGATATTTCAATAGTCTCAGAGCTGGGTGGCTAATTAGCAGAGAGTAATTGTCCTGGTGGATTTGGCCTTCTGTTCGGCCTGCGGAATAACCACAGTCAGAGGTTGAGCTCCTTGGACTTAGCCTGTTGCTAGGGTTTGTGGGGGCCCGGGGCAGAACAAGTGGGGGCCCCTCCCCATCCCTTCCACCTGCAGTCCCCCCGGCCTTCTTCCCTGCACTCCTGCCAGGCAGTAGGGTTGGGGCACAAGGGCTTCCCCTGCTCCCCAACAGGAGTGGTGGGGCGGAGCAGGGCAAGCCCCTGTGCCCTGACCCCATTCCCCGGCAGGAGTGGCGGGCAAGTGGAGTGGGGTTGGAGTGCCCATTTTTCTGGGGGCCCGCAATTGGCCAGGTTGGCCCAGTGGCTAATCCGCCACTGCCCGGGATTACACCATCATGTTTGCATTAGAATTGTTCCCTGCCAGGGAAGCTCCAGGTTCCTGATCAGGGCTCCCTTTGCAATACCAACTGGTACAGTCTTGGTTATTTGTCATTGGGCAGCTCAGGCACATGGTATTGTTTCTGTCCCTCCACCCCATTGGAGGAGTATGCCAGTGCTTTAGACACAGAAGAGGCCTGCCTGCTCAGGAGAGTTGGAAATTTGCTCTGTGTCAATAAAATTAATCTGTTGCTCCAATGCTACCAGGATGTGATTTTTTTGAACAAATTCCTTTGCATGAAGCTGTGACAATAAATATAGAAATGAGTGCGGTTCCTCCAGGGAGTGGCACCTACCTATAGAGAAACAGCCCATCTATGGGTGTATCTGCACTTAAAATGCCCCAAGAGATTTTTCACACCCCTGACGGATGTAGTTAAACAGATCTAATTTTCTAGGGTAGAGAGGCCTAGGTGTGGCAGATTGGCTCATTAGAGGAGATTAGCAAAATCCCTGGTTCCTCTACTTTGTGAGGCTAAGGCCTTGGCTACACTTGTGAGTTGCAGCGCTGTAAAGCCGCCCCCAGTGCTGTAACTCACTCCCCGTCCACACTGGCAAGGCATTTGCAGCGCTGTATCTCCGTGGTTGCAGCGCTGCATGTACTCCACCTCTTCGAGAGGAATAGCGAGTATTGCGCTGCCGTTGCAGCGCTGCGGCGCCAGTGTGGCCGCCCAATGCGCTGTGAATGGCCTCCAGAATTATTCGGCAGTATCCCACAATGCCTGTTCTAGCCACTCTGGTCATCAGTTCAAACTCTACTGCCCTGGCCTCAGGTAACCAACCATGTGACCGACCCTTTACATGCCCCGTGAATTTTAAAAATCCCCTTCCTGTTTGCTCAGCCCGGCGTGGTGTGGAGTGCTATCAGCGAATCTTTCCAGATGACTGTGCCTCCACGCACCAAGCGAGCCCCAGCATGGAGCAATGGCGAGTTGCTGGACCTCATCAGTGTTTGGGGGGAGGAAGCTGTACAGTCCCAGCTGCGCTCCAGCCGTAGGAATTACAATACCTTCAGGAAGGTATCAAAGGACATGATGGAAAGGGGCCATGACCGGGACGCCCTGCAGTACAGGATTAAAGTGAAGGAGCTACGGAGTGCCTACCGCAAAGCCCGCGAAGCAAACGGCCGCTCAGGTGCTCCCCCCGCGACCTGCCGATTCTACAAAGAGCTGGATGCAATACTTGGGGTTAACCCCACCTCCACTCCGAGCACCACCATGGACACTTCAGAGCCGGTGTGGGGGTGGGGAGGAGGAGGAGATGGAGGAGGAAAACGGGAGGGTGGTGGGCCGGATGGAGACACCCCGGAATCCCTGGAGCCATGCAGCCAGGAGCTCTTCTCGAGCCAGGAGGAAGGTAGCCTGTCACAGCGGCCGGTACTTGGTGGAGGACAAACAGAAGAGCAGGTTCCTGGTAAGCGTTTTTTTTTCTTCGGGAAGGAATTTTTTCAGTGCGGGCTCTTTGGGAGAGGAGGGTTAGGCATGCATGCCTAGATGCGGAATAGTGCATTGATGTGGTTTATCACATCGCGGTAATCGGCCTCGGTAATCTCCTCAAATGTCTCATCCAGAACGTGTGCAATGTGCTTGCGCAGGTTTATCAGGAGAGCCACTGTGGTCCTTGTCCCAGCCAGGCTAACATGTCTGCGCCACTGTGCCGTGAGGGGCGGGGGGACCATTGCTGCACACAGGCAAGCTGCATATGGGCCAGGGCGGAAGCCGCATTGCAGTAGAAGACCCTCCCTTGCTTCCCAGGTCACCCTCAGCAGCGAGATATCATCCAGGACGAACTCCTGTGGAAAATATTGGGACAGTGTTCAGTGTAGGTGCCACCTGAAGCTATTGGCTCTCCCCAAGGCACAGAAACTCAGAGGACAGTGCAGCCCTGAAACAATCAGTCCCCTTTACTCACCATTTTGAGGCTCCCATGGGATATGTGTGCTCTGTTTCGGACGGGAAAATTATGCTACTGTGTAGACCCTGTGTGTTTTCTACTCCTTAAGTGCGGGGGGAATCATTACTCTGTCTGGTATAAACAATGCTGCCTCTGTTAAATGTTGCATTTTACCTATACAGCTGCATCAACCTTGAGACCTCAGCCGTCCCTCTTATCGCCTGCTCAGAGACTGCAAAGACTCAGGAAGAGACCACGAAAAAGCAAAGAAGACATGCTGCAAGAAGGGATGCGGCAATCTATTAAAAAGAATGAGAAAGTACAGAATTGGAGGGAGAGAGAAAGCAGGATCCGCCAGGAAAACGCAGCGCACCGGCAGCAAAGCACGGAGCACCGGAAGCAAAGCATGGATCGGCTCATAAGCATCCTGGAGCACCAAGCAGACGCTATCCAGGAGCTCGTAGCCATGCAGAAGGAGCAGTACCGCAAGCGCAAACGCCACCCCCCCTACAGCCCTTGTCCCAAAACTCTTTAAGTTGTGCCTCACTATCACCTCCAGCCTACTTTCCCCAACTTCCGTGTTCTTCACACCACCAGCTGCCTCCAACACCAGTATCTTCACCACCCAGCCCTGAAAACCACGACCCTTACCCTCTGCACTCAACCCCCATCACCATGCAGTATAGCTGTCCTGAAGTGCAGCACTCACTGCACAGCACACCAGGCAGGACATACGCAAATCTGTGATTGTACTGTTCCCCACTCCACCCCCTTGTTTCTTTTCAATAAATTTTTTTTTTCTTTTCAATAAATGGATTTCTTGGCTCTGAAAACATTCTTTATTATTGCATAAAGTAAAAGACTCCTTAGCCCAGGAAATAAACAGGCACTGCAAGTCTGCTTGTCTGCTAAGCAGACACTGATTCCTAAAGATTGGAACTATTGTACTTCACTCCCGTGCAGGGCACCAGATATCACAGCTGGTTTTCAGCCTCAAATTGCTCCCTCAAGGCATCCCTAATCCTTGCAGCCCCGCGCTGGGCCCCTGTAATAGCCCTGCTCTCTGGCTGTGCAAATTCAGCCTCCAGGTGTTGAACCTCGGAGGTCCATGCCTGAGTGAAGCTTTCACCCTTCCCTTCACAAATATCATGGAGGGCACAGCGCGCGGATATAACCGCGGGGATGCTGTTTTCGGCCAAGTCCAGCTTCCCATACAGAGATCGCCAGCGGCCCTTTAAACGGCCAAAGGCACACTCCACAGTCATTCGGCACTGGCTCAGCCTGTAGTTGAACCGTTCCTTGCTGCTGTCAAGGCTCCCTGTGTAGGGTTTCATGAGCCACGGCATTAACGGGTAAGCGGAATCTCCAAGATCACAATGGGCATTTCAACTTCCCCTACTATGATCTTCCACTCTGGGAAAAAAGTCCCGGCCTGCATCTTCCTGAACAGCCAAGTGTTCCGAAAGATGCATGCATCATGCACCTTTCCGGGCCAGCCTGTGTTAATGTCAATGAAACGCCCACGGTGATCCACAAGCGCCTGGAGAACCATAGAGAAATACCCCTTCCAATTAACGTACTCGGATCCTAGGTGGGGTGGTGCCAGAATAGGAATGTGCGTCCCATCTATCGCCCCTCCACAGTTAGGGAACCCCCATTTGTGCAAAGCCATCCACTATTTCCTGCACGTTACCCAGAGTCACGGTTCTTCTGAGTAGGATGCGATAAATGGCCCTGCAAACTTGCATCAACACGATTCCAATGGTCGACTTTCCCACTCCAAACTGGTTTGCGACCGACCGGTAGCTGACTGGAGTTGCCAGCTTCCAGATTGCAATAGCCACCCGCTTCTCCACTGGCAGGGCAGCTCTCAATCTCGTGTCCTTGCGCCGCAGGGTGGGGGCAAGCTTCTCACACAGTCCCATGAAAGTGGCTTTTCTCATCTGAAAGTTCTGCAGCCACTGCTCGTCATCCCAGACTTCCATGACGATGTGATCCCACCACTCGGTGCTTGTTTCCTGAGCCCAAAAGCAGCGTTCCACGGTGCTGAGCATGTCCGTGAATGCCACAAGCAATTTCGTGTCGTACGCATTACGCGGCTCGATAGCATCGTCGGACTCCTCACCCTCACTCTCACTGTCACTTTGGATCTTAAGGAATAGTTCGACAGCCAAACGTGACGTGCTGGCGAGATAAGTCAGCATACGCCTCAGCAGTTCGGGCTCCATTTCCCGCAGACAGATCGCGCTGCACAGAAACTGTTGAAAGATAGCGCCAAAGGTGAACAGAAACAAAGGGATTTCTGGGATGCGAAGCGAAGCATCACGGGGCGTTGGGACAGGACCCAGAATGCCCCGCACCCACGCCCCCTTCCCACAACCCACGGCGCCAGAATGGGAAGAGGTGCTCTGTGGGATAGCTGCCCATAATGCACCGCTCCCAATGGTGCAGCAAATGCTGCAAATGTGGCCACGACAGTGCGCAGGGCAGCTGTCAGTGTGGACAGACTGCAGCGCTTTCCATACTCAGCTGTACGAAGTCAGGTTTAACTCACAGCGCTGTACATCTGCAAGTGTAGCCAAGGCCTAGAATACACCTGGTGCAAAATCTGTCCCTGTTCCATAGTGCTATTGTTCTCACTGAACTATCTGCACTGTGATTTGTCTGGCTAAGAGAAAGGCCATGATGGGCCTTTAAAAAAGCAAAGCATGATGGGATACACTGACAGAGTATAAACGAATGACTAAGAAACACCATTTCACTTCAGAACTGGATCCAAAATGGGAAGGGTCTGGAGCCGTTTCCTGACAGTAGAAGGGAGTCTCATGGCCTGATTCTGCTCTTCCTTCTACCTGTTTTGCATCACTGATTCCAATAGAGAAGCTCCTGATTTCCACCTGGGTCAATGGGATCAGAATCAGGCCAAGAGGGAGGGCCCACCACAGGAGATGTTTTATGTCCACTTTGTACAGGACTCTGACAGTTGCAGGGCCAGGGTTCTGTGTTTGTGAGCCAGAGGTTGCAGAGTGAGATTGTCTCGTCTCACTTGCAAAGAGTGTCTAACAACAAGCTCAACATCCTTAGGCTTCCAGGAATGAGACAATGACCAACTGGGGGCTGGGTCAGGAAAAAAATGGGAATGTATAGCAGGGATTTGACACCTTAGAGAAGGAGAGAGATAAGAGAGGACACAATAAATGTCTATAAAGTACTGACTGGTCTAGAGTCAGGAGATGGGGAGCTTCTGATCTTCCTGTCTCCTAGCATGAGAACAAGGGGACATTTGGTGATATTTCAAGGTGGGAAATTCAAAACTGGGAAAGGAAATGCTTTTTCACACAATGTTGAATAATTAGACAGTGGAACTCCCTGCTACAGGAAGAAGTTGAGGCCAAAGAATGTAGCAATATTTAAAGAGGGATTGGACATTCCTGTGGACAATGGGAATATCCAGAGTGAGCATCATTAATGACAGCAGATGCTGGAAAGGATATTAAAATAATCTATAACTGTTACTGACCAGGATGAGACCTAATATGCGGGCAGATTATCCCACATCTGCCATGTCTGGGGTTCTTACACCTTCCTCTGCAGCATCTGGGGCTGGCCCCTGTCAGAGACAGGCTACTAGACAAGATGGACCTTGAGTCCGATCCAGTCTGGCAATGCCTGTGTTCCTCTGGAACTGGTCACAGCTGGGCCAGGACACTGGGCTAGGGGGCCTGGCCCCGTGTGGAACCCCAGTGTCTCTGAATCCCTTCCTCGCCCCGGAAAGGAAGAGATTTGCAAAGAGGAATAAGATTAGATGGGCTTTTTCTGGCTCCCTCTGGTGCGTCCCTCCTCCCCTCTCAGACACACTAGCCCCTCTGCTGTCATCCTGGGCTGGTGCATGCTGCTATCAGCCCTTCCCCATTGCTCTCCCCATCTCTCGCAGGCATGTCTGACATTTGGTGAGCTGCAGCATCCTGAAGTCTGTGGTTGATTTCCTATTCCTTCTCAACTCCTACCTGCTGCGGCCTCCTCTGCAGGGGTCTGTTACCCTGAGCCAGTACAAGAGGCTCCTTCACTCCACAACCAGGAGACAGCACAGGAGAGCAGGCAAGGCTGAGATGCTCTGAGCAGCAGTGGGCAGCGCTTGGCCCCATCCATTCCTGTGCTCTCACTCACTCTCCCATTCTTAGCCAATGGGGCACTGTCTAGGGTTACCATATTTCAGCAAGAAAAAAAGAGGACGGGAGGAGCCCCGCCCTAGCCCCGCCCCTGCCCCTCCCACTTCCCGCCCCCCCAGAACCCCCAACCCTCCCCCCGTTCCTTGTCCCCTGACTGCCCCCTCCTGGGACCCCTGCCCCTAACTGCCCCCCAGGACTCCATTCCCTATCTAAGCCTCCCTGCCTCTTGTCCCCTGACTGCCCCAACCCTTATCCACACCCCCACCCCCAGACAGACCCCTGGGACTCCCACGCCCCATCCAACCACTCCCCACCCCCTGACAGCCCCCCCCCAGAACTCCCAACCCATCTAAACCCCTCTGCTCCCTGTCCCCTGACTGCTCCGATCCATCTCCCCACCCCTGCCACCTGACAGCCCCCCCCAGAACTCCCAAACACTCCCCCCCTGCTCCTTGTCCCCTGACTGCCCCCTCCTGGGACCCCTGCTCCTAACTGCCCTCCAGAACCCCACCCCCTACCTAAGACTCCCTGTTCCTTGTCCCCTAACTGCCCCCTCCAAAGACCCCCCCCAACTGCCCCCCAGGACCCTACCCCCTACCTGTACCCTGACTGCCCAAAACTTTCTCCACTCCCCCCAAAAAGCCCCCCCCCGTTTCTTGACTGCCACCTCCAGAACCTTCCTGCCCCCTGACCTCCTTACCCTGCTGCTCAGAACAGAGTGTTGGGCTCTGTGCAGCCGAGCCGGACACGTGGCTGAGCTCCCCAGCACAACAAAACCCGGTCCCTGGCCCTGCACAACAAAACCCGGTCTGGCCCTGCACAGTGCTGCCGGACTGGGCTGCAAGGGAGCTGCCGGCTCAGAATGCAGGGCGGATCCGGCTCCTCTACAGCTGCTCCTGAGTCCAGCCCGGGACTTCCCTGCAGCCCTCCCAGCCGCTCGCTCTGCCGGGGGAGGGGGAAATCCCGGACATTGTGAGTGCTTTACAAATTCCCCCCGGACGCTATTTTTAGCACAAAAAGGAGGACATGTCCGGGTAAATCCGGACGAATGGTAACCCTAGCACTGTCTAAAATTGAAAGTGTGTTCTCCCCTGCATTCCCTGATCCTTGAGCTGTGTCACTAGCGTTCATAGGACCCTGCCCACCGCTCCTGTGGGGGCGCGAGCTGTTCCGGAGGTCACTGAGTGCCTCTCTGTAGAGTTCTGAGCTGGGTTATGGCATCTCTGCTGGCATCTCCTGGGACTAGGGAAAGCCCTGGGGCAGATGGGGAGGGAAATGTTTGCGCTTTAAAAACCCTGCTGCCATTCTGATGATGTGTCATTGCTAGAGCACTTTAGAATGTATAGCACTTTGCAAAAGTGGGACACGGGGGGCCTTGCTCTGCGGGGTGAGTTGGATACACAGGACAGCAGCTGCAGCTCAGGGTGGCACAGATCTAGGGCGGGGTCCATGTGAAGCTGCCCTGCAGTGGCTCATGAGCGTGAGGACCAACTTAAGGGCAGACTGGGAAGAAGCAGGGCACAACCCCCAATTGGCTGTGAGTTCCATGTTTAGATTTCACCAACCAATTATCAAGTATAAACCCCTCAGGCACTATAACAGCCTTAATCTGGAGTCACAGACAGTCCCATTAGGTCCTCCGATGTATCTCACCTCACAGGTAAGCCTACATTTGTAATAGATGGTCCCTAACACAGATTCACAGCATTATTCAGGTTATTCCCAGTCCCATAGGGCTGATCACCTTAGATCTCACACCAAACAGAGCTGGTCTGCCAGCATTACCGTCCAATCTCATCTCACCTCTGCCTCTATCTATCCCCTATTAATCTATGCATCCACCCATCATCTTGGTCTATCCATTTATCTATCCAGCCAGTGTGTGTCCAGTTTATGATTTTATATAGCACCTACTATGGTACTGAGCACTGAGCAAAATAACAATGCGCATAAGCCTTAGAAAGAAGAAAAAGCATTTTCCTCTCTGTCACTCCAGTGCAATGTAGTAGGGCTCAATATGTAGGATTTTGTCTGAGGAGGATAGTTATCCCCTTCTCACAGTTCTTCGTGGCTGGGACAGAGCAATGGTGCCAACCCCAAGCATTCAAAAGCCTTAAACCAGGCCCCCAAAATCATGAGATTTTCTTTTTAAAACATTTTGGAGGTTCTTTTTTTTTTTTTTGCATTCTGGTTTCATAGCCCTTATGTCGCACGTGAATCACATCTTCAAGTTTTTCTCTGCCCCCGTGAGGGCTAGAAACAGACTTTGTTTTGTTTTGAATGCAAGCTGAGATTCTCATGTAATTTCCTGATTCTAGGAGCTCGGGCTTCAAGAAAACCATCAAAACATTTGAGATTCACAATCCTGTCCAAACACTGATGGAGCCCTGAGGCCTTGGCATATCTCCTTTAAAGAACATGGACTTACCAGAACACTACAGAGATCTCGAACAAGGAGATGAATTTTGGTGTAAGCATTGTTGTGTGCTGGGCAGGGAGCATCGCTCAGGGTGGGTGAGACTTGCCTGCCAGGCAGAGCTGGTGCAGGCAGGGTTGTACGGGGAGATTTTTGGCAAACCAGTAAAGTTCCTGAAACCACTATGGCTTATTGCTAAAAGCAGCCAAGTCAGCAGGCTGTAAGCTTGACCAAGGCAGGAGGGGAGGGGGTTTTGGGTCCCACAGAAAGAGCAGCTTGACCCACGTCCTTCCTGGTAAGAATTGTGTTGAAGCTGCTAATACATGCATTTTAGAAGAGCAAGATGTGCCCTCAGGAATGTGTCTAACAGGATCTCAAGGCTGCAAACTCTGGAAAAACCCACACCTGGTTAATCAATAATCAGAAGGAACCTCTTGCTTGACCATTGAAACTGCTTGCTTGACAAGTTTTCTTTAAGGGACATATCATTCTATTACTAATGTATAAATAAGGGGGAAAAGTTTGAGGTAGTTGGACTCTTCTGGACTCTCCCTCTGGATACATCTTGCGGTCCCCAGTGGCAGATGGGCTGCTGCTGTGCCACTCGAGAGCTACACTCAGCTTTGGTAATTATCGAGGGTTGGGGATGTTTCACTAACCTGTTGCGGACGTGTGTAAGTGCTTGAGACTAAGTAAAGTTTAGCTTTAAGTGAAAGCACTCTTATGTTGCCCTGTTTGTGCCAGCCATCTATCGGTCAGACAGCTGTGTCTCCCCTGATTTATTTCCTGACACTATCTCGCATAGAGTAAAAGTTACCAACAGCTTTGGGTAAAAGAACCCTGGGTAACAGGGTGTGAGCACAGCAAGTGTTTGGGGGCTTGTTAGTTGGATTATGATGAGTGGTTTCTGAGAGGGGGTACCAACAACACAGACACTCAGCCTGACTAATACCGAGGAAGGAGACACACCCCATATGGCTTCACTTCCTTGCTCATCTCCCTGGGCTTTGAAAGAGAGCTTTCAGGGCTGAATCACCTTTAACAAGCTCACTGCCTTTTGATGCTAGACATTCTTTGCCATTGGCTGAGTGGCCCTTGCAAAGCTGGGGAATTCTTTTCCTGGCTTTGAAACTGTCAAAGACAAACCAAGTAATAATGATTTCCAGCCTGACCCTTGTAAGAGGTCAGGATGATGGAGGGAGAAACACACATTGTGGGTGGCTTTTGGAAAACCACTCTGAGGGGTCAACACAACCCAGTCGAGTGCTGCAGCGAGCCAAAAATGACTGCATCTCCTTACTGAGAGGAGTGCTACGGAACTGCTGTGTCAAGGAGTGGCTTGTTATCATCTCTGCAGCCTCAGGACTGCCCTGGTGACCCATGCTTATGGACTTGTTCCCAGCAGATTGTCGGGTAGCTGATACCCCCACAGTAGGTTCTTGTGGTTTGGGCCACCCCCAGATTGTTCATAGGAGTGTTTCCTTCTTGCTCTCCTCTGCTCTGGGCCTGTGGTCCCCTTTGTTTTCCACTCTCTGTATTTTCGTTCAGAGAATTTCACCACACTCCATAGCTGCTGACTCCATGGGTGGTCTGGGGCTGCAGCACCCACAGAAAAAAAATAGTGGGTGCTCAGCACCCACCAGCAGCCCTGCCAATCAGCTCCTTCCCCTCCCTCCCAGCGCCTCCCACCCGCCAGTGATTAGCTGTTCAGCAGCATGCAGGAAGCATGGGGCAGGGGAGGGGGTGGACAGTCCCCTGAGGGACTGTTCTTTCTCGGGGACCACTGCAAGAGCCCCTCCCAGCAGCTTCCCTCTGTCTTTTGCCCTGGGATCAACACAGGCATGACTTGCCCTGGAATCAGGGCTGGCTTAGCCCCAGGTCTCCATCCCCTGGAAAGCCATTCCTGTTACACTCTCCCTCTCTCCTATAGTGATCAGACCCCACTGATGCCCTAGTGATGAGATTCACCCCGGCTTTCACTGGACTCCCCAGATCACAATGTCTCTTCCAGGTCCCGCTCTATGTCCCCAATTCCTGGCCACAGTGCTTGGGTGCCTCAATAAGTCAATCCTCCTCTGCCTGGTGTCTCAGAACGATACCGTCTCCTGCTTCGCTGGGGAAGTTCGTTTGCCCCAAGAGCCAATGCCTGAGGCCTCTGCCCAAGTGTCACTCCGATCTTATGATGCCAGGGTGACTTTGCTGCCGAAGGGCTGAGTAAAAGCTGAGTAAGATCTTTATGATTTCCCCCCATGCTAGTAGATTTAAGCCACAGCTTCCCTTCTCCTCCTTGCTTGTCTGGTTTGCAGCCCATCAGGGACCATTGGCCAGCTGGGAGCCAGCAGGCTGATGCCCCTTCCCTTTGATCTGGGAAGAATGGCCACGCATGGAGCTTGTGTTCCCACAATACTATGACAAATACCATGAGCAAGCAGCTGTCTCTGCTCTGCCTAGCTCGCACGGAGTTAGCATTCCCATGATACTATGACAAACACCATGAGCAAGCAGGTCTGTCTACTCTGCCTAGCTAGGGATCGTCCTGGTGCTCGTCTTGCATTGTTCTCGTGGTTCTGTGCCACCCCCGAACTAAATTAGCTGCTCCTGATTAGGCAATGTATCGGTTTTTCCCTTGAGCGCTTCTTTATTTAATTCTATTGTAAGAGAGAACTTATTAAAGCAGCCCCACCCTTCCGAGGGATGAGTGTTTGCTTCCCTGTCTACAGAGAAGCATCTGTCCAGAGCCAAAACGTGCACCGAAGGGTCCATCTCGTTCCACCTGCCCCAGGCCTCCTGTCTGTGCTCCTGCCGGGGCAGTCGCAGCAGCAGAATTGTGGGCCGTGTGTTATCAACCACGAGAGCAGAGCGGCTTCCTGCAAATTCTCCCTCCAGACCCATGCCTGGGAGCTGCTTACAGAGTAAGAGCTAGCCTCTCTTTTTAAAGCATGCCTCTTCCTTTTATTTTTCACAGGTAACATGATCTTTGTAGCGTTGGACTGGCTGTTAATGAAAGCAGAGGTTTGTCTGCACTCTTGAACGTGAGGTGTATTGTTATTAGCAGAGATCAGCATGACGAGGTGGGATCAGCTATGAAAGTCCTAGAAGATTTGGAGTCAGATGGCATGAAAGTTTAGGGGGAGACACAAGCAAGGCAGAATTACTGTGGATCAAGGCTGAGACCTGAGCGTTGCGATTTGCGATAGACACTCAAAAAAAAACAACAACAAAAAAAACCCAAACCCAACCCACAATAGGGAGGTGGGATCAGAAATTGAAAATGCGGAGAAGGCGTTGGGGGGTAATGCAGATTCAGCTTGGAGACATTTGCAAGAGAGCAGATGGAGGCTGCCGAGAGATCCCCATCCAGTGTCCCTGCTACGGACAGACTGGCGGAGAGTAAATCTCGAGAGCAAAGGGACAGCTCACCTTGGATCTTGCTGGGTGCAGAGAAAGCGCATGGCTGCACCATTGGTATTATGCCCAGAGTAGCATAGCTCTGCATGGTGCCTTAGTACAGTGCTTCTCAAAGTGGTGGTCCGCGGACCGAGCCATCGGCTGCCGGTCCGCAACGAGTTTCCTTATAAGAGCATCAAATAGGATAATAATATGGCACCAGTCCCTGGCACATTGGGGAAAAAAATTGCCGGTCCCCCACATCAGATAGCTTGAGAAGCACTGCCTTAGTAGATACCATGTGTGGAAGGAAGGGTTCCCTTCCTTTGAGAGCTTACAGACTAATGGCATCAGCAGCACAGAATCATATCACACTGGACAAATTCTGGGAGCCGGCAGTTGTTATAGCAAGAACCCTTCCTACGGGTTCCAGGAGTGTTTTGCAAGTGGTGCTCTATGACAGTGCTTCTCAACCAGGGGGACGCGTACCTGTGGAGGTATGCGGAGGTCTTTCAGGGGGTACATCAACTCATCTAGATACTTGCCTAGTTTTACAACAGGCTACATAAAAAGCATTACCAAAGTCAGTACAAACTAAAATTTCATTCACACTATGACTTGTTTGTACTGCTCTATATACTAGACACTGAAATGCAAGTACAATATTTATATTCCAATTGATTTATTTTATAATTACATGGTAAAAATGAGAAAGTTGGCAATTTGTCAGTAATAGTATGCTGGGACACTTCTGTATTATTATGTCTGATTGTGTAAGCAAGTTGTTTTTAAGTGAGGTGAAACTTGGGGTATGCAAAACAAATCAGCGGCCTGAAAGGGGCACATTAATCTGGAAAGGTTGAGTGTCACTGCTCTATGGGCAGATGAATCAGCGGCATGTTGTTGGCTGTCTTGTCTCCCATCAGGAGAATCTGAGCACAAAACACCAGGAGGAATTTGGTGATTAGATTCACACCCTCAACTGCAGGTGCGGGCCAAGGGGCAGAGGTCTCTCAGTTCTGCTGAAAGCAGAGAACACGTGCCAGGGACACTCCCCAGAGATACTCCCAGAGAGGGATGACTGCCCACCTTCAAGCAGAGCCATCCCTTAGCGCTGCCCATTAGCCCGTAGGAAGGCCTAGTGGAGACTGGCATTACAGTGGAGATGGTAGGTCAGCCTCTAGACCCTATAGTCTCCTTCCCCCTGTGGGTTCCTTACAGACCCCACTATAGATTGCTAACAAGTCGGGATTATCGAACACCTTAGGAGAAGCCAGGACATTGCCCATGGTTGTGCTACCCTGGAGCTGATTGAGTTCTTATGGGCCACAAGGACCTTTGCAAATGGTCCCAGAGGCTCAAGCTAAGCAGTGCAGACCCTGGTCTTTTCACGGGAACTGTCCGCAGCAGCTCTTCGCTTGAGAGCTATAAGACAGAGTGCCAGTGGGGCGCTGCCCGGCTGCCCACTGGAGGGAAGGAGAGCTGTGTGGAGGCAGTATGCTCAGCCCTCAGGTGTGCCTGGCATTACTGTACACAGTGCCCTGGGAGGGAGGGAACCAGGCCTAGCCTTCCCCAGCTGGGGCAAGCTCTGGGAGGTGACTGTGGGGAGGCCAAAGGGGAAACGTGTAGGAGAGGGGAGGAAGTGGGAGGGTACCAAGGAGACCTGTAGGCA
Source organism: Chrysemys picta bellii (assembly GCF_011386835.1). Lineage (NCBI taxonomy): Eukaryota > Metazoa > Chordata > Testudines > Emydidae > Chrysemys > Chrysemys picta. The sequence goes on from NC_088800.1 coordinate 55,526,693, forward strand.
ACATGAGCCCCAACAGAGGGGACTGGCTGGTCCAGGGCAGTCAGCAGAGATGAGTCCAGACTGCAAAGCTCAGCTATGGAGCATTTGTTCCAGGGGCCTGCACGGAGCCTGCCTGAAACTGGGCAGCTTTGCTCATCATTCTGGAGGCAAGTTCACACAAACACTCCCGCCCGCTGACCTGGGAACCAGGCTTGTCCAGGCTGATTGCTGGGCTGTGAGGCCGCCCTCCCCCTGCCACCTTGAGCATCATGCTATAAAGGGAAAAAAGACCAGATGGCTGAAAAGAGGAGAAAGATGCCATAACCCTTAACACAGTGTTCTGTCATTCTGATTTCACAAGCAAGGTTTCACCACAATCAGCAGTACCCTATATACTGTAAACATAGGCTGACAGGAAGGGGCAGATGTCTAAATCAGGGACTCGGAACTTTAGGAAATGTACCAGAACAAGATGTGTTTTCCTCTAGCCTGTGGAAACAGGAACTAATGGATTTGTCAGCAACCTGCCTATAAGTACCAACCAGGTATAAGCAAATCGCAGAACCAAACAGGGCGAGGTACCTGTTGCCAGCTGTAGAATCAGGCTCATGGACTGTGGTAACTATACTCTTAGTCTTTCTGCTGTCTAGTTAATTAATTATTTAATAAATCCAATCAAGCTGACTGATACGGAGGTCTCTTTAATCACTGAATAAATTCGAACCTTACTAAAACCATTGTTGGTAACGAATTGGTGGCCCGGATGGGCACCTTGATTCGCAGTAGTGTTTGAGAGCGTATCAGACAGGAATGCTCGGCCTAGTATAGTGGCAGTGGAGAGCTCAGCACAGGGGTGGGCAAATTACGGCCCAGGGGCTGCATCCGGCTCTTCAGACATTTTAATTTGGCCCTCAAGCTCCCGCCGGGGAGTGGGGGCCGGGACTTGCCCCGCTCCAGTGCTCCAGCCGTGGAGCAGTGTCGAGGGCTTGCCCCACTCCACGCAGCTCCCATAAGCAGCAGCATGTCCCCCCTCCAGCCCCTATGCGTAGGGGCAGCCAGGGGGCTCCGCACACTGCCCCTACCCCAAGCACGCCCCCACAGCTCCTATTGGTCAGGAACTGCAGCCAATGGGAGCTGCAGGGGTGGCACCTGTGGATGGGGCAGCACCCAGAGCTGCCTGGCCACACCTCCATGTAGGAGCTGGAGGGGGGACGTGCTGCTGCTTCCAGGAACTGCTTGAGGTAAGCGCCGTCCAGAGCCTGCACTCCTGACCCCTCCCCCGCCCCAGGCCCGACTCCAGGGTTTTGGCCGCCCCAAGCAGCAAAAAAAAGGCCACGATCGCGATCTGCGGTGGCAATTCAGCGGGAGGTCCTTCGCTCCGAGTGGGAGTGAGGGACCGTCCACCGAATTGCCGCCGAATAGCTGGATGTGCTGCCCCGCTCCGGAGTGGCCGTCCCAAGCACCTGCTTGCCAGGCTGGTGCCTGGAGCCAGCCCTGACCCCAACTCCCTGCCCCAGCCCTGATCCCCCTCCCGCCCTCCGAACCCCTTGGTCCCAGCCCGGAGCACCCTCCTGCATCCCCAACCCCTCATGCCCAGCCCCACCCCAGAGCCAACACCCCTAGCCGGAGCCCTTACCCCCTCCCATACCCCAATCCCCACTTTCATGAGCATTCATGGTCCGCCATACAATTTCCATACCCAGATGTGGCCCTTTCGCCAAAAAGTTTGCCCATCCCTGGTCTAGCACACTGCAGTGCGCCAAATCCAATCTGAGACCGATCCGTGGGGTCACGTGTGTTCATGGCTTACGTCAAAAGCCGAGAAGACACCTAAGATTAAGGAGTTAAGAGAGGGAGCAAAATGGGGAACTAAAAATGCTGCTTGAGAATATGAATAGTGTAAATGTGGCTCTGGCTCAGAATGGCCCTGAGGAAAGCTCAAGGAATGTCAGATCGATTGTGGTGAGATGAGGGTAAGGAAGTTAAGTTGGTGCAAAGAACCTAAGGAGTTGAGAAGTGCTTCCCGGGTGGCACAGGAGCAATTCATTGTGGCAAAGCAGGGTGTCCCGGGAATCGTGGTAAGTGCTGGAAGGAACAGGAGGACATGAGAGAGCAGGTTCATGATTGAAGGGGACAAATTGCAGCATTGAGTGAGAGAGCTGAGGAGTATAGAAAGCTAAGAAAATTAAATGAGAAAGGGAAGAAAAAGATGCAGGAATTAACCACAGACTCAAACGGACTCAGGTGCTCATTAGATGAAAGAGAGAATGCAGCTATGCAAGTCCCAGAAATATCAGTGATCTACAAGGTAATTGTGGGTGGTTGTCCTGAAGGAGAAACTGAGAAGAACTAAATGAGAGAGATTATCTGGGGAAACTACCAGCTTGGAATAAAGATAAAATCAGCCTGATGGTAGATCCAGACCACACCCCTAAAAGGAAATTGTAATGTTAACCCTAATGCAACCAAAATTACTAGTTTAAAAAGGAAAGCATTATGATTTTAGCAAATTTTAGACTGACCCCCAAAATATAGTTGGCTATTGGCTACAAAGCAGGTAAAAAAATCCTACTACAAGACTACATGATTTGGAAATTTGAATGTGCCATAAGATACTTTTGGAAATTTGCATATTGGTGTGATTCATGCCCCTCACCCCACTTCCTGGGGGCATGGGTGTGCGTATCCATGGAATCACATGAGCCTGAATTAAGGGAATGGAAAAAACAGCTCCATTAATTAAAATTAATTCAAATTTTCAGCAAAAGGTACTTAAAGTTGTGCGATTTTGAAAGGTTTAAAGGACCTAAATGAACACTCCCTGTCAATAAAACCCTCTTTAAAAAGGAAGGTGTATGTGAAATGTATGTGTCAAATAAATTGGCTTTCAAAGGATTCTGCTAAAAATCTATTTGCTTCAATAATTAAAGAGCTAACAAATTTTATTTTGAACATGAAATGGTAAAGGTGAGACAAGTTAGCCTTGTTAAAGTAAAAGTATTATTCAAGTAATTCCTGGGATAATTTAAAGTTAAAGGTATTAGGTCTTCAATTGTTGCTGTGCCTTTAAGTTATGATATTTGGTTCCAAGTGAAAAGCTGACAGGGGAGTCTGAAAAGCAAAAGGCAGCAACATCACTTGGACTCTGAGGCTAGCAGCCAACATGTTGCTGTACATAAAGAAGGAATTGTCTTTCCTGGCAGGCACTGTTAACTGGTTTTGTCTGTGAATTGTTGCCCATCGACGCTGGTCCTAAAACAAGACAAATGTCCAACAAAGCAATTAATTTTTTAAGTCCTCAAACCTTTGTTTTATATTTAAACAATGGATCTTGGACTCTGAAGCCGAACACAAGTAACTAATGTCAGCTGGCTTTGTTGTAGCAATGACACCATGCCTTTGAAATAGATGCCCCTTTAAACAAGGCGATACCTGATGTAAATGTCAAAATGAAATTAATAAATGCAAATAGGAGAAAACAAAACTTTACTCACCACCCTTCTAACCTGCAAAAAAGTGCAGGGGGGAAGGGTAGGAGAAAAAGTAAAAGGAGGTAAATCAAAGTATTAAGCATATGTATAGAATGCTTTGTTGCTTGCTTATTGTCATGCGGGCTATTAGTTAAATGTTGTTGGTTTAATAAGTTAATAGATACAGGAGTTGTTATTTTTATGCTCCGTGAAGACAACCCTTATTTCTCCCCATCTCCTCTAGAAAACATTTCACTTCTGAAACTTTTGTAAGTAACCCGGTTTCCTCTATTCTTTCTGAACTGCTGCTCGAGAACATGGTGATTTGGCTCCACTGCTTTGTGCCAACTTGTTTATCGGAACCATGGAATATGCTGGGGTCTGACCGTATGGTTCACCAGGGCTGCATTGTTGTGGTTGTTCTCTGGGAAATGATCCTGTAGCAATAACTGATTGCCATGTCTCTGCAGCAGTTGCAAAGTCTGCCTGTTACGATCTGTCAGGTCTTTATGAAACTCACCCTCTTCCAGATATTGTGCAAACTGGGGTTGAAGCAAGAGTCCCAGCCTTGCTCAGCATAAACATGACTGTGACAGAATGCCTGTCACGGTTACTGTTCCAGGTCCTAACCCAATAGCATCCATACCCAAATCATATGCAGCTGAAAGCATGAATTCCTTACTACAGCTGGGTGTCCACCAACCCTCTGTCTCTTGAGACAGATCCCGCCAGTTCCTGCTCTATCCTGGGCAAACCTCCCTGAATTAAGTTAAACCGTAAACAATGTTGCAAAATGTTAAAGCTGAGAAAAAAAACTTTCAAAAGGTTTCTACCTATATCGCCCAAGGATAAGCAGTTAATGAAAGTTTATTATCCTCAGAGGGTTTATATAAACTCAAGGGGGCTATATTTTATTTAATTGTTATATTATTTTCCTTTCTACTATGTGTAAAAATGTACTGAATATTAGAACGTATGTCGTGTATAAATATTTGAAAAAGTTTAATTGATATAACACAAATTAACCCTAAAAAACTTGGGGAAAATTCTGTAACTAATTTTCTTGTTAAAACAAAGTGGGCAGGGGAGAAAGCAGTACATTTTTTCACTTAGAGAGTGAGCACCCCTGTCTTCGCAGTCAACCCCCCTGTTTTAGCAATTAACCCTACAAATGCAGGGCCGTATGACCTTAGCAACCCCTATAGCAGACAGTCCAACAATCTGGGACATGCAGACACCATACAAATCTGTCACCTTAGTGGTAAGGGATCCTCCAATTCCTGAACCAGCCATGCTTGTTACAAGGTGGAAGAAATTGCAACTGTCCCTGCCCCTTTTGGGGAAGTAAGTGGGGAGATGCGTGTGAGTGGGGAGGAAGTGGGAGGGTTCCCAGCTTTGAGTATTAGTGGATCTGTAGCCAACATGAGCACGAACAGAGATGACTAGCAGCTTGTTCCCTGTCCCAGCTTCTCTCATCCTTCTGTGTCCAAGTTCACATTAACACTGTTTAATGCAATCACTTGCTCTGGGCTATTTTCAGATATACAGGCATGCAGGGAACAGACAGAAAGGCTGCCCCATACAGGGCCGGCTCCAGGGATTTGGCCGCCCCAAGCAGCCAAAAAAAAAAAAAAAAAAAAAAAAAAAAAAAAAAAAGCCGCGATCGCGATCTGCGGCGGCAATTCGGCAGAAGGTCCTTCGCTCCTAGCGGGAGTGAGGGACCATCCGCCGAATTGCCGCCGAATAGCTGGACCTGCCGCCCCTGTCAGGATTGGCCGCCCCAAGCACCAGCTTGCCAAACTGGTGCCTGGAGCTGGCCCTGGCCCCATACCTGTGGTAACTTTACAGACTGTTGTCTGGGGGCTAAAACAGGTGACTGGGAGCCAGGACTCCTAGGTTCTTTTCCCAGCTCTGTTGCTGATTCACTGGATGACATTGGGCAAGTCCCTTCCCCTTTCTTTGCCTTAATTTCCTTATGTGCAAATTAGGGATAATGACACTGACTGACTTCCTGGAGGGTTGTGATAGGCGCACTTTAGTTTAGTACATGCATCCTCTGTCAGCAGGCTACGCACATCACAAGGCCCCCCCATCATTCCAGCCCAGCCAGCACTCCTAGGCGGTTTCCTGCTCCTTGCCAATACACTAACCTCTCCGCTGATCCCTACAGATGCTGTGTCCCTTCCTGCCTGCAGGATGGGGGCCATGAAGCCAGCGCTGGCCTTGCTGTCCCTGGCCTACCTACTGCACACAGCCGCCACCCTGAAAATTTGCGCTTTCAACATCAAGAGCTTTGGAGACAGCAAGCTGTCTGACGAGACCACTGCGGGCATCATCGTGAAAGTGAGTAGTACAGGCCGCCGGGCTCCAGGCTGCCTGGAGTTACGGCTTGACAGGGGTAAGGGCTATGGCACTGGCAGTGCTGGTTCTAGGGCCAGCTCAGGAACTCAGCGGCAGCCAGGGATGGTTTGTGTTTGCAAGGTTTTAAAAGGGCCCTGTCTCAGGGATGACAGCAGGCAAGTCCCAGGGGGATTCCAGAGGATTGGAGGTTCATTCAGGGGGTCACGGAACTAATGATCTCTCTGCTGGGGGAACAGGGGTGGATACAGGCTGATCACACTCACCCCCCACACCCTGCTGCCTTGGGACTCAGCTCCCCCTGCCCTTGGATGACCAGATGTCCCAATTTTATAGAAACAATCCTGATATTTGCAGCTTTTTCTTATATAGGTGCTGTGACAAAGTTACTTCTCTATCTTGGTGGGTCCTGCGCTTATTGGCGGATTTTCTTGCCACAGAGATTCACCATGTGGGTTGGGGAACAGCCCAGAGACCTTCCCCTCTGGAAGAACCCACCGTCCAGGTCAGTTGGGAGGTTTGGGGGGAACCCGGGCCCGCCCTCTACTCCGGGTTCCAGCCCAGGGCCCTGTGGACTGCAGCTGTCTATAGTGCCTCCTGTAACAGCTGCATGACAGCTACAATTTCCTGGGCTACTTCCCATGGCCTTCTCCAAACACCTTCCCTATTCTCACCACAGGACCTTCCTCCTGGTGTCTGATAACGCTTGTGCTCCTCAGTCCTCCAGCAGCACACCCTCTCACTCTCAGCTCCTTGCACCTCTTGCTCCCAGCTCCTCACACTCGCACCACAAACTGAAGTGAGCTCCTTTTAAAACCCAGGTGCCCTGATTAGCCTGCCTTAATTGATTCTAGCAGCTTCTTCTTAATTGGCTCCAGGTATCCTAATTAGCCTGCCTGCCTTAACTGGTTCTAGCAGGTTCCTGATTACTCTAGTGCAGCTCCTGCACTGGTCACTCAGGGAACAGAAAACTACTCATCCAATGACCAGTATATTTGCCCTCTACCAGACTCCTGTACCCCACTGGTCTGGGTCTGTCACATATCCCTCCCCCCTGCTCAACGCCAAGGGGTTGGGCAGCTTGGGACGCCAGACAGTGCACACGTGACAAGCCATCAGCGTTGCCATGACAGCTCCCTGCTCTGTGTTGCCCACTGAACTGGAAAGGTTGGAGGGATAAGAGCCATCTGGTCACCCTTCTGTTCTCCTTGTTCCACTGCATCCATTGAAGAGGGGCCTGGTCGGTCACGAGGACAAATCTGCGCCCGAGCAGGTAGTAGCGCAATGTTTCCATGGCCCATTTTACAGCGAGGCATTCTCTCTCCACCACTGCATATTTTTGTTCCCTTGGAAGGAGTTTCTGACTGAGGTATAGAATTGGGTGTTCCTCCTCCCTGACCATCTGTGATAGAACGGTCCCCAACCCTACTTCCGATGCATCCGTTTGCAGGATAAACTCCTTGGTGAAATCAGGGGCTATCAGTATGGGGTTACTGCAGAGGGCAGTCCGTAGGTCTGTGAATGCTTCCTCTGCTGCGTCAGACCATCTCACCAGATCAGGTCCACGGGCTTTCACTAGGTCTGTCAGGGGGCTTGCCCTTGTGGCAAAGTGGGGGATAAATAGTTGGTAATACCCCACCACACCTAGGAACGCCCGGACTTGTTTCTTGCGACTTGGTCGGGGCCAATTTTGGATGGCCTCTAACTTGTTCACTTGGGGTTTTACCAGACCTTTTCCCACAATGTAGCCAAGATATTTGGTCTCTGTAAACCCTACAGCGCACTTGGCAGGGTTTGCTGTAAGGCCAGCTCGCCTGAAGGTATCGAGGACTGCCTCCACCTTCTCCAGGTGGGTTTCCCAGTCTGGGATATGAATGACCACATCGTCCAAGTAGGCAGCAGCATAACTGTTATGCGGACATAATAGCTGGTCCATGAGGCGCTGGAAGGTAGCTGGGGCCCCATGTAGTCCAAAAGGGAGGACAGTATATTGAAAAAGACCCTCTGGTGTAGAGAACGCAGTCTTTTCCTTTGCGTCTTCTGCAAGGGGAATCTGCCAGTACCCCTTTGTCAAGTCTAGGGTAGTCAAGTACTGGGCATTACCCAGACGGTCCACTAGCTCATCTGTGCGAGGTATGGGGTACGCGTCGAACTGGGATACTTAGTTTCGTCGCCGGAAGTCGTTGCAAAATCTTGTGGTGCCATCAGGTTTGGGCACCAGCACGATTGGGCTGGACCACTGACTGTGGGATTCTTCGATGATCCCTAGCTCCAGTATTTTTTTTTTACTTCTGCATTTATTTCCTCCCTTTTTGCCGCTGGCACCCGATAGGGCCTCATTGTTACTCTGGCCCCAAGGTTCGTGACGATGTGGTGATATGTCTCGGTTGTTCGACCCGGTTTTGTCGAGAACACATCTTGGTTCCAGAAGATCATCTCAGACACCTCATTCTTCTGGTCTGGTGTTAAATCGGGAGACACTCTCACCTGTTTGGAAGGCTTGTTTTCCTGGGTTAGGTCTTTTTGGACCGTTGTGCATGTCTCTTGTGCATGCCAGGGTTTCAGAAGGTTAATGTGATAAATCTGTTCTTGTTTTCTGCATCCTGGCTGCCGCACCTTGTAGGTTACTTCCCCCATGGGTTCAACCACTTCATAGGGCCCCTGTCATTGGGCCAGAAGTTTGCTTTCTGCCATGGGTACCAACACCATAACTCGATCCCCTGGTTGGAACTGTCGCAGTTTTGCCTGGCGATTGTAATGGGTTCGCTGGGCCTCCTGTGCCTTCTCCAAATGTTCCCGTACAATAGGGGTAACCTGGGCTATCCGGTCTTGCATCTGCATTACATGCTCTATTATATTTCTCCCCTCATTGGGTTCCTCTTCTCAGATCTCTTTGGCGATATCTAGTATGCCACGGGGTGACGCTCGTATAATAACTCGAAGGGGGAAAACCCAGTTGAGGCCTGAGGTACCTCCCGGATAGTGAACATAAGGTAGGGTAGTAGGGTGTCCCAATCCTTCCCATCCCGACTTACCACCTTCCTTATCATAGCCTTGAGGGTTCGGTTAAACCTTTCTACCAACCCATCAGTCTGTGGATGGTAGACCGAAGTTCTCAGGGTATGTATATGGAGCAGCGTACAGAGGTCCTTCATTAGCTTCGACATAAATGGGGTTCCTTGGTCGGTTAATATCTCCTTCGGTAGCCCCATTCGGGCAAAGATCCCCACCAGCTCTTTGGCTATAGTTTTCGAGGCTGTGTTCCGCAGGGGGACGGCTTCTGGGTAGCGAGTAGCATAGTCCAAAACAACAAGTATATATTGGTGTTCCCGAGCCGTCTTCTCCAGGGGTCCCACTAGGTCCATGGCTATTCGCTCGAAGGGGACCTCTATGATGGGAAGGGGTACTAAAGGTGCCCTTAAGTGGGGACGGGGACTGTGCAGCTGACACTCCGGGCAGGAGGCACAGTACCTCCATACTTCTTCATGTACTCCAGGCCAGAAGAACTGTCGTAGGACTCGTGCCAGGGTCTTCTCTACCCCCAAATGCTCCCCAAAAGGATAACTATGAGCCAGACTTAATACAGCGTTCTGGTGTTTTTGAGGTACTAGGATCTGCTGTACCTTCTGCCCCTGTACTGGTGCAACCCGGTATAAGAGATCCTTCTTCATTATGAAGTAGGGTCCTGGTCCCTGGGTTTTCCCTTCCACGGGGACCCCATCTATTTCAGTCACCTCCTTCCTAATGTTGTCATACCTTGGGTCTTCTGCCTGGTCCCATCCAAAATTTCCTCTCCCAGGGCTAATCTGCCCAAGATCTAGGGACCCAGTCTCTGTTGCCTCTACTGGTTCAGAAGCATTAGGGTAGGGGTCAGACTCAGGTGCTTCTCCGTCCTGCGTGGCCTCCATTTCAGCTGTGCGGGTCCGCCTACCTACAAGAGCGATCCTCTGGCTTTGGGTCAGTATTCGGGTTCCCACGGCCTTAGCTGCCCTTCTTTCCCTTTTTGTCTTTCTACCCTGTCTGGGAGTGGAGAACAAATCTGGGGATATTTCAGAGAAGATTGGGGGTTGACAGTCTGCTGTGGATGCCTCACCAATTTTAGGGTTCCCATCTTTCTCCAATCCCCCTACTGGGAGTAAGTTTCCAAACCCTGGGGAGTCCCTCCCTATGAGCACCGGGTATGGGAGTTTAGGGACTACACCTGCTGCTACCTCAGTAGTGTTCCCTTGGATCTCAATTTTTACTGGGATGGTGGGGTAGTAACTAACTGTCCCATGGACACATGTTATCCCCGTATGTTTAGCCTGCAGCAGCTGACTACGCTTCATGAGCTTCCCTGTGATAAGCGTGATAGCACTGCCCGAATCAACCAGTGCTGTGGTCTCTACCCCATTTAGTGTCACTGGTCTGGTATACATATGTGGGGTTAGTGAGACCCCCACAAGGTGGATTAGGGAACATGGATCAGCCCAGTTCCCCAGGTTACACTGCATAGGCTCCGCAGCATTGGGACACTGTGCAGCTATATGTCCCCACTCCCCGCAGGCATAACATCTGTATGGAGCCCTAGGCGTTCCCCGGTCTCTTGGTTTGGGCCGTCTAACATCACGATCCTCTTCTCCCTCAGTGCTCCAACTCTTTGTGGCCTCTGATGGGCCTTCAGCCGCTCTCATTTTCCACCTGGGCCCTCCTGGTGGCCCAGTCACCCGAACTTTAGGGCTTGGTGCTGCTAGTTTAACCCGGTGTGCCTCTTCCTTAACTGGTCAGGTCAGCTCCCTCGCTGTCCTTCGCCTCTCTACCAGGGCGACAACCTCGTCATAGGTGGAGGGTTCATTCTGGCTTACCCAGGCACAAAGGTCTGGTGGTAGTCCCCTCATGTATCGGTCAATGAGGAGAACTGCTAGTATCTCTTCCGGACTCCGGGACTCTGTTTGCAACCACTTTCGTGCGAGATGGATGAGGTCATACAATTGGGACCGCGGGGTTTTGTCTTCCTGGTACCTCCAACCGTGATACTGCTGGGCCCGCACTGCTGTCGTTACCCCAGATCTGGCCAGGATCTCTGGTTTCAGCTGGGGGTAGTCTGCCGCAGCCTCTTCAGGCAGATCATGGTAGGCCTTCTGGGCCTCCCCACACAGGAATGGGGCAAGGATGCCAGACCACTGATCTCGAGGCCAGGCCTCCCGTAGGGTTGTCCTCTCAAAGGCCAGAATGTATGCCTCTACATCATCCTCCCGTGTCATTTTCTGCAGCCAATGGCTGGCCCGTATGAGCCGCGTCCCATCATGGCCACGATTCAGCTCTGTAAGGGACTTTACCTGGTTTACCAGTTCCCGCAACATAGCTCGGTCTTGAGCAGCCTGGTCCATCAGCAGGCAATTAGTCTCTTGCTGCAGCCGCCCTGCCTCCTGTTGGGCGGCTGCCTGGACATGGGTAGCCTCCTGCTAGGCCGCCGTGGCTTGTATCAGTGCCCGCACTACATCATCCATTGTGGTGAAAAAAAATAAACCCTCTCTTTTTTTTTTTTTAAAATCACCCTCCTTCTTCCGCCACGCTGTGCACCCCAAGATCCCCCCTCCCCCCCGACACCAGTGTGACAAAGTTCCTTCTCTATCTTGGTGGGTCCTGCGTTTATTGGCAGATTTTCTTGCCTCAGAGATTCACCATGTGGGTTGGGGAACAGCCCAGAGACCTTCCCCTCTGGAAGAACCCACCGTCCAGGTCAGTTGGGAGGTTTGGGGGGAACCCGGGCCCGCCCTCTACTCCGGGTTCCAGCCTTGGGCCCTGTGGACTGCAGCTGTCTATAGTGCCTCCTGTAACAGCCACATGACAGCTACAATTCCCTGGGCTACTTCCCCATGGCCTCCTCCAAACACCTTCCCTATTCTCACCACAGGACCTTCCTCCTGGTGTCTGATAACGCTTGTGCTCCTCAGTCCTCCAGCAGCACACCCTCTCACTCTCAGCTCCTTGCACCTCTTGCTCCCAGCTCCTCACACTCGCACCACAAACTGAAGTGAGCTCCTTTTTTAAAAATCCAGGTGCCCTGATTAGCCTGCCTTAATTGATTCTAGCAGCTTCTTCTTAATTGGCTCCAGGTATCCTAATTAGCCTGCCTGCCTTAACTGGTTCTAGCAGGTTCCTGATTACTCTAGTGCAGCCCCTGCTCTGGTCACTCAGGGAACAGAAAACTACTCATCCAGTGACCAGTATATTTGACCTCTACCAGACTCCTGTGCCCCACTGGTCTGGGTCTGTCACAGTGCCTATTACCCCCACCCCCGGCCCCATTTTTCACACTCGCTGCCTGGTCACCCTACACCCCACTCACCCAGGGCATGGTCTCCATGTGGAGGTGGGCCCTCACCAGCTCCCAGCTGGCAGAGGAGCGGCTGGGGCTGGGAGAACACATTAGTCGGGCTAGTGGCTGGGGTGGGCAGCCCCTACAGTCCCTGCCCCTGCTCCATATGTCGTCATGCTAGGTAACGGGGGGCACTCGCTGCCGGGGCAGGGCAGTGGGGACCTCCCAGGTACTCCAGCCAGGCTCCGCTGGTGACACTTGCCCTGCTGGGGGGACTTTCAGGGCGGATGAGGCAGAGCGGCTGCTGGGATCCTGGATCTCCTGCTGGAGACAGGCAGGGAGCTGATATCCCAGGATCTTGCTTGGTTCCAGCCCTTTAAAGTGGCTGTGGGCAGAAAATGACTGTGAAAGGCTGGGCCAAATCCATCCCTAGGGTAACCTCACTGCAGATGGTGGAGTTACCCCAGGGAGAGCCAGGCCCCATACTGACAGCCCCACTATAGTCTCCCTTGGGAGGGGCCAGTGGCAGTGAAGAAAGGCTGGGGATGCCAGGGCTCAGCAGCCAGGTACATTGGCACCTCCCTGAGCCCAGTGTGCCCCTCCCCCATTCCTCCCTCCCCCTGGGACAGATGCCACTTGGCTAGTCACAGGGCCCCCTCACCCTGGGAAATGGCTGGAGGTTGCAGGGCCACCCCAGCCTGGCAGCAAGCGCCCTTGCTCAGAGCCCAGCCAGCTCAGCGGTTGCAGGGTCAGCTGGCCTGGCCATTCCTCTGGTGCTGAACCCAGCCCACGGCCTGCAGACACGGCCCCTCTGCCTCCCTGACCCCCTTCTCCTCCTCCCCCCTCCCCCCACTGCTAGGAGCAAAGAGACCCACCAGCAAGGCGTCCCTGGCTCTGAGCACCAGGGAAACCAAATAGCACTGAGCCAGGAGGTGCCCAGGCTGTGGGCTGGCTGGGTGCACTGCAATTGCACCCTGCCCAGGGCTCTTTGCAGTCCTGTAGCATGACAGGCTGGCTCAGCTGCCTCCTCTCTGGAAAGAGAGCGACTTTCAAGCCAGAGGAGAGGCACCGCCATTCCTGTGCTCACCTCTGGGGGAAGCCACAGAGATGGGCCCAACCCAGCCCAAATCTGGGCCTGGACTCCTGACTGCAGTGCTCTGCGCTCCTACACAGTGGCTGGGCTCTGGTGTGTGGAGCAGGCCCAGGCAGAGACAGGCTCCGCTGTGACCCAGGCCAGGTCCTGGAGCAGGACCTGGGTTTTGCTGCACGGTGCCCCCTCCTTGTCTCTTAGCTCCGAGGGGGTGCTGAGGCTGTGCGTCAAGAAGCCAGGCTCTTCACTATTCTGTGACCCCAGGCAAGTCCCTTCCCCTCTCTGTGTCCCAGGCTCCCCCTCTCGGGGATGACATCCATGCCCTGGTGAGACTGGCAGGGCACAGGCACCTGCTACTACCTTGATTCCCCAGGTTGCAGAGTCGGGGGGCTCCGTCCGTCCCCCAGTGGGGCTGTAGCCCTGTCCGTGAGGCTGGCCCATTGCACACATACAATTCGAATGGCACGTCCTTCTCTGGGGCTGCGCATTGTACCGTGCCGGTGTCCACTGACCGCAGAGCCCAGCGCTCTGCACCCAGCCCACAGCCGGTCCACGTCAGGGCAGGGAACAGAGCTGCCGTTTGCTCCCGGCTGTGCGCTGACAGCTGCCCCTGTGCCGCCCGCAGATCCTGTCACGGTACGACATCGCCCTGGTGCAGGAGGTGCGGGACGCCGATCTCAGTGCCGTGACCAGCCTCCTGGACCAGCTCAACAGGTAACCTCCGGAGTGGGTGGCAGGGACATGTCTCAGTCCCCATCAGTGATTGTGACCAGAGTCCCAGGGGAGCCAACTGAGGTCGCTCAATCAGGGTGAACTGCAAAGAACGGGGCAGACAATCCCCAAAACTGCTGGATTTTCCAATACTTAGAGTTACCAAACCAGCACAAAACTGCTTCTATAATACCTCACTGGCTACCCAGAAGTCAATAACACAGTTCCCTTAAAGCAACCCGGCCTCAGGCCTCCACCCAGAAACCCAAGTCAGATATGATGAGAATTACTGAAAATCTTATTCATCATATAAGAAAGTGCTTAATCCAAAGGATCGGACACATCACCTTCCAGGTTAATGAATATTCCAGATCTTACCCAAATACATGCTACAGACAATTCTTATTCACTGAACTAAAATTTATTAAAAAAAAGAAGAGAGTATTGGTTAAAAGATCAATATACATACAGACATGAGTACAGTTCTTGAGATTAAATTCATAGTAGAGATGGTGAGCTTTGTAGTTGCAGAGTTCTTTCAGAATGAGTTCATAGGTTATAGTTCAATGTTTATATTCAGGGTGTTCCAGCTTAGGACTGGGATCTCAGCCTTACGACTTAAGCTTCCCCTGCATGAAGCATCATGCACGTCAGAGATAAAAAGGATTGGGACCCAAGGCATCTTTATACAGTTTCAGGCCTTCTTGTGATAGCTCAAGTCCTTAGGCAAACAATAGGCACTCAGGCGGACTTTGAAGTGGATCCATTTCCTAAGCATCGCTGGTAATTATCTACACAGATTAACGTAAGGCAAATGCCCGTTTTCCATCATTCTCAGGTGATTTGCTATACATTTGAAAGAGAGACGAACAAAGTGATATCCTATGTTTACAGTTCATTTAAATGTTAATTCCCTTTTGATCTCTGAATCAATAGCTATAGTGACACACAGGAACTGTCTGTTTTCCTGGCTAACATTTACAAGATATAAGGATACACATACAATTACCATCCCCTCCATTTCTCTAACAATACAGGTTTGCATTTCAAAGTTCCAGCCTATCTAGTATGGAGTGGCCCTAATTACCATTCACACGTCTCTAATGGTTGACTCTGTGTCATTTATCCTGAAGGATGCTTAACGCTTTCTGGCCATACATCACACATTGTATAAGATTTGTTGCAATTATATAACAGTGGTAGCAACAATGATTTGAATGGTCATATTTTAATTAGACAATGTCACAGTGATAAACGAGGACATAGAGCAGCCACCAGGCAAAGGGGCTAGCTCCATGCTCCAGGGTCTGGGAGGCTGAATCCAGCCTTGTCAGCACAAGGTCCTCAGCACAAGGTGCTCAGGACGGGGCCATGTATGCGTGCATAGGGCTGTGTCAGTGTCAGGAAGGGACTCGTGCCCTGTGCAGCAGCAGGTGGCGCGTAACCATGTGTCCTAGGCCTGACAGTGAGAGAGTCTCCTTCAGCTTCTGCAGTTGGTGGGCGCGCAGAGGGCCCACACAAGAGTGCAAGCTGGAGATCAGCTGTGAAAGGTGCGAGCACAGGGCACAGGAGCATTGTGGGCTGGCTAATTAGCTGGTATCTGTAGGGAGAAGACCTGAGTGCCAAGTAAGTGCCTAGTGCCAGGACCCTCCTCCGCCCCACACAAAGTGCAGGGCAAAGGGGAGCAGAGGGAGAATAAAGTGGGGAATGGCTCATGAGGGACTGAAACTGTTTATCTGTCAGGTCTGCGCCCAGGGCCTGGTTCCCTTGGCACTTTCGCTGGGTACATTGGGGGCACCCCACTGACACTGTCGGAGAGGGAGGCTCAGACCCGAGGCCAGCCTGTGAGGTCATCATCGCTGTTCTCCTTTGTGTCCCCCCGCAGTGCATCGAAGCATCAGTACAGCTATGAGATCAGCGAGCCCCTGGGTCGGGAGAACTACATGGAGATGTACCTCTTCATCTACAGGTAACGGGGCTCACGGGAGAGGCTGGATCAGCAGCTGCCAGCCCGGAGACAGGCCTGGCTTGCCTCCCCCTGTGTACATCAGCAGCAACTCCTGGGGAACCTGACCCACGGCGTCTGTGGTGCTCCTGGCCTCACACAGAGTGGCCCCTTCATACCTCCTCTCAGGCCCCTTTAAGCTGGCAGGGTGGTGTAGAGGGGTCTTAGTTTAAACAAGACTGAGGCCCATAGTGTTTGGGCACAAGGCGATCTCATGGTCTGGGGAGAGTGAGGGCTGGGACCTGGGGGTCAGAGCTAAGGCCTTTTGCGTCACAGTAGCTGTGTATTTCCATGCTTCTAAACACATCCGTTGGGCAGCATGTCCCACATGCAGCATTTCCTGCCTGGGCAATATTTGCTTGGGGGACGTCATGGGACAAGCATCCCTCATCCCCTCTTGGGGCAGGGTGAGGTTTATTATTTCCCCGCAGCTGAGTCTGTACGATCACCCCTTGTCTTGGGACAGCGTAGCCAAGGGGCAAAAATCAATATGAGTGCCCTCCCTCAGGGCTGTGTGGCCCAACGGCCAGATTTAGTATATCTGCCCTCAGGGCCGCCCAGAGGATTCAGGGGGCCTGGGGCAAAGCAATTTCGGGGGCCCCTTCCATAAAAAAAAGTTGCAATACTATAGTAACATATATTTGGAAATGTAAAAAATAACCAGTGAAATACATTAAAAAATTAATTTGTAATAATTTGAAAAAACACTAAATACATTATTTAAAAACATTAAATGCTTTAATGGTATGTATGCATTTGCAGTTACATAATGGGCTGTTGCTGGGTGATGGTGAAGGTTGGTGCCAATGGGCTGTAGCTGCCTGGGGATGGTGCTGCTGTTGCCCAGGGCTGGGTGGGGAGCTGGGCTCTGGGTTGGGGGGTGCCCGGCTCACAGGGGCTGGATTCAGGGCTGTAAGGGGATGGGGTCGGGGGGGGTGTCCGGCTCACAGGGGCTGGGCTCGGAGCTGTGGGTCAGGGCTGTGGGGGGGATGGGGTTGGGGGGTGTCTGGCTCAGAGGGGCTGGGCTCGGAGCTGGGGGTCAGGGCTGTGGGGGGATGGGGTCAGGGGGGTGTCCGGCTCAGAGGGGCTGGGCTTGGAGATGGGGGTCAGGGCTGTGGGGGGAATGGAGTCAGGGGAGATCCTGACTCAGAGGGGCTGGGCTCGGAGCTGGGGGTCAGGGCTGTGGGGGTAATGGGGTCGGGGGGGTACCTGGCTCAGAGGGGCTGGGCTCGGAGGTGGGGGGTCAGGGCTGTGGGGGAATGGGGTCAGGAGGTGCCCGGCTCAGAGGGGCTGGGCTCAGAGCTGGGGTCAGGGCTGTGGGGGATGGGGTTTGGGGGGTGCCCAGCCCTGGCCCCTTACTATGCCACTTACCCCCTCTCCCAGAGACTCAGCGCGCTGCATCCAGCGCTGCAGCGGCGTGGTGTTTCCAGCGGGGCCTGAGCTCCCGCCGCTCACAGCCCCGCCCCCTTACCAGCTGAGACGCCAGGGGATGGGGGAAGACGGAGGCAGGGGGAGCCTCCGACATACTCGTGGAGGCCCCTGCGGGGCCTGGGGCAAATTGCCCCACTTGCCCCCCCCTCTGGCCGGCCCTGTCTGCCCTCTCCTTCAGGCCTGTAGGGCCTAATGGCCAGTCAGGGGAGTGGGCCACCACCCAGGGTGGTTGGCAGCCAGGTAGGGGGACCCGGTCCCTCCCTGCTCCACCAGGTCCCAGCTCAGTGCCAAGTATGTTTGTCACTTTGTCAGAAGGGCATCCATCTGAAACACACTGACACCATCCAGCACATTGACTAATTCCCCTGAGTTCCTTCCTACACTGTCCAGGTGCAGTGGTCCTGGCATCTCCAAGGTATTTGGGCTCCTCAGCCTATGGGGCTCTCAGCAGCTCTGTCACTCCTTGGGCATCCGCAGGAGCTTGGGCATTCACCTGGGTCTCAGGCTAAATCTTTTGTGGACTCCTTAGACATAGTCCGTGGACCCCCAGGGGTCCGTAGACCACAGGTTGAGAATCACTGCTCTAGAGGACATCAATATCGGGCTGTATCTAAGCAGTCCTGATGTGTTAAAACCCGAGTCAAATAACAGAGAACAGAGTCATGGATGAAAATGAACAAAATGTATAGTGACCCATTGCTGCCTGATGCTCTCAGCACCCTGGGGCTGGCTTAGCAAGTAGCTCTGAGATGGACCAAAGGGACCCTACTGCCCCAGACCACCCCACTGTGTTCAAACAGCTGAACAAATGAACTAATGAACAATGGGCCAGAGCTGCAGCTGGTGTTGATGGGGGCAGCGCCATTGAGGGCCGTGGAGCTATATCAACTGACACCAGCTGAGGATCTGGCCCATTGCCTCAGGACCACCGTCTCCTGTGTTGACAAGGAAGGTCTCAGCACTGAGAAGCTGTAGCAGCAGGTGATCCACTGGGCACGAGAGGTCTGCCTTCTGGTGACACATTAGGCTGGAGATGTACTGACAAAGCTGCACTGTAGGAGCTGGGGACCAGGGTGCAGCAGGCTGGGATTGAGGGGCACCGGCACAGCTGTGGGTGGGGAGCCCAGGGCTGGGAAGGTCGGGGGTTGTGGGTCATGATTGAGGGGTGCTGGCAGAACTGTGGGTGGGGAGCCAAGGGTTGGGACAGTAGGGGGCTGTGGGTCAGGATTGAGGGGCACTGGCACAGCTGTGGGTGGGGAGGCAAGGGCTGGGACAGTAGGGGGCTGTGGGTTAGGACTGAGGGGTGGAGAACCCCTACCAAGCCAAACTCTCTGGCATGAACAGCCGGAGCCCCCTTCCCATCCTCTTACTGACTCTCTCCCCTCTCTGCTGTTTCTCCCCAGGACGCAGGTGGTGTCTGTAGTGGCCACGTACCAGTACCCAGACCCAAGCAACACCTTCAGTCGGGAGCCCTTCATCGTGAAGTTCTCGTCCCCCAACTCAAGTAAGCAGAGCCCGCTGGCAGGAGTGACCTCAGCCCTGCTGAACCCCCGCCCAGCCCCATGCAGGGCCCTGCCGCCGGTTTGCACCATCCTGGAGCTCAAGGCACCAGTGAGAGACTCAGAGTAGCCGTGAGCCCCACTGAGCTGGAGCAGGCTGGCGAGCCGCATCCCCAAGTAGGGTGAATGTCTGGGAAGGGGTAGCTCTGAGCGATGCAGGAGCCACGTGCTGGCTCGTGTGCTGCGCTGAGGGGGTAACAGATTCATGGCCCCAGGACAGGTGCATTGTCACTGTCTCCGGCAGGGAGGGACCCGGCCCTCCTGCTCTGGGCTCAGGCCCTGCTGCTGGAGGACAGGGAGACTCTGCTAGGTCTGGGAAGTGTGGCTGTGGGGGTCCATTCCCCCCAGCAGAGGGTACTGGCTCATACAGTACGCGGGGGACTGAACCCTGCAGTCACATTCAGCTACAACCTGGCGTATGTGCATAGTGAGAGCTGCACAGGAGGGATGTCGTGAGATGCTCGGACCTCCGCTCCAGATTCCCCATTCTCACCCACGTAGTGGGGCACAGGGCTCTGGCTATGTTGGCTAATAGGGGACAGGACACTCATGGATGTAGACGAGGGGAGGGCAAACTACGGCCCGCGGGCTGGATCCGGCCCATCAGGGCTTTCAATCCGGCCTGTGGGACTGCCAGCCCCATGGCACAGCAGGTTTAAGGCAGGCTCCCTGCCTGCCCTTGCCCTGCATCGCTCCCGGAAGGGGCTGGCACCACGTCTCTGCAGCCCGGGGGGAGGGGGTGACAGAGGGCTCCGTGTGCTGCCCTTGCCTGCAGGCACCGCCCCCACAGCTCCCATTGGCCGGGAATGGGGAACCGCACTCAATGGGAGCTTCGGGTGTGGTACCCGCAGGCAAGGGCAGCACATGGCGGAGCCGCCTGCCCCACCCCACCCCCAGGAGCCACTGCTGGACATGCTGGCCACTTCCGGGAGCAGCGCAGGGCCAGGGCAGGCAGGGAGCCTGCCTTAGCCCCACTGTGCACTGCTGCCACCCCGGAGCCACTCAAGGTAAGCGGTGCTGGGCCGGAGCATGCACCCCAAACCCCTCCTGCACCCCGCACCCCAACCCCCCGCCGCACCCCTCCTCCACCCAACCCCCTGCCCTGTGCCCCCAAAGCCTCTGCCTTGAGTCCCCTGCCGCACCCCAACCCTCTGCCCTGAGCCCCCAACCCCTTGCCCTGAGCCCCTTCCTGCACACCACACCCCGCACTCCCTCCTGCACCCCAACCCCCTGCCTCAGCCCTACATCCATAGTCCTGCATGCAATTTTCCCACCCAGATGTGGCCCTTGGGCCAAACGTTCTCCCACCCCGATGTAGACGAAGGGAGAGAGCTGAACATGACCCCTGGGCGGGGGCACTTTTGTCCCCACTAGGTCAGTGCACCCCAGGGCAGTGCTGCTGAGGGTGTTACTGAAGCTGACGGACAAACTTATGGTACAAGACTGCGTATGTATGATGGCTCTGAATGTGTGCACACGTGTATGATGGCTCTGAGTGTGTGTGTATGATGGCTGGGTGTGTGTGAGTGTGAGGTGTCTGTGTGAAAGCTCTGCATGTGTGCGAGATGGCTCTCTGTGTGTATATGTGCAATGACTGGGCGAGTGTACATGTGTGATGACTGTGTGTGTTAAAGTTCTGTGTGTGCGCGAGATGGCTGTGTGTGTGTGCGCGCGCGATGGCTGGCTGGGTGTGTGCACGTGTGTGATGACTGTGTGTGTCTGTGAGAGCTTTGCATGTGTGCGAGATGGCTCTCTGTGCACGTGTGTGATGACTCTGTAACTTATGTCTCTGCAGAGGTGCAGGAGTTTGTGCTGGTGCCCCTGCATACACCCCCCAGCGAGGCTGTGGCAGAGATCGACGCCCTCTATGATGTCTACTTAGATGTCATTGACAAGTGGGGGACTGACGTAAGCAGATGTATCCGGGTGCAAACCCAGCCCCACCCATGTGAACGTATGAAGGGGCTTTAGATTCACAGCTGTTACGGCCGGAAGGGCCCGTTCTGACCATCCAGTCTGAGCTCCTTCATCGTCCAGGCCAGAGAACCCAGCTCCCTCTCACCCTTGCTTAGAGCTGGATTGGTATTAACTATACAGTTCCTGTGGAACCCACAGTGTCCATCGGCTGCTGCCTCTGGGCCACCACATTGGCTAGGAAGGAGCCTGCTGCGCAGGCGATCAGCTGAGATCTCATTCCCAGAACAGCTGGCTGGGACACTCCATGGTCTGGAGTTTGCTCCCAGCTTCAGGGTGATGCTGGCATAGTTCCACTGACAGCAGCCTTACTCACCCCCAGTTAGGGTGACCAGATGTCCCGATTTTATAGGGACAGTCCCGATTTTTTTTGTCTTTTTCTTTTATAGACTCCTATTACCCCCCACCCCTTGTCCCGATTTTTCATACTTGCTGTCTGGTCACCCTACCTGCACTGTAAATAGCCGTCTGTGTCTCCGGCTCCATGGGACAGTGGCTAAATGCCACAAAAATGCCCACGTTTCTCTGACGCAGACCACGTGCCATCACCACCTCCTGCAGGCTTGGCTCTGTGGGGCACAGACCGGGCAGTTTATAGACAGACTCATAGACTTTAAGGTCAGAAGGGACCATTATGATCATCTAGTCTGACCTCCTGCACAATGCAGGCCACAGAATCTCCCCCACCCACTCCTGTAACAAACCTCTAACCTATGCTTGAGTTACTGATGTCCTCAAATCGTGGTTTAAAGACCTCAAGGTGCAGAGAATCCTCCAGCAAGTGACCCGTGCCCCACGCTGCAGAGGAAGGCGAAAAACCTCCTCCAGGGCAGATTGGCAAAGGCCCTGGAGGAAAATTCCTTCCCGACCCCAAATATGGTGATCAGCTAAACCCTGAGCATGTGGGCAAGACTCACCAGCCAGCACTCAGAGCTCCCCTGGTTCCAAGAGGCTGCTCCTGCATGGACAGCCTCTGCTGGCAGAGTGCCAGAGCTCTGTGCCTAGTGCCTGGTTCTGCAACAGTAGCACGTCTCTGGGAGGTTGGTGGCTGGTAAAATGCCTTTTTGATGGAAAATGCAGTTTTCCAAAACTGCAGTTTCCAAAAAATGGAAAATTTTTGATTTTCCTGCAGGAAAATGGAAACGAACTATCTGATGTAGGGTCATGTTGACCCGAAGCACAGGGTTTTGGATTGTTGAACGGCATCAAAACATTTAATTTTGAGGAGGTTTGGCAGTGAACGGCATCTGCCAGCTCTGCAACAGAGCCTCATGGGGGTGATAGTTCAGGTGCCTCATTACCCATTCTCCCCTATGGGATCTCTGGATGGACTACATCTTCCATGATATACCACAGTCTCCCCTCTGCCTGATCCATGGTGTGTTCCATCATAGGAGATGTAGTCTGGTCAGGGAACATGGCCCAGTGGGTGAATGGGGGTATAAGGCCCCTGAACTACAACTCCCATGAGGCAATGCAACATCTTCCACACATGCCTTTTAACATCTGACCCAAAACAAAAGGTTTAGACGTTTCCGAATCAAAACTTTCCACTCCATGTAAAACTTTGATATTTTGACTTTTCGTCCCAATTCAAGACAAAACCAAACAGTGAAATTTCAGCCCTTCCCCAGGATGCAAATTCTGCTTTTCACTCAGTCCTCACAGCGCAGTCCAAAGGGCCCAAAGCCCGTGCTCAGGCACAGAATGCCTAATGGAGCTATTGCCTGCATGCCGGTCTCTTCCGTGCCCGGTCCCAGTGCCTGCCAGCACCAAACACCAGCCCATTCACGCTGTTCCTTCCACAGAATATCATGTTCCTGGGAGACTTCAACGCCGACTGTTCCTACGTCAAGAAAGGGGACTGGGGGTCCATCCGTCTGCGCACCAGCGAGGTGTTCGAGTGGCTCATCCCTGACAGTGCAGACACCACCGTTGGGAAGTCAGACTGCGCCTACGACAGGTGAGATGCCGCCTTTCCGAGCGTCGCAATGGGCAGGCCTCTCTTGGCAAGCGTGGCGCAGCCCTGGGGCCTTAACATTCCTCTGGCCCTGCAGGGAGAGACCCTGGCTCAGGCAGAGACCCACCTGCGGACGGGGGAGATTTCCAAGGGTTCTCTCTGTATGTCCTGGTGGGCTGTTAACAAGTCTCAGAACAGGCAGAGTGGCTTTGGCCTGTCAGGAGAATGGCTGTGTGTGGGAGGGTGTGTGCATGACAGTGAATGCAGCTGCTGATGGGGATCCTCCGTCTGGTGGATCCACAGAGCAGTTGTGATCAGGACTCACAGAGCATTCTGCCTTTGCTGGCTGCCTGTGCCTGCATTCCCTCTTGTGGCTGAACTAGGAGAGCTCCAGTGAAAGCCTTGGGTGGGGGCTTCTTTGCCTAGGGTCTTAGCTCTTGTTTCTCAGCAGAGAGCCGCTCTCAGAGGCCAGGCACAGACAATGGCAGACAGCATTTGGTGGCCGGGAAAAGAAGGGCTGAGGACTAGCCTGGCACTGAGCTCTCTCTCAGCCCCACTGATACTAACCCCAGATCCCCGGAGTCAGGGCTTTTCCTTGCTGTGTTTGAATCTGAAAGACCCTGGAAAGTGCAAGGTTTAACCCTGAGTCCTGTGTTGTCGTGTTCCAGGATTGTGGTGTGTGGCTCCAAGCTGAAGAAAAGCATCAAGCCCAAGTCTGCTGCTGTCTATAATTTCCAACACACTTTCAAACTGGAGGATGCCGAGGTACCGTGGGCTGAAACTGATCCCCAGAGAGCAAACATTTAATTCCTTTAGACAGCGAAGCTCTTCCTGCCTGTTAAATTCCAGGGTAGACCCCTGGCTATGTGGGACAGTGATACTAGGGGCATCCTTAAGGACCAGACAGGGCCTCTGGCCAGACCCAAGCATCCTCGTTTATAAAACATTTTGAAA
This sequence comes from Chrysemys picta bellii, assembly GCF_011386835.1. Taxonomy (NCBI): domain Eukaryota; kingdom Metazoa; phylum Chordata; order Testudines; family Emydidae; genus Chrysemys; species Chrysemys picta. Next base: position 55,550,485 of record NC_088800.1, read on the forward strand.
CAATGACAGGGATGTCTGCAACTCAGCCAGGAAAAGGTGAGCTCTCAAGGTTTTATCATTGGGAGTTTTGGAAGCCTGCAGCACTCACAAGTGATGAAGCAAACAGGTCACTGATGAGCTCCGTACACCACAGCTCCCCGCCCCACTCTCTGTGTGCGCTCCATGCTAGCCCAGCAGCATCCGAGAATTGTTGCAAAGGTGGTGGGAACTATTTTTTACGTCCCTTCCTGGGTAGGTGTCTTTAGTGGCCAGGAGTTCATAGCTATACAGGGACCATAGATAAGGAAAACAATAACTAGTGCATTTAAAACTTCTCTAAACAAGCTCTTCTCTCCCTAGAAACATACAGCTTGAAAGTCAGGGAGTCAGGCCCTTCCCCTAGGAACCTCCAGCTTGGGGAGAGTTCTAGCTCGGTAAGGCTAAGGGAGATCTTCACCCTTTCTGAGACCCAGCCGGGGATGTTGCTAGTCTCGAGGTTGGGCAAGGGAAAGGCCCCTGGGAAGGTTACTCGCTGCACGTCGCCAGGTGGATCTAAGCTGGCAGAGCTGTTACACTGTGTCCCCACTTGCTGTTCCCATGCAGGCCCTGGCTGTCAGCGACCATTTCCCCGTGGAGGTGATGCTGAAGGCTCACTGAAGCTCCAGGCTGCCTTCACCAGCACCTGCTCAGAATCCTCTCTCTGCAGCAGTGGAGCCTGGCTGCCCAGCCCCACCAACTGTAACTATCAGCCCAAAAGGACCCTCAGCACCAGCATTTGCCATCCCTTCAGGACAACTGCATTGGCTGAACCAGCCCTCCTCGTGCAGTCAGGGTTTAAGTCAATGCCATGTTAGCAAAAGATGCCGGTGTGGCAGCCCTGATGCCTGATGTCCTTACCCACAGGACAGCCAGCACAAGCAGCTGGCAGGCCCATCTGCCACCCATCATAGCCTGGCTCTGCAGCAGCCCAGTTGTAAGCAGGGTTCAATCTACCAGGCCCATTCAGCCCTCAGCAGCACCCTCCATCTATCAGAGCACAATGACCTTCAGCTACTATGAACCTGGGCTGGACTCCAACTGCAGCCTGATTTCCAAGCAATACTTGCCTGGAAGGATGCACTTGGTCCCAGGGTTTCCTTATCCAAAATTACTGTATGCGTAAACACTGTAACTTGTGGCCTCAGGTGAAGGGAAACAACCCCTTTGCCTGTAGCCGCCTGGCTCTTACAGTCACACTCCCCAGCCTGGAGGAGCTGTAACCTTTAGTTAGTGCCCAGTAGGGACAGACAAGCCCATGTGGAAAACAAAGCGTCCCTCTCTCAATTGGCCTCCTTTCAAGACATTTTATTGTCAATTCACATTTTTAACATTCACGCTTTTCGGAAGGCAAATATCTGAGCGCCAGGAGGCCCCAGCCATGCCAGCAGATGATGTTTCACAGTAGCAACGGGCTGACCACTCTATTTATTTGGATCATCCAATCAAACATTTCCTGCAGCCCTTCAGGAAGAAGGCATCAGTATTAGGCACCATAAGACAAGGCACTAGCGTGAGAGGGCTAGAAACAGGAGGCTAAGGTGACAGCCAAGATAAATCGGATTGATTACACTGAAAAATATTTCATTTTAAAAATCTAAAGCTATTGCAGGGTGTTCAGAGGTTGGCATATGGCTCTTCAGTCTTCTAGGCCAGTGACCCCATGTGGGGGCAGGCCGCTTCCTCAGCCTCTCCTCTGCTTTAGCATCTCCATGTACATATGGAGAGACTTTTGAATGGCGTCTTTTGAGATGAAGCTGACAAAGTTCTGAATGTCAGATTCGCGGTGGGCGAGCAGACGGTCCACAGTCGGCTTCCTCATCATGGACTTGGTGATCTGACGGGCGTGGTCTGTGGAGTAGAGAGAGACAGCATGTTGGCTGCGCAAGGTCAGTGTACATTACAGCCAGAGGTCCCAGCAGTAGGACCACGGGTGTAATTACCATCCTGGGGAAAAGAATACTGGGTCCTAACGCACTCTTGATTCTAACATGGAGCGACAGACCAAGAACCAAGAGCTGGAAGCTGAAGCCAGACAAAGGCAAATTGGAAACAAGGCACAAATTTTTAATAGTGAGGGTGATTAACCACCACAGCAACCTCCCAAGGGAAGTGGTGGACACTCCATCTCTTGGTGTCCCCAAAGCCGGACTGGACTCCTTTCTGGAAGATGCTTCTGTCAAACACATGTGATGGACTCAGTGCAGGGATAACCAAGTGAACTTCTCTGGGCTGCTGTACAGGAGATCAAACTAGAAGATCACAGTGGTCCCTTCTGGCCTTAAAAATCAATGCCCTTTGTCGACACAAGTGATACCACCATGAACAAATGTTAACTGCCCCATCCCCTGGGGCATGTCCTCTGAATCAGCTCCCAGAACAGCACAATAAAGCCAGTTTCCCAGCTGGTGACACTCAGCATTGCTCCATGGACTTCAAGGAATCTGCACCAGTGTACACCAGCTGCGTGAGGACATGGCCCTGCATTCCAAACACAGAGAATGTCATTATGTATTAAGGAGGTCCATCCCCACCACACTATGGACACTCTCCATGCACCTCACTTCCAGGACAGCCTGGGCCTTGCATTAGCCACTGCTGCACTCACTGTGAGAGCCTTGGCGGACAGGTGCTATTATGAACATAAGTTGTTCCAGTCACAGAAACTCTCCTGAAGCCTATCCTAGACCACAGACATTCTCCACGACATGACCAGCCACATCCCCATCAGGAGAGATCCTTGGGAGCATGGCCAAGGAGCCCTCCAGTGGGGAATCTCTGGCTCAGACACGCGGCAAAGGGAAGAGTAAGCTCTCAAGTGGGGAACAGATCAACGAAAGTTAGAGAGCACGAAAAGCTTGTCTGCCACCAGTTGCATAAACCAAACCCCGCAGCAGGGTCCGGATGGCAGCCCACCACCTCCGTTTCCAAAACTGTCCAGCCCTCCCCTGCTCTGCCTCATACCTTCCCTCTAAGACCCCACATGCTTTTAAAGCTTTCCTCAGAGAGACTATTTTTCCAGCGTTTCCTCTCCACTGAATCCTCTCCAATTTGTATGGAGCTCTTGTAAAAAGCAATGTGCAGAAGTGAACCTGGCTCTGAAAACCAGAGCAGTCACCAGAGCAGAATTTACTTGCTTGTGCTGTGCTCGATACTCCTAGCCAAATGTTTGCCTTTCCTGCACCAGTGTCCGATTGCTATAATGCACACTGATTATGAGACAGTAATTAAATAAGTGTTCTCACAAGGGTTAAAGTCAGTAAATGTAAGTTAGCTCTGACAGCAGCATTATACAGAGCAAGCACCGTCATTCTAGCAGGTCTGCCTTTCGTTTTACTAGTGCAACACAAGAGAATACATTAGTGCAACACACATTTCATTTTCCAGGTATTTGTGCAAGAGTAAATCTGGGAAAGAAACAGATCAGCTGCCCACACATATACTGGAGGCTCCTCTCGGTGATAACCCACCAGGGCCCCTGTGTAGCACATACTCTAGTTAATACACATGCATTTCAAGGACCGGTACTAGGTCAGGGCCCTAGTGTGGGGATTGCGAGATCTGCACTGGAGCCTCCAGGAAGCCAGACAAGAGGGGACTGGTGACTTGCTCCCCTCTGGGATAAGTGGCCAGGGACTGATGGGCATCCCGACACCCTCCCTGTCCTGGGAGTGCAGAGCCCAAGAGATGCTTGGGGACCTGCTCCCAAGCCAAGGATGTGTGGGAGCATCCTGGGCATCTGCCTGTCAGTCCCAGATTACAAAGGTTCTAGAAGGCAAAGGAATCGGGAACGGAATGCGAGATCCAATGATACATTACACCCAGCTCTTACGTGTAGGGGGGAGGGGCTGGGAAGGCCCAGACTTGGTTTGTCTCTCTCAGTTCATTTCCTGAGTGGCAGGCACACCCAGAGCACATCTCACGCTGGCTGGGCACCTTCTGTTTCAAATGCTCAGATCTGTGTTAAATCCCACCCAACGGCTTTCAGGCGTAGGACAGCACATGCCCCTCACATGGACTTGTTACACGCTGAGCTGAAAATTGCCACCATTCATACACGAGCCAAGTCACACAGCGAGCTTCCAATTTCTTCCCCCTCCACGCACTGTCCTAACCCAGCACTGGCTCACTGACCTCATGGCAGCAGCAGCTGTGTGAAGCTGCGTGTCTGAACCCCACGCTAGCCAGGTGAGATGGCCGGCCTGCCATCTGTGGCATCTCAACCCCAATATGCTCATTGCACTGCCTTCATTCCTGATCTCACGGGAGCCAATGGCAGCTTTACCACTCATTTCAGTGGGAGCTGGCTCTGGCCAAACACAGTCAAGGGGTTGGGCCCCTTGAGCTCACTAGAGCCAAAGCATGCCAGGCTATTTGGCACTGGATTCTCCCATATGTGCTTACAAGCTGGCCTGTTCTAGTTGGTTCCAGAGGCTGCACTGAACCGTTATAGTCCAATTGCCTGGGTCTCTCTGCCGTTCACCTTCCCTCTGGGACTCGCCCGCCCAGGGTTTCTCAGAGGTTTGCTAGTGGAGCTGGTCCAATACTATTCTGCCTCATTTTTAATCAATCTAGGATAAATATTGCTGACATTACCACACGCAGATGAACTGGGCACTGTTAAGCCTCGCTCTCCGATTGCATCTCATTCCCCTCCCTCACGCTCACTGTGCTACGCCAGGTGACCAGCACACTCCGGCCACGGGCTCACTGCTCTTTGACAGGAGCAGAGAACGGCAGCAGCCTCCTGCGGCCGGAAGTCTCTTACCTGGAATAGCTAACCACTGTGACATCACAGCAGCAGCCGTGCTCTGTATCTTCTCCTCTGGTACTAACTGATCTACAAGGCCTATTTTATGGGCCTCAGGCGGGGAGTACAAGAGCCCCAGCTCGAGGGAACGCTCTGTAGCTCGGTTTCCAATAGTGTTCACCATTGTATCCTTAAACCTAGGAGAGAGGAGAGGAAACTCTCAGGCGGGGAAACCACAGAACAACCAGCAAGCGTAAAGAGAAGCAGTGAGACAGCAAAACAAAGAGCTGATGTTAAGTAACCATCCTGTCCTCCCTCCAATCCCTCTTTAGAACTCACCTCTGCTGGGATGCCTTCAAACCACTCAGCAATGGTCAGGCAAGCATGCTGGCTGCTTTGCAGACTGACTGGTATCATCTGTGTCGCCTTGCGGTCCCCCTGTCTGCAGCCACCCATACTCTCATCTTATACTTTCATTGTAAGCTCTAAAGGGCAGGGACTGTCTCTCTGTTACATGTATGTACAGCACCCAGCGCAACGGGACTGGGACTCTATGCACTACCTCCATACAAATAAACTCTGTCCTGTCCGTGACTCTGGTGCCTCTGAATACACATTTCAGAGCAGCACTGCTCCCGTCCCCCCACATAAATACACTTGTCTGATTACAGTGTAACCTTACCAGAAAGGTGCAACAATACCCAGCTGCGTTTCGTTCAGTCCAATGCTGTATTTTGGGTTCTCCGCCATGATTCTGTAGTCACAGCACATGGCCATCAGACAGCCCCCTGCCGGGCTGGACCCCTGGCGCAGGAAGGAAGAGACTGGGTCTAGTTAAATCTCCACAACGTGCTTCCAGGTCTAAAATACTCAGTCTCCTCTCACCATAACAGCATCATTCTATCGCACACAGGACGTGCTTAGAACAGCACTGGGGATAAGGCTTTGAAGAGAAGAGCAACAAGAATGATTAAAGGTCTTGAGAACATGACCTATGAAGGAAGGCTGAAAGAATTGGGTTTGTTTAGTTTGGAAAAGAGAAGACTGAGAGGGGACATGATAGCAGTTTTCAGGTATCTAAAAGGGTGTCATAAGGAGGAGGGAGAAAACTTGTTCACCTTAGCCTCTAAGGATAGAACCAGAAGCAATGGGCTTAAACTGCAGCAAGGGAGGTCTAGGTTGGACATTAGGAAAAAGTTCCTAACTGTCAGGGTGGTTAAACACTGGAATAAATTGCCTAGGGAGGTTGTGGAATCTCCATCTCTTGAGATATTTAAGAGTAGGTTAGATAAATGTCTATCAGGGATGGTCTAGATGGTATTTGGTCCTGCCATGCGGGCAGGGGACTGGACTCGATGACCTCTCGAGGTTCCTTCCAGTCCTAGAATCTATGAATCTATGAATCTATAAAGTCATGTCCCTATAAGTCTTAAAAGGGACATGGTCAGAGTAAAAAAAGGCATTAAAACAATTCCTGACCTATATTAATTTTTTTTTTTAATTCTTTCCATTTTAATCCCTCCCCCATTTATGCTGTTCACTGTTTGAACTTTCCCAGCCTGGGAAATGAACTAGCCAATTTCACCTCTATTCCTTGTCAGTGTCACTCTCAGGTTCTCCAGCTCTAGCAGGCGGCTGCCTTGTTTGGGTTGCAAACTCTGCAGTGGAGTGGGGTGGGGCTTTCTTTTGTTTTTTTAAACCAAAAATATTTTTCCTAGGGGAATTTATATTTAAAAACTCCAAGGAAACATTTCCATTGGCCTAGTACTTTGGGAAACCTACACTTGAGACTGTACGTGACCTGATGGTGTCGCTTTTAAAAAGTCCTAGCTGCCTCTTTTCCTCATACATTCAGCCTCAGAGAGAAAGTCAAGAGCACTTGCTAGTCACAGAGATATGGCTGGCGCCAGCAGTTATTTTGTGGAAAAATAAAAGTGAGTGACCAACCAATACACAGAAATCGCATGTCTAAATACACAAATTCAGAATGCATTTCTCCCTTGGCCAAGAATCACCAGATGGGCCAGTGTAACCCAAGAAACAATAACCAATTACTGCATATTAACTTATGCCAGTAGACATCTGAACTGCCCTTGCTGTGGGTCTAACAGCAGAGTGCAATCACTTCTTCCCTCCACAACACCTGTAACATAGGAATGGCTTCTCCCCTCCTGCAGAGAAACCCTAGCAAGGAGCCAGAGAGGCCAGGAAACAAATCAGAGCTCATTTGGTGGAGTTTCTAGGCAACCGTCCCCTCTAGTGGGAGGGTTTTGGGGGAGGTGAGGGGATGGAGGGGAGCTGGAAAGGAGGGAGAACCAAGGATCTAAAGAGCTGTCTGCTAGCTTCTCCCACACCCTGGCAACATGGCTTCTTCGGGTGTGCTCCCACCGCTGACCATGTCCCTCAGTAGCTGGGCAGCAGTAGCCCAGAGCTAATGCTAGTCCAAGCAGCGTGAATTCCCAACCAAATTGCCACTTGCAAGTGTGGGCTGCGTCGGGGACAATAAAGCAAGAAGTACCAAGAATGGTGCTCCAGCCTCTCCTGTCCCTACAGTCCTTGGACTCTAATTACACTCCTCTAATTAATGGAGATATCCCATCTCCTAGAACTGGAAGGGACCTTGAAAGGTCATTGAGTCCAGCCCCCTGCCTTCACTAGCAGGACCAAGTACTGATTTTGCCCCAAATCCCCAAGTGGCCCCCTCAAGGATTGAACTCACAACCCTGGGTTTAGCAGACCAAATGCTCAAACCACACTCAGGGACTCCAAGAAAGGAGGGTCTCAGGATGGGGGAGAAAATCATGACAACACCACGAGTAACCACTTTTTCCATGGTGCCCTCCCCAGCTAGCCATCAAGCCCTCCTGCACACACAGCATCTGGGATAATCCTGCTCTTAGACAGGGCTCTTGGGGCTGGGCACACTCTTTGCTATGTCTGTGCAGCAGAAACAAAGAATTCAATCAGAACCAGCAGCCTACAGGAGATTCTGTTGTGAACTGTCACTTTAAGAGGCTGCTAAGGCCGCTAGCGAGCTGCATGTGCAATTGTGCGAGGCACTGTGGAGCTCAGGCTTCCTGTGCCGTGCTGAGCAAGTCCCACTCGAACCAGAGGGAGCTGAAGATGCTCAGCACCTCCGAGGTGCAACATATGGCCGGCAGTGCATTAGCGTATGGAAGCCGTCCACCCACTGCGATACACAAAACCATCTCGAAGCAACTGACAGTCTAAATCCCTCTCATTCATGCCTGTATCTGAGAATCAGGTACAGAACCAACCTGCAACAGTAGGGACCCCTGCATATTTCTGTGTGGAGGTGCATGTGAAACATACACGTGTATATTTTACACATACACGTACGCACACACAGACCCTGTACACATTCTAGTGTTCCTACATAAAGCCTACTGCCTTTCCTGTCCCTGCCCCCACAGTACTAATAAACCAAGGCAAGCGACTGACAATTGAGAGCCTCCTATGAAGTCAGGTAGAAAGATGACTTGCATTGATAGCGGCTATTGTCACCATGTTGGATTGGTACAGCCTGAGCCACATCTCCTGAACGGCTTTCCAGAACTCTGCATAATGCTCTGTGCTCTTCCCGTACATCTCCATAATATCCAGGCCAGCTGAGAAGATTTTGGGGGCACCCTAAAATAATGTAAGAAAAACATCAAATGGACAATATGTAGTGACTGACCTTTCAACTTGTTAGCAACATGGTCTGGTAGAACCTAACCTGATCACGTGTGTACAAAACTGTGCACACAAATATTTTGAATATTTTGCAAACTTCCTAAGAGTTACATTAATGGATAACTCAAGGGATCTTACCAGCAAGAAAAATAACAAAGATACATACGAATAAAGGGGAAATTCATTTATTTGGAATAATTATTTTTACTTAGCAATGCTTGTGGTTTATGTCTAATTTGATGCCAGAAAATGCCAGGTGAATTTAAAAAAGAGAGAGGACAGAGTATTTCCCTCCCAAATCAGCCTGTTTTGTAGCCCACTTTATTTCTTTCCATCCTTGAAGGCCCCTGTAGCAATGACCTCCCTCAGGCAGAGGTGGCTCAATGCCATGCTCTGATATCGCCTGAACTGGTTGCTAGAGAGCAATATGGCTAAGCATGAAGCAAAGGAACAAACCGGGGTCCGGCACTCGCACCCTGCACATAGCAACACCTGGCACTACCGGCCATCCGAGACCGGCCCTGTAAAGAGTATCCTCATTTCAGTGCAACACGTACTGACGTCAGGATGACCCCCCTGCAGCCTCTGTCGTTCTCCAGTTTCTCCAGGCTTATTAGAAACTCTGTTAGAAAGTCCAAGCTCAGGCTGTTCACAGGAAGGTTCTCCATCTTCATCACAGCTACCCCTGCACCACAGCAAATAGAGGAATTAGAACCCAATGGAGATGACCGCAGCAATGTCTGCCAGGCTGCTAATTAGCACACTCCAGATCTCTAAATGTTCCCAAGACCAGACTAGATCAGGCCTGGATGCTAGCGTAGTTGAAGTCCCCCCATCACCACCAGCCCAAGATTTGGTGGTGATGGGGGACTTCAACTACCCAAATATATGTTGGGAAAATAACACAGTGGGCACAGACTATCCAATAAATTCTTGGAAGCATTGCAGACAACTTTTTATTTAAGAAGGTTGAAAAAGCTACTGGGGGGAAGCTGTTCTAGACTTGATTTTAACAAATAGGGAGGAACTCGTTGAGAATTTGAAAGTAGAAGGCAGCTTGGGTGAAAGTGATCATGAAATCATAGAGTTTGCAATTCTAAGGAAGGGTAGAAGGAAGAACAGCAAAACAGAGACAATGGATTTCAGGAAGGTGGATTTTGGTAAGCTCAGAGAGCTGATAGGTAAGGTCCCATGGGAATCAAGACTGAGGGGAAAAACAACTGAGGAGAGTTGGCAGTTTTTCAAAGGGACACTATTAAGGGCCCAAAAGCAAGCTATTCCGCTGGGAAGGAAAGATAGAAAATGTGGCAAAAGACCACCTTGGCTTAACCACGAGATCTTGCATGATCTAAAAAATAAAAAGGAGTCATATAAAAAATGGAAACTAGGACAGATTACAAAGGATGAATATAGGCAAACAACACAGGAATGCAGGGGCAAGATTAGAAAGGCAAAGGCACAAAATGAGCTCAAATTAGCTACAGGAATAAAGGGAAACAAAGACTTTTTATCAATACATTAGAAGCAAGAGGAAGACCAAGGACAGGGTAGGCCCACTGCTCAGTGAAGAGGGAGAAACAGTAACAGGAAACTTGGAAATGGCAGAGATGCTTAATGACTTCTTTGTTTCGGTCTTCACCGAGAAGTATGAAGGAATGCCTAACATAGTGAATGCTAATGGGATGGGGGTAGGTGTAGCAGATAAAATAAAAAAAGAACAAGTTAAAAATCACTTAGAAAAGTTAGATGCCTGCAAGTCACCAGGGCCTGATGAAATGCATCCTAGAATACTCAAGGAGCTAATAGAGGAGGTATCTGAGCCTCTAGCTATCATCTTTGGAAAATCATGGGAGACGGGAGAGATTCCAGAAGACTGGAAAAGGGCAAATATAGTGCCCATCTATAAAAAGGGAAATAAGAACAACCCAGGAAACTACAGACCAGTTAGTTTAACTTCTGTGCCTGGGAAGATAATGGAGCAAACAATTAAGGAAATCATCTGCAAACACTTGGAAAGTGGTAAGGTGATAGGGAATAGCCAGCATGGATTTGTAAAGAACAAATCGTGTCAAACCAATCTGATAGCTTTCTTTGATAGGATAACGAATCTTGTGGATAAGGGAGAAGCGGTGGACTTTAGTAAGGCATTTGATACGGTCTCGCATGATATTCTTATCGATAAACTAGGCAAATACAATTTAGATGGGGCTACTATAAGGTGGGTGCATAACTGGCTGGATAACCGTACTCAGAGAGTTGTTATTAATGGTTCCCAATCCTGCTGGAAAGGTATAACAAGTAGGGTTCCGCAGGGGTCTATTTTGGGACCAGCTCTGTTCAATATCTTCATCAACGACTTAGATATTGGCTTAGAAAGTACGCTTATTAAGTTTGCAGATGATACCAAACTGGGAGGGATTGCAACTGCTTTGGAGGACAGGGTCATAATTCAAAATGATCTGGACAAATTGGAGAAATGGTGTGAGATAAACAGGATGAAGTTTAACAAAGACAAATGCAAAGTGCTCCACTTAGGAAGGAAAAATCAGTTTCACACATACAGAATGGGAAGAGACTGTCTAGGAAGGAGTACGGCAGAAAGGATTCTAGGGGTTATAGTGGACCACAAGCTAAATATGAGTCAACAGTGTGATGCTGTTGCAAAAAAAGCAAATATGATTCTGGGATGCATTAACAGGTGTGTTGTGAGCAAGACACGAGAAGTCATTCTTCCGCTCTACTCTGCGCTGGTTAAGCCTCAACTGGAGTATTGTGTCCAGTTCTGGGCACCGCATTTCAAGAAAGATGTGGAGAAATTGGAGAGGGTCCAGAGAAGAGCAACAAGAATGATTAAAGGTCTTGAGAACATGACCTATGAAGGAAGGCTGAAAGAATTGGATTTGTTTAGTTTGGAAAAGAGAAGACTGAGAGGGGACATGATAGCAGTTTTCAGGTATCTAAAAGGGTGTCATAAGGAGGAGGGAGAAAACTTGTTCACCTTCGCCTCTAAGGATAGAACAAGAAGCAATGGGCTTAAACTGCAGCAAGAAAGGTGTAGGGATGCATAGCTCCTGAATCGCCAGCCCACGAGCGCGGCAAACTGCTCCCATGGCTACGAGGCAGGAGTGACCTTCAATCCAGCGTTTGTGTTTGGGAAACTTATTTGGCTGATTTGATTGTACCCTCGCAGCTGGTGTTCACGCGCTCAAGAGATGGGTTCGTTATCTTATGTGCATGTATACTGCCTGGCCTTTTTATGCGCATGAAATGTAACCACTAAGAAGTGTTGTAAACAAAGCAAGGAGAGAAATAAAAACCCCAGGAAAAGTTTTCCTGAGAGGCTTTTTGCAAGAGGCTTGTAAAGCTCTCTGGCTACCAACAAACCTGGCGTTCTGTTTCCTTTCCTGTGTCGTCACCACAGAAAGGTTTAGGTTGGACATTAGGAAAAAGTTCCTAACTGTCAGGGTGGTTAAACACTGGAATAAATTGCCTAGGGAGGTTGTGGAATCTCCATCTCTGGAGATATTTAAGAGTAGGTTAGATAAATGTCTATCAGGGATGGTCTAGACAGTATTTGGTCCTGCCATGAGGGCAGGGGACTGAACTCGATGACGTCTCAAGGTCCCTTCCAGTCCTAGAATCTATGAATTTTCCTCCAGGTCAGATTGGCAGAGACTCTGGGGGGTTTGCACCTTCCTCTGCACAATGGGGCACCGGTCACTTACAGGTTTAAACTAGCTGTGAATTCTCTGTAACTTAAAGTCTTTACATGATGATTTAAGGACTGCAGTAACTCAGACGGAAGTTAGGGGTCTGTTACAGGAGTGGCTGGGTGAGGTTCTGTGGCCTGCAATGTGCAGGAGGTCAGACTAGATCAGAGGTCTCAAACACAAGGCCCGGGGGGGGGGGGGGGGTATTTTCTGCGGCCCACGAGCTCCTCGCGGCCCCCCCACATTTACCTAGAGCGGCTCGGGCCTGATGCACAGCGGGGGCAGGGCAGGCTCCCTGCCTGCCCTGAGCCCCATGCCGCACCTTGCACTCTGACCCCCTGCCCTGAACCCCCTGCTCCACCCCGCACAGCTCCCCCCACTGCCCTGAGCCCCCTGCCACACCCCTTCTGCACCCTGACCCCCTGCCGCACCCCTCACCCCTCCTGCATCCCAGACCCCAACTCCCTGCCCTGAGCCCCTGCCACACCCCTCTTGTACCCCCTGGGCGCAGGGAGGGGGCGGAGTTGGGGTGGGGATTTTGGGGAAGGGGTTGGAATGGGGGCAGGGAATGGGCGGGGCCTCATGGAAGGAGTAGAGTGGGGGCGGGGATGAGGGTGGCACGGAGGGAGGTGTCAGTAATGCGGCCCTCGGGCCAATGTACTAGTTCTCATGTGGCCCTCATCATCATTTGAGTTTAAGACCCCTGGACTAGATGATCACAATGGTCCCTTCTGACCTTAAAATCTACTGATAACTGGCCATGCCAGTTTACATAACTAAGTTGCTGGATTTTCTCAACCCGTATCATGCCTGTTAGGGTATCTGGCATCTCTCTAGCTCCTCCCATACAAAGATCTGTGCACTCCACTAATATCATTTTAGTCTCACAATACTCTGTGAAACATTGTTCCCCATCTGCAGATGGGGAGTGGAGGCACAGAAAGATATAAAGCCGCAGTCACAGTGTGGCAGAACCCAGTTCTCCTGACTGCCCATCTTGTGGAAGAATCCCCTGAAATGCAGCTCTACATGAATTACACTAACGAGAAATAGGGTGTTTCAAGCTCTGGCAGCTACCATCAAAAGGAGTAAATAGCACATCCCATTGTTTCTAGCAGGTGAAGCTATCAATGGCTTTCTCCAAAATACCTACTCAACATTCCTCCTGTACCACAAGCAGCTACCCACTGACTTCAGTGCAGTCTGGGCAGCAGGATCAGGCCCTTTAATCACCAGGACTGGTATGGATTGTATTCAAGAGGGCTAAAACAGATTAGACAGGAGCTGGAGTGGAGAGGCTAGATTTTTCTTTTAAATATTGTTCCCTTGATTGTGGTTGCGTTCCACTGACAGGCATCCAAGTGGGACTGGCAGTGCTCACATATAGAAGTGACACGCACTGTGTACTTTAGATATAGATTATTTGAGGTGTGCTTGTGAAGATCAGCATGGCAAACTGTGGTAGGGCTTAAGGCCTATTCCTTCATCCAAATGAGTGTACGTGCAGAAGCCCATAGGCCTAAGTCACTGCAGGAGACAAGTCACGTGCATGTTAAAACAATCACAGCAGCTTTTCTGGATCCATTACCAAGTGTCAGCACTTTCTACCATAGGCATCGTGCATAGCACTGTTACAGAGAGCCTAGCGCACTGTACACGCACACACAGACAGACCCTAGAGCACCGTATCTGTAAAAAAACCCCACCCCAGCGTGCCATACACGTACACACCCGGCGTGCCATACACACAAACAGCCCAGTGCACTGTACACACATACACACACCAGCAGGCTGTACACGTACAGCACGCTATACATGTATACACACAGCCCAGCGCACTGTACACACATCGGCAGGCTGTACACGTACATACACAAAGCATGCTGTACATGTACACACACACATCCCACCAGGCGCTGTACCCACCCCAGCACTGTACACACACACACACACACAGGCCGCCCCTCACCGGCGCTGCTGTCCAGCTCCACCGCCACCCGGCCATGGCCGATCGCTCTGCGCGGGGCGGCCCCCGGCTCCCGGCCTCCGGCTCCGCACAGCCCCGGACGCGGCCCTGAAAGACACACACGAGTCAGCGGCGGGGCCCGTCTGGGGCAGGGACCAGCGCACGCCGGGAACGGCCCCGGGCGGCTCCCCACGCGCGGGACCGGGCCGCACCTGAGCGGAGCAGCCGCCGGACCATGGTCACCGCCACCGCCGCCATCTTCCGTCTGCCGGCCCCCTACAGCGCCGCCTAGCGCCGGGGGCGGGGCGGAGCCGGGCCTGGGCGAACTGACACACCTAGAGACATTGACTGACACCCAGAGACACTGACACACACCTAGACACTGGCTGACACCCAGAGACACTGACACACACCCAGACACTGACACACCTAGAGACACTGACTGACACCCAGAGGCACTGACACACCCACCCAGATGCTGACACACACCCAGACACTGACAGACACTCAAACACACCCAGACCACTGACACACACCCAGAGACACTGATACACCCAGACATTGACTGACACCCAGAGACACTGACACACACCTAGACACTGGCTGACACCCAGAGACACTGACACACACACACATAGACACTGATACCCAGAGACAGTGACACATCCAGAAACATTGACACCTAGAGACAGTGACTGACACCTAGACACTGACACCCACAGATACTGGCACCCAGAGATACACAGGTACTGACACATACAGAAGTATTAGCACACATATATTAACACATACTGACACACAGAGACACTGATATACAGACTCTGACACACACAGAGAGACACACATTCACATGTGCAGACACACACACATGCACTGACTCATATACACACCGTTTCACACACACTGACACACTCTCGGTGCACAGACACTCATGCACTCCATTGACACACAAGTGCACAGTCACATACAGACACTCCATTGACACACTCACAGATGCACAGACACACATACACATATTCCATTGACACATACTCACACATGCACAGACACACAGACACCCTTCATAGGCACACACGCATGCACAGGCTCACACACACACATCCACAGATACCCACACTGACACACACTCCACTGACACACACACGGAGCCATG